>NC_088857.1:8160000-8805000 GCF_963853765.1 Magallana gigas
TCTTTTTTTTCATGTTGCAAACTTTGCAAAAATGAAATACCAACTGTACCATAAATTTATTTTTTTTTGTTCGCAAAAGAAATTTATTTAGGACATGTAAGACACAATTCAAAATGCCTATATAGACATGTTATTTTTATTAAATTTAAATATTATTAAGATATCATAATCAGCAAAAAATAAAATGTGAAAAAAGGATACCAGCTAGTATATAAATGGTATGACATATTCAAGCATGCTATATTTGAGCCAGAGTGTTACTATAAATTTAATTTTTAAATTGACACCTGTTTTATTATAATGACAAATTTTTGCAATATGCAAGAACTGTTAGAGGACTACCATTTGTACTGCGGCGACGTATTGCTTCTGCTCCACATAGATATGGGCAATGTTGAGCCAGACATCACAGAAGTCAGCTGTGGCCTCACGAACCTGGGCGAACACGTCTCGAGCCTCGTTAATGCAGCCCTTGTGAGCCAAAACACAGCCTGCAAATAAAACAGGACCAACAGTTCAAAAAAAGTTCCACCACTTATATCAATGTACAATAATGAAAACTTGGATAAAACATTTTAAACAGGCATTAAACTGAGACACATGCTTTATTTTGGGGCTTTATGTCTCACTTTTTACTAACTATCTTGTTGGCAAAGTGAGACACTGATCAATTTGAGCTTGTTTGACATTAAGAGCACAGACAAATTTACACTTAAATTTTCAGGGTAAAGATACAATAGTGAGGATAATATACTTTGACACATATTTTTTCTAATTGATAACCGATAACACATAAGACATATTTATTAATTTCATAAAGTATAAACTGTAATACTGAGCTTTTATCACATACAATGTATGTAATTCTACTAAAACCTCTTTTAGTTTACCCGAACCTCGTTTATCACAAAACCTCCTTGATGGGTGTTACCCAAAAATAACATACGGGGATACATTTAAAAAATCAGCCAATCAAATCTCAGCGAAGCAAATGCACTCAGACTGTGACTATTTGCATGCAGTTAAAATTTCTCACAGTCTCTCAACTGCCCCGGAAAAGGAAAACTTTGAACTTAAACATGTACTTCACTTTTGGACTAGCCAGTGAACACTTATCCTTGTACCGGTTCACACCGTATAATTAGCCTCCGAATATTCTTCTCCACAGATTCAGTAAACAATGAACAGCATTTATTTATTCATCTCTAATTACGATTACGTTATTAATTTCAACTTTTTAAATGATCTGGAGGAGATTTCATTGTAACTAAGCATACAGGGTCATAAAAGGTTTTTTCAAAGCCCAAGCTGTTAGTAAACATTTACATTTCTAAGGTAAGCACACTTCAAAGTAATAAGCCTGGCCAAAACTATGTGAAGCAACCAAGTGCATATGACTTGTCGAAAAATACTTCATATCAATATCTGTACAAATCAAGTATCTTCACTATTGTTGCTTAAAGGAGAAGGCGGGGCTTACTTTGCATTCAATGTTTAAATGAACGTGGCTTCTCTTTAAAACATACAATTCAATGTGTGGCTTTTTTCCTAAACTTCATTTGTGATCCGAACAAAGTTTTCTGTTGAATTAGGATTCTTTACTGGTTTCTATGTTCGGGAATGTCAATATTCAGGTTTTCAAATGTTTCTTTTGATTCGACTTATTTTTTTTCACAAATGAAATGGAATAATTGAATTTCTTTTTTTAAATCTAAAATAGAAAATGAAAAAGAAAAAATTGGATTTCTACCACACAAATTTTCCACCTAGCGGTAAATAGCAAAAAAAGGGGTAATTGATGGTTTGGCAATAATAATCCAATGCGATCGATTGGAAAATATTACTTTTAAACGGTCTAAAGGGCCAAATCAAAAAAGTCTTTCTAATTGCCTTCAAATATGGATATTCATTGCCCGCAAGATCATTTGCAAACTGTTTGCACTGTATTTATTTGGAATAATGAAATGAAATCCAAATGTGTAACATTGGGCCACACTTAGCCTTTGCACTAGATGTTCGCTCTAAAGGCTTTGGGAGGGCATGCCCATCTCTCTCTACTCGCGTAATTTGTCATAATATCGCCGATTTGAAGCTTTGCTCAACAAAAGGTTATTTCGTGCAGCTCTTAGTAAAGTCACACCACTGCTTTTGTTGACGTGATCTCGAAGCAGAATACTTATATTCAGTATCTCAAAGCACGATTTACACAGAATGCATCCGATATATTACTTTCTTTGTTCATTTGTTAGTTTTCCAAAGATTACATACACATCAGGAACAAAGCTATCAAAGACCCCGCAATGTTATACACTTCTCTTCGCATACACAAAGATACTTCATTTACAAAACTAATTTTCATTTCCAATTGCCACTACTTTCACAGCTTTTACCCTCACTGTTTCAAAAGCCTTACGCTGGATTTTAATTAGTAATTGTCTCCACTCTACTAAGAACTCAATTTCTGGAACCTAGGAGAAAATGCAACATCATATGACCATACCAGAGTTCTTTAAAATACAGCACTATACTTGTATCAAATCTTTACTGCTTCTTTTATGAATTTGAGGTACCATAGAATTGGATTTTCTACAGATGTGATTTTTTACTGAATTTTGTAATACCAGTATATTTTTCACAGCAAAATATTCAATTGCAGAAAATGTGCTAAAAAACAATGTCACAAAAAAATAACAAACATATTTCTTATTAATTGAGAGGCAAAACTTTTGCATCTGCTGAGAGACCAGTAATGTGGGTATGGCAAGCTTTAGCCATCGTCTTGTGTATTAAATATCATGATAAGTTTTATCTAACTGAAAAGATATTAAGAAAAGAAGGAAATTTTCTAGATGCACCTTCTAGTCATCAGAATGGCAGGTAAACAGAAGGTACTTTAAGTCTCCATGATTGAATTTTCGCAAGATCTTCAAATCTGTTCAATTGTCCATTTCATATAATGGCGTTTATTGCCACCTATTATTTCAAGTGAGCCAAAAAAAAACAAACAAACAAAAAACCCAGTATCGTAACCTAGCTACTAAATCAATTGTGCATCCTTTGAGTATGGAATAGATACATGGAACCTTAATATGCATTTTCATTGAGTAGCCTTTGATTTAAAATCAATTTTGGACCATCTGCTTCTTATGACCAATGAGTGTTGGGGTTTTATTTTGCAAGAAACTCAACAAAAATGTTTACAGGGATTGATTGGACAACAGACAGCTAGGCAACCAATGGAAAAGTACAATGTTCACTTAACATCTAAAAGTGAAAAAAAAATTAATGCAAAAATATTAAAATTAATAATTAAACCAATTGCAAAAGTAAGTTTTTTGGGCAACCAACATCCATTACCCTTTGCAATTGTTTCAAGCCATATGCATTCATTCAGATTTTGGGATTATGCATAATACCCCCAAAAATAACGCTTTTACCAAAGTCTGCTTTGCCTCGCTAAACATTGAAAATAAAACCTCACAAATTTACAAGCTTTAAGCGTAACAAGTATATGACTTGAAACTTTTTAATTGGTCACTTGAGAAACTATAGGCATAAAAAACTATTGTCATCTTTGTCAGAAACACTCAGAAAAAGAGATCTGGAACATCCAGTATAATCCCGCGGCTTAGATAAATCAATGGTAAGCCCCGCCAATATACCCATAAAAGCTTTTATCAAAGATACTTCAACATTGTTCAGGCATCAATTTCAATCTAACGGTTTTTAATATGAAGTGATCTGGTACCTTTGCCGATATTACGCAGAATAAACTGTTATCGTGAACTATTGAAACAAACTTTCAAACGTGTTAAAGATGCCAAAGTAGTGTTTTTTCTCACAAAGATTTATCAAATTTTGTCAATGCTTGAGAGAAGATGACATCGTATAGAACAAACTGACCCGACACCTGCATAAAACTCCGGTATACTTTTTAATTTCTCAAGTTAATGAGTATCGAAAGAGAAAAAACAAAACAAACATAGGATACCGAAAATCTTAAAACGATAAATTAATCTACCCCATGCATATCAAATCGATCAAAATTCTATTACCGCTTTACTGACGGGCTTTAGTATCCAAATTTAGCCTGACAATACAGGAAACTTCAAAACATGAACCAGACAATAAGATCAAAAGAGACCCAGATAGAAGGCATACGGTGCGTTCATATTGACCTTTTAACTCTGAATATGATAGCACTAGGTTGGCCTTGCAATATTTAAATAAACATTTCATAATCATACAATGGCCTGTCACTGTAATCTATTCTTATTAATTCAATTAATATTGCGTGTAATTATTTGTCGCATTCAAGATATTTTTACACTTTCTTGCAATGTTGACAGTGTATTCAGGGAAGAATTCTTTAGAGCGCTACAAAATATTAATTTTTTTCTCTAACCCCCTTTCAATACATCCATATTGATAATACAAAAAAATGCTTCAGCAAACACAAGACTCTAATGACTTTCTTGGGACGTTACTTTATGTATCAGAGTGCAATTAACCAATCATTCTGAACCAGGTATCATGGTACGGCCCTGAAATTCCACTGCGATGCGGACTTAAAGTTTTCCCACTTTTTCCGCCAAGAGCACTATGAACGGACCCGACTTTAGTGTAAATTGTCATATAACGCTGAAAACAAGAGCAGTTGCGGGCATATCTAGCGACTATAATGACAAACATATGAGCGACCAGACATATCTGTCTGCGCAAGCACCTCTTACAGTTAGACTCGACATGGAGAACCGGCGGCCACATTTAGGTCTACCACTCAAACTTCCGACCCTGGAGAACAATGCTGCCGACTTGTACCCACATAGCTCCAGCTTCATCACTCCGTCCAGCTATGCGGGCAACCAGAGCTGGCCAATGTATCCCCTGCAGTCGGCCGGACACTACGACGTGGGAAGCTCCTACTCCAACTCTCACTCATACATGCTCCCAGGACTTCCCTTCTCATCGGGGCATTCATTGAGCTTTCTTCCTCAAGAGTCAGACAGTCATCCCACAACTTCTCATCACCGGCAATTTGAGACCGGCGCGTTTCATTCCTACGAACGAGGAGGAATTCACAGCTCGGACCCTCCTTATTGGTCATCCGACTTCAACATTTCAAGCAACCCATCGGACAGCGATCAACACCATCACAACAGGTACCAGCATCAGAACTTTGTGCCGTTGAACGGCAATCTTCCGGCCTGGCCGCAGTTTGTGCCCCATCCTCATCATCACGATGCTTTTCATTATTACTCTGAACCCGGTGCAAGCTCAAAATCAACCTACTCAACACATGAGACTGATGAAGGTGCTAAAAATCAATGGTATCACCCCAGAGAGGGTGCTTACCAAGGATGTGAGAATGACTCTGATCCACGGTGCCAAGACATTCAGCGCTCAAGAACCAGAAACCTGAAATACAGAACTAGAACGGAGGAGCTGCCTTTGTCGTATCACATCAGGAAACAGGAAAAGTACATGATGAAGAAACTGAAAGAACTTGAAAAGACCGACTTAGAAAAATCCCGCCAACTGATGGAGTTCTATCAGTACCAGATAACCTTTGTGGAAAAACATCACAAAGAGAAACTTGAATCTTCAACGGCCTGCTCAATGGACTCAAACGGCATGGACGATATTGAGGGACAATTTCTACAGATAATTAATCAGGTTTTGGAGAGGATTCAAGTGATACAGGATGATTCTCAGGCCCGGTCAGAGGGAGGGCTCGATTCTTGCTGTGGGGAGGCCAGGAAAACTCGACTTTTACCGAAGCGTTCCGTGAAGATTCTCGACGGATGGTTCACGGATAACATCAGTAATCCGTATCCTTCCCGAGATCAGACAATTCGATTGGCATTAGATTGTGGACTTACTGTTGAACAGGTCAGGAAGTGGTTCGCCAACAAACGGAACCGTTCCCGCAACAATCGCAATCAGTACTTCAAGTGACAAGAAAAACCTTCATAAACCTTGGTAATT
The DNA here is from genome assembly GCF_963853765.1 of Magallana gigas. Classification (NCBI taxonomy): domain Eukaryota; kingdom Metazoa; phylum Mollusca; class Bivalvia; order Ostreida; family Ostreidae; genus Magallana; species Magallana gigas. The sequence continues at coordinate 8,165,989 of NC_088857.1, forward strand.
TATTTCAACTAAATAACAAGCACTAGAAAGACCTTAGTTGTATGAGAATTAGAAAACTTCAGTCTTAGTCTTTGTTTGAATGATTACAACGCAAATTAATTCAAGCATGGTTCATATATCTTAGCCTGAAGTTAGCTTACAATGAATATTTATATTATTATAGATCATTGATCAGAAAATGTCTTAATTATATATCAATAGTTATATGTAGAAACATGTATTTATTAAAATATTTTAGAAAATTATATTCAGTATTTTTATATATTAAAATCACATTATATTATATTGAAGAAAAAAAACTTAGAAGAAAATAACAAAATTTGTTAAAAAAATAAAAACTTGTTTTCCTTTAACACCATTATAAATTAATGAATAAAAAAATAATAATGATAAATTTACATCCAAGAAGAAACTACCAGTAAAGTAATTTTTTTTTCAAATTTGATGCATTTAAATAATTACTTACGGAAAATAGAATTTAGTTATTCTCAATATCTTCAACAAGTTTTAAAGTAGCAGTGTTATAATATGTTTGTTAATCTATCTATTATAATAGTCGTTACAAAATATTAAGCTGCAATTTCATTGTAAACTTGCAATTTACAATTTTTATGAAAAAAACAACTTTTGTTTATAAATTTCTGTTAGTCATATTTACATGGAGCAGATTTTTAATAGGCTTTTAATATAGCAGAACTGTATATTTGTAATCTTGTTCAAAAAAGATTTCAATTGCTATATATATATTAACACAAAACAGAAATCATTTCTTCTGATAGAAAGTAAGAATTTGTTTTTTTCTTCATGAATTAAGTTAAAGTTGCATGCAAAGTTATAGTATAGCACATCTTTGCAGAAAAAAAAACCTGGAATTTTTTTTTTTACACTGCTTAGAAGAAAAATGATATTTTAAAAATCCAACAGTCCAAACCGATGGGGGTCCACAAAGCCCATTTCTTATTTTGTTGAAATTAATTATCATATCATATTTTCAATCTATTTAACAAATATACTGTGCCAAACATTTATTAACAAGGTATTACAATTTAAATCAAATTAATATTAAATTAATATCACAATCATTTTGAATTTTTTTTTTCTTCACTTTTATAAAAAGTTGGGTGTAAAATGCCTATACACGGATAAGATACTGAAAAATTAAAATATCAATAAATCGGATATTTTCTTAAAAATTATTCAAAACAATATATATTTAACATATCATCAATAATACAAGTCCGTAAATTCTTGGCCAAAGTCACACACAGTATTTAAACAGCCTACTTTATTGTGTCTGAAGTAGCTCAGTGATTAGAGCACCAGACTTTAGCTAACCGTATATAACTAGGGATTTTATGTTGTGGGTTCGCACTAAAATATAAGGCAATATTTTTTTTCTTATTATTTGATAAATATATCAAAAACTTAATGTAGTTAGAAACTGTACTTTTGCAAACTTGTATCATAATATATTTGAGTAGATGTTAATGAAAAAAAATTCATTCAAAATTGTATTTTACGACTAAACCGAATCGGCGTTTGCGCTATCTTATCCCCCTATTTTCTTTGTGTTAGTGTGACAATTATTGTCATAACATCCTTCTGCATTTAATTTTTTTAAATCAACAGACAATTGATGAATAAACTTGTATAATTCAAATTACATGTACTAATATTAATTATTCAACAAACTTAAGCTTCATATTTTGACAACATATAAGATCATGCCCACTGTGTAACAGTAGCTGTAAACACAGGTGGTTAATTATGAAACCAGGAGTTATTCTTTTTTTCTTTATTGACTGTTTCTTTTCTTCTATAATGAGATCATTGTCTGGCCGATTCTTTCTATTTTGAGTAAAAAATTGATTCTTCAATTGTTTGAGAAAATTAAAATCAGCTATATTTGCTTTCCACTCAAGCAAGTCTTTAATCAAGCAATACCATAATTGAGTAATTAATATTAATAATAAAATAATTAATACCGTTGACTAAGAATTTTTCAAAGGGAAAGGAAATTATTAAAAAAGAATAGGCTTTTGATTATAAATATAGAAAAAAACACAAACCAAAGAAAAGGACCTAAAGATTGAGATAATGGAAATATAAAATTCATAATTTAGAGATTTATTACAGAAATTCAAAATGATAAATAACTATAAAGTTACATTCTTTTTCTCGAAAAGTAATTACATGTACAGGATTTCATAATGTTGGGCATATGAAAAAGAAAATACTTTTTGAATTACTATAATCTTTGTATATGGTCAGGCCTGGTTCAGTTGATGACAATGACCAAGAAATTTAAGAAGGCGTTCAAGCACTGTTCAATAACATGTGACAAAACAGAGGAGCGCCTGAGATGTTTAGATCTATGTTGTTTAAAAACCACATGGATACATCTATAATCTGTATCCCATTATTATCTTGCTATGAATATAAATTGAATTTGAATTTTTTTTATATTGACACATAGTCAAAAAGGGTTGGACACAATTTATTGTGTGACTAAGAATTATGTTATGTGGATACCTGAATTTAAAAAAAAATTCAAAACTTTGATAGTCTTCTCCTTATATAAGATGTATATAATTGCCAAAATATAAAATAAATACATGTATTTCTTTGCAAATTTATAAAATGTCTGATAATAATGCATAGTACTAAAATAATATCTTGATTTAATCTGTAGATAAAACATATTTTTTTGTTGTAGAAATGAAGCCTTTTTTAAAAGAAGTATCTCTTATAAATCTAATTTAAATGTAAGAAGTATATAACTAGGTGATTGTTTTCTTTATTCAATAAATTCAGTAAATAAACATTTAATTCTAAACTAGAACTGTCCTAATGGGACTAATACCCCCGCTAGGCTAATTTCAAATGGGACAAATAATTGAATTGAATAATAATTAAGGTTTGGAACACATAAAAAAAAAAAATTCTAGAATTGTAAAAAAAAAAAAAAAAAGTTAACAAAGAAAAATTAAAATCAAAATTGTCAGAATTTCACTGTAAAAACATATCTATAACAGCAATACATTTACAAATGTATGTTTTTGATGATATATTTTTTTAATTTAATTGATTTAAGGAAAAACCAACAAAATGACAATAACCCCTCCCTTTGCAGTGAATAGAAATACCGGTGGCCAAGCAATGCTCTTCTGTTGATAAAACTTTCAATATCTTTCTAATAAGAGTCTTGACAGATGCAATTAGTTGTTTCAAATTTTCCTCACTTTCTCCTATGGCACAATGGAACTCCATATCAGAAAATTGATCCCATAGGACTATGATTTTCTTTGATGAACTTGTTAAATTTAATAAACTCCCAAAACATTACCATAATTACCATACTATGTAAAAATATGTAAAAAAAGAAAATTTAATATTACAAACAATTTTAAAATTGCCAAAACACTACAATCATATCAGTAATTTTGAATTTCATTAAAATTAATGCCCAATAGGGTCACTTCATCAATTTACTTGACAAATAAATTTAAACAACCTCTAAAAATAGTTTAACTTCTTTATTAATAATTATATTATTTATTTCCTTATAATGATAGACCTTTTGGTTTACATGAAACAGTTTTAAAATAGCCCCAAAACCATCACCCACTTTACAGATTATCAATTTCCCCTAAACACATGCTCCATCTGAACCATGGCTCAGATAATGGCTCCCTTGGGACAAATGAATTCAGCCACACTTGTCTTTGATGTTCTCATTAGCTCCTAAGAATTTATCATTTTGCATTGTCAGTTGATAGAACACATATAAAAAATAATTTCTTTTTTATTAATTAAGACATAAAGACAAAAAACTCCATCTGGATGTATTTATATAAATATATTTTAGAGTGTTTTCTATTAATTAATTAATAAAATCTGTAAGGATTACCTCCCTTACTTTTCAACATTAGTGTACAATATATAGAATAAGGAAAATGAAAACTGTCATAAAATCATTAAATCTTGTCTGATCTTAAAAAAAATTGCAGGTGCACATCTTCAGATGGTGTTCAACATATGTACAAATTTTCAAACTGTTCCATGCAGTAATAAAAAATTCTATAGGGGGGACAAAGTTGCGTCTACAGACAGACGGACAGACGGACAGGGTGAAACCAATATACCCCCCTAAACTTCGTTTGCGGGGGTATAATAAAACCATACCTGTGAATATTGTTTTGATATAACAACCTGATGCATTTATAAGAAATTTCTTAAAATCCTAAGATTCATTAGACCATATATTTTTTGCTTTCAAACACTTTTTCCAAATCAATTTGGTCAGATCAAAATTTAAAAAAATATTAGAGAGACATCTTCGCACAAATTTATATCAATTGAAAATGCAATACAGTTTTTGTAGTAATAACACTCCCAACCCCCACTCACATCCAAAATTATGAAAAACTTATCCTATAATATCTTGTTACAGGTGCTCTTTTCATTTATCTGACTTCACACACAAAATTTTACAGGGTCAGTCAGTCTTGAAAAACAGCTACTAAAAAAATGGCATTTTGAACGTTGTTATGGGTTTTCTTTTATTACCTCAAAGCATATACTCATGGCTAATGTTTATAAAACTATATCCACATTTTCCAAAGTCTTTGTCTTTGATAAAACTACGAATCAATTTTGTAATGCATATAGTCCAACACATTTCATTAATGACTATTTTTAATATTTATTCATACAATTGCTGAAATCATTCTTTGAATATTATGAGGTGTCTAATATCTATCGTAAAGCCCTTTGGGTTTTATTAGATTTGATTACTCCCGGACGTATTTCATCACCTCATAATACTGAAAAAAAAATGATTCCTTATTCCTTAATTAAAAACAAGAAAGAATAATTTGGTATGCAGCCCAGGTGTGACATAAATATATGATATAAAATTGCACACAATTATTAATATAAAAATTTACATTTATATTAACATTAGAATTGAGTTTTAATTTAATTTTGTATAAAGACAAAGATATAAAAATTACCTTTTTTTACAATGAAATCAAACTTATCCTTATTTTATACAACACCCAAAATGGTAATTTATTTTTGTACTGATGATTTGTTAATGTTGGTTTAATGAATAAATCTTAATCTTTTAAATCTGTACATTGCCCACCAATGTCATTATCAGAGATTATCAGTAAGTAAATTCTCGTGCATGCATTATTTGGTGTTAGACTACAGTATGTGACTTTTATATGGCTCATGGGAGCCGGTGTTTGATTTATGTAAATGTATTATTTTCATTGTAAATGAAACAAAGTTCACTGAAATAAATAATTTACTTACTTACCAGTAGTCAAGGAAATGCCTTTACTACAGTTTATTAATAATCACAAATATATTTGATAACATATACTTTACACTTTTCTTTTGCTGGATGTTATGAAAATAAGACCTTATCTGGGTAACATAATACATAAATAAAATTAAATAATAATTTTAAAAGCATTTTGTATTTTCTGGTGACAGCAAAATAAGTTTTGAATCTTTTAAAACACAATGGAAGACATGTGCAAATTCAGAAATTGTTTATAAATGTGAAAAAATTATGTGAAAATTTTTACAAATTTTGACATAATATTTTAATCATTATAATAGCTTTACATAAAATTATTTTAAACATGTATTTCTTTGCAATAATCTGGAGCACAAACTATTATTAAGTAAGTGAAAAGTTTTTTGCAAAATTTGCAATCTCTTTGCATACTAAAAAAGAAATCTTTGTATGGTAAAAAAAATTTGTCTTGGAGAAAAAAAAATAGATAATAAACTAAGACCATTTAAATTCAACTATCAAAGTATCATATTCAAATGAGAAAAATGATCTCAATTTTCATGCCTTGCATTTCAGTTTTGAACTTGTCATTAATTTTTGAATTTGAACGTATTAGTTATTTTATTCATAATTTACATCAACATCAGGCACTGCGAGGCCAAGAATACAAATACATGCTGTTTGGTTATCTATTTCTCTGACACATGTCCAAAAGCATGAGCAAGGATATGGCTGTCACACAAAGGTATATGGACAATTTTAAATTAAAAGTTTTCTTTATATTCTAAAAATATTCTAATAAGAAATCAACAGTTTTCTCACACAATTTTTGTGGCCAAGACTAATATATGAAAACATATGTAAAATGCATTTAATAAACTTATTTTTGAAGTTATCTGGAAAAGATATATCAATAAGAGTAAAATTCGGAGAAGATCTTTATTCAAATTAATTTATTCTAGCTCATATATTTTACTGCCTGCAATATCTTGAAGTATATATCTTTAATTAAGATAAAAAAAATGAACTTTTATAACATTGACATTTTACAGAATCAATCAAATAATCTCTATTTTCTGTACTCATGTCACACACACAATATAAATTTTTGTTTACATATATTTCTTCATGTTATAAAGTAAAAAAAAAATGATTTGCTACATTAAATGTTTAACACATATGCGATTTCATTTATTTAAATGATTTAAAATATACCATTATTTTGTTCAAAAGTTTATCTTAATTTTTACTTTATTTCACATTTTTTAAAATGATGTTCTTACATTGTTTCTTAAAATATCATCAATGATCTCATGTCTTATAATTGTAATCAAAACATATCTACAAAGTGTGCCTGAGTTAAGCAAACACAATTATACACAGCAGGTATTATCAAAACAAACTGGACACCATGAGCAGACAATTACTGCATTGTCTAAACCTAACACCTACAAACTAATTACCCCACAAATGATGAGCAACTCAAATTATGTCCAACAGACCAATGAACATTTAGATTTACAACTTTGAGTTTCAAAAATTAGAAACTGACCAATGAAATTTCCTCCTTCTGTCTGATGCCAGGTCCTACTCAAACAAAAACCCTGACACCAGAGCTCAGGTCATGACACTTTGATTTCAAAGTTCAAATCTCCTGACCTTGAGTTAATCATTGATTGCGTGTGTAAGAGATTGGAGCACAATGGATCTACGAGTCTATCACTACGTTGATGACATTGAGTCTGATTCCGAGAAGACCTCCCCGAGTCCAGGTCAGCCTCCCATGATTGACCTCTCAGAGGTCATTGCCACCACCATATTCAGTGACCACTCTGAAGACTCCTCCCTCACCGACGACCTTGACAACCTGACCGATGTGTTTGACCCCTGTAAGACAGACTTGGACGATTCAGGCGTATCTCAAGACCAAGTATTACTGTGTGGGGACAAGCTTCGCGTCCGACATCGTAGTGCTCTGTCCAGCATTGAGGTTCTGGAATTCGACACGGAAGAAAATGATGTTTCCATAGTAACCAACAACTGTCAACCTCTATCATCAACTCCTGCTACAATGCGTACTCAACCAATGGCGCCTGTAACACCCGTCAACAAGAACAACAGTTTTGTTGGAGACTCCCGATTCAACGATTCCCTCAGCAATTTACTTGGATCTCCTCCTCCAGAGAGCTCCTTATACAACAACCCATTCTTCAACGACCTTCAAGCCGCCCTTGCCAATGAGTGTACAACAGTGAAAACTTCTCTTCCCCAGTCCTTATTTGATGCCCTGACAACTCAGCCCAACAGTGATGTGTTTTCCAGAGAACAGATGCTCCAACAGCGTTTCAACAGTCTGCTACCTGCATTCCCCGACGACATTCAGAGCCTATCCAACTTTTACCATCATCAAGCCTCTGAGGTAGAAACAGAGAGATTCTGTGCGATACAGCAGAAGGATTTACCCAGTGAAGTGAAGTACTCCATGAACTTCCACTACGATTCCCAGCTCCATCAAATCATGGATCGAGTAGAACAGAGCCTGATGCTGCTGGAGAAAACGGAACAGATGAGCTTCTCCGGTCGACCAATCAAGCCACGACCTCTACTGTCCAAGCGGGCAGTGCAACTGATGGAGAAATGGTACGACAATCACCTAGAGCATCCCTACCCCAACATTGACACCATCGAGCAACTGGCGACCACCGGGAACATCACCCCGGAACAAGTGAAGAAGTGGTTTGCCAACAAACGAAACCGCTCCAATAACACGAGGACCTTGACCGAAATCGCCAAAAAGAAACGACAGTTGGCCCTGAAGAACATGGACTGTTACAGTGAAGACTGAGAGTGATTCCTAATTTATGTTGTGTTGTTATTGTTACAATCTGAAGTGCTGTTATGTATATGTTTATTTGTTCACATACAAATGCTGCCAAATTTGTACACTGCATTATTTGTTGAATTTTGTTATGAAAATTAAAAATCTGAAAATATAAAATGATCTTTTTTTTCCATAAATGAACATGCTTAAAAATAGGGAGAAAAAAAAATGAAAGAGAATAAAAATGTTAAACTGGCTTACTGGTGAAATCAAGATTTTTTTCTTCAACACAGGTTTTCAATCTTAAAAATATAAGTCATTGTTAAAACTAAATAGAACCATCTCATCATCAATTGTTTTATTGTACTCTGAATGTAAGAATCAGCTAAAGATAATGGAACGAACGGGTCCGGTCTGTTAACACTGCACTGATTGTCCTAACAAAAACTTGTCATACACAATGCAGTGAGTAGGAAAAAGTCAATGGTTCATTACCGACACAAAGCAGCCACTTTGATAGAAACCTGGGGACTGTTAATGTTAATCTTATAGATAATACAATGCGTTAATTTTTTTTACTAGTTCTTGCTGACATAAAGCAAAAAGAAAACTAACAGGAAACATGGAAGGACATGCTAAAAATGATCTTTTCTTCTACACACAGACATTAAAAAATGTGGAGTCATGAACACAGTATTTTGTGAACAAAAGCAATTTTTAAACAGATTCATGGATAGAGTTGTCTTCTGTACAAAACACTAAGTTTTGCATGTCAAAAGCAAAGTACCAGTATTTCCATACAGAATATTCTGCAGTAGTAAATCAAAGCAGATCCGACATTTCTGGTGGTAAATTCTGGTAATCAATAATAAATCATTTTGTCTAAACTCAATTTTTTGTCTTCAATTTTTTAATGATTTTTTAAAAAAAATTTGTTGAATGAGTATTGACTGTCTAACTTGAATGCATGTTTAAAAATTTCACTTTTCACAACACACAAAAAGTATTAGTTTCAGCCATTTACACAGTGGGCAATAAGATATTGAGCACTCATAAGCGAGCCGAGGAATTTTTTATTTATTTTTCTTTCCCAATAGAAATAAGACATAGGTTGTAAAATGAGAGTTCCACAAAAAATGGATGAGAAAATGTTTACAAGCCGATGCCTTAGATCATAAACAAATTGATTGTAGAGTCAATATTGACTTGCTCAAATGTAAGCTACTCAGAACCTATCATAAAACTCAACCAATCAAAAGACAAATATCAACGATTCTTGCTGCTTCGGTTCAAACTTGTTGTCGGTGGGAAATTTTAACTTGTGAACACTTTAATGAATGGAATTTCCCCTCTACTCACTTGTTTATGTTTCATAAATAAGGAATATTACACAACGAGAAAATTTTGATGAAAAAACAGAAAAGCTGACCCCTGTCTGGCCTAACTTTTAACTGCTTTCATGCATACAACTTATGTAATAATTGGTATTATTTCAAACCAGCCACGAATTCTTGTGCCCCTTTGGAGGAGTGGCTGGGTAAATTTGACCTGGGAAGTCTCCCTTTATTATGACTTGATTGAGCACATGTATTAGTGAATATATTGCTTTCCCATTCTCTTTAAACGAAGATTTCATTGCTGTCCAATATTTTCTAAAGGATCTGCTTGCATCAACACTTATGCTTCAAAGACATACATCATGATATCTATGTACATTGCAAAACCCTTTATTTTCTTTTAATTTTGATTTGCAAAGTTGTTATCTCTTTGAAGTGTCTAACAAAAGCAAGACAAAGTTAAATAATATGGATCTAATAATCTTAACAAACCTGATTATCAATTTTAAAATGATTGAAGGGTCCTCAATACCCTGTGACTTATACTTTTTATGCCAGTACGTCACAACCGTGTTGGGAAATTGATTATATTGACGCGATTGTGTGTCGAACTTCTTAATGCAGCAGACTTGGAATCAGATAAAATTCCTGCAGATTCCACGTTTGAATACACTTGAGTTTTTTTGTTTACTTTTATTGCACAAATATTTTAAAAATTAGGTTTTTTCCAAAATATGACAATTTCTAAAATCATTATCATATTGTACAGATGCTAAAATACCATTTAAAAAAAAAATAAGTGACTGTATACTTTTTGAGAAACTTTTCTGTACGGTGAGGGCCCTTAAGGAACACCTTTGTTCATGAATCATGTAAATAATCAATTCATTATCTAAATCTTAAAATATAAGTTCCTGCTCATTTTTCAAACTGATTGCAAAACCCTAATTAAAAAATTAATGTTTTCACATATTTTTCTTTCAATAAAATCTCTTTCCCTATTTATTTTTTCAATTTGTTTTTATACCCGATTAAGTACATGTGTATTTTTTTGGTCTTTCAATGCTCTTTGTTTACTTTTAAAATAATCCTCAAACAAGGAAACAGAATTAAATCAGGAAAGTTTATCACATACAGAAATCAGTATTAACAGGAATAATTGAACATTTGTTATTAAAGAGCTATCATACAAAACATTGATTAGCTCCTCTTAGTTTACCACTTATGATATGATTTAGACTTGATCGTGATTTTCCCAGTGAAGAGAGATCTAAATTTGCAGTGTTTTTACACTAGACATTGACTAAGCTTCCCTTTTCCCCAAACAATCTGGTTTTACAGAGTCTGTGATGTGATAGTGCACATACATTGAAATTCATTGGTTTATTCTTACCAATTCCATTTGCGGCCCAGATGTTGCGGTCATCATTTCGGAGCACTTGTTTATACATCGCCAAAGCTCTTTCCTGGTGACGTTTTTCCTGGAAAAAGACAAAACCTAATGTGTCATACTGGTACATACATATGTATCATCATCAGCTTAATGATACCATGTCAATCATATCATTGAGCCATTCTGCAATACTCTGTTTTGTTTCAATACATTTTATTGTACATGTACATGGCATTTACATCGAAAAAGATAAATGGTTGCTGAAAACAAAATGCTAATTCTTCATGATGATGAATTAATTGTATAAATTACTGATACATAAAACTTTTTCTAATACAAAATTAAATAAAATTGAAGTTTTGAACAATAAAGACTATTGATGTTAAAATACTGATTTACAGGCTATCAAATTGGATTGCTCTATAACTATAGAACTGACTGACTAATAATATGGATAAGTAGTGGATGAGGACATAAAGAGGATGGTAGAAACTACAAAACTACTTATTCTCTGTCTATACTTCTACTTCGCCACTTGACTTTCTACGACTAGGTACCTTGTCCTTGTCTCTCATTGGTGTGTGTAGTGTCTGTAGCCACACATTGCCCAGGGCGATCAGAGAGTAGGCATCGTCTTTGGTGTTAGGTCGTCCAATGATTCGCTCAAACTTCTTTTGTCCTGGTCCCCACTCTTGCTTTGCTAAATGGAGATTTCCAATCAGAGACCAAGCATCTGGGTGATCCTGATCAATGAAAAGACATTTTATTTTGTACTAAACAGTTCTGACCAATAATCAGAGTTGTTCTGTCTGAAGTGCATGCAATTGCTAATCTTGTGATTATGTATGTGGTCACCTGATTAATCTGCAGGGCTTCCTTAAACCAATCAGAGGCTTCGTAAATCTGGCCGCGTTCTCGAGCCATGCATCCCAATCTCAGATAACCTACAATGTGTTTAAAATAAAATTATCACTGCTGAAGTTGCAGTGTTCTTATGCAAAATTATAGAGAAAAATCAAGAATTGGATATGCAAGTATGATTAAGAATATTTCTAGTACTGGTTGTTGTTCACTTATTTTAAATACAGTTCACACAGAATCAATTTGACATAGTTCAGATTATCCTGACATAGTTCAACATAGCTAGGATTAATATGGAATACAGTCAGCATAGCTAGGATCAATATGACATAGGTCAACATAGCTAAGATAAATGTGACAATATTCTGTCAATATATTTAAGATCATCAATATGGCATACAGTCGACATAGTTAGGATGGTCTCTGAGGATACTCTTGTACAGTCTCTCGGCATCGTCATACTCGTGAGTCGCCTCATACAGCCTGGCTAGGTTATAGGTGGTCGTCACTGAGATGGCACTGTAGTATGTCTCATCATGCTGGGCCTCACTGCGAGATCTCTCCAGAGATGCCTCGTAACATTTCTGTCATCAATATTAACCAAAAAAAGTTAGTAAGATTTAGACAGGTAAACAATTTTTATTGTCTACATAACTTAATTACAGGAAACAATTTATTCAACTGCATATAAATACCAATGCGAGAATTTAAAGTCAAAGAACTTTTTTTTATCATTATCAAAGGATGCAAAAATAAAAAATTTAGTATAATTTTTTAACATCCACACATCTGAGAAATGGTGGTATAAACTCTTGTTATGAATAACAAGGAAAACAAAATCTGTAAACTCACTGACTATATATTTTTTTTCTAACCCCTAATGCTAAATAAGTATTTTAAAATAGTCAATGATATTCAAGTTCATGTTTTTAAACTAAACAGATTGTTTAAAGCAACAAGTGATTGGACAAACATATACTCACAATTGTCACCGGGATAACAATTAAATAATGTACTAATCATATAAATGTGTTTTGATAAGTAAACATTATTAGATATAACACAACTTGCTTGTTTAAATGTTAAAATATCCTACTCAAAACAGTGTAAGATTTCACTGTCACTGCATGTACTTACCCTAGCCTCTTGGAGATTTCCAAGTCGAAAATGAAGAGCTGCAACATTGTTCAAGATCTCCGGAGGAACGTCTGCCTCTACTTTCTCTTTCAGAATGCGAGTCGCTGTTCCATAAGCGGACAGAGCTCCCTGTCATAACATTTATTTCTCATTTTTAGATTATCAATAAAGAAATATAAAACTTGAAACTAAGAAATGAAACATTAATCTCTACATTTTCTCCTAAAATTACACCTGTAAATCTTAAGAGAACATTTAATTGTTTACAATATAAGTTCATGCTTTAAGGTTTAATTTTCCATTATTAAGAGTTAACAAGGCTGAGTAGAGCTGTACATTTGTGTAAGGGAGACTACCTGTACATCCTGCTGCTCCAAGATCTGGGCCAGCTCTATCCAGGCTTCTACATCATCAGGGAACTGTTCTGTCACCTTCTTCAAGTGTTGCTACAATTACAAATATACTATTATTTCTCAATAATCTTTCTAAAACAACAAACTTTTAGACCTACATTTCAGAAATCTATTATAGGACTCAACTTGGCCATGTTAGCTATAACAAAAAAAGACCCCCACCCTTTCTCCTCCTCCTTTTTGAATCCTTGATATGTTTTTATTACTGTAAAAGAACCCACCTTAGCTATGTCTCTTTTCGCGGGGTCCGATGAGTTGGCATACAGGGAACCCAGAATCTTCATTGTCTCATAGTTCCCTGACTGAGCCTTCAGAACTTTCTCAAAACAGGTGGAGGCCTGTTGGACAAAGAAAATCATAGAGTCAGAATCAGAGAGACCATAGATGGCTCTACATGACCATACTGCCACTTCCTTGAATATTCCTTGCAGTAATCAGTTTGTAGACTTGCATTGCAGTAATCAGCGTGTAGACTTACGTTTTCATTGTCACCTCTGTAGATGTACATCTGGCCCAGTCCAAAGAATGGCAGCACAAAGTTAGGGGGAGCGAACTGTGTGGACTGGTAGTAATACTGAAAGGCCTGGTCATAGTCTTGCTGCAAGGTTAATAACATCTTATATTATAAATGTAAAACAGGACAAACTCTTTTTTTCTACAAATAAAGTTTGTTTCTATTTCCCTTTTCAAATGTAAAGTTCCATTTTACTTTCTTCCATTGAAATTATACATCTCACACTAATATCACACCCATGATTTGGAGATTTAGTTTCCTTTCTACCTGCATAGTTTTGAGGGTCTGTTCTCATACCTGAACATGGAAGGCTCTCGCCAGCTGGTAACAGCTCTCTGCCCGCATGCCTTCATTCTCTGTGTTGTGGAAAGAATGGAGGGCCAGGTGCTGTACTTTTTGGTAATCCTAGAGCAAACATGAAAATTTAATTACCGGGGTAAATGCTGATAATTGCACAATATATATTCATAAATTTAATCAATTTTAGAAGAACTTGTAAGTCTCTACATAACATATTGCAACACAGGTATTTATCTACTAACTTTACAGATACCAAAAGTTTAGTAGATCAATTAAATAATAAGTTTCACCAAAATTTCTGTTTATATAAAAAAAAACCCATAAACTAACATGTACCAAAAAATTAATATGTTGAAAATATACAACATTATGCATGTTTGAATGGATGATTAGCAATTCAATGGGAGTAAAACTCCCTTTATTACCTTCAGTTTTAAAATTAGGTATAATTTTAATACATGCTTCATTCTCTGATCTTGTCCATATTTAATATTATTAAAATTGACAGAACCAGTTGTGTTATTTTACCTTCTTGTAGAAGAAATGGTTGGCCAGATGGTTGAGGATCATGGGATTGGTGGAGTCGATGGTGTAGGCTTTGGACAGTAACTGGACGCCATTCTTGATGGAGTCCTGTGTCTTAGAATTCAGCTCCAGAATAGCCAGACCGATCAAAGCTCCCACACACTGCGAGTCCAGCTGTAGGGCTCTCTCAAACGCCATCCTACAAAAAGAGCCAAAGTGTCCCGTGAAATATCTGTGTTTTGTGCTCAATGGATTGTGATTTACAAATTTCTTTATTCTTTTTATTAACTAATATTGGCACATAGTTAATATATGTTAATTCATACTGAGAATAAACTTTTACTAAGTACATGTATTCTATAATTCTAAGATTTCAATAAATGCTTTTCTGTGATATTGATTGTGTAAGTAAAGGGAAGTAACTTTTTATAGTAAATGATAAGCTTTGATTTTGTTACAACTGACAAACCTTGCTTTCTCGAGACGATTGAGTTTGACAAAGCAGTGACCAAGGCCGAGTCTGACGGAGGCCGGACAGTTGTGGTTTGTCTTCAGTGCCTTCTTGTAATAGGCCAAGGCGCCTCGGTAATCCTTCTTGTTAAAGGCGATGCAGGCCTTACCCAGGAGTGAGGGGATGTTGTTGTTTGCCTGTAGCAGCATCAAAATCATACAGATTACATTAGACATTTCACCAATTTTCTCAATATTATTGGCTTTATTTCTACAATCAATGAGACTATTACACATGGAGAATCTTTATTAATATGTTTATACCATTTTTTTCTTTTACAATGTTTTCGTGGGGGATTAGAAGAATTACTTAAAAAATACAGCAAGTTACCACTACAGAATTAAATTTATTTACTCCTCAATATAAATCAGAAAGACCTTCTAAATCAAAGTGCAAAGGGAAAGACAAAGTATTTTTTTAATAGAAGAATTGAAAGTAGAAACCTTTTAATACATACCTGACCCAACACAAAGTTAAACTGTGCATCAGCTTGTTCCATTTTGTCTCCCTCCAACAAACAGAAGTAGGCTCGACCCAACAAATGGTTCTAAGGAATTATTGAAAACATCACATCAAAAATTATTCCAACAAATGACAATTAAAAAAGCAAACTTATGCTTCAATGCTAAAACGTTATCCAAAGGGGACAGATGTTGACAGATTAGCCAAAAAAAAAATTGTGATAGAAATAAAATTAAAATTGAACAATATTATCAACATTTTCAAGAAAGTAATGCATTATATTATAATTTATTGTAATTGAACATTGGGTCTATTGCACATACACTTCACATCCCTCTGAAAATAGACAATAATTATAATAATATTACAATTAATCTAGGTCTGATTTTTACAAACATATATATTTTGTATTTTTTAAGGGGGTATGTAAACTTTTAATACCCACTTCTTTTGCGGTAAGCTTACCTGGTCATACATGATGATTCTGTCAGCAGTAGTGTACAGCAGGGTAGCCTGGGTAAACAACTCTCTCTTCTTATCCTTGTTCTTTTCTTTGTGTCCTTTCTGGACATAGTATGCAGCCAGTGTGTCAAGAGCTCGCATCTGATCTCTCTCAAAGTTGGGATAATCCAACCCTGCATCCGTTCTGGAGGCATCCAGAATCTTGACAAAGTCTTGGACATAGTTCTGTTTGTAATACTCCAACTACAAGGAGGTACAATATCCCAACATTTAGCCATAAGCTTACATGCATCATGTAAAAGAAAAACAACTTCTTCATGTTAGGTAAATCTCCAAGTATTGCAATCTTACGAATATTAAATGCAAATCTAAATAATTAGCTAACAAAAACAATTTTGGAATTAGTAACTCCTTATTTTTCAATTTACAGTGATAGATTTGTCAAATGAGAAAGATGCTCAAAATATGATTACTATGTTATGTGTTTTATACATGCAGTTAAGATCATAAAAGGGTCATATCTAAATCATTTAACTCAAGTATATATAATCCACTGGCATCACTTATAGAATTAAATCAACAAATTGCACTCCTGTGTGTCTGGTTTTAAAAAATCAAATATAGCAAAACAATATCAACTTACAGCTAGAGTCACCCAGATATGAAGAGGGGCCACTTCCTGTCGCAGAATGCTGAGTACCTCCTCCCCCTCTGGCAGCTGGTCCAGATCCAACTCAATCACCTGTAACACACCATTGCAAACAGCGTCAAATTGTGTATATCGCAACTCACAAAAACAGAATTACAGAATCAAGATTAATCCACAACTCAGCTAATGTTTAAATACAAAAGTATATGAAAAAGTATTAAATGTCACAATCCAGTGACAAAACGCAGTGGGCGTTTTGCAGGAATGGATGTACATGTATGGTGTGGCCGGTGTCCATACACATGACTGACATGTGTGTTTCACTACAAGCCAACACACACGTTTAAAAGTTCATTGTTTAGTGCTGATAAACTTTAAGGATATATACTAAGAAAATATATAAATTACAATGTATGTTCCAATGTATGATAAGGCATGCTTGACAATTATTCGCTGAAATCACTAAAACAGAAGAATAACGCGGCAACAGCAAACGAGGGTTCCTGACACGCATCTCTTGTTGACGATCAACAGCGTGGTTTGTGCATCCACAGAGAAAATACTTTACTTACCTCATCGGTGTCCCGAAGAGGGATTTCTATTGAGCCAGACATTACTGTAGGTTGTAGGTTGACCAACCTGTTGGCTGATCAGGGTAGCATTCAGGCTTGTGGTGCTCTTTCTTTTCACAAACTTCCGGTTAATTGGTTGATGGTTTATGGTAGGCCTATCCCGATTAAAATACTGTTTGCGCATTTCATTTATACTTATAGTATATATTTTAAAATGCTGTTCAACTGGTAAACTAATATGGCTTATGGATTTTAAAAATTCAAACCTTATTTTAAGAGGCTTGTATGAATTTTTAAGAAAAGAATTTTTAAAAATTCCAACTTTATTTTAGCGTGTAACGTTAGGGAAGAGAAGTATTATAATGCACATACTGATCCAAAACAAGATTTTTCATGCAATGTGTCAAAATGTCTTTTTATAAGGAAAACACATTTAATGGTTGGTCTACGTGTAGGTGGAATAGGTTTTGTTGGTGTAGAGAGTATATAACAGCAGAGACATGTTGTGCATGACAAAGAACTTTATATATTACTTTGTTCATTTAGAATTCATAATTGGAAAAATTTGATTGGTGAATTTTTACAATATAACATAACTACGTACAAAAATATACTAGATAAATTAATAAAATAAATGCCCTTTCTTTGTTTTTTGATTTATAAATTTGAAAAGAAGAATATAAAAATGGATAATTTTTTTCTGCAGTTATTAAATAACACTTTTTCGTATTCGTGATAGTTTTGCAAGCATGGAAACAGATTATGTTTTATTTAATTAATGTAATGAGAGAGAGAGAGAGAGAGAGAGAGAGAGAGAGAGAGAGAGAGAGAGAGAGAGAGAGAATTTTTTAATGTTTTCAAAACACATAATATTTAGTGGTATACAAATAAAGTTACATCGACTGAACAAATTAAATCCGGTGTTCTAGATAGAAGTCCCCAGCGTGTAGTAATTTCTTTGCGAATCCACGGCAATGTGTGAAATTTTATCATGTCTCCATTTAATTAACCGGATTAGATGTAAAGATCGAAATTTGATCAGTCAGTGTTATGTACTTAGAACATGACGTTATCGATTTTTAAGTGCTTGTGGATTGAAATTGATTTGTCTTACCACGAAATCGAAAACTATACCAGTTTGACGTAAAACTGCTTCTATATAGGATATAACTGACAATAATTAATTAGATTTCATTTGTTGTGAAGAATGATGATTTTAAACGTTGCGGTTTTTGGCATCAAGTTAAGTTTATGAAGAATACGAAACAAACTGAAGAAATCTTCTATCGATAATTATAATGTACCCCAAATATTAAACCCCCGTTTGAACCAAGAGAGATCGATCCACTATATTTGACTGTTGTACTAGTCTTATATTAAACTGACAACTTACAGATAAAAGTTCATAACAATAGTCTTTTATTTTTCTTGATATCAACAAAGGAAAATAAAAAAAAAAGTTATTAAATTTACGCAAATCAATTTGATTTGATATATAGACATTGTAGTACACCATTAATCATTTTTTTTGCAGGATCCATTTAATAATGGAAATGTGTGAGTTCCCTGTGCATCCCATTCCTTTAATCAATGTATTTATTCAACGCCTTTTTGTAATTTGTAAGTTCTATTTTAGCTGTCTGTAGGTTGGGTAATTGAGTATAAAAAAGAATTTTTAGGAGTGCCGGTGGTGGAAAAAAATACAACCTCCATATTTTTACATCAGGTCCATACCTGTAGAATTTCTTTTTGAAACAACATCTTTAGAACCGATTCCATGGTAACAGAATATCCCTATATATACTGTGAAGAAGACAGCATCTTTGGAAAACAAAAAATCCCAATAGATTTATTCCTGATAAAAGCCTGAAAAGCCAGATATCAATTACAATTTGCGGAGGACGAAGAAGAAAAGATTTTTGAAATGTTGACAATTTATAGCTACGCACTTGCTGTGAATCTAGTACTGGGGCCATGATGGAAGAGAGCTTCTAATCTCAGCAGTACTCCTAATGGGATTAAGTAACCATGTGGACTTATCTTAATGACAAAATATAATGAAAGAAAGATGTGGGATGTAATGCATGTTGATCGAGTGGTATTTATTCTGATTTTACAATATCAAGATATCTCATAGAATAGAATCACGGATCTTAATACTCTTAAAACATCTATATCAAATTCTAACAATTAGAAATATAGTTCATCTATCGTTACATTAAATATCGTTTGGTAATGATTTAATTAACAACCGGTATTCGATGCATTTGAAAATATGAATGTAAATATATATGAAAAGCGCTACATTTAGCTATTCGTTTTTATCATTTGGGTTAAACTGCATATAAGACAAAATAGACGTCATAACAGAACAATCAGCAACGCAACAAAGTAGGTAACCATTGAAGGCATCAATAGAACCTTGTTACAAAGTACGTAACCATTGAAGCATCAGTAAAACCTTGTTAAAAAGTAGGTAACCATTGAAGGCATCGGTAGAACCTTGTTACAAAGTACTAAATCATTGAAGGCATCAATAGAACCTTGTTACAAAGTACGTAACCATTGAAGCATCAGTAAAACCTTGTTAAAAAGTAGGTAACCATTGAAGGCATCAGTAGAACCTTGTTACAAAGTACTAAATCATTGAAGGCATCAGTAGAACCTTGTTACAAAGTACGTAACCATTGAAGGCATCAGTAGAACCTTGTTACAAAGTATCTGACCATTGAAGGCATCAGTAGAACCTTGTTACAAAGTATCTGACCATTGAAGGCATCAGTAGAACCTTGTTACAAGGTACTTAATCATTGAAGGCGTCAGTAGAACCTTATCATAGCTCAACAGGGAATCGCTATAACGACAGAGAAAAGTTTAGAATAAGTTGTCATATTTAGTAACTTGTTCTTGGAGAAAAAATGGATATTTTAAAAGATCGAGATTGCTGTTCACAATGATGATAAATTATAAAGGATATTATTCTTGAAATATCCTGCCATCGCGTGTTTTTTGTAATTAATGCCGTTACCAGATACAGTGTATGACGTTTTATTATGGTATTTGTGTGTTTACGAGACTTCAAACTAATTATTACAATTCAGTATGGCGTCAGTATGAACAATGTGATTATCTAGTAGATAAAACAACACCAAACAATCCAAACCAAAAAATATATATATTTGCTAGATGAGCAGTGTCATACTTTTGAAAAAAGAAATAAAATAGTCATGATTCAGAATCTGTGTTCTTTAAGTTTCTCTATTCCGTTTTATTCAGGTGCCGATGTGTTTATCGATACAGTGCATTGACATTTTTCATGCCATTGAATAGGGTTTGCAATAATTCTAAGTTGGAAATAGTTTTGGGTTAGTTTTTAGTGTGTTTTCTTACAAAAAATATAAAAGCATAAATATCAATATATTAGGACTCTTTATAACAATAGCGGGCGTCATTTTTAAAATTAAGTAGTTGCCATTACAACGGTGTGTTCCCGTTTCGCAAAACGGAATAAGTAGACCTGCGCGCGCGGAACTAGGTTAAGGCGATGTTTATGGGGTCTACAACCCCTTTAAAAAATTCATATCCAATAAATCCACATGGCATAAAGTTACAGAATAGGTATTGGAAACTCCCTTCCCCTGCAAACACCCCCCTCCCCTTGTAAAAAAAAAAATTGATCCGCGCTTGCAGAGTTATATTTGGTGCGGTTCATTACGTGTTCATGTAGCTCAACATTCTCTTCTAATTATTTATCACAATAATGTTACAGTTATTAGTATTATGTGCGTACGGAAGAAATAATTTAAATAGATTGAACCCCAGATTTGAGACAGTATGAAAGACAGAAGTAAAATGTCAAACAATATTTCGTTGAGGCGTTTATCTGGTAAAATTTCAGTTGCTTCAGCAAAGAAACCATATAGTCTCCCTCACATCCTAAGACTCTTTATCTCCGACAGACCACAAAGATCAATAGGTATCTGTCAGATTGAGGGGGAGAAACCCATAAAGATGTGTCTACACTGGAATTATATATGTGTAGCTGATATTTGTCATTATTCCCTGGAATTCCAACCAATTTTAACTGGAAAAAATCAGAAAAGACGCAGTGAGAGTAAGCCACACAATCACATTAGATGTCAGTCTGCCTTTGTTTACAGCAGACAAACAAAATCACCCAGCGTTAAACACAACGAAACCTTAGGGAAAGACCCCTGAATGTCAGCGAAATGTCAATCTGATTAAAATCTGGTCCTCTATGTCGCATCGTCGTAAAACGGGAGCACCGGTGGTACGATTTTGAAGTAATCGGATTGAGCGAACTGTCTGATACGATATAACTAAATCATGGTCATATCTAGATAAAATGCACAATTTTGAATACATGTGATATCTATTGTTTTAAAAAATTAATTATATAAGTGCACGTCGTTACTGTTGTGATAAGACAATTAGATACTTTTTGAACTGATATGCCATCGAAAATTTAAGTTGTATGAATATATGAGTGTCGGTTTCCACATAATGTACGTTGATTTATTGCAGTCATGCGCGGGTCCTGATTTTTTTTCCACGGAGTGTTGGGTGTCCGACGGTTAATTGAGTTTGCCCGGGGGGGGGGGGGGGGGGTCTTAGGCGTATTTTTGATAATTTTATAATGTAAATTTATAGAAATTTTAATTTTGCAAGGGGGGGGGGTGTGAACCCCCTGACCCATCTCTAGATCCGCGCATGTATACTTTCTATATATATATTTGTATGCACGGATAAAAGGAATTTAATATTGATGTTATATTAAAGTTTTGTAATTCAAAAAAAATTGATACTGTCTATAACAATCTTGTTATAGATATAAGATTGTTATAGAAGTTTGAATTCTTTGAATCACAAAACTTTAATAAAACATTGATACGCCGCGTTAAGTGTATTATATTTGCACATACCAGTTCTTCTCCCAGTAAATACCATATATAATATAACGTCACACACAGGATAAGTCTGTTTTCTTGCATCTGCTTCTAGAAAATTACTCAAATATTAGAAAATCTGTGCAAATACAGTACTCGATACCTTATTTTTTGTTGTCATATGTTCCCAAGAATGCAATCATAATTTTTTTTTAAATGTGCTATCATTAATGAATACATCACGCACGGAAGCTAGTGACTGAAACTGTCACCTAACTGTTTAAAATTAATTGTTCTAGTACGAGACTTGAATTCAGCCAATTCTTGAAAAGTCCAATTTCAATGTAATCTTCAATTTGAGCTGTTTTATGCAGGAAAAGGAAGATTCTCTGTTTACTTGTTAAAGCGTCTCCAGTGTTACTTCTCTAACAATAAGTATGTAGTATGGAAACAACATCCTTGATTAATGCGTGCATCTCTTGACAATTTAAAAAACGGCAGCACAATTTGAGGTTTATCTTTGAGCGATGTTCCTATGGTGTTTTTCGAGTGCAGTTCAGTAGGCTAAGATAGAACGTGGTAGTTTATTCCGTAATGAGTTAAGGAAGCTGGCTGGTCAACAAATTAACCATCAAATCTACCTTAAACTTTGACATATATGGTATTTTTGGCCATAAACTAACATAAGTAAAGAAAAAACCCAAAATAATGACTTTATATATATATAGGTTGGCACGACCATCGAGCCGTCTTAATTGTCGCCTGATACCAGTACATTGTACATGGGATTGGCTATATGGACACAACATGTCGAAAGGCGCCCTCTGTCGGTCTGACCTCTGCAATGTTCACCATATTGTATAGTAGCCATAATACAGGTACATGTACGTCAATGTAAAAAAAATTGTTATTTACGTGTTAGTGTATTTTCAGTCTTGTCTTGATTCAGTCTTGCTCTCTTTTTCTTTTTTCTTCTTCATAAGTTAAAGTGGTGTTCATGTCGTCACCCACTGCCCACCGTTGTTGAATACAATTAATCTCCTTGACAGTTTCCGACAGATTTATTCTTTATTCAGCTATTTTTATAAATAAATATTAATTAAGACAGGTCCTTCTAATTAAAAACCCCAACGTCTAATTGTAATTTCTGGTATACAAAGACATTTATTAATCATCTGTTTATACAGCTAGGAAATTGAATTCAACATATACGTTTTGTTTTTATTTGAAGACTATAATCATTATTATCTTTGGTCTAGAATCAGAAGGTGCATGTACTAAAATCCATTAGTATTGAAGTTCTAAGAAGTCAATGGTTTAAAACACACAAAAAAGATAAAGACTTGTTTAAAAAAAGAAGAACATCAATTATAAAAGCTGAAAACCCCCCGAGTGGTGTCGTTTATTGGGTTCTGTGCGATCAAAACAAAGCAATATAAACTTAATGAGATAAAATCAGCAGCCATGGAATCGACATCAGTACCAGAATTAGGTGACATAGATCCGAGCGGCACTAAATTGTTCCAATTGTATGTGATACATTTATAGCTCTGTACTCAGCAACTGTCTCACAGAGAGAGAGAGAGAGAGAGAGAGAGAGAGAGAGAGAGAGAGAGAGAGAGTATATCGTAAATACAATGTAAACAAAACTTACTACCACTGCCAGTTACATGTACTTGCTGTTTTGGGGATGTCCGCCCAAAATCTTTTGTATTAGATGAAAGTAACAATTTGCCAAGTACAGTCAAAGAAAAAATGCATGCATCATATTATTTCATTCATGGGTATTCATAGAATAAAGAATTAATCATTTTCATGTTTTGCTGTATCAAAATAGCCATCTACTTTACATGATCAAAAAGGCAATAACATATGCCTACTAATGTCTTTTTCAAACAATCAAATGTTTCTATTTGTAAAGTTGGAGAAGATAATATCACAAATTGAATAAATTGATAAGCTAAAATGGATAATGTATTTTATATTCATTTTTTTTTTATCATTTGTTGGAAATGTAGAATAATATTGTTATTATGATACCAAAGGGGATACATAAATATTTGGCAATATTACCAGATTTT
Source organism: Magallana gigas (assembly GCF_963853765.1). Taxonomy (NCBI): domain Eukaryota; kingdom Metazoa; phylum Mollusca; class Bivalvia; order Ostreida; family Ostreidae; genus Magallana; species Magallana gigas. The sequence continues at coordinate 8,190,245 of NC_088857.1, forward strand.
TAAATAGTTAGTTCAAAAATATACAAAACTTAAAATGGTAGATGATTTCGAAATATTATGTGCTGGGTGTTTGCTGTTTAGGCACATTTACAGGCTACCATGGCAACAAAGATTGACCAATGAAATTACAATCTCCGATGACATTCTAGTGATTCATGAAACTTCATGTCTGCCTCAGCGTTAGCAACGCACTTAGCAACGGGTAACATTATATAAATAGTGCCTGTTTGGGAGGGTAACAGTTGAAATTGACACCCCGAGAAAACCATTGCCAACCGACGCGAAGCGGAGGTTGACAATGGTTTTCGAGGGGTGTCAATTTCAACTGTTATCCTCCCAAACAGGCACTATTTATTTTGTTATACTGAATGTCTTAATTTTTACTGCTTTCATATAGGAATCACGTGAATTCTAAAGCGAACGTACGCGCATAATTTTCGCGCATGTAACAATTTTTAATGTTACCCGTTGCTAAGTGCGTTGCTAACGCTGAGGGTAATAGAAAGGATTATGAACTGCGTCTTAACCAATCAGATTTCAGTATTTAACATGAAAGTATAACAATACGAATTGTTACATGCGAGAAAATCATGCGCGAACGGTTCGCCTTAGAATTCACATTATTCCTATCTAAAAGCAGTGATGTTTTTCTTTAAAATTAAGACATTCAGTATAACAAAATAAATAGTGCCTGTTTGGGAGGATAACAGTTGAAACTGACACCCCGAGAAAACCACTGTCAACCTCCGCTTCGCGTCGGTTGACAATGGTTTTCTCGGGGTGTCAATTTCAACTGTTACCCTCCCAAACAGGCACTATTTATATAATATTTGACAAGATAACGGCGCTCTGACCTCAGCAATGATCGTCTGCGGACAGAGAGTACAGAACATACAGATAGATCGTATTCATTTTCACAAAAAACTAATCTATATTATGATTTATTCTGTGATGAACGAATAAACAAAACATGGACAGTTAAGAGACAATATAACGGTTGGTATTCACATGTATGTACAGACATTAATTGTAGCAATATATCCCAAATCAAAATCAAGGGAGAGAACTGTAGCATCTATTCCGGCGAGCCATCCTCTTCTTTTAGACGAATAACAATCCAGTTTGTATCATCACAGTAAAAGATTCGCTATCAGTTCTGGATTACTGTCCCGTCATGAATGAATGAAAGTTTGCGGGTAAAAAGGGAAAATATACACCTGCGGTAAAGCAAAGCATATTGCGATCAAGACAGAGGAAGTGACGTCATGTTAATGGTTTGAGTAGTTTGTGTGATTGTACGCGCACAAGGCGAGTCTTAGAGCACCGTGCCCCCGTGTTCTTCTTCCTTGGGGAAGGCAGTACACTGCAATGTCTCTATCATCCCGTGCCCTGGCCCCATCTCCTGCCACTCAAAGCCCCCGATCACCATGTTGAGGGTCACGCGAGTATCTTTGGTAAAATCACAGGTAGCATTGGACACCTGAGAACATTGAAAACACATCAAACATGATTATATGACTGACAAAAATATTAGTTTGTATTCATAAAAAATACTATTATATTATCATGTTTCTAATAAAAATTTAACAGATTGGGGTTGGCATAAAAAAATCAATTTGCAATAAGCAATTTCAACACTGTTTTATTGAATTGCGTTCACATTTAGGCTGATGTGCAGACCGGTTATTCTTGCTCTGCTACATATAACTTAAACTCGGTATAAGGAATGGTGGCGATGTTTGAGGTTAATTTAATGATAAGGAAAATACTAAAACGTTAAGCTTTACCAAAGAATGATTATCGCACTCTTGACTGGTGTATTACAATTAAATAAAGACAATTAATACTGATGTTATGATCCCGAACGCGAGTGAGGTCGAAAAATGTTTAAAAGTCAATGTATGCTTTAGGAAAGAACTCCGAATTAAAAAAACGCAATAAAGACAAAGAGAATTACGTTGAGTTCTCTATTTGATCTCTAACATAAAAAATACGATTTATAATTATATTTCCAGCCGTGCTTTGTTTCAAGGAATACCATAATTATGGTTGCACCCATAGCTCTAAACTAATCTCACTGTTCTAATCTGTCCACGAACCATGCGTCCCTGTTGACAATCCAGACCTAGTCATATTTTGATGAGTCATTGTATTATTGGCATGTCCATAAAACTATCTGACATGCGGAAAACGATTGTATTCACTATGTTCAACGCAGGTTGCCGGTAATAACACAGACAACTGTCTTTTATATCCTAAAAGTGAAAGGCTTTGAGCTTCAACACATTAAAAGTACTCAGCAGGATACACTAGCATTTATTTAAAGGAGTCAGGATGGTCAACGAATTGTCCATCAGATTTACATATAAACTATTATATAGTGAAGAAAAAATAGCATTTTTAAAATACCAAGTATTTGAACATTTTCAAATATCTTTATATTCTTCTTAAGGGTTATAGATCTTACAAAGTCTAAAAATGACCACTGCCCTCTAAACTGGTTCAGAAGGAAGGCAACTAGTTTTTATGTAACGAAGAGATTTAAAGGTGTTGCAATGAGCCAAAAGCATCTCCGTAACACCTGATTTACTATAGCCACTTCTGGTCATTAACAGTCGGCATGTAGGAACATATTGGCGTACACATCGAGGATGGTAGCTGATCTCAATGGCCGTTGATTAGATGTTCCATGCTGATACATGCCGAGATAGACAAAGAATTAACACGGCGAAGCCTGTCTAAGTGTCTCATTATTAGTTCTACCAGTGGTTGCATTGGCTTCATATATTAGTTTTTCCCTCCATAATCAATACTCTAGGAAGCCCATTTGCTATTCCTAACTGATCCGGCGCGGAAATTCCTTACGGACGAATGTTGACAAGCCCGCGATTTGTGTCCATTAGTATCCAAGAACACGGCGTGGCGAGATCAAGATTAATAAGGATAAATATATCTCTCTCTCTCTCTCTCTCTCTCTCTCTCTCTCTCTCTCTCTCTCTCTCTCTCTCTCTCTCTCTCTCTCTCTCTCTACCTGTGCTCCCCACAGCTTGCCGGTAAAGGCCACAGACTTCTTCCGCAGTTGTTCACAGAGTTCCCTCAGTTCATCGAAGCCCCCCGTCTCCGTGCACTTTGAATCTGCGCCTAAGCCTGGATAGTAGCCGTAGGCTATCCTCATGCCATCCACTCTGTCAAAATTAAACACCTCTATTACCGGTAATACTAACTAACAATATCATAGCTCTCCTAGGTGTATTGGACACCTTAAAACGATAATTTTTTAATAAGAATAAAACTGCAGTTTGGATCTAATCAAATAATATCAAAGTTTTGAAAATCTAAATCGTAAAATATTTTAACATAAATTTTTAGAAATGTAAAAATTAAGAAAGCCCCATCTGTTTTCGATCATGACTTGCAGATCAGGAACTGACACTGCGCTACGCTGGTAGAAAAAAAATTGAAAATTATAATGTTCAGAAATGAAATTAATTTTATTGTTCATTTAAACATTTAAAAAAATGTAAAGCACTTCGCAATATCGAAGAGTCCCATGCCTCCTTTGGTGATTTTGTAAGTTCAATTAAAATCTTTAGTCACTAAAATGTATAAGGGGGGGGGGGCTGTGCGGAAGATGTATTGAGTGCAACTGAAATCAATAGTAGTAGGTGTTGATTGATGATATCAATACCAGATATGGGTGCGGCCCTCAGCAGTTGTTTGTATTGTGTGTCCTTGTTGACTGAATTAGTAGAATAACTGGGACTAATGTATTCTAAGAGACGGAACCATTTAGCATACGCGGATCCAAAAATTTCTACCAGAGGGAGAGGTTCCGAGGTCCGAGGCCTATTTTCGGTAACTCTACTGTGTGAAGTTTAAAAGTTTAAAATTTCGATGGGGGGGTGCGGACTTCTTTACCCCTACTCTAGATTAGGGCACCGACAAATGACCCGTACATTACACATTGCTTTGCATATAAATGATCATCCGGATTAAATATCGCTGAAAGCAGCACTAAACATTATGTAGGTATGTTAATGACACCAACAAACAGGTTTAATATTTCCGGGATCGACTCTCATTTTAATGACACCAACCTTGTTATGGGTCTATATCCAAACGTTAGACCGGATGCAATATTATATTCAGACTTATTGTCACATCTAACTTGTGTTTAGCCAGCTACATGTATAATATTGTATTAAAATTATTTGCGTTATGAGTTATGTGAGCAATTTAATATGAATACCTCCTAAGACTAGGAAGATACAAGTAATGCCTCCTTTATTTCTGAAGCTGTAAGAGAATTACGGGATTAGCAACTGGAAGAAAATTTGATGGGTCGGGACATCATTAAGGCGCATCAAATCTTAATCACTTGACTCTACCAATCCAGTTTTGAACAACAAATACTAACCAGGAAGAGGAGAATTCCAATTAAGAGGATGCACGCCTGACGAGTTTTTATTATCCGTCTGCTGTCTAATGTCTGTATGACTGTGTAGTTTACCTGTGAACCCACGGTACCCTGGGGCTCCATCAACCACTAAATACTAAAGCACATCGTTAACAGCTTTATGTACAGACCATTACAGCCTACTATATCATTCCCAGACAACAAACAGTCCGATACCAATTATACTAACAGGAAGTTCACAACAGGGGTCATGTTGCAGCCATTGCCAATAACAAACTAATATAATTCCTAGACGCATCTTTTTCAATGCCATTTTTTTCTGCAAAAATATTATTATTCTCTTGCTAATGACAAACGTACCAACTTGACACTTCAAAAAAATGAATTTTTCATAAAGTGAGAAAAGTAAACTGACACGACCCAACTTTGCGCTGTAACACTGCGTTGCAAAACGTTCTAGCACCTTACTCAAGAACAACGACGCAGTTTGTTCACAACCGTATTTGTTTCCACTCATCAAAACATGTCCACTTATCAGTGTACTCGACAACAGGAAATAATTCTAAGAAAGAATACAACCAAGGTTTTTTTTAGTAACAAGAATATAAGAGTATGACGCTTCAGACTGAGAAGTTCCCGAAAAAGGACGCTACAGCGTGACGGCGCCAACACTGCACAATGACGAGCGTGTTACAATGATCACCGTGGTGACGGTGCCAACACTGCACAATGACGAGCGTGTTACAATGATCACCGTGGTGTCGTACTCTGGGGATAACGATGCAGTTGTCTCACATGTACAGAGCATCGCAATAAAGCTCAACTATTCCACTGGTTTTAAAGAATAAAAAAACGTATCTGTGTTAAAAGACCAAGAAAAAGTACACGAAGACAACAATTTTTACAATACAATTTTGGTGTAGCCGATTAACGCTTCATTATGGTGGCATATCTCTGCCCCTTATGTGCAAGTTATTTTTCTATCAAATATGTCGACATGCAAGATAAATATGTTGACATGCAAGATAATTATGTCAACATGCAACATATCTATGTTGACATGCAAGAAAATTGCTATCGAATAAAACTTTTATAAGATCTCAAAAAATCTAAAATCTCGTCCACATGTGACATCCAAGATGCTACTTATTTATGTCGACATGCAACTTATTTATGTTAACATACAATTTCTTGATGTCGACATGCAACTTATTTATGTCGACATGCAACTTATTTATGTAGACATGCAACTTAATTATGTTAACATGCAAGATAAATATGTTGACATGCAACATATTTATGTTGACATGCAACTTAGTTATGTTGATATGCAACTTATAAGTTGCATGTCAACATATTTATCTCGCATGTGAACATAACTAAGTTGCATGTTGACATTAATAAGTAGCATGTGAACATAACTAAACTGCATGTCGACATAAATAAGTAGCATGTGAACATAACGAAGTTGCATGTTGACATAAATAAGTTGCATGTCAGCATATTTATCTTGCATATTAACATAAATAAGTTGCATGTTGACATAAATAAGTTGCATTTAGCATCTTGGATGTCACATGTTGGCGATATTTGAGATTTTTTATAATTCTCATTTGATTGCAATTTTCTTGCATGTCAGCATAGTTATGTTGCATGTTGACATAACTATCTCGCATGTCAACATATTTATCTTGCATGTTAACATATTTGATAGAAAAATAACTTGCACACAAGGGGCAGATATATGCCACCATACTTCATAGATGTTCACATGTTCCTATAAATATAAGAGTTACATTTCCGTATGGTACTGTGGAATACTTCCATTGCACTGCAAACTGGTCCCCATGAATTACACTTGACAACATTCAGACCACCACTCACCTATGGGTACTTGATGTCATTACATGTCGACATAATAACTGATGAAATAGTCACAAGAACTTTTAATGTCATAACGTTAACATCGTCAGTATAATTTATAGTAATCTTTAAACTATGCTCTTACATCTCCACTTACAACAAATTAATACATTAATATGTCGACGTTTAGTAAAGGTCACTGAATGAATATTAAATTATGTGCGGTACTACATGATAACGTAATTTTTATTACATTACATGCTCATGCAATATTTGATATCGCTCCTTAATCATGTAATACCCGATATCTGTTTTTGTACATGCCCACATTATATCGTTAGACGTTTCTCAGATGTTTTTAAATAACTATTTTACATTATTACGTCCTATTTGATGTCATTATATGTAAACGCAAAGTGACGTAATACCTAATATCTGTTCATGTTCAAGTGATGCATGATTTTATTAAACGTCTGCTTAAGGTCTATGAATACCTTATTTTTGTTCAAGATTATGTAATATCTTTTTGTTCATGTTAAACTTAATACCGTAATTTTCTTCGTGTTTACGTAATACCTTACATTCGTTGATATGCTCACGTTATACAATATATCAGTTATTGCAAACATACCGTAATACACAATTGCTTAAGTTCACGCAATACCTTATATTTGTTCATTTTTACGAGATACTTTATATATCTTCATGTTCACGTTATACCAAATAGTTGTTCATGCTCACGCACTCCCTTATACTTCTTCATCTTCACGTAATACTTTTAACATTTTCATGTTTACGTAATATTTTTTACATCTGCCCATGTTCACGCAATACCTTATATCTGTTCATGTCAAATAATACTTTATATATATGTTCATGTTCTCGTTATACCTTAAATTTGTTCATGTTCACGCAATATTTTACATATGTTACTGTCTGCGTGATATTTTATATATGTTCATGTTTACGTAATATCTTATACCTGTTCGTGTTCACGTAATATCTTATACCTGTTCATGTTTACGTAATACCATAAACCTGTTCATGTTCACTTAACATCTTATACCTGTTCATATTTATGTAATATCATAAACCCGTTCATGTTCTAGTCACATCGTACATGTATACCCGTTCATGTTCACGTATTACCTGATGTCGTTACATGTCCATGTTTCCGTGGGGAACAGTCCCGGCCTGTGCTGGCCACAGGAAACCTCTCTGCCATACACGGTGACGTTGGAGAAAGATTTATCTGTAAAACAGAGGCCTCCATATTTAATGAGGTTTCTATTTCTGCCAACCAGTCGTCAATAAAATCAGAACCTGCTTTGTTTCCTTATTTTTGTCATTTATGGCAACAAGGAAGACAGATGATGTTTACAGGTTTGTCTAGTGCAGCAACAAAATGATCAATCGAAACGCTACCTAGGATTGTTTTTAAAGTAAATTATTTGTCCTACTGAAGGCAACATGCATTTGACGACGACAATCAGACGTTCAGAGATATTAATTAAAGATGACAATTAACATGGCTGCCATCACTGACCTTTGGTTTAATAGTTCAGGGTTAAGGCCACATTTATTACCATGCAACAACAGGTGCATGAGGACAGGATCGACCCCCCCCCCCCCTTCCACCCCAAGTATATAGACCCCCGGGACTTTATTTAATTTTTTAATAAATTATCCTTTGCACCTGTGCATGCAACATCTTTGACGCTATGTTGATAGAATCAAAGTAGCAGTGGACACTCCTTAAAATGAAGTGTCACATGTCTTATACCAGGGAGTGGAAGAAGTAAGCTATAATCAGGGACGTATATACTTAGTATAAAATTGTCCCAGCTAAAATATAATACATGTACATTCATTTCGCCAGTGGCTTACTAAAATGAAACAGGCTACTTTTATTTTTAAAATTTTTGATATACTTAACTAATGCATCTAGTAAACGTAAAAAATTACACTAATTTAAATTTACATTTACACCTAAAGAGATAAACAAGTTATTTATAATTCACACACTTAATTTGACCTTCCGTGTGCGACGACAAGCTGTTGAAGTTAGTTTAATAACATAATCATGTGTCTACTAAACCGACTTCTATATTCCATAATGAAGCTTTGATGCATTTAGACAAACACGTTTTATCGAGACTAAGAGACGTTAAGTTGTTTGTGGAACAGATATCAATGTTAGAATCGATGATAAACTTTTTTATACATTAATGTGACCAAACAAATGTCCCCATCAGATAAAAAAAAATGACGAATGTTCGCCATCTCGGACGGATCATAATAACTTTAGTGTGTATTTCTGGTATGCACATGGCGATGAGCCATTACCTTCCCAAACCCTTGGCCAGCAGCGAGTACAATAAACCATTAGACTATTGCTCGATGACATAACGACATTCGGGAACAACACAAACAACTGACGAATCCAGCCTCTTATCGTAAAGTCAAATATTAACACAGGAAACAAAATCCAAGTGTTAATGGGATTTCGGGGGAAATCGCCATCAAAACAAACCTACCTTGAATTAACAGAAACTCTTCTTCTATATCACCCGCCACACAGTACATATACAAAGCCTGTAGGGCCAGCAGTCCAAAAGCCACTAGGCTAGCAGGTGCCCCCCTGCTCCCCATGTTCCCTGAAACCTGTCCTTGGTTGAGGTCACTAGCCCGGGGCAGTAAGATACATCCCTCCTAAAGTTCTGGCCATGTTTCGCGGAGCCTCGGTGTGTCCCTATTACCGTCCAGCTGTTGACTGCGCTATCTGAGTCCTTGACCCCCAGGGGTCGACCAATCAAGTCCGATGTAATAATCTCTCCAACGGCAGTCTGAAACGCGACACCTGAAGGAGAAATAGAGGTGCGCGTTATTAAAACACAAACAATGTACTTTGACGTGGTAAACAGATAATGAATTTCCTCGTGTAGACTGACGGACGGAAGACTTGTTTCCACTCTCAAACGATGACAAATTTTCTAATGACTGATGAACTGTTATGAGCTTGCAGCCAATTCTGATCGATCCCAGCAAGAAGGAACCTTTTCTACGGAAAGAGGATCTATAGGTTGTTGTTAAAATACAGGTGTTTTATTCCACTTGAAGCGCACTTGAAGTGCACAGGATTTTGTTTGTTATAAAAATAAATTTTATTAAAAGACAGAGGACATTTAATTTGCGCAGATGCCAACATACCTGAATAATTCAAATCCCCAACAATCCCTGTCTCTGGTCACTTTGCAATATTTGCTGGTTGAATCAGAAAGGGAGGACTCGATCGATTGAAGGCAATTTCTACAACAGCTGTCAAAGGGCTTTTTGAATGGAGAGTAAAAAAAAAGATAACTACGAGTGGTTGGAAGTATGTTACATTATAAGTTTAAAATTTATCAATATAGACTTAAACTGTAATAGTTAAGTTAACATTTGTAAATTGTAATTTTTAACTTTAAATGTAACAAGCATATCAAAACAACAAAAATGTGTACTGTTTGTCCGTCCATACTCTCTCTCTCTCTCTCTCTCTCTCTCTCTCTCTCTCTCGTAGTAATTCAGTACCCTTTAACATCACTGCAAAGCAAACAGACAAGAAGAGATTATTTTATTGATCGGAGGCTGCACCGTAAAAACAAAACAACGCAGATTTAATTATGGTCAAACATTCAAAGTTTGAACGAGAAAACGAGTTAAAAAAAATCGATGATTAATCTGAAGGGAGCTAGACCGAACATTTCAATGTATGAGCTTTATAGGTGTCAGTTGTATATCTAAACAAGACAGTTGTGAAGAGTGTGCCAGTCAAATTCAATGTGTCTCGCAAGCAACAAGGAAGAAACAAGCAACAACTATTAGTAGTAATATTATAGATGGAGAACCGTCTAGTTTGTTAATTAATGAGTTGCAAATTAATCTCGTCCTCTGCAAGTCGACTCACCACAACGGATGCAGGTCTCTTAATTTGTTCTGGCAAGCTAGGGAATGGCAGAGGTAATGTTCATCATTCACACCCCCCACCCCCACCCCCCCCCCCCAAAAAAAATCTTTTGAGTTTCCCGTCAATATTCAGCAATCATCCGATAATGTATGGGTTTTTCTAAATTCAAAAATCCATAGCTAGATGAAAGCATTAAAAGAAACTGGTTTCCTTTTCAGCTTTCATAATAACAACTCTGATATATTTGAAGGACAAAAAATTTGACATTGGCCCCTGAATAGATGTATAGACACGGCTTGGTATTCTTAAGAATAAACACACAAATCCGTCCCTATTGGTTGAATATTCCAATACAAGGTCATTTTATGTTTGCCTACCCAAAGAAAACAGTATGCGTCCTTGAAGACGCAAACAAAAATATGAAACTTAAATATCATATGTTAAAAATTCTTTTAAAAGCAAAACTAAAAAAAAAATATTCGTCTGGTTTTCATACCACTGTGACATAATTGTTTATTCGTGTTAGGAAAAATAAAGAATGTTGTACTGTTTTTAGAGTTAAGGGTTAGTTGATATGTGTGTATACTAGCACACGTATATCAGAGGGAATTTGATTCCCAGTTCTGGAACCCGATACAACTGGGATATCCTTCTATCAATAAAAATTTTAATCAACACTTAATATGAATTGAAAAAAGACGATAAGATTTTGTTACTTTATATTTACACTTAAAAATATATAAACCATGATTTTTTAAAAACATTTTCCACTGGAAAATACACAATACATAGACATATACAGTACAACATATAAAGAGGTGGTGCAAGACAAAATACATGTACACAAATTATTCAATACCATAAATGTCTACAGAATCTTTCAATTACAGGCTTGACCCTTGAAAGTTATCTTATTAGTCCCCTACCGGTTTCACCGGAGGGGACTATAGCTTTCCTCTGCGTCCGTCAGTCCGTCTGTCCGTCCGTCCGTCCGTCTGTCCGTCCGTCCGTCCGTCTGTCTGTCCGTCCGTCAGTCCGTCTGTCTGTCCCACTTCAGTTTTCCACACTTTTTTCTTTATGCATTTGAGGAATAATATGAAACATGCTGAACAGCTTCAAAATGTCAAACTACAGATCAAGTTTACACTTTTGTAGCGTCTGATTGACATATTTTCGAGAAAATTAATTTTTTATATTCCAATTTTTTAATGTTCGGGTTCGTTATCGGGTTCGGTGTGTATTGAATAAACGAAGCCAGTATGTAGTCAGTAATAATATCGTGCGTTACTTGTACCATTCCTTTTCCTGTACCATTCCTTTTATCATTTCTAACAAACAAATGAATTCTATAAAATAGTGTCAAGCATTGTGTTGTAAATTTAATCGGCAGGTTTTTTTTGTATTATTATTACAATCGGGTTCGTTGTCGGTTTGGGCTGTTTAACTGTTTGGTTTGATTCGGGGTACAGAAGATGGTAGGAAATGATATTGTGCATAACAGTGCATTGTTTTCACAAATTTTTACCAGCGAATACAGAATAGACTTGGCGAAATTACAGGAGATGAAATAAAGAGTATTATTTTACCTATTTCCTATTTAATTTCTATATCAACTATATAGTTTTAATTTCCTCTGTTCTTTAATCTCTGATTAAAGCATGACATCTCGTTTACAATAGCTCTGAAATAGTTGTGTGCTTGGAAGCTTTCATAGAATAATACAAACCGATAGGGGACGTGTATTGCTTATGCAATACTCTCAGAATGCTTGTTTTGTCATGGGAACTTGACATATCCTTGGTATAAAACAATTTGTTAGTGTAATATATAATTAATCAATGCGTGAATGAAATTGTTACCTTTTCCCGATAATCTGAAATTTGTCTTCAATGAATGTAGTATATTTCATGAACTAGGTCTACAAGCTGTTAATTAGGAAATAGCTATCGTCGATTTATGATATCTAATTTGGGTACTGGGTTAAAAATTGTCACGTTTGTTGACATCGCGATCGGATGTCCAATCCCTTCCCATCTATAAGATGAGTTTGTTGTTATTCTGCTATGGATTGGCAGTGGATACAAATACGACGACTAATCCCGCAAATACCTAGGGTGAAGTCAAACGTCTCATCCAATCAATAACAATATTGTAAATTACTAACGATATTTGGCATCGCTATAATAACATCAAGATCTTAATATTCATTTCTTGATGATGAATTTCTAAAAAACATCAACAAATTTTCATTTGAAATGCACAAACTTTTAGAATACCTTGAAGGGAAAAATAAAATTTCCTTTTTTCATTCTCTTTTTATTTATTTTTTCAATCAAGCAAGAGTTATCTTTCTTATCGAAGGATTCGCAGACTATATCCAATATTGCATTCATTTCCGGTCTCTGCTTGGTATCCGGACATGCTGAACTTCCAGTGAACTGGTTCTCGGCCCACAAGGGGACAATAACCACCATGAAGAAGCATTTGCATTAACATTCTTTTTCCAATATTATCAAATGCAATCATACCTGTGCACTGTTAGAATTTATTTCAACTATGTCTTCAGTGTGTAAACCCTGTAATTGATATCAGTGGCGTAGCGCCCTTTACGCAAAAACGCAAATGAATACACAAGATTTTGCAAAGCATAGGTCTTATGATTTGAGTCTCCTATTGTTTGCACGTAAACAAATCGTATTGAGACTCCACTAAATTATAATCTGCATATTTAGTTTTCAGTTCTCATCGTAAACCATGCAATTACTACGATTCCGGAAAATACCGTCATTCTATACTTTACATTAAAATTAATTGAAAGTTCGTTTGAATCATAAATTAATATGGACGACCTATACCTTTGACTTTCATGTTATTGGCTTAAAGAATAATCTACAATAAACTTATTAGAATGAGATGAACAACTTTTAACTCCTTTCAAGTTTAAATATTCTAACTAAAATCTGAAAACACATCAAGTTTTGAGTGTTTGTCCGTAATTGTATTCTGTCAGTCTATACTTACATGTAATTTAAAGTCGGCGGTCGGATGATTAAAATTTTGACAAAGTCACAATACATTGTGATAAACTTGATCAAAAATTTGTCATTTAGGTAAGTATTTTACGGCTTGAATAATAGACCTGTTTCAAAAAGCCTATTATCTTTAGTCATATGCAGTTGGTTTCCGCTGAGGTATCAGTGTTTCATATATAATTACACATTCTTTTAAAATTCAACATTTCCCTTACACATACAGTATGTAAAATTGTAACATTTTGAGACAATATCTTATCATCAAAATCCTGTAAATCTAAAAGCTAAAACCTAAAATCCAAGAGCATCGGGGGTCTTGAAATTTTAAAGAAAATATTCGAAGAGTACCAGGTAAATAATGTTTGTCTCGGAATTCAGCAACTTTTGTTCATATTTATTGGAATCATAATACTTAAAAAAATGTCATATTTTTAAGGCTGTTTTGTCATTCAAATAACATAAAATCCAGGAGCTTCCGGGGGCTTCGCCCCCTGGGCCCCCACCACGGCTCTGCCCTGGACCCGCTGGGGGCCTCAAGGCGTCCCCCAGACCCCCTAACTTTTTTTGAATACAGTAGATTAAAAGGTAGCTACGCCACTGGATATTATTTGCATCAACTGTCTTTTTCCAATATTAGCAATTACTATAAGTATATGATATAACATATTGACTGGTTGTTAACCTATAGATCAGTTCACTAGTGTATCTCGTCACTAGTCAGCCTCCAGCGTATTGATTCTTACTGGCTTTGCTGAGCCACTGAGCGGATTCTTGTCTTGGTTTTACTTAGCTTATCCTAGGTATGGTTCTGCTTGGCTGTTTCAAACATCGTTCCGCTTGGCTGATTCCTGTCTTGGTTGGCGACCCATGAGCAGGCACTCGGCAACAAATGTGATGAACCTAGATGAAGTGCAAGTTGTCGCTCCTTACCACAAGGATCCCTTTCGCTGTCTAACATTATTCGTCTTCTGTTGATGCCACTTTTACAGTAATGAGCAATGTACTTCAATATAATTCTTACAATTTAAAGGACTTGGTGACCAATTTAGACTACATGGATCTGAAAAGAAGAGCTCAGTATAATGATGTAGGAAACAAAATTCATTAAAATTAAAAAACTTATTAATCTCTTTCAGCTTTCCTAGATAAAAATACTATACATGGTATTCACCGGCTATATAGTAGGATTTTTATGTGCATGGATCTTACTACAAAACTTTTTTTTCAAGGAGCCCTTAACAAACAATTTCTCGTCTGTAAAAACAGACTTTGAAAATAAGGTACTTTTTAAAGAAAAAATAAAATGCCTCTAATTTAGAACCACGTCTATACCATATAACAAAGCCAAAACTTTTGTTTTGGGGATTTTTTTTTCAAAGTTAGTAGTCTTGATGATGGAAAATGTTGATGTGAAATATATCGCACGCCAAATTCACAAAAATGAGCTTAACATAGTTTCACATTTGATAAATTAAGTTTATTGACTTTACTATAGTTTACGAACCGCAAACCATAGTTAACGATTCGTTAACTATAGTTTTCATCTGCAAAACTATATTTAACGGTTGTAAACTATAGTTTACAAATGATAATCTAAGGTTATCTGTCTGCAAATAACGTTAACAATATATAAATAGTGCCTGTTTGGGAGGGTAAAAGTTGAAATTGACACCCCGAGAAAGTCATTGTCAACCGACGCGAAGCGGAGGTTGACAATGGTGTTCGAGGAGTGTCAATTGCAGCTCTTACCCTCCCAAACAGGCACTATTTGTTTTATTATACTGAATGTCTTAAGGGTGTTGTTTACTCAGGGTTTGGGTTCTCAAATTCGGATTGTTATAAAGTTCACTGTAATGAGTAAAATTTGTTCTAAACAAAAAAAGTATTAATAAAATGAATTATTATTGACAAAACATTTGATATTTTTACTTTACTACGTAATTAGGCTCAAACAAAAATAGACTTTTAGTCAAACAGAGGAAATTCGGACTAAATTTTGCAGATTTTGTTTTCCTCTAAAACATTTTTGGCAGTACTCTAATATTGAAAGTTAAGATTTTATATTTTAGTCTATATAATTTTTCATATTTTCTGCTGGTTTTACCTCACTTATTCATTAAAATAATTGTATGGCACGAATTGCGAAAATATTAAAAAATGCTTAAAAACGATAAAAGACACCATATCTCAAAATTTTGATCATTGACCTCATATAAATTTTATGCCAACAGAATAAGGTCAATATAAGTAGTTCAATGCTATAAGTGTTTTTGTATTATCATCATTCAATTTTTTGTAAACTTAGATCAAAAATGGGTAGGAATTTGAAAACTGATAGAGGAAATTCGGACTGGAATATTTTTTCAAATTGTAGCTGAAATCTTAATGTTTTGTACCTATTTAGTGCCACTGCCATTCATAAAATGTATTACACTTTTTAAAGTGCTTTATTATTTGAAATATATTTACAATTAAGAAAATTTCAATTTGTTACTCAAAAAGTAGGTCATTGACCTACTTTTTTGAAAGTGAAAAATAACACTACAATCAAAGGTCTATAACATACAATAGATTGGGTTTCATTATCATCAGTGGAATTTTTTTTTATTCTGAGTAAATGTCATCCTTAATTCTAAAGAAAACTTTATGGAATAACGTGAATTCTATGGCGAACCGTAAACGCATAATTTACGCGCATGTGACAATTCGTTTTATTATACTTTCATGTTAAATACTGAAATCTGATTGGTTAAGACGCAGTTGGTAATCTGTTCTATTACCCTCAGCGTTAGCAACACACATGGCAACGGGTAACACTATATAAATAGTGCCTGTTTGGGAGGGTAACAGTTGAAATTGACACCCCGAGAAAACCATTGTCAACCGACGCGAAGCGGAGGTTGACAATGGTTTTCGAGGGGTGTCAATTTCAACTGTTATCCTCCCAAACAGGCACTATTTATTTTGTTATACTGAATGTCTTTTTTAAAATTTTTAAGAAAATTTTACTGCTTTTATATAGGAATAACGTGAATTCTACAGCGAACCGTACGCGCATAATTTTCGCGCATGTAACATTTTTTAATGTTACCCGTTGCCAAGTGCGTTGCTAACGCTGAGGGTAATAGTAAATATTATTAACTGCGTCTTAACCAATCAGATTTCAGTATTTAACATGAAAGTATAGCAAAACGAATTGTTGCATGCCCGTAAATTATGCGGGTACGGTTCGCCGTAGAATTCACTTCATTTCTATGAAAATGCAGTAAAATTTTCTTAAAAAATAAGACATTCAGTATAATAAAATAAATAGTGCATGTTTGGGAGGGTAACTGTTGAAATTGACACCCCTCGAAAACCATTGTCAACCTCCGCTTTGTCAACCTCCGCTTCACAAATGATGAATTAAGTTTATTGACTGTTAAAGCTGCTTTGTCCGATATTATATCAAATTTTGTGCACGTTTTTAAACGATGGTTATGCTTAGTATTTGTATAATAATAGATATTGGAGTAGTTTTCCCGTTCAACTACGCTTAATTTCAATGAAAAATTTGTTCATAAATAGGATATATGTATCGGGTTAATTCGCCTCATGTTAAAATTCACCCCTGATATCAAGAGGGATATGGTTGTATTACAACTTTGACATCGCTATAAATAAAGGTCGTAATGTTCAGACACATTACAAATAAACCTGTGTACGTTTTGTTCGTTAATATTTCTGAAGTTTGCTTTGTTTACAATCGATGCATAGCATGCGGGTTGAATAGCCCTAATCATTCGGGGGACGAAACTAAACAGTTCCCTTTTCTAAACATCCCATGATGCATTTTGGTTTGTTTTTTTCGTTTGCCCAAAGAGGAATTATTTTTATTTACTTTGAATATTTTTAACTTTGAAAGAAGACCGATTCTGCTGGTGTAAATAGGAGAAAGTCCATAACTTTTTAAGATAAATGGTTTGTATGGAAAATTATTTGATACTTTAATAACAAAAAAATCGGACCAAGCAGCTTTAACAATATTCTATTGTTAACTATAGTTTACAAACCGTAAACTATAGTTTACGATTCGTTAACTGTAATTAACGATCCCTTTATTATAGTTTTCATCTGCAAAACCATATTTTACGGTTGTAAACTATAGTTTACGAATGATAATCTAAATTTATCTGTCTGCAAATAACGTTAACAATCGATTTTGCTCATAAATCTAGAGTCAGATCTATAAAACTATAATTTGTCAAGTATAGTTAAGAGTTGTTAATCATAGTTTCACAATCGTAAAACTATATTTATCAGTAACACTATGTTTTGCAATCTCAAATGGTGGATTTTAGTGTTAAATTTAGTTTTACACTTCTGAAACATAGATGATCGCGTTAACTATGGTTTTCAGATGTGAAATAACAACCGTTAAACCTAGTTTATCGACTGTGAAACTATGATTAGCTCATTTTTGTGAATTTGTCGTGCCATAAATGTGCACTCATTACGCAGATTGTTTTGGGTTTTTTTTTCAAAGTGTGTTGACTTGGTCCTAAATTTAATGATATATTTTCAGGGTGCGTTAATTTTCATAAAGTGAATCGCAGCACGCGTTTTCAAAGCGATCGAAGAAACAGCTTTTTGTTGATAAGTCCTCTTTTGAGGACAATTGTTTTTCAGTGATACGAGATGTATGTTTATTATTCCGTGATATAATCTAGAATTAAGGTAGCTCCATACTCGTAAAACTCTTTGATGAAAGTTGAAAAACGGAACTGATTTCAATTTAATAGACTTATTTAAATTTCATCAATTATAAGAAAAACTATACATGTCAGATAAACATGAACTAAAGCATAATTTAGCATCAGAAAACCTTATTTTTCTTGTTAAAAGTAAAATACTTGTAGGCAGAAACTTGTTTATCTTTTTAAATTTTATTGGCAACTGTGTCAGAAAAGTAAAACTACAAACACATTTTAAAATCAATTGTTGGGATAAGAAAAATTATAGCATTTAGACATACAACTGAGAGAAAAGTCAGAAAAAGAGTTATTTCCCCTTAGCATAGATAAAATGTATAAAAAATTTGAAATTTAGGATAAAATCAAGCTGCGAAAATATCTTGAACTTAACAGTAACTCTAGTTACTTCTATGTGATTCTATTAACATAAGATATATAAAACTATCTGGCACAAACTAAAAAGAATTCAAAGTTTTACAATAAAGTATGACATAACAGAACCCTGGATCTACTTTAAATCTCTTATGAGTGTGCATTAAAATTTCCTTTAAACCTAAAGTCATCGGTATACTCATAATGCAGTTTTACGTCAGTATACAGCTATAGGTAATAAACATTACCTGTCGAATAAAATCCGGGAAAAGAGATCGAAGGGATGAACAAAACCCTGCATTCTTATGACCTAGGTAGAATCGGGTCTTGACAAGATAGGATCAACAGGTTTTTTTTAAATACTTTGAATTACGTAAATTTTTTGAACCAGACTGGTATCGTACGCATGGTGTTGACAGCAAGATTTTGCAAAAACAAATAATAAGATTCGAACATGGTCAATATTAATGTGTTGTGACGTTATTTCCTGTAGAAACATGTACATTTTTTATGTGATACTTCTATCTATCTATCTATCTATCTATCTATCTATCTATCTATCTATCTATCTATCTATCTATCTATCTATCTATCTATCTATCTATCTATCGCTCTCTCTCTCTCTCTCTCTATCTATCTATCTATCTATCTATCTATCTATCTATCCATTCACCCCTATGTAGATTTCTTGTAATCGCAGACAGACAAACGGACTCTGTTTTGTATTGTAAAGGCATTAACATGTAGAATAACTTACATGAAAAACAGATTTTCTAAACAAATAATAACAACAACGATTTAACAGAAAAAAATCATATAAAATTGATGAATATTTAAACAAGAAACCTCAACAATCTGAGGTCTAAACATTTCAACATATCGAAAATTGATTTATTTTATCCTCATTCAAGAAACTCAAAATTCTCCACAACAAAATGATTTTTATGCTAAAAAGTTAGTAGTACGACCACGATATTTAAGTCATAGAATACAGTCTTATATAGCAGTCGAATCCTGGGTGATTTCTTTTTTTGTATTTTCAATTCCTCAAGCAATTCAATTATTTCAATTGCGTGATAAATCATTTGGAATAAGCTTTCTACAATAAATTTAAATTAAAGCAAAAAAAATAATAAGATGATATATAATTTGTGCAACTGTTTAAATCATTAAAACAAATTTTCGAACATTTGTGAATTAAATTCGATCTTTGGTATCAATTTTTTTTAGTTTAAAAGCCGATTTCCTCCAATGATTTTTTCTTTCATAACTTAATTAAACGACCAACCATATCATAGGAGATTTTAGATAGTTGAATTCAACCGATTTTCTCCAATTAAATTTTTTTTCGTAACTTAAAATTTTTATACGGTCGACCAAGTTATGGGGAATCTTAGATAGTTGTATTCTATTAACGTTGTACGGAAACAAAGCATGTGACATGATTTTAATTGGAAACTTTTTATTAAGGCAAACAAGAAATTGGTGCAATCTAGATATTAAACATTTTCGTGTAAAGTTTCTTTTACTGCTCCCTATGAACGGGTGTTTTGTATCCAGAAACTCACAGTAGATAGGAAGAGAATAATTTAATCTTTTGAAATCAACATGTATTGAATTTGTACAATCTATACATGAATTGGCCAATTATTAAGGTCTTCCGTTTCCAACGGAAGACCTTTCTATTATTGTGCGGGAAAAAAATTAAGATTATTCTTATTTTTCTTTTTTTTTTTTTGTTTCCTAGACGCGAACTTTGAGGCTTCATATCTTGCTCATTTCTAAACGGTTTTTGCTCAAATTTTCAGGGCTAATGTACTTTACAAAACACTTTCTTAAGCAATTCATAAAATGTAGAATTCCCTTTCCGTTAAAGAGTTATTCCCCTTTTAAATTTTTTTAGGGCCTTTTGTTTCCAGACAAAGGCTCCGAGACTATGATAGCAGGGAATGGGAATCCAACGAATTTGAATAACAGAGACATTGTAGTTGTGCACATCTGCTTATGTTTTTAGATTACGTTTTTTATTTAGGAAAAGGTAGGGGGTCAAAAAACAGGATTCAAAAAAGTGCAAAAATTTAGACATGTTTTCCTTTATATCTTTTGAACGAAAAAAATTTTGTAAAGACATGTAGAATAAAAGTTGTGCAAAATAACAAGGGCTTTCATTTGACACCAATAAAAAGGGGCTGGCCCCTTAAATTAAGGGCCAATGGCCCCTAAAAAATTTTGCTTAATAACTCAAAAACGGTTAGGATTTTGATATGGCTGTCGCTGGAAAAGTTGTTTGTTGGGATCTCATGAAGGTCGTTTCAATGTTATTTTGTAAGTGGTTTGTGTAGTATGAGTGTAAACAGCTTTACATGTTAGCATGTACCTGTTTTTATTTGACAAGTTAACGAAAGACTTTGTGCGTACAACTGGCATGAAGTTACCGCAGAAAGTATGCTGGTTTATACAGGAGGCATTAATTCATAAGAATTTTTTTTTTTAGAATACATGCTTTTTTTTAGGAGTTTAAGTCGTTGTTAAGTTCTTATAGTGCACAATCCTTAAAAACGGGAATTGGAAAACAAAACATTCTTTTTCTTTTCTAGTAAAACACAAAATATGGAATGAAAAAATATATGCATTACCTTTTTAATATAAACATCATGCATTCAAAATCTACCTTGAATCAGAGCTGTGTGTGTACCATTACGTAAGCTCTCCCTCGCCCGCGGCCGAGAAAGTCGGTCACCGTGGTCGCGGCTGGACTACCTAGCGGTCAGTGGTTATCTAATACACGAGAGTTGCGTCTCTCATATATGAATTTATTTAGCCGCGAACTCAAGAATTGTTTTAGTTTTGATTACACAAAATCTTTTGTGGATTAAACGATTGGATGTCAAGTAAGAAATACATGTAGTTCATTTAATTAATAAAAGCAATGTCATTCTCTAAAGCAATAATAGACATAGATCAATTGTGGGTTTTTAGTTTAAAATAAAGAACTTCTATTTGATAGAGTAAGGTCATTATACTGCAAACTTTTCAAATCTTCCTTGTTTCTGAGCTGTGCGTTTCTGTGCGTTGTACCTTTACGTAATCTATCCTTCGCCCACGGCCGAGGAGATCAGCCACGGCTGCATTACCTAGCGGTAAGCGGTTATTTAATACACAAGATTCGCACACCGCGACTTACACTTGCATGCATATGAACGTGTTTGAGTTAATATAGCCGTATATACAAGAACTGTTTTAATTTTATGTTATAAAGGTTTGTCCTACTTGTATATATTTAATTAAATATTTGAGTGTAAATGAATATTAATGAACGATGTTACTCCATATCGGAAAAATCGTTAGACATAAACTAATGGTTGGTTGGTTTATGTAAACTACTTTAAAAACTGTACAATTAATGTTTTAAATCAACACCCCCACCCCACCCCCCTCAAATATTAAACCTTTAAATAATGATCATCCCTCGCACATGGCTGAGGAGATCCGGCGCGAGTGGTTAAGTGATCCGCGGTCGGTTCGTGTTCTTCTACATGTACCTTATGACGCGTTTATGTTTCATATTTTGCACGCACACAACTTTATTTTATTATGTTTTCAACTATTATATTGGTTTAAGATAAAGTTATTTTACTTTTACAGTTGATTAAGCATTGATTTATACGATAGCGTACAAGGTAGTTTAAAAATCAAATCAAATTATAATCAAAGTTCCATGTTACATGTTTGCGGTAGGTGCTAGCACGATAAAGGAATGCCCTGAATTGAGGCATTCGATGATTATTTTAGTAAACATTCACATGAGTTTAAACAACTTAAGACTAGATTCTATCGGTCACATATTAATCACTTCTGTAGTTTCATTGTGGAAGCGAACTCATTGCTGCCCCCCCCCCCCCCCACTCCTCCCGCCCCGCTGACAGGTGCTCGCGCTGGATTTTTTTTTAATTGGAGAAAAGATATCAAGATCTGTCGAAAAACATTTTTGGTGGTTTCTTCTTATGTGTAACATTTTGTTTCACTTTCCCACCCCTTTGTTTATTCGGCCAGTCTGTGTTAATTCAATTGCCGCATGCGATCGAGAATCTTGTGCCGCTTCAGCGCACACAGCTCAGAACATTTATAGCCCCAGGTCATCAATTGTTATGTAATTGAGTAACAGTTGGAAGGGTGATTTTACTACATAAAATAATAAAATCATAATATAATCTATTTTAATTCAGTACCATGCGTATAGATTCCCATAATAATTAATTTTTTTATTTCCTTTCAATGTTTACATTTAATTTTGTTCAAAAAATAAATAAATTTTCTATCATTTAAATTGTGTGCTTTATCAAATTCTAATTCCGATTACCTTGAATTCATTAATTTTCCATTGGCTTTTGACAAAAGAGAGACGCCTGACCATCCAATGAAAACAAATACACAGAGTTTGATTGACAGGTTCAGCCAGGTGCAGGTCTCGCCCGATGTCCGAGGTTATGTGTGCTGCTTGCACACAGCCGAATGGTCTCAGTAAGAGTTATCGATGTAAATAGATAATAAAAATACATGCTTATCAAAACATGATCGTGCAAGTTAAAGTTGATTTAGGTTTGTTTCAATAGAAATCATGTTTCGCTAACTGTATTTAATATTTTTTATGTATAGCGAATTTTAATATTGTTTCAGTACTGAAACATCGCATGAAAACGTTAAATATACATGTACTCTGTAACTAGTCGTCTTTTAATACATATACCTTTCTTTTGTTTGTTAAAAATTCGTTCAATTTTGTTAAAGTAATGTAAAACACGCGCGCCATTTTGAAACAATTAACTTGTCAGAGAGTTTCAAACGGTTCTCGCACGCTTTGCTCGAAACGATTTAACACGCTTTGCCCGAAACGCTAAACGGTTTACATGAAACTCTAAAAGGTTTACACGAAACGTTTCTCGCACGTTGGCCGCACGCTTTTTTGGTGTAGTAGTACGTTTTAGGGTCTGTAAATTTTGTCAGCACGCAATTCTAAACTTGCACATAGTCTTCTAAAATTTAGAAATATTTTAATATAGAAGTTATCTTTGAGAAAAGTTTACGTGTTTTGTAGGCGAGTTCAGTTTAAAAAAGAAATACACTTCCTGACATGAATCATGAGTACATACTGTTTAATGTTTATAACAATGCTTGCTACCCTTTGAAAATTTAACTCGCCATTAAACATGATCTCATTTTTTAAACAATGTTTGAAACGATTACATAAACTCTGCTCGACAAATAGTTTTCCTAAAATATTTTCTTCCTTTCTTTTTTCAAAACACGTTTTATATACAGACTTTCAATTACAACACATTTTTATAACAAAAGCAGAACTGAAAGTATAGTCATTATAATCGTAACATATATTTTCAACTCGCAGCAACAACGGAAGACCTACTCGGGGCTTTGCCACGAGCTCTGCTCTAGTTCCAGTTATATAATTTAATAAAGCGTATACCATCAAGGTAGAGGTATACACAGAATGGCCCAGCCTGAATACTTACTTCACCGTTACTCGTGAAATACAAACTTTCAATGTCAGGCCTAATCATGCGTTCTTCAATTTAATTTATAATTTATTCAGACCTGTTCATCTATCGAAGACATTTATAACGGGGGATTATGGATACGTTTATAGTATAAAGGCTTCCACCAGGCTTTATTATCACGGCCCTATCAAAACGTCATAAATAGCCTACATTCGCTGTCAATTTATTTTTTAACCAATATCACTCCAGCTGAGCGATAAATTTGATTTATTTCAATGAATTGACGGGAACTAGATATAGCGATTCGGACATTTGTTTGGACTTTTACTACTTTTTTCAACACACGGCTCTCTTTGAACATTTCTATACGTATACATACTATAAAGGCGATGAAATATTGAATAGAATATTTCAGGTTTAAATCACTTTTGTAATAAGCAGTCAATACTGTCGATAAATTGAACTGCATATCGGTGCGATTGAAACAAACTTGAACGCGGCATCACGTCAATGTGCTGAAGCGATTTGTTACCGAACAGGATGAAAACCTTACTAGCTCTGGAACCATGGCTTAAAACGAAAGCATGATTGCATTGTAGACATAATATATAGCGGTTTGATTTTTATATAAGAAAAACTATTAGAAATGAAGGAGATTATCGTAATTTTTGTTATACAGTTGCTGAGGATTCCAGTTGCTGAATCTCTGGTGAGTATAAAAAATAATGCCAGTAAAAGTCTATTTAGAAATATAATTCTTAATTGAAATAATTAAAATAATGTATTTTTTTAACAAGTATACAAAGATTGAACAAGATATAACACCTTAACAATATGTTTTGATTTTATCATTTCTTAACATCATTGTTAATGTATAAAACAGGACTTTTATTTATCATCAGATTATTATATTATATAAAATAGCTCTACACAGAAATAAGTGGCCAAAATAACGTTATTTTGTCTGCCGTTTAATCAATCGGACGATCGTATTAGACAAAGTCGGAGATATATATATATATATATATATATATATATATATATATATATATATATATATATTTATAAATTGTATTTTAGTGTGTGATGACTTTTTATGCTGCTTAATCAATCTGGCCACTGTGTTTAAAAATAAATATAAGGATTTTATGTTTACTAAATACATAAAGATACCCCTATTTGAATTTTAGATAATGTAGTAATCATATAAATATATGTTTATTTTATACTTTACTGATTTTTGTTCTGTTTCTTTTTTTGTCGCCAGCCACCTGTAATTTCCGGTCTTCCCAGCTCCATCACTCTGATTGAGAGCGAAACCGGAAGTAGCACGACCTCTCTCTACACACTCACGGTCTCCGATCCCGAGGGCGACCTATTTTCCTGCGTCATTAGCACCATTAACCCCACCGTAACAGGGTTCCAAGTCACTACAAGTAATTAGCGCCACCTATTGCTTGTAGTTTTGATAGTCTTATTTTCAGAACGCAATATCTCCTTAGTTTTAATTGCCTGAAATACCTGTTTGGTATTTTAAATTTAAGTTAGTTTTACCTACAATTCTAGATCTTGAATATTAAATTACCCGTGTTCTTTAAAAAACTTATTGCTATGTAATAGTTTATAATTAAGGAAACAAAAATGCCGAGTTACAACTAACCTATTAAGATGTTATAAGAAATATGATTGGGTGACAATTTCAAACAAGAAACGATATCCTGCTAACTTTGTAAATTGCAAGAATTTTATAGCATAAAATGATTTGATGTCGCTTTTAAATATAATCATTTACTATTAAAAATTTAAATTTTAAAAGATTTCTATTTTTGTGTATATATAAAAAAATATGTATCAGTAATTTTCGTTCACAGCGTCAGTCTCGTTTTTAAGTTCATTGCATCTCTATTAGTTTTTTTTTTAATTTTATTAGTTTTACATGGTTTAATAGTTTCATAGTTTAATCCTCTGTTTCAACAGAAAAACTGTACCTGCTGTCTAACCCGGGCTTTGACTATGGCACCACTTCCTCCTACGCCATTAGTTTCCAATGCACCGACTCCAACGGGGAAACCTCGGCGACTCAGACCCTGACTGTCAACATCCTCCCCAACACCCCACCTACGATTTCCGGTCTCCCCTCCTCCGTCACCGTCAATGACGGGGAGGACGGACCCCTCAAGATCTATGACGTCAGCGTCACTGACGTCGAAAGCGACTCTTTCTCATGCTCTATGTCACCTACTGGAACTCCTTTTAATTACCAGTCATCACCAGGTATAAAAAATTAGCATTACATTCTTTTAAAAACCTTTCTCAATCCCAAAATGTTGTAAGCTTTTTTCTTTAATATCTTTTCCTCATCTTTTAACATCAATTTTATTGCATTTTAACACGTCTTCCTGAATATTTCTTTTTTATATATCTATATATTGCATATTTATTCCATTTCTGTTTTCAGGGCACGCTATCTTTGTGAACAGTGCCCCGGGTCTAGATGCCACCACAACTCCTTCCTACGCACTAACCATAACTTGCGCAGATAACTATGGCTCATCACAGGGCATACTGACCGTCAACGTGGTGGCGAACGCGCCTCCCGACATCACCAATCTACCCGCCTCCACCACCGTGCAGGAGAGCGCCGCGGGTGGATCCAGCATCTTCACCGTGACGGTGGCGGATCCAGACAGTGACACATTCAGCTGTACAATGACCAGTTCCCCAGCCTCATCAGCTTTTTCACTACTGTACACCACTAGTAAGTATCTGCAGAACTGTAGCTGTATGGGAGAAATTCAGGTTGACATGTAAGGCCGAATTTTCAATTGCAGCTGCAGATCTGCTGCTTCGCAAATAAGATGTTCTTTGATGTTTCTATCAATGCAATCACGGTGCACGTAATTTTTTTTATTGATAAATAAGTAATTTAACGATGAGCGTAATTGATTTCCATTACAGAATACGACATCAACCTTAACACTGGGCACGGGTTGGACCCCACCGTGACCAGCTCCTACACACTGACTGTCACGTGCACGGACAGTAACGGGAAATCCTCATCCTCTAGCCTCACGGTCTCTGTGTCCCCGAATGCTGTCCCCGTGATCACGAACCTACCCGACGTGACCAGCGTCAGCGAAAGCGAGACGGCAAAAACGGAACTTATAGCACTGACCGTAACCGATGCGGAGTCTGATTCATTCACATGCTCCATAACAACAACAGGACCATTTTCAATGGAATTCGTTTCGTCAAGTTAGTGTCACAATCTTTTAATTCAATATTTATTTGTTCTCATTCATGGAAGCTTGTAAATGAATTTTCCAACTTCTATTTTACAGAGTATAGAATATTCTTGAACGCTGCCCCTGGGTTAAGCTATACCACGACGTCGTCATATACTATACCAGTCACATGTTCAGACAATTACGGCACGAGTGCAGCTGCTTCGCTAACCGTGAACGTTGTTGCTAACACCGGACCTGTTATTTCCGGTCTTCCCGCTTCCGTTTCCGTCACAGAGAGTGACACCGGTGGCAGCAGTATTTACACCCTGACTGTTACAGACCCGGATCCCTACACGTGCTCCATCCAGTCCTCAACTCCGACCACCACGTCTTTTTCAATGGTGAAAACAGGAACTCGTAAGTAATCATAAAACACCTGACCGAGTTTTTTTTAGATATACATAATTTATATACACATTATTATTAGTTGACCCAATTCTTTTTCATAGAATATGATGTTCATTTGAACACCGGCCATTCCCTGGATGCGAGCAGTGTCTCATCTTACGCCCTGACATTGCAGTGCTCTGATGGAACTGCCTCTACCGGGGTGTTGACCGTCAATGTACAGGCGAACACACCCCCTGACATCACTAGTCTTCCCGCCACTTCCAGTGTAGCGGCCGGGGAGGCCGGGAGTCGTACCCTACACACCCTCGCTGTGACAGAAACTGATCCGTACACGTGCACTATGTCTAGTTCGCCGACAAGCGCCATGTTTACTTTAAACTTTGCTGCATCAAGTACGTGGCATTCTAAATTATTAATGTACTTAGATGATATTATTTTATTTTATTATTATTTATGAAGTACGTCATTGTTTCTTATTATTAGCGTACACTGTTGAACTGGCAAATAATCCAACATTTGGCGGCACGTCATCGTTCACACTAACCGTAACGTGTTCTGATAGCTGGGGGTCAACGTCCAAAGCTCTGACCGTCACGGTGACCCCGAACTCTCCTCCCGTCATAACCGGGCTCCCAACCACAGTCACCGTCACTGAGACTGAAACAGCAGCAAGATGTCTACACACAGTGGCAGTCACCGACCCGGAAGTACCTATCACGTGTGCTGTGACGTCAGCTCCTGCTGGTCCGTTTGAAATGGTTCAAAACCCAGCCACGCCGTGTGAGTACATAATTTTGACCAGTGAATAGCTTCTTCTGTTATCTTCTGTAAGAATATTTCAATTTATTTTCCCTTTATATTTAGCATATGAGGTGTGTCTGATGTCAAACGCAATAACAAGTTTGGATGCGGTGACGGCACCAACACATGACGTCACCGTTACCTGTACCGACAGTGCAGGGGGGTCAGCTAGTGCAATATTGTACGTAGACGTAACACAAAATGATCCACCGGTTATCACTGGATTGCCTGTTACAGTGCAGGTATTGGAAAATGAAGTTTTGGAGCGCAAACTTCACGATTTAACAGTGACTGACCCGGAGAGCGACACGTTTTCATGTGTTCTAACAACTAGTCCGACGGGGGGACCGTTTGATTTGAGACGAGATGCCGTCACTCTAGGTAATTATATCTCAATATAACCTAATGGCTGTAACCTGTATGTTTTTATTCATATTTATCATGTTACCGAATGTTTTGCATGATAGCGTACTCTGTGTATCTGGATAACCTCCCGACTCTGAGCTACAGTACAGTACCAAGTTACACTCTCACCGTCACTTGTACAGACTCGCCCAAAGGTCGCTCAACGTCAAACACGTTACAAGTCGACATCCAGGAAAACAGACCCCCAACGCTGACCAATCTTCCGGGTAAATCTATAATTTTATAGTCAGTAGTTATTTTGTAGAAAGATATTATGTATAGTTTATGGGTTTAAAATTATTGGTGTTTATTTCCATTCAAATTTCAGCCACTGGCACCGCCAACGCTATGACGACCCTGAAATCCGGCTCTATATTTACGGTGACCGGGAATGATTTGGATTCAGACACCATTCTATACAGTATGAGAACCTCCCCCACCACGACCAGTTTCGCCATTAATCAGGTGACTGGGGAAATAACTGCCACCCAGGACCTCAAGTACGAACTGACGTCAAGCTTTGTTTTCAACGTCACAGCTTCAGATTCTCGTACTTCGACGCATGCGCTCTACGCGCTAACTCTCACAAGTAAGTTTGTGCCGACCTTGACAGACGAACTTCTTAAAATGTTTCTTCTATTTTTTTTTTACATTTTCTTTAATCTTTATTGTAGATATCAATACAAAGCCGACCATTAGTAGTTTGGTTTTGAACGGAGTGGACAATTTGTACTTTCCGGAGCTGACAACGGCGGCCGGGGCGACATTGTACACTCCCACAATATATGATCCAGACACCGGTCAGACGCAGACCGTCACCATTAATGTCTATCCTGCAGGACAGACTGATATGTTTACTGTCGCCACCGGAAGTACGTCATTATCATTATCATCATCATCATCATTATTATTTTGATCTTCAATGTCTTGGTTGTTTTTGGTTTCATTAAGATAGTGGCATTTCATTTTCAGATACCATTGCGCTTGCAGCAGGAAAATCCTTTGATTATGAGACATTGAATTATTACCGGCTAGCTCTATACGTTACTGACACTATGGCCACTTCCGGACCATATTATCTCAATATCCATGTTCTGGATGATCCGGAAGTCTGTAAATTTCCGCAAAATTTGTACAGATACGACACATATGAGGCTGGTGTAAGTAATATTCTTGAGCTATATCTTGAAGAAGGGTCATACTATAGTAAAATTTAAAATATACTTCATTTTTTAGAAGGGTCAAGAACAACCGTCTTATTAAAATATAAAGAAAAAGAAACATTTACAACACGATTTACCGGTTCACAAAGTTCAGTCATCTGATCTGATGTTGACCGATTTATTTTTAGATTGGGGGTGGTAACATTGACTTGGGGTTCCACGCCCTGGTGGAGGACGTCGATAACCCAGACAGCCTCACTTTTAGCCTGGTGACCACCACCAACAGCAATCTGTTCAACATTAGCAAAACAACGGGCGTCATCACGTACGCCGTGGATTACGATATTGACAAGACGCACCCCCAAAATCTCTCAATCATCGTGAAATGCACGGACACATTCGGCGAAACAGGTAACATTGAATGCAAATTATTTTTAGATACAATTATTTTTGTTATAGCGTTGTTGCATATCAAATCATTAATGTCAAACGTAAAATACAAGGTTTTTGTTTAAGGTACTGCCACGGTTTCTCTCTACATCAAAGACGTCAATGACAACGAACCGGATTTTACGTCATCGGGTTACGTCATGGTGGTGAGCCAGTACACGCAGCCGGGGGCTTTAATCGGGAGAGTAACCGCTAATGACATCGATCAAAACGAGAACGCTGAAGTGGAGTACGACGGAAGTTCCGCCACAGGGTCTCAGTACTACAAGGTCATGAAAAATGGCCAGATCTATCTGACCCGTGAAATAAATTTTGAGTATGGTATGACGCATCGTGTCTACGTCACTGCCGTGGACCATGGCTCTCCACAGCTGACCGGGACGTCATACGTGGATATCGTCTACCGCGAGACTTCCACTACCTCCACCACAACGGCTGCATCCACGTACCAGGACTGGTGGAGCAAGCCGGAAAATGTCGCCATGGTGGCCATCTTGAGTATTCTCGGCTTGCTGTTGCTAGCTCTTCTTGCCTACTTGATCTATCGCTGCTGTTTGGGGCGATCCTGTTCAATGCCAAAGTGAGGCTTCTTCAAAATTATTTTATGACAACTTGACATGTTTGATGCTTATTATATACACGAGAAATGTTCAATGGTTTATCCATGTACATTTTATCTGTATATTTCAATGACAGAACTTTTTTTTTGTTTTTGTTTTTAGTTGCGACTGTTGTAAACGTAAACCATCCAACAGTCTCCGAAAGTAAGTGGTTTTCTCTTGCATCAACTTCCGTGTAAATTATATTAAGTGAACACGTCAGCTATTCACCGGTATGTTTTTTTCTCGTAGATTAAAGAACCCAGGACCTGAGAAATTTAAACTCTGGGATGCCAGTAAGTAAAAGTACAATATACATGTAATGAATGTCCATAATTTAATAACAGCACCAAATGCCACTCTTTTGAATATGACAATGCACTATTCTTTATCTGAAGTGAGCAATCGGTGTTTAAATTGCTCAAGGTGTCGTGAAAAAATGAGTTTGTGATGTGTGTGGTTTAAAGTAAACAATTTCTATTGACAATGAAACGTAATCTTGTGAGCTAGCATTAACAAAATAAATTGTTGTGTGCAAAAGTACAATGTAAGTAAACCGTTTGATGTTTGTTTTTACAGACGACTTGAACAAAAAGAGGGACCCATATTCCACTGCCACATTAGAAGAAGGGTTACCGGAGACGATGAAAATGTGACGTAATGTAGATGACGTCAATCGTGTTTATATTTTGAATTGATTTACATAGCAGTTATGTGCCAAAAGTTTTGTATGAATTGTATTGATGTTTACCAGAATTTGAATTGCGTATATGAGGGATATTTATTTATTTATTCTATTGTTAATTGTGTATTTAGAATATAAAGAATTTTATACAATGTTTTTTTCTCGTTCTAAATAATTGGCAAGGGTACGCTAGTATTACATGTAGATACAAAGCGTGATTTTATACATGATTTGGACTATGGGAATGCCATGGTAAATATAGTATGTTCTTCAGGTCTGAAGATGGGTTTACAAAGAGTATTTACACCTTGACATTACACCAGAAACTTGGTCCAATGTCACTGCTTTTCCTATATCCATTTTAAAGTCGAAGTTTGAGCCAGATTGGGCCAAACATAAAAATCACAATCCAGACAGCTGACATTAGATAATGACAACTCGGCCACTAAATTGTTTCTAGATTCTTAGAGCGCTGATACCCGGATTAAGGAAATTTGTAGAACCTCCTACATAACAAAGGAAATATTCGGTTACATGTAGATGCAAGAAATATGCCTGCTACACTAGTTCAAGACATGTTATTTTAGACAACATTTAATGGAAAGGTGAAACGTCTATTGCCCTACTTCGAATGGCCAGGGCAACTTTCAAATGTGGTACACTTCTTTTTACAAGAAGGAATACACAAACTTACTCCATTTTCTAAAAACTTTCATTGGGTATTCAACTTAACCATGTTACAAATAACGCCAGTTTGCTGTAGAAGTCATGAGGCATCTCTTTTTTTAGACCTTTTATCAGATCTGTAACAACTTTTTAGTGTTTATTAATATAAATTGTATCATGTAAAAACGTGAGTCTTCAAGGTCAAGTCGTCGAGGGGACGGCTTCTTCCTTTTGCAATGAATAAGGTCGGTCTTGTTTCCACGTCGATCCCTCCATTTCGGTTTTATGAAACCTATGACTTAAATGATTGTGTTATTTTTAAAATTTGTTTAAATTCGGTTTAATTTGCATGCACTAAGGTCAGATTCCTCTTGTCACTTTTGAATTATAAAGATTCTGTGGCGTAATACATAAACTTTATGCAACTGCCTTACATGTGATAACAATATTTATTATACTTTCATGTTAAATACTGAAATCTGATTGGTTAAGACGCAGTTGATAATCCGTTCTATTACCCTCAGCGTTAGCAACACACTTGGCAAGAGGTAACATTACGAATTGTTACATGCGCGTAAATGATGCGCGTACGGTTCGCCGTAAAAATTCAAGTCATTCCTATAGAAAAGCAGTTAAGTTTTCTTTAAAATTATGACATTCAGTATAATAAAATAAATAGTGCCTGTTTGGGAGGATAACAGTCGAAATTGACACCCCTCGAAAACCATTGTCAAACTCCGCTTCGCGTCAGTTGACAATATTTTTCTCGGGGTGTCAATTTCGACTGTTACCCTCCCAAACAGGCACTATTTATATATTATCACAGGTAAGGCAGTTACATAAAGTTTAAAGTATTACGCCAAAGAATCTTTATAATTGGTAAACACCGTACCTTTGTTAATGCTTTGATAACATTCAGCACGTTGGG
The DNA here is from genome assembly GCF_963853765.1 of Magallana gigas. Classification (NCBI taxonomy): domain Eukaryota; kingdom Metazoa; phylum Mollusca; class Bivalvia; order Ostreida; family Ostreidae; genus Magallana; species Magallana gigas. Next base: position 8,223,459 of record NC_088857.1, read on the forward strand.
ACACACGCACGTTGGAATTGTTGCCAATGGATAAATAGGACACTACCAAGGGTGTTGAAACTTGCTCCAAGTTGTGCAATTTTCAATATTATGTCATAATTCTTACGTACAATGTATATAGAAAACCATTTAATATAGGCCAGATATCTACTGCGATCTCGGTATACTAAATCTAAATACTTTCAAAACAGAAAATTCGTTTCTACTTTAAATCACTTTAAATCACCAACAAAAAGAAACTCTCAAGATGATTGTAATAAAAAAAATAGAAATTGATCCATTAATACGTAACTCTCCTAAAATTTGGTTAAGTTTCTTCCGTAATAACTACAAGTATATAATAATGCATAATTGTTCGCATGCGTCAATAAAATTATGTATGCATGAATCAAGCCTTTTTTGAGTAATAAAATAAACGAAATAACTATTTATCTATTAATGTAAAGTACATAATCGGGATTTATTTGGTCATTTCTGTCTTTGGTTTAAGAGAACTGTTAAGCATATAGACAAGAATAATACTTTTATTTATTATTTGTCCATATGTATACATGTATTTGTTGACATTGCGCGTGTTTAAGGAACTGTAATGTTGACTCAAGTTGAACGAATCCGTTGTTTATTATTTACGTATGCCTTATACCGACACCAATTGTAAAAGCATGAGAAATAACAAAATAAACCAGTTCAATCCAGATTTGCCGTCATTTGAAGTTCAAGGTATAAAACAACAAATAAGGTTAACTTTCAGTGCGCTTTTTCGCTCCTTCACTAGTACCCGGTTTTGCGAAGCATTATTTTAAAGTCACTGTTAAAACTATGTCGAGGTAAAAGATGAAATATGATGGCGTATTTTAGAATTCGTTCAAAATAACTTCAACCCATGGCCAAATTTTCAGTGTGTCAAAAGATGTACATCTGAATCTGAAATGTTCCTTGCAATTATTCAGATATTTCTTTTTGAGATTTTTTAGACTTTACAGTCTGAATTCCAATATTTCTAAGCCCCAATACCAATCAATTTTTGTTAAAATAAAAGATACATTGCTTTGCAAGTAGTGTTCTATGTTCGACATCTGGGCTCCCATGGCAAAATTAAAAGAAATATTTTAAGTTGGATTTTTTTCCATCTTAGAATTTATTCTTGTTGCATCCTTTTACCATGCAAAATTTTTTTCTTATGCAGATAAATCATTTCCAATTCTTACCGTTAATTTAAAAGCTGACAATTAATAAAAAGTCTTTTTGGAATTTTATGAATAGTTTCCATGCTGTTTACAGTGCTTATGGTTATAACGTGAAAAGAAATACCTAAGCCGCTAAATAGAAAAGGCATTGATTTTGATTGATGTAATGTATTCATTGAAATGACTTTAAAAGTATATAAAAAAAAAAACTTGACCCTGTGGTTATCTGATCGCTACTTCTCATCTTCCTAACCATGCCTGGATGGCATTAAAGAAGTGTATGTTTATGCATGTACACCATTTATATACTGCATTTTCTTCATTTTGAATAACTTTTTATCGTTTACATAGAGACAAAGAACACAGCCAAATAGATCAATGTTTATTAAGGTTATTCATTGACGATCGGCTTTAATATGCTACCGCATTAAGAATATAAATAAATAGATAATTGTATGCTCATGGTCACTTCTTTATAACAATTTTAATGCCCCATTGAAACTCTTTCTCTTTAGATCGAAATGATTTAATTGTCGCTGAAATCTTGAATTCTTTCTTAAGTTTGACAACTTCAATGACATCTTTAGGAGGCGACAAAGATGCACGTCCAACTTTTCAAATATTGAGTTGATGTGCATAATGTTATCATTCAGACCAAGAACATGTTCTCCTGAATGGGATTAAATATCAGGTGTTAGAATTATTACATAAGTATTATAAAACAACGACAACGAAACCGTCGATCAGCATAAAAGCACAAGACTTTGAGAGACTTTTCTTCCTAAAAAGATTTTGATCAGTCCTAAATCCTCTGGTATGGTACATGTACATGTAGGAGCTAGCACAATACGTAAGACTTGCTCCAATCGCAGTCCTGTAGTACGTGTTTTTGCATAAAATTTATTTCTGAAAGGATGATTGAATAAATTAAAAAAGTAAAAATCTTAAAGGTCGGATCTTTTTCTTTTGTAATAGATGTTATAAAGTATATAAGATACTTTTTCTGTTTCCGTGATCATATATAATAAAATGCAATGTTAAGGTGAACATTTTGATTTTTCTGTAATCATTTCACAGATTGGAAAATATACTATTATTTATTATTTTTTTTTATAGATAATATACATGTATATACGGTACGAGTTTGTCTTTGATTACTTTACAATTATTTAGAGAACAAATATTTACTTGCATGTACTCTGAACAATTCATTTGTCAATATATTTGTATACTTAGTACCTAAACAAATTGTTCTGACTAAATAGATTGGACAGAGTGACCCGGTTATATTTGCTGACAACAAATAAAGAGTTCATGCATGCGTTAGGTTTAAAACAACAAAAAGTAAAACCTAATGTGTCAATTTTCATACAGGTTTTCTCTTCTTTTAAAAATGGGTTTTAGCTGAAGGCAACCTACATTATTATCGAAAACGACCAGTTGCGTAGAAATCATGACTATGTAACAAAATCAGTTTGGTTGTAAAAAAAAAAAATAAAGATAGAAAATTATACTGATATTTTTATGAATAACTGCTTTGGTGTAAATTGTACTAGGAAATTTTATTATTTATTGACTACATGTCAATAAGCTAAAGCTATTTTTTCTCAATGCTTGCGTTTCTTCGGAGGTCAAAATATTCGAAACGACAACAGCGGAACCACGATATAAAGCAGTTAGTTGGGACTATCAGATGGCACTGGAAAAGATTATTTCGTACCTATAAATTTAATCAAAAACATTCAATATCAGTATTTTCAAAAGCAATGTCCTTTTGAATATAGAAGCTGCCCTTCAGTTAAACCTTTATTACAGTTTTCTTTCGATATATTTGATATATTTTAAGCTACCTACTCGAGATCAAAAGTGAAAAGAATAAAAATGCTTTGAAAAAAGATATAAAAATGATAGATATAATTTATTCAATGAAAAGAAATAGAGCTATCTACAGAAACATAAAGAAAATGGTGATGAAGAACATATATAAAATCGGTATTATTTATCTTTATTGCCATTAATCTTTTGCAAGAATTAGTTGCATAAAATGTTTTGGCATGATGATTCGTTTTACATAACTACATTAACTACATGTAAATGCATTTTTTTTTTTGGTGAACAATGATATTTAGGTCTATGACGTTCGACTTTGTTTTGTTAAATAACCTTAAAAATACATCTCTGAACAAACTCCAGCTAACTCAAATATATAATTTGAATTTTGAAATTCCAGGTCTTTTCTTAATCGATTTTTATTTCAAATTATCTCTTTGTCAACGAAACCTTGAAATCTGTTTCGTTTGAAAACTTAATAATTTCAAACGCATCTTTTTGGAAGCAATATATTCTTAAGTGTTAGACTGAGACTTCAGACTGAGACCCAAATCTGTCTTTTAGCTTGACACGCTTTGATAAAGTTCAACTTTATTAGAATAAATATGTCATAAAAGAAGTATGTTTATTCATTATATATTTTTTTGATTTTTTCCAAAAATGTAATTTAACGAAATCTAGCTGAGAACATACTCTGTATTGATCAGTTGTAAGGTTGTCCAAACTGATAAACTTCTCCGTTAAACGTCATCTTTGAACTAAAAAACTCACGATGGTCGATAAATTTGAAACAAATTTTTCAAAAAGTGATTATTATTCAATTACAGGTATATTAATCAAAGTTCATATACTGTGATTATAGACGGTAAAACAAAATATCTTTTAAGAGGATGAGTGTGATATTTAAAAAAATAAAACATCGCAAAAATACTAAGTTTTCTAATTTGATAACATATATAAGCTGGTGAATCAGCGCGCTTTTATAAAATTATGATTTTCGTAAAAAAAAAAAAATAACAATAAAAAAATAACGTTTTGGGGACAAATCAACGCACTTTTTAAAAACATTTTTCAAAGTGCGTTAAAGGAGTGCACATTAACGTTTTAATCATGGAGGCACTTTACGAAATTTGAAAAAATATGCATAAAATAAAAATAATGTCCCCCTTCCCAAGCATAATTATCAGTACCGGCCGCCAGAAAGCGGTCTGTTACTAGTATATGATATGAAAGTAAAAATAGATCATGAACGTTTTGACGGAGCTATAATCATAAATGTCTAGTTCAACTGAACGATTTGTCTTTGCAACGCATCTTTGCTCGCAGAGAGCGTGTGCTTTAACAAGATCATATTTTTAAAATAATTTTGAAAAAGTATACTGTATATTAGTGAAATATATATTCTTTGCATTCTAAAGCAATTGGCTGATGTACATAACTTTGTATATATGTTTAGAGTGGATTGTTCATGTACTACAAACATTTCAAATATATTTTTTATTCAGAAAAAGAAAACCTTTGAATGCCGGTTTGCGGCTGTCGTTTTGACGCTAGCGTCAATTTTATCCTGATTTGCTTATAACGTTGTTATTACACCTTTTGTCGATTTTGCGTTGACGTAAACAAAATGACAAAAAGATGTACTGCTGTAATTGACGCACTCTATCATATTGAAAAACAAGCTGACATAACAGAGGTGTCTGTGGTGCAAACAGAATCGCCAATAAAAGGCCGGGGAAAAAGACTTGAGTTGCCCATAAAACTGAATTGCAGTTATGCCTATTTTTTAAAAAGTGTTTTAGATTTATCTAACATGGTTCAAATTATTTTACACCGAATCTGAACATTTCAAAATTATGCGTTAAAATCAAATAATCATAAGTGCGCACTTTCTCTCCAAATGCATTGTAACATTGACCCTATTTTACACCAACTTTAACGTTATACAGTGAATTACCAGGTATTTCTAGACAAACTGTATTCGTCTTTTTGGTTGAATCAGATTGTACTGTTATCTTTGAGTATGGTGTTACGTTGGGGGTTAGCGTTGTCACCGATTTTAATTAGCACTCTGTCTGCCGACAATGATTGAAATTGTATAAAAGTCAATAGAAAAATGATTTACTTCTCGTTTTGAATCAAATCAGCACTTTTAAACTGTTTGAAGGTAGGGGATGTTTATTTAAACATGAAATCTTTGGGGATAAAGAAATTAAAAAGATTGAGAAATCAAAGTTAGGGAACCCTTTGAAGAAGATGTGTTGTGTCTCCACATTTTAGGTGCGTCTGAACTGCCCAATATGTTGACATCTATTTCGTAAACCAGCGAACACATTATATTTCATACTACGTCAAAAAATGTCGTTATTTTTGTTAAAACTCTTTCTAAGCCTTTTTTCATTTCTGTTTGGAAAACAGAATGAGCATACATGTATGTCGCAAATCTTCTGATGATTGACTTGGTTGAAGCTACAGTGTACCGATGTTGAAGTATAAGTTACAATTGAGAATTATTGCCGTTTACTTGTATATTCAGTATTAGTCTGTCATGAAAATTTAAAAAAAAAAATGATATTTTAAATATATATATAGATATATATTTAGATTATATATATATATATATATATATATATATATATATATATATATATATATATATATATATATATATATATATATATATATATATATATATATATATATATTTATATATATTTCAATCTCTATTCAGCTCCAGCTATGGGAATAAAATACGTTAATTTATCTCACAGGTAATTTAATAATTGATAAATAAATACACCAACTAAATCCATCTAAAAACTTTCATTGGATATTCAACTTAACCATGTTACAAATTAACGCCAGTTTGCTGTAGAAGTCATGAGGCATCTCTTTTTTTAGACCTTTTATCAGAGCTGTAACAACTTTTTAGTGTTTATTAATATAAATTGTATCATGTAACAACGTGAGTCTTCAAGGTCAAGTCGTCGAGGGGGCGGCTTCTTCCTTTTGCAATGAATAAGGTCGGTCTTGTTTCCACGTCGATCCCTCCATTTCGGTTTTATGAAACCTATGACTTAAATGATTGTGTTATTTTTTAAATTTGTTTAAATTCGGTTTAATTTGCATGCACTAAGGTCAGATTCCTCTTGTCACTTTTGAATTATAAAGATTCTGGGGCGATATACTTTAAACTTTATGCAACTGCCTTACATGTGATAACAATATTTATTATACTTTCATGTTAAATACTGAAATCTGATTGGTTAAGACGCAGTTGATAATCCGTTCTATTACCCTCAGCGTTAGCAACACACTTGGCAAGAGGTAACATTACGAATTGTTACATGCGCGTAAATGATGCGCGTACGGTTCGCCGTAAAAATTCAAGTCATTCCTATAGAAAAGCAGTTAAGTTTTCTTTAAAATTATGACATTCAGTATAATAAAATAAATAGTGCCTGTTTGGGAGGATAACAGTCGAAATTGACACCCCTCGAAAACCATTGTCAAACTCCGCTTCGCGTCGGTTGACAATAGTTTTCTCGGGGTGTCAATTTCGACTGTTACCCTCCCAAACAGGCACTATTTATATATTATCACATGTAAGGCAGTTGCATAAAGTTTAAAGTATTACGCCACAGAATCTTTATAATTGGTAAACACCGTACGCCGTTTGTTAATGCTTTGATAACATTCAGCACATTGGGACACACGCACGTTGGAATTGTTGCCAATGGATAAATAGGACACTATCAAGGGTGTTGAAACTTGCTCCAAGTTGTGCAATTTTCAATATTATGTCATAATTATTACGTACAATGTATATAGAAAACCATTTAATATAGGCCAGATATCTACTGCGATCTCGGTACACTAAATCTAAATACTTTCAAAACAGAAAATTCGTTTCTACTTTAAATCACTTTAAATCACCAACAAAAAGAAACTCTCAAGATGATTGTAATAAAAGAAATAGAAATTGATCCAGTAATATGTAACTCTCCTAAAATTTGGTTAAGTTTCTTCCGTAATAACTACATGTATATAATAATGCATAATTGTTCGCATGCGTCAATAAAATTATGTATGTATGAATCAAGCCTTTTTTGAGTAATAAAATGAACGAAATAACTATCTATTTATGTAAAGTACATAATCGGAATTTATTTGGTCATTTCTGTCTTTGGTTTAAGAGAACTGTTAAGCATATAGACAAGAATAATACTTTTATTTATTATTTGTCCGTATGTATACATGTATTTGTTGACATTGCGCGTGTTTAAGGAACTGTAATGTTGACTCAAGTTGAACGAATCCGTTGTTTATTATTTACGTATGCCTTATACCGAAACCAATTGTAAAAGCATGAGAAATAACAAAATAAACCAGTTCAATCCAGATTTGCCGTCATTTGAAGTTCAAGGTATAAAACAACAAATAAGGTTAACTTTCAGTGCGCTTTTTCGCTCCTTCACTAGTACCCGGTTTTGCGAAGCATTATTTTAAAGTCAATGTTAAAACTATGTCGAGGTAAAAGATGAAATATGATGGCGTATTTTAGAATTCGTTCAAAATAACTTTAACCCATGGCCAAATTTTCAGTGTGTCAAAAGATGTACATCTGAATCTGAAATGTTCCTTGCAATTATTCAGATATTTCTTTTTGAGATTTTTTAGACTTTACAGTCTGAATTCCAATATTTCTAAGCCCCAATACCAATCAATTTTTGTTAAAATAAAAGATACATTGCTTTGCAAGTAGTGTTCTATGTTCGACATCTGGGCTCCCATGGCAAAATTAAAAGAAATATTTTAAGTTGGATTTTTTTCCATCTTAGAATTTATTCTTGTTGCATCCTTTTACCATGCAAAATTTTTTTCTTATGCAGATAAATCATTTCCAATTCTTACCGTTAATTTAAAAGCTGACAATTAATAAAAAGTCTTTTTGGAATTTTATGAATAGTTTCCATGCTGTTTACAGTGCTTATGGTTATAACGTGAAAAGAAATACCTAAGCCGCTAAATAGAAAAGGCATTGATTTTGATTGATGTAATGTATTCATTGAAATGACTTTAAAAGTATTAAAAAAAAAAAAACTTGACCCTGTGGTTATCTGATCGCTACTTCTCATCTTCCTAACCATGCCTGGATGGCATTAAAGAAGTGTATGTTTATGCATGTACACCATTTATATACTGCATTTTCTTCATTTTGAATAACTTTTTATCGTTTACATAGAGACAAAGAACACAGCCAAATAGATCAATGTTTATTAAGGTTATTCATTGACGATCGGCTTTAATATGCTACCGCATTAAGAATATAAATAAATAGATATTTGTATGCTCATGGTCACTTCTTTATAACAATTTTAATGCCCCATTGAAACTCTTTCTCTTTAGATCGAAATGATTTAATTGTCGCTGAAATCTTGAATTCTTTCTTAAGTTTGACAACTTCAATGACATCTTTAGAAGGCGACAAAGATGCACGTCCAACTTTTCAAATATTGAGTTGATGTGCATAATGTTATCATTCAGACCAAGAACATGTTCTCCTGAATGGGATTAAATATCAGGTGTTAGAATTATTACATAAGTATTATAAAACAACGACAACTAAACCGTCGATCAGCATAAAAGCACAAGACTTTGAGAGACTTTTCTTCCTAAAAAGATTTTGATCAGTCCTAAATCCTCTGGTATGGTACATGTACATGTAGGAGCTAGCACAATACGTAAGACTTGCTCCAATCGCAGTCCTGTAGTACGTGTTTTTGCATAAAATTTATTTCTAAAAGGATGATTGAATAAATTAAAAAAGTAAAAATCTTAAAGGTCGGATCTTTTTCTTTTGTAATAGATGTTATAAAGTATATAAGATACTTTTTCTGTTTCCGTGATCATATATAGTAAAATGCAATGTTAAGGTGGACATTTTGATTTTTCTGTAATCATTTCACAGATTGAAAATATACTATTATTTATTATTTTTTTTATAGATAATATACATGTATATACGGTACGAGTTTGTCTTTGATTACTTTACAATTATTTAGAGAACAAATATTTACTTACTCTGAACAATTCATTTGTCAATATATTTGTATACTTAGTACCTAAACAAATTGTTCTGACTAAATAGATTGGACAGAGTGACCCGGTTATATTTGCTGACAACAAATAAAGAGTTCATGCATGCGTTAGGTTTAAAACAACAAAAAGTAAAACCTAATGTGTCAATTTTCATACAGGTTTTCTCTTCTTTTAAAAATGGGTTTTAGCTGAAGGCAACCTACATTATTATCGAAAACGACCAGTTGCGTAGAAATCATGACTATGTAACAAAATCAGTTAGGTTGTAAAAAAAAAAAAAAAAGATAGAAAATTATACTGATATTTTTATGAATAACTGCTTTGGTGTAAATTGTACTAGGAAATTTTATTATTTATTGACTTCATGTCAATAAGCTAAAGCTATTTTTCTCAATGCTTGCGTTTCTTCGGAGGTCAAAATATTCGAAACGACAACAGCTGAACCACGATATAAAGCAGTCAGTTGGGACTATCAGATGGCACTGGAAAAGATTATTTCGTACCTATAAATTTAATCAAAAACATTCAATATCAGTATTTTCAAAAGCAATGTCCTTTTGAATATAGAAGCTGCCCTTCAATTAAACCTTTATCACATGTTTCTTTCGATATATTTGATATATTTTAAGCTACCTACTCGAGATCAAAAGTGAAAAGAATAAAAATGCTTTGAAAAAAGATATAAAAATGATAGATATAATTTATTCAATGAAAAGAAATAGAGCTATCTACAGAAACATAAAGAAAATGGTGATGAAGAACATATATAAAATTGGTATTATTTATCTTTATTGCCATTAATCTTTTGCAAGAATTAGTTGCATAAAATGTTTTGGCATGATGATTCGTTTTACATAACTACATTAACTACATGTAAATGCATTTTTTTTTGTGAACAATGATATTTAGGTCTATGACGTTCGACTTTGTTTTGTTAAATAACCTTAAAAATACATCTCTGAACAAACTCCAGCTAACTCAAATATATAATTTGAATTTTGAAATTCCAGGTCTTTTCTTAATCGATTTTTATTTCAAATTATCTCTTTGTCAACGAAACCTTGAAATCTGTTTCGTTTGAAAACTTAATAATTTCAAACGCATCTTTTTGGAAGCAATATATTCTTAAGTGTTAGACTGAGACTTCAGACTGAGACCCAAATCTGTCTTTTAGCTTGACACGCTTTGATAAAGTTCAACTTTATTAGAATGAATATGTCATAAAAGAAGTATGTTTATTCATTATATATTTTTTTGATTTTTTCCAAAAATGTAATTTAACGAAATCTAGCTGACTACATACTCTGTATTGATCAGTTGTAAGGTTGTCCAAACTGATAAACTTCTCCGTTAAACGTCATCTTTGAACTAAAAAACTCACGATGGTCGATAAATTTGAAACAAATTTTTCAAAAAGTGATTATTATTCAATTACAGGTACATTAATCAAAGTTCATATACTGTGATTATAGACGGTAAAACAAAATATCTTTTAAGAGGATGAGTGTGATATTTAAAAAAATAAAACATCGCAAAAATACTAAGTTTTCTAATTTGATAACATATATAAGCTGGTGAATCAGCGCGCTTTTATAAAATTATGATTTTCGTAAAAAAAAAATACTAATAAAAAAATAACGTTTTGGGGACAAATCAACGCACTTTTTAAAAACATTTTTCAAAGTGCGTTAAAGGAGTGCACATTAACGTTTTAATCATGGAGGCACTTTACGAAATTTGAAAAAATATGCATAAAATAAAAATAATGTCCCCCTTCCCAAGCATAATTATCAGTACCGGCCGCCAGAAAGCGGTCTGTTACTAGTATATGATATGAAAGTAAAAATAGATCATGAACGTTTTGGCGAGTTCACTATTCAATTGCCTATAAGGCAATCGGGCCCCAAATATGAATTCTAGATTTTGAATTGCGAACTGCGTTCAAAATAGAATGCAGTTTACTATTCAATTGCATATAAGGCAATCGGGCCCCAAATATGAATTCTAAATTTTGAATTGCGAACTGCGTTCTAGATAGAACGCAGTTCACTATTCAATTGCGAACTGCGAACTGCGTTCTAAAAACCGATTGCCGTTTTGGCAAGGCGGAGCTATAATCATAAATGTCTAGTTTAACTGAACAATTTGTCTTTGCAACGCATCTTTGCTCGCAGAGAGCGTGTGCTTTAACAAGATCATATTTTTAAAATAATTTTGAAAAAGTATTCTGTATATTAGTGAAATATATATTCTTTGCATTCTAAAGCAATTGGCTGATGTACATAACTTTGTATATATGTTTAGAGTGGATTGTTCATGTACTACAAACATTTCAAATATATTTTTTATTCAGAAAAAGAAAACCTTTGAATGCCGGTTTGCGGCTGTCGTTTTGACGCTAGCGTCAATTTTATCCTGATTTGCTTAATATAATGTTGTTATTACACCTTTTGTCGATTTTGCGTTGACGTAAACAAAATGACAAAAAGATGTATTGCTGTAATTGAAGCACTCTATCATATTGAAAAACAAGCTGACATAACAGAGGTGTCTGTGGTGCAAACAGAATCGCCAATAAAAGGCCGGGGAAAAAGACTTGAGTTGCCCATAAAACTGAATTGCAGTTATGCCTATTTTTTAAAAAGTGTTTTAGATTTATCTGACATGGTTCAAATTATTTTACACCGAATCTGAACATTTCAAAATTATGCGTTAAAATCAAATAATCATAAGTGCGCACTTTCTCTCCAAATGCATTGTAACATTGACCCTATTTTACACCAACTTTAACGTTATACAGTGAATTACCAGGTATTTCTAGACAAACTGTATTCGTCTTTTTGGTTGAATCAGATTGTACTGTTATCTTTGAGTATGGTGTTACGTTGGGGGTTAGCGTTGTCACCGATTTTAATTAGCACTCTGTCTGCCGACAATGATTGAAATTGTATAAAAGTCAATAGAAAAATGATTTACTTCTCGTTTTGAATCAAATCAGCACTTTTAAACTGTTTGAAGGTAGGGGATGTTTATTTAAACATGAAAACTTTGGGGATAAAGAAATTAAAAAGATTGAGAAATCAAAGTTAGGGAACCCTTTGAAGAAGATGTGTTGTGTCTCCACATTTTAGGTGCGTCTGAACTGCCCAATATGTTGACATCTATTTCGTAAACTAGCGAACACATTGTATTTCATACTACGTCAAAAAATGTCGTTATTTTTGTTAAAACTCTTTCTAAGCCTTTTTTCATTTCTGTTTGGAAAACAGAATGAGCATACATGTATGTCGCAAATCTTCTGATGAGCGACTTGGTTGAAGCTACAGTGTACCGATGTTGAAGTATAGGTTACAATTGAGAATTATTGCCGTTTACTTGTATATTCATTATTAGTCTGTAATGAAAATTTAAAAAAAATAACGATATTTTAAATATATATAGATATATATTTAGATTATATATATATATATATATATATATATATATATATATATATATATATATATATATATATATATATATATATATATATATATATATATTTCAATCTCTATTCAGCTCCAGCTATGGGAATAAAATACGTTAATTTATCTCACAGGTAATTTAATAATTAATAAATAAATACACCAACTAAATCCATCTAAAAACTTTCATTGGATATTCAACTTAACCATGTTACAAATTACGCCAGTTTGCTGTAGAAGTCATGAGGCATCTCTTTTTTTAGACCTTTTATCAGAGCTGTAACAACTTTTTAGTGTTTATTAATATAAATTGTATCATGTAACAACGTGAGTCTTCAAGGTCAAGTCGTCGAGGGGACGGCTTCTTCCTTTTGCAATGAATAAGGTCGGTCTTGTTTCCACGTCGATCCCTCCATTTCGGTTTTATGAAACCTATGACTTAAATGATTGTGTTATTTTTAAAATTTGTTTAAATTCGGTTTAATTTGCATGCACTAAGGTCAGATTCCTCTTGTCACTTTTGAATTATAAAGATTCTGGGGCGATATACTTTAAACTTTATGCAACTGCCTTACATGTGATAACAATATTTATTATACTTTCATGTTAAATACTGAAATCTGATTGGTTAAGACGCAGTTGATAATCCGTTCTATTACCCTCAGCGTTAGCAACACACTTGGCAAGAGGTAACATTACGAATTGTTACATGCGCGTAAATGATGCGCGTACAGTTCGCCGTAAAAATTCAAGTCATTCCTATAGAAAAGCAGTTAGGTTCTCTTTAAAATTATGACATTCAGTATAATAAAATAAATAGTGCCTGTTTGGGAGGATAACAGTCGAAATCGACACCCCTCGAAAACCATTGTCAAACTCCGCTTCGCGTCAGTTGACAATATTTTTCTCGGGGTGTCAATTTCGACTGTTACCCCCCCAAACAGGCACAATTTATATAATATCACAGGTAAGGCAGTTGCATAAAGTTTAAAGTATTACGCCACAGAATCTTTATAATTGGTAAACACCGTACGCCGTTTGTTAATGCTTTGATAACATTGAGCACGTTGGGACACACGCACGTTGGAATTGTTGCCAATGGATAAATAGGACACTATCAAGGGTGTTGAAACTTGCTCCAAGTTGTGCAATTTTCAATATTATGTCATAATTATTACGTACAATGTATATAGAAAACCATTCAATATAGGCCAGATATCTACTGCCATCTCGGTACACTAAATCAAAATACTTTCAAAACAGAAAATTCGTTTCTACTTTAAATCACTTTAAATCACCAACAAAAAGAAACTCTCAAGATGGTTGTAATAAAAGAAATAGAAATTGATCCAGTAAGACGTAACTCTCCTAAAATTTGGTTAAGTTTCTTCCGTAATAACTACAAGTATATAACAATGCATAATTGTTCGCATGCGTCAATAAAATTATGTATGCATGAATCAAGCCTTTTTTGAGTAATAAAATGAACGAAATAACTATTTATCTATTTATGTAAAGTACATAATCGGGATTTATTTGGTCATTTCTGTCTTTGGTTTAAGAGAACTGTTAAGCATAAAGACAAGAATAATACTTTTATTTATTATTTGTCCATATGTATACATGTATTTGTTGACATTGCGCGTGTTTAAGGAACTGTAATGTTGACTCAAGTTGAACAAATCCGTTGTTTATTATTTACGTATGCCTTTTACCGACACCAATTGTAAAAGCATGAGAAATAACAAAATAAACCAGTTCAATCCAGAGTTGCCGTCATTTGAAGTTCAAGGTATAACACAACAAATAAGGTTAACTTTCAGTGCGCTTTTTCGCTCCTTCACTAGTACCCGGTTTTGCGAAGCATTATTTTAAAGTCAATGTCGAGGTAAAAGATGAAATATGATGGCGTATTTTAGAATTCGTTCAAAATACCTTCAACCCATGGCCAAATTTTCAGTGTGTCAAAAGATGTACATCTGAATCTGAAATGTTCCTTGCAATTTTTCAGATATTTCTTTTTGAGATTTTTTAGACTTTACAGTCTGAATTCCAACATTTCTAAGCCCCAATACCAATCAATTTTTGTTAAAATCAAAGATACATTGCTTTGCAGGTAATGTTCTATGTTCGACATCTGGGCTCCCATGGCAAAATTAAAAGAAATATATTAAGTTGGGTTTTTTCCATGAACAATTATCTTAGAATTTATTCTTGTTGCATCCTTTTATCATGCAACATTTTTTTTTATGCAGATAAATCATTTCCAATTCTTACCGTTAATTTAAAAGCTGACAATAAATAATCAAAGTACTGAAGCACTGTCGGGAGTTGATTTTATTGATTATTATCAATTTTAAAATCAACTATATGTTATGCAAATTTTTATAATATGAATTCTCGAACTTTTCCGATAAGAATTTTGAGAAAACCCCATATGAATCATGTTGTGTAATATTTAAAGATAGAATATTTTCATCAAACTGTGTATCAGTAATCGAAATGTTTCTAAAAATTGTACACGTCTAGATCCAAGCAATATTGAACTCTAGTCTCGTTCAACCAGACGCTCGGCTGTCTCTGACTACCAAGAGAGACTCTCTGCTTGTCGGAGATTTACGGGGACAGCCGAGCGTCTGGTTGAACGAGACTATATTGAACTCTAGCGTAGGAATACATGCAACTACAAAAAACAATTGAATTGTTCGTACTATATAAAATCTGACTATTTTCAAGGTATTTATTGATACCAATGAAAAACAATGGTACAACATACAGTACACCTAATTTATCTATTATTTACAAGATCTACGTCTTTTCAGCGGTGATGATTTGTGCTTAGGTCTAAACACTGTTTCACTTTCGGTTTGCCAGAGTATCTGCATAGGAGGGTTGCTTAAAATCAACTCCCAAAAAGTCTTTTTGGAATTTTATGAATAGTTTTCATGCTGTTTATAGTGCTTATGGTTATAACGTGAAAAGAAATACCTAAGCCGCTAAATAGAAAAGGCATTGATTTTGATTGATGTAATGTATTCATTGAAATGACTTTAAAAATATAAAAAAGATAAAACTTGACCATGAGGTTATCTGATCGCTACTTCTCATCTTCCTAACCATGCTTGGATAGCATTAAAGAAGTGTATGTTTATGCATGTACACCATTTATATACTGCATTTTCTTCATTTTGAATAACTTTTTATCGTTTACATAGAGACAAAGAACACAGCCAAATAGATCAATGTTTACTTAGGTTGTTCATTGACGATCGGCTTTGATTTGCTACCGCATTAAGAATATAAATAAATAGATATTTGCATGCTCATGGTCACTTTATTTCAATTTTAATGCCCCATTTAAACTCTTTCTCTTTAGATCGAAATGATTTATTTATCGCTGAAATCTTGAATTCTGTCTAAAGTTTGACAACTTCAATGATACCTTTAGGAAGTGACAAACATATACGTCCAACTTTTCAAATAATTCAGACCAAGAACATGTTCTCCTGAATGGGATTAAATATCAGGTGTTAGAATTATTACTTTAGTAATATAAAACAACGACAACTAAACCGTCGATCAGCATAAAAGCACAAGGCTTTGAGATACTTTTCTTCCTAAAAAGATTCTGATCA
This sequence comes from Magallana gigas, assembly GCF_963853765.1. Lineage (NCBI taxonomy): Eukaryota > Metazoa > Mollusca > Bivalvia > Ostreida > Ostreidae > Magallana > Magallana gigas. Next base: position 8,239,677 of record NC_088857.1, read on the forward strand.
GTCCTAAATCCTCTGGTATGGTACATGTACATGTAGGAGCTAGCACAATACGTAAGACTTGCTCCAATCGCAGTCCCGTAGTAGGTGTTTTTGCATAAAATTGATTTCTAAAAGGATGATTGAAAAAAGTAAAAATCTTAAAGGTCGGATCTTTTTCTTTTGTATTAGATGTTATAAAGTATATAAGGTACTTTTTTTGTTTCCCTGGTCATATATAATAAAATGCAAAGTTAAGGTGTACATTTTGGTTTTCTGTAATCATTTCAAAGATTAAGTAAAATACTATTTTTTATTTATTTATTTTTTATAGATAATATACATGTATATACGGTACGAGTTTGTCTTTGATTACTTTACAATTATTTAGAGAACAAATATTTACTTACTCTGAACAATTCATTTGTCAGTATATTTCTACGCATATTACCTAACCAAATTGTACTGACTAAATAGATTGGACAGAGTGACCCGGTTATATTTGCTGACAACAAATAAAGAGTTCATGCATGCGTTAGGTTTAAAACAACAAAAAGTAAAACCGAATGTGTCATTTTCATACAGGTTTTCTCTTCTTTTAAAAATGAGTTTTAGCTGAAGGCAACCTATAATATTATCCAAAACGACCAGTTGCGTAGAAATCGTGACTATATGACAAAATAGATTTGGTTGTAAAAAAAAAAAAAATAAAGATAGAAAAAGGATAATGATATCATTATGAATCACTGTTTTAGTGTAAATTGTAATAGGAAATTTTATTATTTATAGCCTACATGCCATTAAGCTAGAGCCATTTTTTTCTTAATGCTTGCATTTTTACTGAGGTCAAAACATTCAAAACGACAAGAGCAGAACCACCATATTTTAGTTCATTGGGACTATCAGATGGAATTTGAAAATATTTCGTGCATGTGAATTTAATCAAACATATTCAATATGAGTATTTTCAAAAGCAATGTCCTTTTGAATATAGAAGCTGCCCTTCAGTTAAACCTATATTACAGCTTTCTTTTGATATATTTTATATATTTTAAGCTACCTACTCGAGATCAAAAATGAAAAGGATAAAAATGCGTTGAAAAAAAATATAAAAATGATAGATATGATTTATTCAATGAAAAGAAATAGAGCTATCTACAGAAACATAAAGAAAATGGTGATGAAGAACATATATAAAATCGGTATTATTTATCTTTATTGCCATTAATCTTTTGCAAGAATTAGTTGCATAAAATGTTTTGGCATGATGATTCGTTTTACATAACTACATAAACTACACGTAAATGCATTTTTTTTTGGTGAACAATGATATTTATGTCTATGACGTTCGACTTTGATTTGTTAAATAACCTTAAAAAATACATTCCTGTACAAACTCAAGCTAACTCAAATATATAATTTGAATTTTGAAATTCCAGATCTTTCCTTAATCGATTTTTATTTTACATAATCTATTTGTCAACGAAACCTTGAAATCTGTTTCGTTTGAAAAGCATAATAATTTCAAACGCACCTTTTTGGGAGCAATATATTTATGTTAAGTGTTAGACTGAGACTTCAGACTGAGACCCAAATCTGTCCTTTAGCTTGACACGCTTTGATAAAGTTCAACTTTATTAGAATAAATATGTGATAAAAGAAGTATATTTTATCATTTTATATCTTTTTTGATTTTTTTTAAAAATATAATGTAACGAAATCTAGCTGAGAACATACTCTGTATTGAACAGTTGTAAGGTTGTCCAAATTGATAAACTTCTCCGTTAAACGTCATCTTTGAACTAAAAAACCCACGATGGTCTATAAATTTGAAACAAATTTTTCAAAAAGTGATTTTTATTCAATTACAAGTACATAAATCAAAGTTCATATACTGTGATTTAAGACGGTAAAACAAAATAACTTTTAAGAGGAGGAGTGTGATATTTAAAAAAATAAAACATCGCAAAAATACTTAGTTTTCTAATTTGATAACATATATAAGCTGGTGAATCAGCGCGCTTTTATAAAATTATGATTTTCGTAAAAAAAAAATAATAATTTTAAAAATAGCGTTTTGGGGACGTTTTGGGGACATATGCATGTGCAAAAATATGCATAAAATAAAAATAATGTCCCCCTTCCCAAGCATAATTATCAGTACCGGCCGCCAGAAAGCGGTCTGTTACTAGTATATGATATGAAAGTAAAAATAGATCATGAACGTTTTGGCGAGTTCACTATTCAATTGCCTATAAGGCAATCGGGCCCCAAATATGAATTCTAGATTTTGAATTGCGAACTGCGTTCAAAATAGAATGCAGTTTACTATTCAATTGCATATAAGGCAATCGGGCCCCAAATATGAATTCTAAATTTTGAATTGCGAACTGCGTTCTAGATAGAACGCAGTTCACTATTCAATTGCGAACTGCGAACTGCGTTCTAAAAACCGATTGCCGTTTTGGCAAGGCGGAGCTATAATTATAAATGTCTAGTTCAACTGAACGATTTGTCTTTGCAACGCATCTTTGCTCGGAGAGAGCGTGTGCTTTAACAAGATCATATCTTTATTTTGCTTATAACGTTGTTATTACATATACCTTTTGTCGATTTTGCGTTGACGTAAACAAAATGACAAAAAGATGTATTGCTGATAGCACTCTATCATATTGAAGAACAAGCTGACATAACAGAGGTGTCTGTGGTGCAAACAGCTCTTACCCCATACTGTCCATTCCTGTACTTTAACAGAATCGCCAATAAAAGACCGGGGGAAAAGACTTGAGTTGCCCATAAAACTGAATTGCAATGATGCCTATTTTTTTTAAAAGTGTTTTAGATTTATCTAACAAGGTTCAAATTGTTTTACACTGAATCTGAACATTTCAAAATTATCGACAAAGCTGTGCATATTTTTTTTCTTCAAAAGTGCGCCCATATATGGTAAAAAATAACGCGCCTTTAAAGAAAATATGTGTACTAGTATTTCTTTCCAAAGTAGATGTACGTTGGCTTGGTCTCAGATTGAACATGCGTTAAAATCAAATAATCATAAGTGCGTACTTTTTCTCCAAATGCATTGTAACATTGACCCTATTTTACACCAACTTTAACTTTATACAGTGAATGACCAGGTATCTCTAGACAAACTGTATTCGTCTTTTTGGTTGAATCAGATTGTACTGTTATCTTTGAGTATGGTGCTACGCTGGGGGTTAGCGTTGTCACCGATTTTAATTAGCACTGTGTCTGCCGACAATGATTGAAATTGTATAAAAGTCAATAGGAAAATGATTTACTTCTCGTTTTGAATCAAATCAGCACTTTTAAACTGTTTGAAGGTAGGGGATGTTTATTTAAACATGAAAACTTTGGGGATAAAGAAATTAAAAAGATTGAGAAATCAAAGTAAGGGAACCCTTTGAAGAAGATTTTGTGTTGTGTCTCCACATTTTAGCCAGCGAACACATTATATTTCATACTACGTCAAAAACATGTCATTCTTTTTTTTTTAAACTCTTTCTAAACCTTTTTTCATTTCTGTTTGGAAAACAGTGATTCCAAAAAACCCCCACAAAAACCAAATAGGAAACAAATTAAAAAAATTATGAAAGTATTTTGGTAACTAGTACATTGCAAGGAATAACTTTTACAAATGCCTGGTGTAATTTAAAAAAGAACTTTTGAATTGAGATATATCATAAATTGAGCCATAAGAAAACATGATAAGAAAAATTACAGTAATCTGAGTTTTGATCAAAAGACAATATATATATGTGTGTGTGTGTGTGTGTGTGTGTGTGTTTCAATCTCTATTCAGCTCCAGCTATGGGAATAAAATACGTTAATTTATCTCACAGGTAATTTAATAATTATCGATTAATTACATGCATCTCTTTGTTAGTCCTCTAATACATATCCATTGATGATATGTTATAAATGCAGTATGTTTTATTTCTTCTTTTTTTTTATTGCATTTTATTGTATAATTTTACTCTTTGTTTTTTTATTACTTTATCATAAGCGTGAGAGAATACTGTAATCAAATTTAATTTTTTTTATTTTAAAAATGATTTTTGTGTATTCCATGTCACTTCTTTGACAATAAAACTTTTTTAAAGCAATTAAATGTTTTTGCTTTAAATAAACATTCTCCAGTCAAAGCATATTGCTGGATTTTTATTCCTTTTTCCACATCACTTTATTTTGTATTCTACTCTTTGTATCTCACCATTTCATTTTAAATAAGATGGGTTGCTTTGATTAAGTTTAATACTTTATTTTCCTTAATATGAAGTAAGACTTTTTTGAATTCAATTAACAGTATATTCTCTTGACAGAAAAAATAATTTGAAAAGCGATTTAAGCTTTTTTTAAATAAACAGTCAATTTAAATGAGGTTGGGTCCTTTATCAAAACAACTATCTCCATTCATAGATACATAATGAAACGGATGTTCTGTAATTTAATACGAAATGTCAACGTATATATACATATAGTGCATATCTTTGCAATACCTAAACATAAATCAATTTCATGTACATTTTTATCGATCCTACATCAAAACTTATTTTGTAAATAAATGACGTGTATATTTATTGGTAAATGAATTGATAAAAAAAACCTAATTCTTTTGATGAGATTTCTAAAGTACAAAATATCACTTCAATACAAAGTGGCTTATACGAAGGATAAAGTACAAAAACCATAATTGGTGTTACGTAAGCACCGTAACCATCCATTGGTAGGATTGGCGTCCAAATGGCGTCATGAGGCCAATGAATGCTTGGCCAGCGTCCAGTGCGCGAGGTAAACATGTCAGAGTCTGACTTAATGTCTTTTCATCAAGTTTAAATACCTTTTGGTGTGAAATATTCAGCAGGTTATCGCAACAAATCAAGCGAGTGTACATGCCCCTTCATATCGTCCCCTCTTATTACAAAGTTTAGCGTTAGAATGAATGGTGTATTTGCATGATATACTGTCAGTCATATATCATAAAAGACATATTGTTAAACTCTCGCAAAGATCTCGGTTTTTACTCTTTTCAAGAGGGATTTTAAATAATTTACCTTGAACAGAGAACCTCAACAGAAATTTCGACGTCTTTTAAAGAACATTTAAAGTTAAACCTGGGAGAGAAAGTGGATCGTGAATTCTAATGATGCCACAATTATCCTCAGTATGTCTTGAAGTATATATAAATAATATAGAGTAAAAATACTGAGACTAAGACACTACTGTATATAAAATACTCATAGAACACGTGCAGCGCGTGATGGACCGTCGTGCGGAGACCGTCCTCTGTCTGTATGTCCTAGTCCTTGGACTTCTACGGGGATGCCAAGGAGCCGTAAGTTTGATTTGTTTGTTTGTTTGTATATAAGCTCGTTCATAGATATATTTATGTTTTCGGAAATGATCAATTTAATTTTTCTGTTTCCTTTTTATCGTTCAAAAATAACGTTGGTAACGAAGAAAGAGTACTTTCTTAATTAAAGTGGAAAAGTACTCACTTTCCTTAAGTTACCAGCTTCTTTAGAAAACAATATGACCATAAATCAATTTATATTAATTTTCTTTTTGGTAGAAATTGTATGGGGCATTGTCACTTGTATTTAAATATTTTATGTTTAACTCTTTTAATTTGTTGTTTTGCCGTCAGTTTGGGCGTGGACCTTATATATCCTCATTTAGAATAAAGCAAATGAGGCAGTATATTGCAACTTTTCTTAATGTTTCCTAAAACGTAATTTCTTTTATCAGATTCATAATCTAGATATTACATGAATACAACAATTTTGATGACTTTCAAAAGATTTTCTGCAAGGCAAAGTTTTATTACGTATAATTTTAATAAATGTCTTGATTTTCTACTTGATGTATAATTAAAAAGAACGTAACAATTATTCTAAAAAACCACAATGTATTCACATCTGAACCAACTGAACTTTTTCTGTTTCACTGAGTTGGTTTGTGTTTCCTTTCAAACATTTTTGGTAAGTTCTTTTTTCTTGATTTAAATAGCTAAATTGCCTTTCAACAAATCTCACCAAAGTTCTTGCATCAAATCATTCAATAAACAGTTCTTTATGTTTTTGTTTGTCCCCAACACTCCGAATGAACTTCGAGCCACAGTCACAGAATGGAATTACAAAGAAATGGCCGAAAGTAGCGAAACCAAAATAGAACAGATTCAATATGATAATTTACCTGCAAATAATTTCTAATAGACCTTTGATAATTTTAACAAAACCCTGTAGTATAAATATTCGGAACTGTTTATAAAAAATATTACATCAAGTTTGCCTAAAATGTATCGATAATTCCACTTAATCTCATTGTATTAATTCGTAGAAACTCTGTTAAAACGATGATGAACTTTTTTCTTCAGTAAAAGTACAAGACATACATTTAAAAAGAAATTATTCACAATCATATTAAATCGACCAGAGATGTGGGTATTGTGAATGGGAACCGAAAGAAATAAAAATCGTCTGAGCTGAAAATGCATAGTATTTAATGATAGTTAATAAACCATAAAATGTTGTCATTGGAGATAAAATACCAGTCTCTCTATTATACACAATCTAATATTCTTTATATGTATACCATACCAATATTTTGTTTATTGCTATTAAATGCATAATGACTTTTAGCTTTTATTGAATTCGTCGCACTACTTTATCATCAAAATTTATCATTCATTTATTTTTGTGGAGTTAGAACTTTTAACAGACAACTGACAAATTTGATTTTGTCGCAGTACATCATTACACAAAAAAAAACCGGCAATCGGTTTTTGGAACGCAGTTCGCAGTTCGCAATTGAACAGTGAACTGCGTTCTAGAACGCAGTTCGCAATTCAAAATTTAGAATTCATATTTGAGGCCCGAAATTTTCAGGGTTATCTACTAGTGGGTTCACCTACTAGTGGTATTTCACCACCACTGTGAAAATATGGTGATGCGGTTATCTATAGTTTTTGAGAATCGGGCTTATATGCAATTGAATAGTGAACTGCGTTCTAGAACGCAGTTCGCAATTCAAAATCTAGAATTCATATTTTGGACCCGAAATTTTCAGGGACATCTACTAGTGGTATTTCACTACCACTGTGTTCTAGAACGCAGTTCACTATTCAATTGCATATATAAGCCCGATTCTCAGAAACTATAGATAACTGCATTGATTTCGGGCCCCAAATATGAATTCTAAATTTTAAATTGCGAACTAGAACGCAGTTCACTATTCAATTGCGAAAAAAACAAAATCTCTAATACTAGAGAGGACCACTTCACCAAATTTTCACGGTGGCAGTGGTATACCACCAGTATATGCCCTTGAAAATTTCGAGCCCCAAATATGAATTTTAAATTTTGAATTGCGAACTGCGTTCTAGAACGCAGTTCACTATTCAATTGCATATTTGCCCGATTCTCTCAGACTATAGATAACTGCATCACCATATTTTCACAGTGGTGGTGAAATTCCACTAGTAGATGCCCCTGAAAATTTCGGGCCCCAAATATGAATTCTAAATTTTGAATTGCGAACTGCGTTCTTGAACGCAGTTCACTATTCAATTGCGAAAAAGTCAAAATCTCCAATACTAGAGAAGACCACTTCACCAAATTTTCACGGTGGCAGTGGTATACCACCAGTAAATGTCCTTGAAAATTTCGAGCCCCAAATATGAATTTTAAATTTTGAACTGCGAACTGCGTTTTCAATTGCATATAAGCCCAATTCTCAAAAACTATAGATAACTGCATCACCATATTTTCTCAGTGGTAGTGAAATACCACTAGTATATGCCCCTGAAAATTTCGAGCCCCAAATATGAAATCTAAATTTTGAATTGCGAACTGCGTTGTAGAAATTACTGACGGATAACTGACAAATAACGTTGTTAATGACTGACAGATAACTGACAAATAACGCTGTAAATGACTGACGGATAACTGATAAATACCGTTGTAAATGACTGACGGATAACTGATAAATAACGTTGTAAATGACTGACGGATAACTGATAGATAAAGCTGTTAATGACTGACGGATTACTGACAAATAACGTTGTTAATGACTGACGGATAACTGACAAATACCTTTGTTAATGACTGACGGATAACTGACAAATAATGTTGTTAATGACTGACGGATAACTGACAAATACCTTTGTTAATGACTGACGGATAACTGACAAATACCGTTGTAAATGACTGACGGATAACTGACAAATAACGTTGTTAATGACTGACGGATAACTGACAAATAACGTTGTTAATGACTGACGGATAACTGACAAATAACGCTGTTAATGACTGACGGATAACTGACAAATACCTTTGTTAATGACTGACGGATAACTGACAAATAACGTTGTTAATGACTGACGGATAACTGACAAATAATGTTGTCTAAGGTGTGCGTTTGCTACTGAGGAACCACCCAGTGAAAGCTGAATATATCACGCTAAGTGCAATTATACATTTGACATTGTGATTGTTGTTACAACGACCCATTTTTTATTCTGGCGATCATTTCACTTTGATGATATTCAATACAATTTAAATTGTATACCCCGATTTTACTTATCATAACTTGGCCTAGATACAAGTTGAGTTTAAACTAAATTGTTAATGTGTCATCCTTCCCTGGCATATCATAGATCATGTGGGTGACGGAGTTAGGTTCATAAGTTATGTTGTTATACTTTCATGTTAAATACTGAAATCTGATTGGTCAAGACGCAGTTAATAATATTTACTATTACCCTCAGCGTTAGCAACGCACTTGGCAACGGGTAACATTAAAAAATGTTACATGCACGAAAATTATGCGCGTACGGTTCGCTGTTGAATTCACGTTATTCCTATATAAAAGCAGTAAAATTTTCTTAAAAATTTTTAAAAAGACATTCAGTATAACAAAATAAATAGTGCCTGTTTGGGAGGATAACAGTTGAAATTGACACCCCTCGAAAACCATTGTCAACCTCCGCTTCGCGTCGGTTGACAATGGTTTTCTCGGGGTGTCAATTTCAACTGTTACCCTCCCAAACAGGCACTATTTATATAATAGCATCTGTGATAAACGTCGTATTCAGAGGGCTTATTTGAATAATAATAAAAATATTTTTGTAAATAATTTTATAAATTATAACGTTTCAGGTTATATTTAATGGCTGCTTATGTTAAAAACCGCAAAAAAATAATTTACAAAGAAACGCAGAATGTTTTCTTCTTATGATGGGGGAGTTTGGGTACTCGGGGATATAGATACATGTAAGGGTAAATATCAACTGAAACTTTAAATGAAGTTAACTGAGATAGCTTCATACGCCTTTGTGTTTTAAAAAAGGGGGACATTTTTTTAAACACGAGTTCTTCCCAGCATTATTAGCTATTTTTAGATCTGTTGCAAGTAATCTCTTATTAAACCTGCTCCCTTGAGTCGTTCACCGAATGAGTGGGTATAACATTTTGTCGTTATGTCCAAAATATATCTTATTAAAGGTGCTAGAAAGCATCACTGGGCAAAATTTAAATTTTGTAATTCCCCTGTGCATTTATAGAGTACTATAGAATCTTCAGTAATAATAAGGAAAGGAAAGCACTGGTCGGATTCTTACTGTCAGCGACTGTATTCTTTTCTCAATTCAAAGTATAGCACGAATGTGATAATACATCTGTAAAAGACATTCATGAAATACTAAAATAAGAGGTTAATTCTTTATTTGAGTCTCTATCACAAACAAAAATTTCACAAGATATCAGATCACCCAGTCTCAACATTACATCAATTAAATCAATATTTTTGAACTAAACATATTAGAGTGTAAAGTAAAGGATTTACGATGAGAAAATATGTAATTGTTCGTTTTCATAATTCAATTTGAATAGAATTATTTTTCTTGTTGTGATCTAGAGGAATACATCTATTCACAACTTTCGCTACCTTCACACAAAACATGAATTTTTAATCCAATTTTGTTATATTTGATTTGGATTTTTGACATGGAATAAATTGGGAATGCCATTGCTCCTGATTATGCAGTTACTGCTAAAATTTGCGAAGAATAAAAAAGATATAAAACGGATTCGTGTTAAAACTCGAATCGTTTTTTTAACGATGATTTTTAATATTTATGTCGATGGGGGCTGTCAAATATGCAGACCAAATAATTATGACAAAATTACTTCTCTTTGAAACGCGTCAACTTCCTTCAATTGAATCAATAAACATGCATTCAAAAATTACAACAAAGCAAGAATTCGTCCATCCCATCTTTTAGATAGAAAATTGCCTTTTGCGCCTTCAATATGATAGTGTATGTGTTTTCAAAGGTATAAAGAATATTCATTAATTTTTTTAGTTCATTATATATAAAGAACCCCTTGCAGACAGGAATTTGGATGAAAAGGAAAATTTTAAGAAACGTCCTACATAACGAGGACCTGTTAACATTTGAATATTAATATAATAGATCTTTTTTCAATCGAATTTAAATATTTGGTTGCAGGTAAAAAGTTGATTTATTGACAAACATCAAATTATAAAATTATTGTAGTGTAGTAATTTAATGTTCTGTGACTTGAAAAAATTATGTCAGTGCAGTCTTCAGATCAAATGAATACATATAACTCGAAGAAAATTGCTAGATGGGGTTGGAAGCATTTTGGTGCAATCTTCAGCATAATTGTGAAAATCTAACGAGAAGTAGAACTCTCCATTCCAAATTCTTTTCATCTCTTTCAACGTAATAGCGCTTACTTATTCGTCAATTGGTGGATTTAGAAAAACATTGTACACCCACGATATCTTTTAAATATATACAGCAAATTAAGTTTTGATAACTTTCTTTTTAAAGTGAAACGCTATTATTATACACTATTGTTAGGATATGTGACAGGCGTCATTGGATAATGTGCCACAAATTGAAGCAGAACCGATTAAGTTTAAACTCGTAAATAAATTTTACAATTTCATTAAACGTCTACACATGATTTACGAAGAATCTATTCTTACTCCTCTCAAAGATTGAAAATTTCAAGGATTAACGAACATTCACCATTTTCAATGCATTGGCAATAAGTCTCTATTTTTCAAGCTATCTTGATTCAAGCATGCTTATAGTTTGGACTGAATGTTTTGGCGTTACTAATGATAGTACTGTTTGAGGATTAAGTCTCCATTCAATCTGTTATACACTTGGTACAGGGTGACCGTTGATAAGTAGACTAGAAATTATAAATTCATAAAATAATTTTTGAAGGCCTAGTCACTCAAAGCGCCATAGAATTTTTCGAGCAATTAAAAGATGTTATTGATCGAAATTTGAATTCGAACGCAAGCACTGAATTTAGTTCATGTGTATACGGCATTTTACTCTAGTTCTGATTCGCGGAGGGCGGTGATATAGAACGATGTAGGAGGTTCACAATTGTAAAAATTGTACCGGCAAAATGTTTAAACAGCCCAAAAAAAAAAATCAGAGAAAGGATTTTACAAGTGCTCACTTAGTGATTATATAACCCACTCAGAGCTTAATTTTCAGATGGGTCTCAATTTTGGATTTTTATCTTTTTATTTTCTGAATGCTTAATTGAGATGAATGTCGGGCGGTCGGTACTTGGATGAGGTTTATTTCATAAGAAACGACACTCGAAAAATAATAGAAAGTGAATGGTTGAAAAATAATGAATTGTACGCACACAAAATAAGATTCCTGTATCATGCTCTATTCAATATCAGATCTTTAGTGATGTTAAATTTTCAAGTTGTCAAAACAAGCCTAATGAATGAAACTAGCTGCATCATAAATTTTCTACTCAATGTTAACCGACATTTTTTCTTATGTACACAATGTCTACTGACGTTTTTCATCTTACATAATTTTCTTCTGATGTTTTTTTTTTTACTATTTGCCCAACTTTACATACTTTTTCCTATCTACACAAAGTTATCTTGCGTTTTAAGTACATATAATTTACTGACGTTTATATGAATATACAATCTTTAATGTCGTGTTTTTATGTACACGATATGTGCTGACTTTTAAAAATAAATGTATGTTAACAATGTTTAAAGACGTTCAGTATATAAGCAAACTTTTTGATGGGGTTAGAAAATGTTTACTATGAATACAACGTGTACTGATTTTTTTTTATTTGCACAATGATTATACTGACATTGTTTTCTATTTATGCACTATTGGGGGACTTTTTCCACAATATATACTAACGATTTTTTTCTATTTATACAATGTATACTTAATTTCGGGTTTTTTTTAAACATTCAAGTACATATTATTCACTGACGTCATGCTCTTTTCTCTAGGCCCCACAGTTTGGGGGACTCCCGACGTCCGTCACGGTTGGTGAACAAGAGACGGCGGACCGGCTGATCTACACGCTGACGGTGACGGACGCCGACAACGACCCGTTCAACTGTGACATCTCTACCTCCACCCCAGCGGCAGCTCCATTCAGAGTTCTCAAAGACCCAGTCACCAACAGTAAGGCCATACAATCATACCTCCAAGTCAAAAATAGTTGTAATCAACAGTAAAAAAATTGTTTATTTTTTTCGTCTATTTTTGGTTAGATCTTTTTGTTTTTTGAATTGTATTATCGTCTTTTAGAATTCGGCGTCTACACTAACTCTCCGACGTTTAACTTCGGTACCGATCCCACGTACCAACTTACAGTGCAGTGTGACGACAACACGGGGAACAAACCAACAGCCGTGCTCTCAGTGGACATCCTTGACGGAGACAAAATCACCTTCACCAACATCCCGGGTAATTCACTGACCAACGCAAATTCTATATCTCCTCTCCCAACTCCAACATCTAATATGTCTTTATAATCAATGTTGTGTTATTCTAAACGATCTATTTGCCTTTTGTTTTAGCGACGACTACTCATGCAGCTTTGACAACGCTGGTAAATTCCGCCATATTTGACGTGGATGCTACAGATCTCCTCGGTCATACGCCGTTAACGTACACAATAACAAGTATTCCCGCCACAACGAGCTTTCAAATAGACGGAAGTGAGTAAAATTGTGTCCGTGTTTTAACATTTTTCATACAGGCACACACGCTGTGGCACAGCAAAGATTTTTCTATAAGTTACATGTACAATACATATAAAAAATGAATTAACATGGTGCCCCCCCCCCCACTTTATGAGATCATGTTAAAAAATAAGGGAATTGGCAGTGAAATTGATATTAAAGGTAAACATACCCCTTCCCCCCACCGATTAGGATTTTCAGTATTTGGGGAAGTAGCATATTTTAATTGCCTTTTATTTTTTGCTTTGTTTGTCAATATGTTTTGGTTTAGTCCCCCCCCCCCCCACACACACTTTAAAAAACGATGCTACGTGCCTGTCATAAAATCCTATCAATTTATGTATCCATAATTTTGTTTCAGCAACGGGCGCTATCACAACAGCTCGGGATCTAAAGTTCGAAACCAATTCGGCCATAGATCTGTACGTCACCGTGTCCGACGGCTCCATCGCCGTCACTGAAAAACTGAGGGTCCAGCTCACAGGTTAACATCAATATTCAATATGTAAACTATTATTTCAGCATAAGAAAAGGGAACTCAGCTCCATCCATCTAATTAAATCTGATCGCACTTCCATTTTTTTTCAGACCTTAATAACGTGCCCACGTTCACTAACCTGCCCGCAACAATCAGCCAGAATGAGGACACTGCTTCCGGCACGGTTCTATACACACTGACGTCATTTGACGCTGATGCAGGTGCGACGCTGTCGTATACCATGACAGTCAATCCACCCGCATATTCCGGATTATTTACGTTCGCAACAAACAGTAAGTTATATGTAGCGCGTGTTTCTTCCAGTTTTGTTTTATGCTTAATTCACACAAGAAAGTTTCATGAAGCATGCATTTATCTACATGATACATGAATATGTTTAAGGAATAAGGAATCATTCTTTTGAGTATTATGAGGTGATAATTTCGGTCGGGGCGTGGTCAAATCCAATAAAGCCCGAAGGGCTTTATGAAAGATTTGACCACGTTCCGACCGAAATTATCACCTCATAATATTCAAAGAAAGATTCCTTATTATTTATATTCATATTATTTCCTATTTGTTCACTTTAAAACAACATTATTTTAAAACCACTATGTTTTTATGTAGCACATGCTATGTATTACTACGCGGCGCAGCCAATACCATTTTTCGGCTAATATGCTATAAGACACGCCCATTTTGTGCCACTCATGTTTTATGAAGTTATTGGGTTTTAGGGTTCAAAATTGATTCGTAATGTTATCACAGACAAAGACAGTTGAACATGTAAATATATATTTTTATTTTTAAATTGAAACATGTTCATGTAATTGTAGCTTTCATGATACATGTACATTTCTAGCCCTGCAGCTGTCTCTGACGGCGGGCCAGACTTTTGACTACGAGACAAGGAGTTCCTTCACAGTTTCATTTACAGTCACGGATACCATGGCAACCACGGGGCCCATTGACCTCACGGTCAACATCAACAACATCAACGAGGCCTGTTATTTCGACAAAACGTATTACTACGTCACGCTCGCAGAAGCTACGGTTGGTGTTGAGACTTATTAATTTTGTTTTTTTCTTCTTCTTTTTGAGTTTTCGAACCTATCATATAAAGACAAAGAGAAATTTACAAACGCCATTATTGCAATGTAACAAACTCATTTTAACCCTAACCCTTACGCAACGCGCGATCCAAGGGAGTGACTTAAATAAGTTTTGGCAGGTACCAAAAAAAGTCATGCACCCATTCAGTGAAATAAGATGTTGATGTAATGATGAGGTTGATGATAATACAATAAACAATCGTCTTGCTTTATGGCAATTTTTTTATTTGACAGGCTGGCAGTGTGACGTACAATCCGAATTTCCTAGTTCGGGATTATGATGGGGCGGCGGCCTATACCTTGTCGTTTGCCGCGGGAAACAACAGCAACAGGTTAGTCCTTGGTGTAATATACAATTATTTAATTTTGGTTGTTACTCGCTTTCTAGTTTGCTAAAAAATTATTTTATATGCTATAAAGAATATTGCCTACGTCATAGTAAGACTAACGTCAGAAACCTATCAATCCGCCCCTGACGTTACGTTTGAATTTTGTACAATTTGACGTCATTTTAAAGGTCAAATGACCGTTTTTTATATACAATTAAGAAAAAAAATTACTTATAAGCTTCGCGGTTTATAAAGCGTAATCTGCCCCAAACCATTTTATAGCGTATAAAACAAATAAATATTGAATTCATTCCGTAAATAAATAATGGACCCATATGGATTACTGGTCTTGTTTTGCCTTTTCTAAAGCATGATTTTGATAAAGGAGTTCGGTGCCAATCGATAAAGGGTAGAAAACGGGACAGCCGTATACATACAATTTCTTTATCTGAGCGCCTTTAACGTTTAATTCATCTAATAGAATCACGAATTAAAATATATGTACAGTATGTCAATATACTATCAATATTAGGAGTAAATACGTTTAATAACGGTTTATCATTTAAGTGCGATCATCTGTTTATGATCAACGAGGCACACAAATGTAAGAGAGATTCATTGTTCGGACGTGTTATGAAATGGCAGAGTTATACTTCTGTGTTCACACTCGAATAGAAAGTAAAATTAACGTCTGAACGAAATCTTCCTTGCATGTGATTAAAGCTTTAAACCAAGGAGGTCCCGATATTGTGATATGTAGTTTATTACTATACATCGCCACATCAATGGTGCTCATTCCTGCAATCAGATATTGAACAGGACATGGTGTAATCTTAATTGAGATCGACCCCTCACTGACGACATAATTGGAAATGTTGTATAAGAGTGAGTTCGCTATTTACAGATACACGTTTACATTAACATTTATGTCGAGCAAATTATGATTGGATTTTATTGCTTTTATCAATTCTGAATAGAGTTGTCTAACCCCAAGACCGAAAGCGCAATAAATACTAATCGTGTTAAACACCCAAGTATTGTAAATAAGATCATTTGAATTCACCGGTGACAGTAATTTAATAGGACCAACCAACTACAAAAGAACCAAATCCTTTCCTTTGCATATTTCAACAATGCACTTATTTTTATATGTCAATACGTGCGCACCTCTAGTATCAGTTTACCAAAAGCGATTCAATTCAATCCCAAACATTACTCCATGTGTAATATACTTTTATTTGTCAATTTCCGCGTGCATCTATAACGATTTTGAATGTTTTAGATTTTCCATTGACGCCAACAGCGGCATCATCTCTTTCGCCGTGGACTACAACATTGATAACGGCGCCATGCCGTCGTCCGTCATCCTAACGGTGGTGTGCACGGACACCACCAGCAAGACCGGAACCTCCAAGGTGGAGGTCACAATCACGGTACGCAACTCTATAGGTACAATGTAGAATAACAGAATCATTGAAAATAGTGATCAATCATTTGCACCCAATGAATTCGAATCCTTCCTCGATTTAGAAAAAAAGAGTTACATGTATACAAATCGGCCATATTAGTTAGTAGTTTTGATTTATTTTTAATTACCTTTTTTATGCCGGATTATAGGATGTTAATGACAACGCCCCGTCGTTCGCCCAGTCCACCTACAGTATCACCGTGGACCAGTACGACGCGCCGGGCTCACTGATGGGGACTATATCACCCACAGACGCCGACTCAGGGGTCAACGGCGAGTTCTCGTGCTCCGGAAGTTCGACAGCGTCATCAGCTACGACTTACTACTCAATAGGAGCCGACTGTGGTCAGTTTTTAATACGGCTAAACAATAAAGTCAACAAAATAAGACTTAATTCGCACTGTTGGTGACTTATGGTAAATACAACTCATTTTATTTGAATAAATTTGAATATATATCATCAATTCCTATTTATGTGACTTTTTCTAATTGCGTCACGCTCAATTTGGACCGCTGTCTTTAACGTGACGCTGTATGAAAGAACACACAAAAAAGGAATGATGATAAAATTAATCTTACGTCAACAATGACTTAAATTTTTTTTAGGAGTTTATCTGTTATCCTCCCCATCTGGGAACTTGGATTACGGCACGATTTCGAGATTTACAATCACGGCGGTAGACAAGGGTTCCCCGTCCCTGACCGGAACCACCTACGTAGACATTATCTACAAAGAGGCCACCACCACAACAACCACAACTACTGCAGCACCCTCTACCTACAACTTCTGGGATGACAGCGGCGCTGTGGCGGCTTTCTCTATCGCCATGGTTCTAGGTGACTGCCATTAAGATTTCGTGAAAACAAAATCAACTCCACGGACTGTTTTCATTGTAAGATGAGGGTAATAACGAAAATGACGACACTTTTTTTTTCTTCAGGAACCATTTTACTCGCTGCACTTCTATACTACTTGTTGAGATGTTGCTTTACGGGAATGTGCTGCGGTCCGGAACCATGTGACTTCATGGAATGTTGCAGAAGCTACGAGAGACCACGGTAAATTTACCGCAACATTTTGCTAATCATACAAAATATAAACTAACTATGAAACACTTGTGTCGTGTAAACGGCTTTAGATAATTTGATTGAATAACAGTAGTTTGAGAAAATTAATAGATCATAATGCTGAGTTATGTTAAGGGTTAATATTTTTCTTCCTCCTGATTTCAGTCGTCTTCAGAGACGCTTGGTTACCCCTGAAAAGTAAGCAATTTAGTCGTTGAATATTCTTATTGTTCTACTGAGATTTTAATTTTAAAATGACATGATTGATACTTGTCCAAGAATATATAATACCTTATCAAATGATATCCTTGTAGATCAAAACGACCAAGAAGGGACGATTTCGATTACTGGAGAGAAGGTAACTGAAACTATATTATAAGCAGACAATGTGCTTGTTTTAATAATTTATTTTTTGCAACTGTTACTTGAAAAAAAAAATCCGATTAGCTTGATAAATCTCGGAGCAGTTAAAGCCCGATAGAGTAGTGGTCTGCAAAGATAAGACGTTGAAGGTCCGAGCAACCTTCAGTAGCACCCATCTAGTGTTGCATTTGTTGCTTCCGGTTGCTGACTTCCAACCTCTTATCTTTTGCAGATGATTTCAAAGACAACAATCAGTATATGTGAAGACACGGAACCGACCAAAACAGACACGTTGCTCAATCAATGTTACAGTTCTGTTCAATATTTTATTTGTTTTGTTGATAATTTGTATTGTTACTCTTGAAATAGTTTACAATAAACATCGATTTTAGGAATTGTGCGTTGTTTCAGTTCTTTTAAAGTATTCTTTAAAATAGTAACTGGGATTTAATTAGAAGCATGACAGTTGAAACTGCAAGCTTCAATTATTATATATTAAATTAATAATCAATGCCGGGTGTAAATAAAGGCATTTTATTTATTTATTTTTTGGCCGATGTCGGAAAGAAAAGATCATATCATGCATCCTGCAAATAAAATCTTGCATATTGGATATATACCGCGATGGGTTTTTTTTTCACTAATGCGATGTAAATATAAAGGCTGTGTTTATTCAAATAATTATAAACAGACACACCCTCACACCTTTTTTCAGACAGTGACTATGGCTCATTGGACAAGCATGAACCTCCTTCCAGGAGACCATCACCCGCGTAAGTTTATCAAGATATTCACGTATGCACATGTTTACTGTGGACTTCACTATCTTTGCATAATTTACGAGTAATGTCAATGATTTTATCTCTGATTTCGACAGGCGTGTTCACGGCCCACGTGAGTACAAAGATTTACCGAATGGCAACAGGCTGACCCCGACAGACATCGAGTTCCAGCCCCGGAGGCTAGTGTCGCGCCCAATGGCGCTATCGTATTATTGATCGGGATCGATCTTCACACCATTTTTGAAGATGCTTTAACATTTGTTCATGACTGTATTTCATTCACTAGAGCATTGACATTTTTCGTACTGTTATTTATATTCAATTTACATAGTATACATATTTTTGTATTGTTTACAACTGTTTGTTGTTGAAATAAAAAAATCTATCAACTTCAGGTTAAATATACTTATCAGAATTAATTGTTGGTGATTCAAATTTTCAACTTGATTCAAATACACATCAGTCATTTTCCCGAAAATTCGGTTTAAATTAAACATATTTTTTGAAATCGCTAGCCAAATTTAATGCAGTTAACTTTTGAAATGCAAAATGCGTTCCAAAAACCAATTACCCTTTTCTTATCCTCTCTTGTATAAAATTGCTTATACTTTTATTCCATTGTTTTTCCAGGAAATATAGAGCACGTGCTTCTATTCAAATTTAATCAAACAAAGAAAAGTTTACTCTGTTTCTCCAATTAAATGAATATTTTGTTCATTTCAATTAGATAACATCGATTGCAAAAGAGCAAATGACAACTGGCACATATGTATCTGAAATACATTCAAAAAGTATGATTTAAAATTTTCTTTATTTATATAATTATACATGTTTATTCTAAAAAAAATTATAACTAAAATTAGATTTTTTCAGTTTACGCGTTTCGAGTGTTAAATTATAGCACATATAGTATTATAGCAAATTATAACACAATTTTCTAGTTCAGTTTGTCTCCGTGAAATAATCACAGAATCAGAAGCCGTCCATAGAGTCATGCACGTGATCGTCCTTGACAACACAGTATTTCTTGGCCAAGTTGTCCACAAGTTTCCTCAAACCACTGCAACACAGAGTAAAGTTTGAAATTGATTAACGAAAAAATGACTTTTCATACATGAAGCCCCCCCCCCCCCCCCCCCCCCCCCCCTCGAAATTTTCATAATCTTTTATGTTCAAATCAATATGAGCTGCAATTTCATGTTGGAAAAATTATTGTTAAATTATTATTTACCACTGAAATGACAAATGGATTATGGTTTGTAAATTTCTATTACTGTGAAAAAGTTATTGAGGCCCTGGTTGGAGCAAAATTACATTATTGTCATTATTATCACCCTGTGCAAAAATTGGTTTCTTATACATTCCTTAGATGAGACATATATAATTCATTTTAATCTTATTTATTATAAAGGTTTAAGTTACATGCATAACTGTCTTAAATGGAGGTTTTAACAGCAAAATAAAATAATAAATAACATTGCTTTCAAAAAATTATGAAAAAAATCGACTTACTAATATTCCTGACTACACGAGAAATGACTGAGGTCCACTGCTGGTATCACGTGATCTCGTTTGTTAATCATGACCAGCCTCCGGAGCTCTCTTAAAACATTTTCGTACTGGCTGCTGATTAAAAACATTAATGATATAATTAAAGAGTCAAAATAATTCTTATCATATTTGTTATCTTACAGGTGCATTATCGACATATATTCAGATTTTAAAAAAAAGAAAGAGAAGAAAAGAAAACAAAAACAAAACCAACAACCCCCCTCCCCAAAGTAACAAAATCGGTAAAATGAAATACTTTAGTGTAGCTGCATAACTGAATCTCTACGGAAAATTCGGGTTGACGACCTTATATCCGTCAACCCGAATTTCCAGTAGAACTACAGTTCTGCATGCAGCTACTTTAGTGCAGTAATAAACTTTAGCGCAGTAATGATCTTACCTTTTCTGGGGACGGATATCAGCATTCTCCTGCTGCCGTTTGGATGCCTCCTGACTTTGTAAGTCTGAAGTGTCTAGGGTTGGAACGGATCCAGTGGAATCCGTCATCTGTCTTTTATTGACGCCGTCCAACTCTTTAAACTGGTCTATTAGTCTCTGTAGAGAATCGCCATCTTCAGAACACACACAATTCCCTGGGGGAAACCATTGTAGAAAAATTAGAATTTCATCTTTAAGATTAATAATGACCACAACACTAAGATTTGGAGAAAAAAAACTACGTTCAATAGATATATAAAAGGAAATGATGTAAAAGCTGTTTTGGGAGAAAATATTTACAATTCCAAAAAAATATACCTGCAAACAATATACATAAAACCATATATATAGAAGTTTTCATTGTCGTCAGTGTATGTACGCTGTGTTCATTGAGAAGTGCTTTTATAGGGGGAAACTGCGCAGAATTGAACACCAGATACCAAAATACCCCGTGGGTACTTCATATCTGATCAGAATTATACATCACCTGCAGGAGAGCTCATAAAGTTGTTGCATTTGCATACCATTGTTCATTCTTATCAGTATTTGTGGTATTAGCTAATCTCTTTGTCTCGATTTTTAGGTATTTTTTTGTTTTTTGTTTATGTTTTGTTTTGGGTTTTTTTTTGGGGGGGGGGGGGTGTTTTGGGTTTGTTTGTTTATTTTTTTTTGGGGGGGGGGGGGTGGAGGTTGTTGTATTTTCAAACTAAGTTAGATAACTAATAAATTGTTCCAAAAAAGTTTTTTGATATTCTAAATCGTTCAGGCATCATATATTTTCGGAGGTGGTCTAACATTGAATGTTATTATTCCTAATGCAAAGTGCATCATCCTCATTAAATCAATTACTGCTGGGGCTGGGGGGGGGGGGGGGTAGCACCAACAAATATTATTTCCACAACCCGTGTTCAAATTATTGGATTCTTCTATATTTGAGATGAGTTCTTTGATGTTAAGGACAGGACACGCGCAAAGTGTGCTTTGAAGATAAATATATTTTTTTCATGAATGACATACATAATCGTTTTTTCACCAACTTTTACTAATGATTGAACATAATTTCAGTTTCGAAAACATGCAGAACCATAGTCGGTAGGCCTATGCTATGAATGTTGCTCAAAAGAAAAAAAATAAGTCTATGCGGGCAAGATTCAATCAAAGGTAGATATTTCAAAAAAATCATTGTCGGGTTCTTATATTCAATTGTGAATTAAATGCATTTTTGAATATTGCTTTTCTTCATTTCTAATTAATAATTTTCGTTATGATTAATAAATTTCGCTGTCTCCTATGTAATTTTAATTAAAATTAATGCCTTGATGCATTCATGCACTGCAATTCTTGTTTCAATGATATATGGTCGGCTCTCCTACGTGATCATAGAAGTATACCTGAATCAATCCTGCTTTTTCTTTATATATATCTTTTTGTTTTTATATATACATAAATTTCATGTCTAATACAACATACACAAATAAATAAAATTGAACCTGAAAGGCACAGGCACCTGGCGTTATATACATTTATATTTTGTCGTATTAAATAATTATATGGAATATGGTCATTATTGTTAATGAATTATTTCAATCTCGTCGTACATGTAGTTTACTGATTTATCGTAAGAGGGTTTAAAGCGTTTTCCGTTTGTTGATCTGTGCATACTACACCCCTGCGAATGTTATTGTCATTTAAATTTTAGACCACGTGGTTTTATTTGACCCTTTCAGTTTCGCAGTAAAAATCGTGCCTCGTGTTTATAGTCTAGTTCATAGAATCTATAGGTATTATAGTAGTCAAATATTAAATTTAGAGGTTTATTGATTTTAAACTTTATCTTTATTAATTGGTGAATAAAATGTGTTCTAGAAATAAATGTGACAATACAAAAAATAGTTTTTGTCAGCTGTTGCAACAATTAACATGCTAAGTAGAGATCCCCCCCTGAGGATTAATTTTCGATCCGCGCCTGACCTAGTAATAGCATCAATTGTGAAACAGACTATATAATTTCATGCAGAATGTTCCTTGAAAATGACTCGATATACTAAGTTTTTATGCAAACAGACATCCATTATTTTTTTTAAAACATGGTATTGCACACCACAAGCATCAAACATGGATATGATTTTATTAAGCCACGCAATGTTTATATTTTCAACCACTCAACACGTGGTTGAACACTAACGATAACTCTGTTCTGAATATTATCGTTTAATAAAAAAAAACCGCTAAATGGTGAAATAAGACGAACTTATTAAAAGAATTTCATGTTTTAACATAAACCAAAGTAGGATACGATATGAAAACCGACCAGTACTTACGTATTTTGAGAATATAATCCGAACACTTATACTTCCGCTCGAAATTTCACAGGAACTGAACAAATCTCGGTGAAGTCTCGTGAACTTTCATTCGAGCACCTCTGGATTTATTACATACTTAGCAACGATAACGAAAACATTCCGAACACATTCGCAGGGGTGTACTATGGATACCTCATTTGTGAAGGTTTCTCTTTTTATACGTCTTTAGAGCCCACGAACGTGCAAGGAAAGATAATTCATTAAATACACACACCTACTAGATTCAAGATTACTCTCTTTAAAAAGTTTTACAAGAAATTTCACAATTTCAGATGTTTCTAGCAAAAAGCCAATCGCAGTTGCAGAGAATACTAATTTCTGAGTTGCAAGCAGATACAATTTATAAAGAAAACAATAATCATGTTCGTTTCATTCGGGGTTTTTTTAACAGAGACGCTTAACATTCCTTTTTGATTAATAACCTGTTGTCGTAAAAATCAACTGAACATACAGATGATACAAAAAGGGGTTGTAATTAAAATTCTAAATAAGCATGGTTCAATCCTTTCACGATTCTGTTTCTTTTTTTAATTTCATATTTAACCGGAATCGCGAAAGGATGAAGCAAGATTTAAAGAAGATGAGTGAATAAGGCGTGTAAAATGCACATATGAGGAATGATTAGATACTGCAAAATTAAAATATCATTTAATCTGCTACTTGTTTTTAAAAATATTAAAAACAATTTATAGTTAACGTAACATCGGTTTGTGAACCTTAAATATTTCAAATACTTGCAATAGTTTGATTTAAACTGGCGTATGCGTGTCAAAATTTCCAAATAGAGTCATTTTTATAATTTCAATGCCTTTTCTTTCATAGAGTGGGTCTGAGCTCCATATTTTGTCATAGTCTAAATTATACGGTTTAATGGAAATTAAACCGATTTTAATCAACAAAATGTGGAGAAATGACCCACAATAGGCTACTCTAAAAATGTCAATTTGTAGCCAAACAATTGAACGTTTAAGAAAAATAATACAATTAAGTCCGTAAATTCGTCGCCAACGTCTCATATATGTAGCATTTTAAGAACGCACTTTGTTGTGAATGAAATGGCTCAGTGGTTAGAGCACCAGACATAAGAACTTTGGTTTTTAGGTTGTGGGTTCGATACCACCAAAACTTTTTATTACTTTTTTCTTATCGTTTTCTGAAATATTTCAAACTGAATATTGTTAGAAATTATCCTTTTGTAAACTTGTATTATAACATATAAAATATATTCAACTGAAAAAATGTTAAATTTGAAATTGTATTTTACGACTAAACCAAATGGGCTGTTGCGCCATCTTATTCCCTCATCTTCTTTTTTGTGTAGTCCCTTTTTTTTACCATCTCTATGTTCAATTAAAAATGACTTTTTGAGATTAGCCTGGTAATATATGTAAAAAGAATTCTTTAATTCTTTTTATGTCATTTGTAACTGATAATTTTCTCGAAAAGGATCAAATATTTTAAAAAGTGTTCCGTGAATTTCAGATCGATCACTGCAATCAACCATAGATGATAATCTCATTTCATGTGTTGTAACATGAAGTTGTAAAGTTTATTCAAATTATTCCAATTGTGTGCGTTTTTACCGTTTAACATGCAAAAATTCAACTAAATAAAAAAATAACAATAGTTCGTTAATATCAATTAATTGTTGCATGTATACCAACTTAACTATTAAAACAGATGTTAAAATTCTAGTATTCTGCTAAATTCTAATATCGAACTCTTCTTCGTCCAGAGATAGAAAA
Source organism: Magallana gigas (assembly GCF_963853765.1). Lineage (NCBI taxonomy): Eukaryota > Metazoa > Mollusca > Bivalvia > Ostreida > Ostreidae > Magallana > Magallana gigas. Next base: position 8,264,439 of record NC_088857.1, read on the forward strand.
TACCTTAAAATGACATCAATCATTTTGCCTCCCTAAAAAAATGTAAAAAATATTTGTAACAAAAAGCAAAAAACAAAAACGTGGGCTTAATGGTCGACATAATTTTTTTAGGAATTTGGTGAACCGCAAAAAACAAATTTTACAGAATAACGAGAAAAAACTTTTTATTCGTACAAAAAATAATCGGGTTCGTTGTTACTATTTATCTTGTTACTACGCCGCCATTGTTGTTTACATTCGAACTCGGTGCGTGTCAAAACATACCCACGTTTTCTGGATTAGGCAACCATTGTATTTCGTAAGGAATATTCTAGACTTCTGAGAACGATACTAGAGTTCCGTGTTCGGTTCGATTCGGTAAGAGTATGTTTATTCAAAACTGAAGATGATAAGCAATTAAAAAAAAAATGGTCCAAAGATTGCATTTTTTCGGTGAATTGTTTAATTTACTATTCTTTTCTTCCATATTTCGAGGGATGGGGTCCTTCTCTGTGATGTTAAATTATTTTATAGAAAAGTTTATGTATGTTGGGTGATGAAATATTTTTCGACTATCGTCTGATCATCTAAAAGAGAGAGAGAGAGAGAGAGAGAGAGAGAGAGAGAGAGAGAGAGAGAGTATTTATTTATGATTCTATTGATTGAATATTTGTGTGTCCCTGATTTAAGGTAGATTTTTTTCATCCATTTTACCTATAGACCCCTTCAAAATAACTGCGGTACTGCTCTATTGCATGGCAAATTGATATACTTGAAGTTTTAGTTAGAAGATAATTCAATAAATAAACCAATTGACTTGACAATTACACCATATTTCAACTGCCCTGCAAAAGAGCAGTACTGCAGTTACTATGAAGAGGTCTATAGTTTAGTGATGAGTGATTTAATTTTTTACAATTTATTATCAAGAATAATGAAACAAGATAAATTCCATTAGTGATCAAGTACATGTATAATATGCACTCTAAATTGTGGCAGTTACCATGGGTATTGGAAGTAAATGTTATATAGTATACGTTCATGTTACATATTAAAAAAGATTTTATAGACATGCACATTTTATTTTATGTCACTTCCAATTATGCATAATCTTAATAAAAATAGACTTTTCACTTGATGTTTGATTTTCTTCAATGTAGTTTTTGAATACAACAGTCAAACATGCCTTTGATTGAGGAGATTACTTCAGAGCCTATACCTGAGCCACAAAGGGAGTCATCAAACTCTTCCTCAGTAAAGATTGAGGTGGTGGACAACTCCCCAAAGCAATCAGAGAATGGTAAGAAGCCAGATCCTAGATTCCTTTCATTCATCCAAAGGCTATTATCAAATTGTCTGAGAAAAAAATGTAAAGGCATTGGGAATGGTCATGAAAGAAGCCAGATATGTTTGTAAAACTGGGTATTTTACTTCATCAAATTAATGTACATTTTTTTTAGAAACGTTAGACAACAGAAAACCAGGCAATGGAGTAAACACAAATAAGACAGAGAACAAAAACACAGACAACAACTATAATCCTGAGGACAAAGAAAACCAGACACCAAACAACTTAAATAACAGTCAGAGTGAACAGACCAACAGACAGACAGCCGAGGAGAGCAAGCAGGTGGTTAAGAAGGAGGAAGAGAGCAAGAGCAGTTGGCCAAAGTAAGGACACCCCTCTCCCCCCCCCCCCTCCCTCTCTCTCTCTCTCCCTCTCTCTCTCTCTGCAAAAAATTTCAAAAGGTTTGCAAGATTTCATCTTGCGATTATTTCTTGCAAGTACCTTGTCCTTTGATATTTTCATGTTTTTATTTTGGTCACCAATAAATAACTTTGGAAAATATGGTTTTAAAATTACAAAATAAAGTTATTGCAACCAGAATATACACAAGTTAAAGTTTATCCTCCATGTGTCAGGTGCAAGCAATGTAAAGATGTTTTTCCCTTGTAGGCTTACTAAAAAGTTTCTGAAACAACATTGCAAGGAACTAAAGTTATATCTGACACCAGCTTTAAATGATGTCCTTTATCTTCATTACAAAGGTAAAACATTTTGTGTATTACTGTGAAAGTATTTAAATTTTGTGGGGGCAAATTTTTGTGAAGTGTTGGAATTTTGCTTATTCTATTTGCAATTTTATTGATGCATAGGTTTCTTGTTTCAGTAAGAAAACTAACTCTTTCAAAATTTAATTTGGTCAAAGATGTAAATTTGTGGGGGAGAGCTACCCATGAATACCACAAAAATTGAGCCACAATACATTCTAAATATTCCACAGTATGTCCTCTTAACATATCCGTAGAGTTTGTTTGAGGATGTATTAGTTTCATTATTTTAACTACATGTATACTTTACAATGCGTCATGAAGTGTAAAATAGAGGAAACATTGAAATGGAAGGGAGTTGGAGGGGCTATTCATTGTTTTTCTGTGTTTTTTGACACCTGAGATACATGTCACAATATCAGAATGAAAAAGTAACAACATTTGGTACTGGCAGGCATTCACAAGATAGAGAACCTCGAGGAGTACACAGGACTACGATGTCTTTGGTTCGAGTGTAACGGAATCAGGAAGATCGAGAACCTTGACCATCAGGGAGAACTGCGATGTCTGTATCTACAACAAAACCTGATCGAGAAGATCGAAAACCTGGAGCCCCTACAGAAACTGGACACGCTCAACCTCAGCCACAACTGTATCAGGAAGGTGGAAAACCTGGGTATGTCCATTGTTACAGGTCCTTGTTCTATCATTTCTAGTGTATGGTAAAGAAAATTTGTGAAAAAAATGCATCATATCATTTTCCACTAATAAGCAAATTTAAACATTTACTTTGTTAGTTTGTTGATTATTACACAAGCAGCAGAGATTATCTTAATTTCAAAAATAAATGTACATGTTCATTTAAGTAAGATAGATAACGGTAAGTTTATTTTCAAATTTGTTCATGTCTGTGATATAGATTGTCTGCCAGTCCTGAATACCCTGAATCTCTCCCATAACCGCCTGTCAGATGTCAAGTCTCTGGAGCACCTCGCCAAACTACACACAGTCAGTGTCCTTGACCTCGCCCATAACAAAATAGAGGATCCCAAGGTCATTGAAGTGCTTGAACAAATGCAAAACTTGGTAAGTCTCAATCCATGAACAATATATACCAGGTAATACCTGCTATGTTATAAATTTTAGCATCTAGTGCATGAAAAACAATTGATGTTATTAAAAAGGGGATACATTTGAATTTGATTACATAACTAGATACTGAGTACCTGTATCACAGTAGGTACTTGCATGATGTTTCAATCAATTTATCAAATATAAATTCTTTAAGGATTTTGTTTTATTTTATTCCTAAAGTGTTTGTATAATCTCCGTTTGTTAACATGCATTTTGACTCACTTGTATAAAATTTATTGTTAATCCATATGTTTCCAATAAGTAAACATGTATGTATGATTAAAATCAATTATTTTTTGTTGTTGACAGAAAGTGATTAACTTGATGGGGAATGGTCTGCTAAAGCATATCAAGAACTACAGGAAAACTCTGATAGTCCGGCTGGTCAGTACATATGTACTTCTTGAATAATCCTGAAGTAAATTAACAAACCTCAACTCAATATAATTTACAGCATAGTGGGAAATAGTGATTTATTGACATGTTTTGATTTTTGACCAGAAACACCTGACGTACCTGGATGACAGACCAGTGTTTCCCAAGGACAGGGCGTGTGCGGAGGCATGGTAAGTTCCATAAATACATAATGATATTAGGATGTCGATGTTTACTTCCCAGTATTTAGGATGAAATGTTAAAAAGAGAGTAATGAAACCATATTGATCAATTTTAGCAGATTAATAAATAGAGTGAATAAAAAATTATTCATATGTTGATGAGGCTATTGTGCTTTTGTTTCTGTTAACAAACTGATTTACACCAGCCAGATTAGCATGTTTTAGATTTATTTCAGTGATAGCAATTATTCAAATACTGTAGAATCATTAGAATTCCTGGTGGCTCAAATTTCGTGCCATACGTGGGTAGTCCTACCACATGAATTAACATCCTTGACGAAATCTAATTTTGAAAGAGTTATCCCTCTTTTTGATACTAAGAACCAATGCATGCATCCACGAAATTACATCCCAACGAATAAGCGAAAAAGCGACAATCCACAAAGATTAATTTAAATGATTCTACAATTGTCACACTCTTAGTTACCGATACGTGTATATGCAAGATTTGTGTTGAAGAGACTCTCATTCAGTTTGATATCAATTACATAACAGTTCATGTACTTTGAATCAAAGTGTACTAATAAAAACAATGTAAAACCACACATTATCAATATAATACAATTTTACAATGGATTCACCATTTTCAGGGGGCGAGGAGGTGTCGAGGCAGAGAGAGAAGAAAGAGAGCGTTGGATTGACCACGAAAGACGCAAAATCCAGGAAAGTGTTAAAGGTAAGGAGCCTCTTATATCATATTATATTGCAAAATTGTAAAATATTACTGCAAATTGTTCATTTTAATACTAAGGTGAAATGTTCACACATACGGAGGTGGATTAAGTGACACTTGGTGTAAATTTTAGCAATGCTCGACATCAGGAGAAGAAACGAGAAAGATAAGATAGAGAAGGAGCTGAGGGAGAAGGGGATCGAGGGGGAGGTGGACGAGGCGAGCGTGTGCTGGCTGACCGGCAAGTACAGGATGAAGGGGGAGGAGGTAAGGGGACATAACTCTGTAACTGCAGTCAAATGAATATCTTGTTTATGCATGCTGTCTCAAATTAGAGAATCTATAGGTTTTCTACACAGGCACCTGACTTTATAAATTCATAAGAAAAAACATACATTCTACATAATGGATAGGGTCATTTTTTTTTTAACCAGAAAAAAGAACATCAGGTGCTTGTTAATGTCCTATAATAATATGATACCATTTTCTTTTTTAATAAATTTTTCATACGTTGCATGTAGTAAATAGTTGCCTTATCAGTTAAATAAAATAAGGATATGGTTAAATGTATGTATGGTTGAAATTTCAGGCCAAAGAGACAGACTCTTCATCAGACAAAGAGGAGGAAGAAGAAGGAGAGACTCCCCTCATCACCGGCAAAGCCCCCATCTCTGAGCAAGGCATCTTTTCCCAGTCCAGTAAGTTGGCATCTAGTCACATCTCTGATAACTTATGATATGAAGCATGTCTATTGAGATATATACCAGTAGACTGATCTTCAGCGAAGTTAAAATCTCTGTTTAATTGACCTTTTCATTTTTATTCTTTGTAGAGGAAACCTCTGATGAAGACAGCACACGTCTCTTCATCACCGAAATCTCTGGTAGGAAACTCACAAAACTACTATTATATGTATATGTGTACATTAATGTAAGACCCTCTGCATACCAGTAATATTCATTCTTCAATTAACATTGATGAAGAGACCCTCATAGACAAAAGCTTTTTTATCAATGCAGATATGATGGTCTTGTACCGAAAACTTTATTTATGATTTTTTTTTCAGACAATAAGAGTAAAGATGACTTAGATGTAAGTACCGTTAATTGTAAATATAAAGTTCACAAAAGTATCAGTCCTTCAGGCTTCTTAACATCTGCAGTGATTGTGATGTTTTGTCATTGTGTATGGTTTTAATCATACCTATATGACTTATTCATGATGTTATGTAAACATACATGCACTGTTTAAAGTGAAGAGTAAAGCGATGTATATCATTTGTATTTTATTACTCTATTCCTCGCATAAACCTTGTAAATGTCTTAATGGTATGTAATATAGTGTAATTGTACCAGAAGCAATACTGAAGGATTCCTGTTGATATTTTACAGGATCTGCCAGATTTAGAGGATGTGGATGTCAATGAAGAACAGCTTATCACTATGGCACAACAGAAAAAAGTAAGGTTCTTAGAGGGCTAGAACAAAATTATATCAGTGAATGAATCACATGGTAGATAATTACCATTTCAATATAGACAGTAGAAGCAGAACATATTGATAAATTCTTACATTAAATCATTAAAAACCATGGATTTAAAAACACCAAAAAATCTGTTTAATCATAGCATATCTTTTATAACACTTACATTTTAGACCACCTACAAACCAAAGATTGAGGTCCTGTCAGACAGCAGTGACAGTGAGGAGGAGGAAGAGGAAGAGGGAACCTCAGATGAGGTGCCCATCCGTGAATCCAGCACCTCTAGGGGACCTATGGTACAAGAGGTAACAGACAGTGGGTCCACCAAACTACTGATTGAGGAACTCCCAGAGCAAAAGGAACCCAGACTCACAGGAGGAAAATCCAGAGCATTTGGAGCATCCGAATCTGAGCTTAATCTGGATGCCATTACTCCAGAGATTCCTGGCTCTTACGACATGCAAGCCAGAGCTCAGGCTCAACATCTGCTGCAGGGTCTTGGTGCAATGACAGGGTACCGCGTGTCAAAGACGGCAAAGTCTGAAATCTCCCAGATGGAGGAAGCCTCCAAGAAAATGACAAAGGAAGAGAAAATCCAGGACCTGGCTGCTAACCTTGGTGCAACAACTGTGGACCCCGCCATTAAAGACTGGGACGACTCAGAGCTGGACTGAGAGATTCATTTGTAAAAATTCTGAGTGATCTGAAATTTGTTGTGGTACCAAATTTTCCCACATATTTAAAATGGATTATCCAATGATTCAGGAAGCTGTTCGATCATGCCTAACATTGCTTTAGACCAATTGAATCCACAGAAAATTTAAAATGTAGGATTATGTTGATAAGTGACAAAGTCCACATTTAACAGTATTCCGTCCATATTTACATCACATTTTATATGAACATTTATTGAACGTGTTCAGTTACATTAACATGTTATGAATTTGTTTTTAATATTTTTAAAGATACATGTTATCGTACATTGTACATTCTTCTAATTTGATTTGTGCATTCCATAATAATTTATTCTGTCATGAAAGTTGTGCTTGTATGCTAAATTTTGTTGTTGACAAATATTAAATTACCAAAATGAAGCAAAATTTTAAATGACTTTTTTGATACAAGTTTGAGTCAAAAATGATTTATAAATAGCTTTACCCACAAAAATATGACTGATAAAAGTTTATATTAATTTGTAATTTTTTATGTCATTTTAGTGTAAATTAAAATTTCACATTAAAAATTTCCAACATAAAATTTGCAGCTCATATTGCTTTTTAAAAGTTGTATAAAACCTCAAAACAAAACTTAAATATACTTGGGGCATATAAAGATTGCAGAGAAACCATCAGAGCTTTTAAGTTTGTAACTTAGAGCTGTGTTTCACTCATATTGATGGTTAGATTTTCCAAATACTTCAAGGTGTCTTAATTAAATTATCTTTTAAAATACAACGTAGCCTAGAATCAACAATTGAACACTATTTTGTATATACTTTATTATCAATTAGATACATTATTTCCATTTACACATATCTCAACATGTTATACAAACATGTTCTACATGCAGTTAACATTATGACTAGTTTCAACATCTGCTTATTGCGAGTGATATACAGAATATATGTAAATATAATGCATGTTACTTTTTCTCCCCTAAAAATATACCTAGCTAGTAAATTGACAACTTTGAAAGAAATTGTAACCACAAGACTTTATCATGTACAATGCTGGAACTCAATGGAAATAACGGACTTCTAATAATGACTATATACATTTCATTACGTAATCAATACAATTAAATCACAGTTTCCAGACCCTCTAATGGTCCTCTTATCTTTTCTGTTTAAACAAAGAAACCAACAGATACGATAAATCTTTCATTCTTCATTATGAAAACTCCAACATTAAAGTTATCCCTTCTTTTACTGTAGGGATAATCATTACATGCATGGTGATACATCATCCCTCCCCCCCCCCCCCCATCCTGCCCCCTGACCCTTCTTTTTCTCGTATTAATACCTATACAGAGACTGGTGTTGGTTTCTTTGAATAAACAGGACTAACATATATAATTTAAAAACCCAATCAACAGAGGAATGACTTGTTCATATAGAATACATGGCAACGGTAACCTAGGTAACATAAATATCACTATATCGTCATGGATTTGACCTTTACCCTCAAGCTGAGAGCAGCAGCATTACCAGCCTGCAGTTACAGTGTCCAACCTTATAGAATAGTATGGAATCATCACAGAGCGTGGAGGCCAGATTTACTTGAGTGGGTCCACCAGATCCAGGCCGATTTTGTAATACACGTACGGATAGTAGTCCACATTGCTGATCCCCACCAACCCTGGAATCTCCATCTGTCCCGCCTGAAAAAAAACATAGCACAAACATGACAGGACATCAGGACAAAATCAACACTGCAGTTAATTAGTCATTAAACATACAATTTATTCTACTTCTGTAATGAATAATCAGATTTTAAATGTGTATAATGCATCATTTTTGCTAAAAATGTGAAAGATTGTTTTAATAAAAGAATTTACAGAACAAATGATGATATACATGTATATTGAATTGAAATATATTAATTTTTGAGCACTATCTTATTGAACCCTATGAGTGAGAAGTGTAGAGCCATACATCTTGAGAGGCCGGTGAGTCTAGATGAGCGTACAACTGGTTCATGACTTCTCGTAGCTTCCTGGTTGTCTTTTTGTGTGGTTGTATAAGTACCGCAAGGAAATTAACAGGCAATCCATACCTACAGGTAAAACAATGCAGAATTAAAATTAACCTTTAGACAGATCATTGTAAATCATTGCATTTGTTCTAGAAGATACAGTTTTACTGCTTACCTAAGTACAGACTCCACAAATATTCTAAGAGCTTTGACATGTATCCAAGCAGAAAAAGCCTCCCCAAAGTTGACTTTTAACCATTTAACCAGAGGGCCCTAAAATACATTAAGGATATAAAACTTAACTATCCATGTAAAAAGCCATCGATCAACATATGATTTCCATTTGCTGTACTACTTACATATTGTTTCTTTTTATCATCCTCCAGTTTTGAGATTTCCATTTTGCCATCAGCTATATCTTTCTCATTGTATGTAAAATCTCTGACCATAAATCTGTGAAGATTAAGATTATGCCCATATGCATAGTTTCGCAGGAAACAAACAGAGTATGCTTATGGTTAGCCTATGAGACTTCTGAAATCTCCTGATGTTAAGTAATTTAAGTTTCAATCTTAGTTTTGCCATTTACAATTATAGAACAGTGTTAACTCAGGAAATTGGGTTATTGCCCTGAGGTTATAAAGAGTTGCCTGCCCTTGGACATACCTGTTCTCACGGCATCGGTTTCTGAAGTCCTCGGCTACTTTCCTGAAGAGTGTCACAGAACAAAGGCAGTTCTCATCGTCCTCAAACAGTGTCCTACAGAAACACACACACACAAAGTAAATAAAATCTACAGAATAAACTTCTCAACTGTTACTACACTGACAATTATAGTATATACAAAATAGTGTTTAAAGGGACTTGGACACGATTTGACTTAAAATTTTCAAATTTTATTTTTCCACTTTCAATGTTTATACTGATAGGTATAGAGGTTTATAATGCTACGTCAAAATTTGAAACTCAAATATCAAGTTATAAGCAAGATACAGAGTTCATAATTCTTTGTTTTGTAAACAAAGCTCGAATATTGTCATTTCTTACATATTCGTTGAATTTGTGTAAATTTCAATCAAAAGTAACTTTCTTTTGTTGATAATAGTATTTAATAAGATATTGAATTAGTTTAAATTGTTTTTTACATGTCATTTTGTCTAAGAAATGCTAATTCTCTACATTACATTTTTGTAAACAACTATAAGACTCGAGCTTTGTTTACATAGCTATCAATTTTTACCTCTGAATCTCGCTTGTAACTTGACTTGAACATTTAATATTTTGGTCAATCATTTAAAATGCACCAATAAACCATTTTATACAAAAAAAAATAAAAATTTTGGTTTTAAATCGTGTCCAAGTCCCTTTAATTGTTGATGCTAGGCTACATTGTATTTTAAAAGATAATTTAATTTAGGCATCTTGAAGTATTTTGAAAATCTAACCATCTATATGAGTGAAACACAGCTCTAAGTTACAAACTTGAAAGCTCTGATGGTTTCTCTGCAATCTTTATATGCCCCAAGTACATTTAAGTTTTGTTTTGATGGTTTTATAAACCTTAAGACAATATGAGCTGCAAAATTCATGTTGGAAATTTTTAATGTAAAATTTTAATTTACCACTAAAATGACATAAAAACTTACCAATTATAAACTTTTGTCAGAGTAAATTAATATGCCATAACTTATAGTACGGTAATTCCTAACAGCTAGGAAACTTTTCAAGCTGAAGTATAAGAGAGCTTACCTTGATGATCTAGGAACCACCATATCAGTCAGTGACTCGTACTTTGCCTGCCAGTCATGAATGATATTTCTACAAAATACATGTTGCAATATGCACTTAATTACCAAAGTAGCTTGCTTGAAAATATTAATTCAAACTCCAATAATAATTCCATAACAAAATTCACATACATGGAACAGATTATGCCTTTCAGTTGCAATAAATATACCTTGAATATTGATAAGAAATTAACTGAGATGACAGAGTCTTTGTTTAGAAAAATTAAAGGGGCATGGACATGATTTGGGTCAAATTTTCTTTTTGTTTTGTTAAAAATTAGCCAGATTATTTTAAGAAAATGATAATAAACTTCACTTTTAATGAGTATATAGAATGATTTTATTTTAAAAATTCCAAAAATTGAAAAACATGCGATATGTCCTTCAATAATGCATTTCTAATGATCAACCAAAATTTGAGCGTCAGTTGTGGAGTGATAAGCAAGGTACAGAGCTCACAATTGTTTGTTATGTAAACAAGACTCATGCGATGTTTTTTGTTTATAATGGTTCAATATACAGGTAAAACTTCTTTATCCAACCGATTTTTATATCTGCTAATTTGTTTTAAACATAAATAGACAGTTCTTAGCGTTTGTCACATTCATTTTAGGTCTTAAACCTGGGATTTTCTTTTCAACATTCGAAATGTATACAAACACATTATCCAAGCTTTGTTTACATAACAAAGAATTGTGAGCTCTGTATCTCGTTTATAATTCAACAGCTGGCACTCAAATTTTGTTTGACTTTTAGAAATGTCTTTCTGAGGCATTATAAATATTAAAAACAGAAAAATAAAATTTGACAAAAATCGTGACCATGCCCCTTTAAATTGTAAAATAAAGTCAAACTTTGTTATTTCGAACTAGATGGGACTGTTTAAAAACTTTGAAATATCTGAGTATTCGAGATATCGAGGGTAAAATACTTACGGTAAAAAATAAGTGGTTGGACTTACAAATCACTTCCATATATCCATTGTATTTGAGATATTACTGTTCGAGATATCGAAGTTCAACTGTAATACATGTCATTAACTAGTTTGACCTACTTGGGAACCACCACCAGCAGTGTCTGTAGATACTCCGAGTCCAGCACAAAGTCTTCCCTCTTCACCAATTCTGTCAGGTTTCTTGTAAACAAACTTCCCCTAAAACACACGGGATTTGACATGCATTTCTTGATTAAGATACCCACTTGTTATGGATGACTTCAAATTGTTTTCCCAATACATGTATGTCAAAAAGCAGCAACTTACGTGGACTTTCTTTCCAGGTTCTGTAGATTTCCCTTCAGATTGTTGTATGCTGTGGCTTTTGTTTTCAAGTCTGTTTCAATCTGTGAAACTTGCTACAAAATAATTTCAATAAAACATATGACATCTTGCTCCTACACAAGAAGAAATGCAACTATTCATTGAATGGAATTTGGAAAAAAGAAGTATGTCTGACCTTTCCGATTATTTCGGCAATGTTTTTCAGGGATTGTTTGATGGGATACTTTGCCAAATCCCACTGGAATCGTGTCAGGTAGGTTACCATATCCACTATTTAACAAATAAAGAAAAGAATGATCAATTATTGTATCGTTATTTTAAGGGACCACAAACAATCTACTTTTAACATTATGATGCAGAGTATACCAAGATCAATCACTAATTGATGTTAGTGATACACGTTAATCTTTAAAAACAGCTTTCAGTTTATCTAAAAAATACCTTGGCAAAGATATACATGCCCTCCTAAATGAAAAATAACCACATATAAACAAACCTCCATTGACTTGTAAATTTCCTTGTAATTTATCACTACGATCCTCCAGTGTTTCCCCTAAGTATTGTGCTATTTTCCTGGTAACACTGGAAACAAATGGACATCAAATGTCATGTACTTTACCTATCTGTACGCTATGTTTTACAAAACCTTATATGCACATCAAACTGAAATTAATATGTGAACTATCAGTATTCAATCCTTACCAAATTGGAAATGGATTTAAAAGAAATCAACCTTTACTTTAATATGTATTTCATAGTTTTAAACACAAACACAGAATCTGTCTCATCAGAATACACACCTGACACAAAAGAATCAAACTTTACCTTTCACAATAAATGTCCAGTTTGCCCATATCGTCAGAAAGACCAACAAGGACATCCAATGTTCCAACCTGCAACACAAGACAGCTCGTAAATAGTATTAAATTACAGACTTATGATACTATATAACTAATTCTCGTTGTACCAGTTGATGCCACGGTACCTTGAGATCTGGGATGGAAAACTTGTAATTGGTTGACAACACTTGGTTCCTCATGGTGGCATTGTTGAGGGTTTCCCAGGACTGCTGCAGCGTCTTTTCTCCAGGAACGGATATCAGCCAGTATTCTGCCATCTTGATCAGATGTCTGCAAGTACACATGAAATTACAGTATACTTTTAGAGCTAAGTATCAAATAATTTATGTATGAACATGCAAAATGCATCTACATTCGCAATTTCAGACACGCATAACAATACTTTATCTATGTTATTAGTCTTTAAGAACATATTAAATTTTTCTTGATCTGTACTCCTCTTTCATTCAATACAACCTGACAACATGTGCAAAAATAGTTTCTGAATAGTTTCAGCTTCTCAAAGAAGTGTTTAAATGTCACCCTGTCTTAAATATTGAACAAAAATGAAAATCACTTGCAAATTTTCCTCACAATTGTATATGGCTGGTCACTTTATGAAGATGGCAACGCAAAAATGTGTAGTGCAATCACGTTTTAAATAAACTGGTGAAAAATTATAGCATTTAATATCACATATTGCAATTGCCAATTCTAATTACCCTTACTGTTTCTTGTAATGTCTCTGAATTTGGCTTTAGTTGAACACCGACAGGTAGAAATTAGTCTGACAGTGGCGAATCGGTCAGAGACATCAGGTGGAAGCCATATTTGTCTCACGTGATCATGAGAAAAATATAAATACTGAATTTTCCGGGACTACAAATTCCGGAAGCTGTTGTCATTTTCAACTCCAATGAATACTTACTGGGCATAGTGAACTTTTTAGGCTAATTTATTTGACTGTTAGAATATATTTTTTCATTGTAAATATATTTATGGTTTTTTTTATTATCTAAGCCGACTTTATGGTAAAAAAAAAATAGATTAGAAGAATATTTGTTTTATATTTTTATCATAACTACATGAACGGTTTTGTCTTTCAATCTTATTATGATATTTTTTGTAATCAATGTTTTCTGATCATAATTAAAATTCTAAAAAAAAAAAGTGGTCTGTTGTTCACGTCTAAAGCATACGAAAATTGTTCGAAAATACCTAGGGCATGATGAAGATGGATATCATTAATTTTTTTTTTAATGGGAAAGGGGGTGTAGATTTTGTATTTTCAATATTTTGATCACAGGCAATTATTCCAGTTATGGAGTTTGCTCCATAGAATGAGATAACATCCTGTGTTAATTTTATACAATGGGATAAACAAGTGCCGGGAAAATTAGCTGTCCATAAATTCTTAAAAAGATGAATTCAGTAATATGTAGATTCAAGCAGTTCATGTTTGTTGAGGTTGACATAACTTTATTGATATATTATATTTTATTTGTGAATTGGTTTTTTCTTCAACGTGCACCGCTTTGTTTTATAAGGAGGATAACTCGTAAGTTGTATGAATAAAATATTTTAAACCAACTACAACGATGCAAGTTAGCGTTTTATATTTATCTGTCCTTATTTGGTTCAAATCTGTTTATCAGTGACCTCTTCCTTAACGCATGTATTTAACCAGCCCTCTCTACACATGTACAAAAAATTCAAATTTTAGACTACAAGTATGCGGAAAAAGTAAAGAAATATATTTGTTGAAATAATGCAGAATTTAGGCCAGATATAGACCATCCAACCGAAGCTATCAATGAGGGAAGAATTTGTTGATCAAATGACAAAGTGACTGCATGAAGCGACAATTAGAATTAAAAATCGAACATAAGTAAGAAAGTATTAAAGCTTTTGTGTTCGTTTTCATAAAATTCAGTTTTTGAAAATCTTAATATGGTAATCCATTAATTTATTCACATTGAATCATAAATCTCGTACGATGTAGCTTTCCCTTCTTTTTCGTTTAAGTTTAGTGTACTAGATGTAACTAATGATTTCTGACACACGGGTACTCGCGACCATTGCATTCAAATTTCCCATTTGTAATTTCCCATTGTAATACGCAATCCTACATTGCGAACTCATTTTTAGTCAACTATCTTTTTTAGCGTATTTTACTGAATAGATCAACCATCCGTTCTCTATATAAAATAATGATAAGAAATAATTACAAAAATATCCCTACAAAGCAAGTGTTGGACACTTAGAATATAATTCATATAAAATGTTATAATATAATCGTTGAAATAATATAGAGCAAACGGCTTAAAATTAACCTATAATGTTGTGGCTGACTTAAAAATTAGAAGTTAATCAACGCAGTGATCGGTTCATAGTCGACCTGACTTATATGGTATCGGTTCATGGTCGGAGCTGACCTATAAGACAATGCATTGATCGGTTCATGGTCGGAGCTGACCTATAAGACAATGCATTGATCGGTTCATAGTCGTATAACCGACCTAGAAGACAATGCATTGATCGGTTCATAATCGTAGCTGACAATGCATTGATC
Source organism: Magallana gigas (assembly GCF_963853765.1). NCBI lineage: Eukaryota > Metazoa > Mollusca > Bivalvia > Ostreida > Ostreidae > Magallana > Magallana gigas. The sequence continues at coordinate 8,279,546 of NC_088857.1, forward strand.
GGTTCATGGTCGTAGCAGACCTATAAGATAGTGCATTGATCGGTTCATAGTCGTATCCTATCTGTAAGACAATGCATTGATTAGTTCATACTTCATAGTCGTAATTAACCTACGATAAGTTGTCGCAAACAGCGTCTACTGTTGTAGATCCTAAATAACATCAATATTAACCAGTACAACTACATGTACATGTATTATTATTCAAAGAGCCGACATTTCAAATTTACAGTTGGGATTTCAAAATATATACGCGTACTTCCTCGACAAAAAGTGAACAGTGGCTACTGTTATTCTAATGCTGCGTTTGTTCTAACATTCAATAATGAATTAAATAGTTCCTGGTTCTGAAATGAAACACTTCATGCTTGTTTATTCACGTGTTTCTGTAATAAAAAGTTTATAGTCTGGCTCTGAAAATGTTCTTATATATGCTGTGGGAAAAGTTTTTATGACAGAAACTAGTAGGAGTGATTTCTCTAAAATAAAGCAGTGGCAAGCATTAATGGGAGGGTGAGAGTGCTGCGTTATATACTGGATTTTTCTTTCTCAAGGTAGCATCTTCACAAGGATTGTGTGTATTCATACCCAAATATTGAAAGCTATTTTTAAATAGAAAATTTTGAAATGTTTATGTTTTTAAAGCGTACCTCTGAATAATATACCTACAAACAATCTTTCTGTCATTATATTTCTTGACAATCGATCACAATATTACAAATTGCGAGTAGAATTAATTTGCTTGCATTTTTATGACTATTCAAATTGAATGAATCATGGTCAAGTTATATACAGAATTTGCAGTTTGTCTTGGAAAATTACAAATGTTAGTTTGAAATAAGTTACCTTGGGTTATATTTTATAAGAATATTTGTTAATTAACTTTACAAATTGATGATGACCATTTATGTAACTTTTATATGAAATACATGTAAGAAGAAATTGGTATTCGCAAATGGACAAATCAAACAAACTTACTAACGAAAAGAGAACAATAAAACATATAGACGACTTAATCTCTACTATTCTTATTTAAGAGTTCAGGTACAGTGACAACAATAATTATAAGTATTCCATTCTGTAAGTAACTCCCAATATCATTTTTTCAAGGGAAAAATGGAACATCGTTTAAATAGTTCTTCCTTTTTTGTGTAGAAAAACGTTTAATCTTCCCCTTAGAACAACTTTAACAGGATTGCGATCTTGGACCTTCTTAAATAATTATTTACAGGCCAACTCTCAAATAATCTTGTGTGAAACTCTTCTATTTGTTTCTAAGGAGTTCTTGAAATGTGTGAAACGGTCTGAAAGAAAGGATTTCGTCATTAATTCTGTGGGTTTGTCAATCTAAAACATTTCATTTATCAATTCTTGTGCATTCACTGATTAGAAAGTTTTCCTAATGTCTTGAAGTAAGGGGAGGTAACGAAAAGGGTTTTCACTCGATCTACGTCACAACGGGCACCTGCTCTCCCTGCGCGCGCCCCGCCCAAACCCAGAACGCTGCATTTCTTGGTTACGAGTAACAATGCCAAAGTTTGGACTGCCTGAAGCCAAATAAACGTGTCGCATTGAAATCCACTTTAATGCTTTTACATTTATCATAACTTAGAAGTTTGTTGTTTTTTGCACACAATCGGTGTGTCTCTTGGCGAAAATCTGATAACTGGGTTTGCACCTGTGTGAAGTGGGGAGTGCAGAAAAATGTTGATTGAGTCAGTCATAAGGTAATTCAATTAGGTGCATACCGACACTTTCTTTATCGCAAAAAGGGTTTATTCCATTTGTGTTATTAGCAGATATGTACATTTTATCACCAAAATGTACGGGTGGAAAAAGTGAATCACCTTAATTAAATATCTTGTCATTTCCCGAGTATTCACTAATATATTGATCGAAGCAAAATAAAATACTTTGTCGGTTGCATCATTTATGTGGTTGAAAATAATATATTATTTGTATTGCAATGAAATAAAATAACAACAACAAAAAAAATGAATGGAACAATAGCGAATGCATTAATTAAGTTAATTTAGGAACATTTAGATTTTAAAGTAAAATTTGATATCTCGACCTCGATGAGAAATAAAATAAAATGAAATATTTTATTCTGTGGTATCTTAATATTTTCTTTAATATAGCCATGTTTTTTTTATATGATGGCATTTTACTAAAACAGAATACTGGTATTGTATATAACACTCAATACCGAAAAATCTAAAAACGCAACGATTATATAATATCAGTTATTAAACAATTTCTGTGGAAATTACGTGCAGAATATTCTTGGTCTTTATTTGAAAGAAGAGATTTCCTTGCAATCAAACATGCTGATACCAGGCTTATAATTTTTTGTTTTGAAACAAAACAGTGTTGCGTAAATTCGTGAGAATTCTCCTATTTAATTTAATTAAAAACATTAACGGTCGTATATTTTTCAGTGCTTGAGCAAAGAATGCGGAAGGTTGGGTATGTATCCTGCTAAGATCAGGTTTCACGGACTATCTATAACGGGGGTCTAGAGATCAGTTAGTCTGCTGTGGGTTTGTTTTTTCTATACAGTGAACACTAGTCGTGATCAATACTCCCGCGAGTCCACATGAAAAGATTAACTGTCAGTGAATAAAAGTCTCTACAGGTACGATTTACGAGTAATGCCCCCTTCGTAAGATTCGTCGGATTAAAAGTCACGTGATTTCAGTTAAATGCTTATAGACAGTTAGGGAGAGACTTGCAATATGAACTGCTACGTTGGTTTTCCTTTTTGTACCGGTTTCGGATAAAAACTTATAAAGACAGCCACATGGTCAGAAAGAAGAGGACATTTTCTTTTACCTACATATGTTGTTGTTTCTGTTTCGTCTCAAGATGCTGTGGAAACTGCCGTTAACTGTGCTACCTTTATTCATTATATGGGATGTAACTTGCCCAACGTATACCAGTGCTAAACACCATGTATTCTACTGGAATCAGTCTAATCCACTGTAAGTACTTAATTCTTTTATAAATACCTCAGAGGCTTTAATCCCCCTACTATTGTCTAGGAGAACAGATTCATTATACACCTTTGACTTTCGTTCTTTTTTCCTTTCTTTATATTATTATCCGTTAAGGACCTTAGGGTATTTCATGACGAAATCAGAATGCCACCAAGATGCCAGAATTTCTATGAAAATAATTCCCAACATATTTTAGAAATTATTTTTAGCATACTGATTCCATTTTTTTTTAAATTTTGAATTTCAAATTAATGCTAATTATTAAAATATTAATAAATTATAATTAAAATGTACTACTATTTAGAAAGTGAGTTGGCATAAAAAAATAGAGAGTTTTTTTTAGAATAAATATTTTTCCTTATCAACAAGTGCCTCCTTAAATTTTGGAAACAATGTGACAGGCAGATCTGTGAGTTTTAACAATGTAACAGATTATAATTTGATACTGTGAAGTGTACCTTATACTGCTCAAGATGGTTATTTGACTGAATGCAGAACTGAAATTTGAACTAGAAATTTAAATTTTCCGTCTGGCTGTTGCTGACGAGCTTGTCCATTGTTACAAGTCTGACAGTAAACCAAAGAGTCTGTCCCAGGAGCGACACCCACAGAAATAAAATCCTCAGCAAATGCGGACCCTACTCAGTTTAAGGTTTTGTACCCTGTAAAACTGAGATCATTAAAAAAATGAGAATATAAAGATGGTTTAGATTGGAAACATTTGCTAAGGAGAGAGAGAGAGAGAGAGAGAGAGAGAGAGAGAGAGAGAGAGAGAGAAAGAGAGAGAGAGAGAGAGAAAGAGAGAGAAACTCTGGGAATTATAGGAGAGGAAAGTAAAATTGATATTGGTCATATTTCAAATTTTATGCTAATTTCTCTCAATCATTTAAACTTAGGAAAGTTATCTGTGGATAAAATGAATTGCAGAGATTAAGAACTTTTGGCAAGTTTTAATCTGTATCCACTGGAAATTAACTTGTCTGGTCTTAGATAACCAGGTGTGAACAAGACCGTGATAATCTCCAACTTTCCCCTCGCTAAACCAAGCGTTCAGACCCTTCACCAGCATTTTTTCTGCATTTCTTGATTTGACTAGGTGTATACAAAATAACAAGAGAATAAAAATCAATGCAGTTATCTAAATAATCTGTGACAAATGCTCTAGATATAAAACCCACCAAATTCAATTACGAAGTTTCACCAGGCCTTATTGAAGATATTATGAAGCATACACCTTGAAGGCATTTTAGACTTCTATTAGGTCATTGGCTCATTAGTTCTCAGGATAATGAATTAATTTGCTGAATATTTTAATTCTTAATTTTTGATGGAGGGTTATCTATATGGAGAAAGGGTCATCCCCATTGCTTTGTGGGCTCTGACCCCATGGCCACTCACATTTTCAACTGATCTTTATTTATAAGATTTCTGAATGATCCAAACACGCAGTTTTAAGACTTTTTTGTGAATTTTGCCTCAGGTGAATTTTAACAAATATAGAATGTAATACGTGACATTAAAAAACAGATAAATAGAAACTCTACTTGTCTAAAAACCTTTAATAAAATCTTATGAATCAAATTTTGCTGATAAAAAATATTAGAGTGAAAAGCGTTTTCACTTACTAAATGGTACATTTTTTTCTTTGTTGGATTCACACTAAGTTACAAAATAAAATTTTGACATTAAACAGAAAGACATCAAATATTCAACATTAATTTATGATTTGAAAATTTATGTTGTACACATTAAACCAAGAAATTTACAATAACTGCATTTTTGTCAAACTTCATGATATAATGATTTTCACATTTCCCATCACACATATGACATCGTATTGTTTTCTTTTTGACTTTTATTGACACACACATAAACATTTCAATGATGTTGAACAGCTAATTCTTGTCAAATCCACAAAAAAACATTTATGGTGTCGAAAGACCTTTGGTTGTTGACTTCCGAGAAATCATGGACAGTATTATTTCTTCTTAAAATATAATCAACATGTCTGTGAGGTTATTGATGAGGGCAAATAGAATCAGAAAAGATAGTCTTTTAAAGAGGTTAATTGAGCATGCCTTTGTCAATGAGAATTGGGGGAATTTTAAAAGGCGATTACCCCGATATTTGTGTTTAAATCGCCTGTGTAAACACAAGATGAGGGGTGGAGAGTTCCTCGCAGAGAGAAATGCTACATTTTCATGGAATGATTAGGCCCCAAGTGCAGATGCGTAATTCATTAATCCTAACAATAAACATCCTAAATTCATTTTATCCGCTTAATTTAAAATTTATCATTATGAAAAATTGTTTGGAAAAGTATGTGACATTTTATTTCAGAAGTTTAATTTTAGCACAGATTCTGAGAATCAAAAATGCTAAAATAAATTACCTTTACGTAGATTTGAGTTTACCTGAAGAATTATGAAACTTTATTTCTAGGTTTTTTGTGTACTTATAAGTATGTGTAATTGTATACCCTCACTTTTTTGTCTCATTCAACAATAGCTTTCTTTTTGTTCTGTTCAGTTGAGGATTGAACCAAAGTTTATTTGTAATCAAATTTGATAATATACCTTTTTAGATATTCATATATACACCGTGGTTTTTGTATTGACAATAGAGGGCTTAGTCAATTAAAATGGACTTGGATGGAATTAAAGTTTATTGATATACATACAAAACTACTTAACCAAATAATTTTGCTCTTTCGTGTAAGCCAAGAATGCTAATCAGGTCCATAAATTTAAACTTTTCAGCTTGATTCCTAAACATAATATTTAGTGGGGAAAGTTTTACACCTGTTTGTAATTTAAACAAATTTAACAGCTCACCTGTACGTTAGGGATAGAGGTGTTAGATAGGTGGAATAAATACATATCCACCGCGGATCAAACCACCTTATCTGCAACCAAAACAAAACAAAAATTTCTGTAAAGTGGACAGGATCTTTCTGTGGGGTTAAGTCTTTGGTTTATTGTTGTCTGTCCTTTTTCATTGTGTGAAACAGAAATTCAAATATGATTTTATGAACGAATATAAATTGTTTTCTGAATCAACATTTTAATTTCCCCACTCCCAATTTATTATGATTCATAAATTTTGGTAACCCAGAGAGAGAGAGAGAGAAGAGAGAGAGAGAGAGAGAGGGGAGAGAGAGAGAGAGATTGATTGAATGTTGCCAGTAGGTGAATGTAACAATAACTTCGAGTCATCCAAAATTATTATCAGCTTCTGGTGGTCAGATTCAAATGAAAGATTCAGGAATGTAGAAAATTAATCTTAGTGACAGCTAAATTCATAAGTAAACAAAAGAATTCATTTACTCATATCAATTTATTTTTACTACATTGAAATATTGTTATTTTGTATTAATTAATAATGTTGAAAGAAAAACCACATTAGACCTCGCATATTGTTATTTCTGAGCGTTTTATACATCAATGCCGAGCTAAACACTCCTAAAACATTCTAATTTCCTGACTTTTGAGATGCTGGGTGCTAAACCCACTGACGGAAAGTTAATCTGCAGTCAGAATATAGCATGTCTGTGAATGCCTCCGGCCAGGTTACAGGTATTAAAGACCTCTGCTATTTATTGTGCATGATTCTTAATGCATGAAGCAGGAGGAAGTTATTAGTCGCCTTTCTCTCACAAAATGTCCACAATCCTGATCTGCCGAGCCCTGACAATTTTGTGTCATGTACCTTTCTGTGTTGCCATGGTTATCGGTTAGTTTCCTTCGAGCCTGATGATCATCACCTGAGTAACAAGGGTAATAAATCTGTATCTGTCTCATACACACCAGGTCAGGCTCATTGTCTGAAGAACTAGAGTACCACAATTTCTGAATTTCCGCACATTTTGCTAATTGCTTTATCGTTTATAAGGATTCTATTGTTTTATAAACACATCTTCTTCAACTGTTTTTCATTGAGAACAAAAGATGTACAATTTCAATACATCAAAATGTTGAAACCTTTGAAATTCTTAAATTGTATAGATTTGCATTTCCTTGATTATTTATCTTAAACCTTTACAATTATAATTACAAGCAGTTAATTCCTTGCTCATAAGGACATCAATAGATAAAACATTGAAATTCAAATATAAATTTGTAATCTTAAAATTCCTAATATATAGTTCTTTTTTGAAGTGATTTTTAAACATAGTCTTCCTTATTTTATTTTATAACACTGCCAGTCAGTTTTCAAATTCTTTGAATGTTTAATTTGCGGCATGTTTCTATCAAACTATAAGAACTAGTGAGTTTGAATCTCAGAACTGGAAGGTTCACCAAAAGCACTTTTGGAGGGCTTATCTTTATGAATGATTTATGAAGTCCTTTATCCATATTTTTCTCAATAATTTCCCATAATTTTAGGAGATATTTTCACCAATTTTAGGAAGAAAAGGAATTGACCTCAAATTAATGTTTCACTTAATCCTTTCCTCACATAAAAAGTAGGAATAATGTTCCATCAGGTTTCCATTAATTTCTGAGCGCCGGAGAGCGATTGTAATACGCGTTTGGTAATTCCATCATCCATACAAGGGACCGAGGTTTATTATATGTACGATATGGATTTTCTGTCATCATTATGAAACTTACAGTCAAAATATTGATTCTAGAAACAGGTTTCAAATTTGACAGTTTGAGGATATTTCTGTAATTAAATTAATAAAAAAAATTCATAAAATAAAATTAGTGAGAAAAAAAATCTTGAATTGATGGGAATTTTTTCCTATAGAGATAAAAAAAAGTTGAAAATATGAAATTTTGCATTCAAAAAGTTATTTGTAATATTTTAGACTATAATGGTTTGTGCTGACATAATTATCTTTTGTATATGGTATAAACTGGACTACATAATGATGTTCATGCAATGTATTCTGAGATTAGTACAGCTTTTGGATGCTTTATCATCCATGTTGTAGAAAGCTTCAATAATTCACCATGTATTCAATTTAATTCCAATGAATTAACATATTCTATTCATAAAAAGGAGTGTATTTTGTTTTTCACAATGTTTCTTTTTTCCATAGAAAACTATCAAATGATTATCATGCAAATGTCTATGTGCGCTAGTACTACGTCAAAACACAAATACCTAGGCTTATAATGTTTTAATGATTTAAGAATTCAACAACAAACCAAATCATTAAGGAATATATTTTTGTAAATCTATTACAAAAGTATAATATTGGATATGTACGAAGAATTAACATCAGAGTTATCATTAGCATAATCTTTAATTGTTAATTAATTAATGAAAAAATAACCCCCAAAAATTATAAATAATAAGTCAGGTTGTTAGTGGTATCTTTAGGTATTTTTTAGTTTAATTTTTTTTAACCAATTTCAATCCTTTGATCACCGATCATAAAAAAAACCTAAGTCTTGCATAATCTGTAAATGAAAAGCAAGTATTTTAATGTAAATATTTAAGGATTTGATATGTTTTAATTTGCAAATCAAGAGCGATGGCAACTGAGAGTTGACATGGTTGTCAAGTTGACAAGTATAATTCTGATATCGTTCATGTGGCGAAGATCAAACTCCCGCCATACTTTCTGAAGGATTTCTCCCTGACTTTTTCAGTTTGTGGTAAACTAAAAAAAAATGAATCAATTATGTCTTGATAAATGATAGGCAATTGTCAATACACCCAAAACCTGATAAATTCAAATTAAGTGCAGTTGGCAGAGCCATGTTAAGATGTTGCACATGTCAATTTGAGGGGCAAGCAAACAGTCAATTCCACCTGAAGAGGCCAAGATAAAGAAGGCTCGGGAGTTCGATCCGAAGATATTAAAAACAGTAAATTACATCACTCCTTTTTAAAATGGCATTACCACAATATTTATCTGTTAATACATCTTGTTAAAATACCTTTTACACAGGTAGAAATGCAGTATATAAGTGAAATTACGTCAATATTATTTAAACATTTCTTAAAAAATTGTGGGTTAACTGAAATTTATCTTCAAGTCAGACATGAAAAGAATTCTCTTGAAGCATCACCATTTAAAAGGTAACTTTGCATGCCCCAGGTAATGAAATGGAAGTATTTTTGTTTGTTTATGGTGTACGATACCTTACTTAATTGAATATACTGAATATTTTGATTGAAATATCAGGGCTACACTTCCTGCCTGTCAAGTGTGGTCTTTAGTAGACACTAACGTTAGCACTGAGACAGATCGAAAAACATTTTCTAAAGCATTTTTACAATTCTAGTCAGTCGCACTGAATGCTTGATCCTCCAAATGTGATCCTGCAGCTAATGAACAAATTACAGCAACCAACCAGAACTGGGCTGAACTTAGATGACCCCCGCCTCTAACTGCTAGGTGTCCTGCTTGCATTATCCTGAGCTAATTCAGAAAAGTGACATCTCATAGAAGGGGAGCATACCTAGAACATCATTTATTTATTTGACCATTGATTTGAGGGGCAAGTTGTTGCACTAGAGATACATATTATCATTGATGCGAGGGGGCTTGGCGGGTTCTGTTCAATGGAAATGTAATTAGATCATGGTGAAAAACCATGCACTCAGCAACTCACACCCTAGACCCGATTCCCTTTGTAAAGAAAGAGCCAGAAATTATATACATGGTGCTATATTACTCCTTATTGAATCATCACCGCTGATTTACTGCACTACTGTCGTGATGTATTGAGAATTTGCTGCGACACCAGTAATTTAAAGAAGATTTTTAGCACCAAAAACTGTCTCAAAAGTACACGTCATGCATTTTCAATTCAAGTACTGCATAATATGTGTTTTTAGCAGTCATAAAAAATCATGTCGCGACTTCTATTCTTCTTGGTTTTATTTTTGTAACGTTTTGTGAAGTCTTTTTCTCTTCCTAAGACAAATATCAATATGAATTTAAAATGAAATGTTCTCAGTGGGCAAAGCCCTGTGCATGAAAAATCTCAAGTTCAATCTTTTGATCTTTTGGAGATAACTGCTGATTTCTAACAATAAAATGTTGGTTAAGAATTAAACCTCCAGTGGGGAATGTTTAAAGACAAAAAACAAAGCTTCAGTGTATCTTCCTGTGTCTTTGTGGTGTATCCTACTCTGAGGTGTCTCTTAACTAAACAAAGATGACATGCCGCAAAGTTTGGACAAATATAGACCATCCAGTTCATTAAAATAAGAAAACAACCCCCTCTGATAAGATCGCTTATTCATAGAGTATCCCATCGGTAATGATGGCAATATTTTACCAACCTCTTAAAGAGAACTTGATGTAATATTCGGTTGCAGTGGTGTGAAGGGGTGTTGTTTGTTACGAGGGAATAAATGATATGATTTTTAACACATTGTAATCCGAGATGCTCCCACTTTGGCATCAAACTTTTGTATGCGTGGAGTCGGGTGGATGCTTTATTCGGTGTTTGGAGACAGGGAGAGCTGGAGGTAGTTTGTAAGATGAGATATATGTAAGAACAATGGCCTCTGGTAGACAGATATCAACCAGTTCCTATCTCCTAACACCAAGACGCGAGTCCTTTATTACAGAGACAACGGGTCCCCGATCAAATCCAGAGATAAGCGAAATTTGACAAAATATAAACTGCATGCGAGGTGTTGTGAATTAAAAGCAGTGCCAAAGTTTAGTCAGTTTTCAAAGAACAAATCAATTTATATTTAAAGCTAGATTTTCCGCTCAAAATATTTTCATGTTTTAAAAGCGTGAAGATACGGATATGGAGTCATGGTTTGTTGGGTTGAAAAGAGTTTTTGAGGACATCTTCTAAAATGTTAAACATTAGGCTAACAATTGTTCTGTCAGATGACATAAATTCATTCATCTGTATACAAATGTGTCTAACACAAATTTTTATTTTCAGGGGATTTTGTAAACTCTGTCCAAAATTTGGTCATACAAGCATAAAAATCAAACTTTCTTTACTTGCACTTGTAATGTTGCATAAGAATCAGAGCTATGCAGTATACCTGGTATGTCATGATAAGGAAAAAAGCAAAATGCTTTTCAACTTTGATCTTTGATTTGATTACTTATAAAATGAAAGAAAAATGTATAATGAAAGGAGAAAGCCAAGTCCATGATTGTATTGAGTGGCTTATGGGTTAAATATTGGGTAGGCTTCCAGCAGGGATGAAGAGAGAGGAAAAATAATTGGTTTGTGAATTTCTGTGATGGCCAGCTACCTGATATAACAGTTAAGACACCTCCAACTGTGCGACATCTATTTAGACAGTTTGCTGTCCTTAAAAGAAGAATTAAAGTCTCAGCTAGCTGCCATTTTTACAAGTTTTGATTGTGCAGGGTTGTTGAGTGCGTGCAGTTGTGGTGTATCGAGGTGGTGTCCGATCATGAAGTAGAGAAGATTAAGAAATAGTTGTCCGCTTTATTGCTGTTGAATAAGTTAAGCCTATTTCTCTGTGTGTGAGTTGTGGGTGCTGTGTTTTTTATTGGGTGACAAAGATGGCTTTAGAGTTAATTTTGACATGTTAGCTACAATTGGTACATTACGAGTCTCAAATTCGAATAAAGATCTTTACTCAAACTCTTTTCATTTTAAGAAACAATATGTATGTGTGCAATCTTAATAGTTTAAATCAAGAAGGTGCGTTACATCATGATTCGTTTGGAATGACATGCAAAATAAACCTGTGGCTATAATGTTGTGCAAAGTATTTAAAATAACTAATTCATTGAGTCAAAACTTGTTCTCTCATTCTTGTTGTATTTAGTTTAAGAATATAATCCATTAATTTTGTGGTTTGATTCCAGTAGTAAACAATGAGTTCATAAATCCCTTCAAAGGGAGACAGTCATCTAAAGCTAGTTGTCTCCCTTGTTAAAATCAGTGAATGGTGTCTTATGCGTGGGAAAGTTGTAATGCTATATAACAGCATTAATGTCTTTGTCATATGGAAATGGAAAGTATACACTTTAATTACTCTTTAAGAAATGTTGATGGCTTAGCTTGTATTTCTAAATGCATTTTATATTTGTATTTAATCCTATTAACCCACCCTTAATATCTGCTCAAAATTGGTCTATGAACAATATATAAGCATTACTAAATTGGTATTGTGTACCGACATTAGAAATGCTCAATTTGGGTGCAGGATCCATATCAATAGATGTTTAAAAATGATAAATGAATTGGATTTGAAATTGTTTAATTTAAAAATGAAATACATGCATGTTAAATATGATGAAGTTCTTTTATCTGAAGAGTACTAGAAAACTGGTATTAATGTCTTTTGATTTAAAGATTTTTTATTTCATTTAGTTCTGAAACTTTGAAGAACTGAATTTTATTGAAAATCTGTTTAACTCGTGAAATATCATGAGAGGTGTTTTGACTGGCCATATGTTGGGTTAAAATCCGCCCAGGTATAACCTCCATAAAATTAAACCTATAGAATTCCTAATGAAGTGACCATCGAAACACCATCTACCCCTATTGCTGGACCAGAATTTATTCGTTGAATAATTACAGAGGTGGGGGTTGATGCGTATTGTGGTCCTGTGATGTGTATTGTTGTGGGGACAGTTAAGGGGGGACCGGTCAGCTGTCGCGGGGTCAGATTATCCCCATCATCATTAGGAACCGGGAAAATGCAGGAAATCAAGGGAAAACAACTTGATTTATTTTGTTAACCTTTGAAAACTGCTTTGAATAGTACTTAGGAATTTTGAATGGAATATATCTGATAGGTGTAAAGAATTTTAATTCAGGTGTATCAGATACATTTACATTGTATTTGCTTTGCTGAATTGTTGAAGAGGAAAATGATTCAAGAATTGAATGAAAATAAGTTCTTACTATAGGACTTATGGTTGGTCATTAAGGTACTTTATCTGAATTCTTTATAGACTTCGAAAAAGATGAAAACTTCTATGATGTTTTGCACTTAATATTGCTCCAAATTTTTAAAAGATAAGTAGAACTCGGTTGTGAAGTTCAAATATTCAAACAAGGGAAGTGGTATTGAACTCTCTCTCTCTTTTTTCTCTCTCTCTCTCTGAAAAGAGGGCTATTTCATGACATGGAAATGGGAAGGTTTCCTCTGTGCCAAACGGAAATGATTCAAAGACAACGGTTGCACTGGGTTACTGGGTCATGTTGAGGAGTTCGTGCACAGTTTCAGAGCAGCAGTATTGCATTGGATTGTTAAAATGTAATAGTTATGATCAGATTTCAAAACCTTTGATCACTTCAGTGCTTTAACAATGCAAAGTACTAGCTAAAATAGAACAAATGAAGAGTATTACACTTAAGACGGTTACCATTTCCTTATTAAAGACTACCGTTTCTTCCCGAGTGCAATTATATGGAACTTACTGTACTTATGGTATAGGAATTATTTCTAGAATAAGAATGTAGACAATGAAACCAACAATAAATGGTCCAACTAGACTCAAGTCGCATGTCATAGAAACATCAAACCAGATTATGAATCATTTTTTCTGTAGTCTCCATAGAAACAGGATATTTTTCTATTTTGTGCATGTAGACATAATTATTCTATAAGCACTTAGTATGATCAATTTCAGGTCCCAAGTATAGCATAAAGACAGGGGAATTGCAGTAGGTATTATGAACACTGCGTTTTTGGTCCGTTGCGGTGTAAATATTGGGTTTGGGGTCCTTAAGAACTCGCCGCACTTGTTGTGAACCATGAAATTAATCAACTAAAAAATTGGTGATGACAGGCTGAGAATATTTTAATTGCATGTTATTTTGTAGTAAGGGGATATTTATATTTACATCTGGGGGAATTAGCAGCATAACAACCTGATAGACTTTGTAAAATTGGTCACTTAAGTAGAAGTTTGATTTAATGAGCAACTGTCTGCAATCTCCTCTCGACCAACAAGCCGCAGACATTTCAGAAGTCAAGTGGGATCAAGATATTAATTAGAAAACAGACACAATATGTCTTGATTTTAATCTCCATCCTTCATAAAATGTCAAGGCAGTTTAAATATGATTTCAAGATGAAGCAAATACCGTTTCTTAACTCCACAGTAAGGAGAGTTCCTCATTACAGATGATGCAGTAATCCACAAAAAAAACACAACACTGTTCAGCTTAAAAATGACAATACCTAATCAGTATGAAGATAAATTCACATGGAATGTGATGAAGAGATACTGTAAATGTCAGTTAATGTTTGCTGATCTACAAGATTTAGTAAGATAGACCATGGTAGTCATAACTTGCTAGGTACCATTCAGTGGCCGGTAGGGAGTGGTCCAATATACCTACTGGTACATCAGACTCTGCAGAAGGTGATTTGAAAGATGTTTAAAACAGTAATCTAGAATTTCATCTTTTTGAATTGGAGAATATCTAAATTCTTCGTATAAATTTTGTTGTTGCATCGGTGTAAAAGTGAGATAAATCAATATTCAGTATATATCTAAAGTTGTTAAAAGCTCTCTGAAATATTTCTTACAAAAGAGGTTAGAATGTAAATCATTTGTAGTTGCCTTATTGCCCAGACTTTATTGATAGCTGGTTATATATATAGTGCACTCTTGGCTTTTTACACCAGAGAGAGAGAGAGAGAGAGAGAGAGAGAGAGAGAGAGAGAGAGAGAGAGAAGAGTGGGAGAGAGAGGAGAGAGAAAGAAGAGTTGGGGAGAGAGAGAGAGATATTAGACAACAGTGATGTGTTGAGGTGTTCGTCTTTGGTTACCTGGGATTTCCCTGTAAACAATTAAGTAATGGCTTGCTATACATTATGCAATAAGCATCGTACAATCTTAACAAGTCTTTTACCAGTGTTTGTACCAAATCAATCGAACAATCTCCATTGAAATGATTTGTGATAGAACCCCAAAATAGTCGCAGACAAATCTTATACAAAAAAGAATGTTGTTCCGTCTTTTATGAGTCATTTATTGCCAAACATAAATTTTGATGATCGTGTCAACAAGCAATATGCCATTAAAACAAAAAGAGAGCCTTCTACTTAGCAATGTGAGGCGTGCTTGAGCACAACAAGACATCGTATCTGATGAAATGGGGATGTTCTGCACTGCTGTTTTTATTTTTTTGGAATATCGTAGATATGAAATTGATGACACTGATGACTTCTGAAGAGTATATCATTGCTAATCAAAAATCTCTGTTTCCAATTTATAGATGATTTTGTTGTTTCCTTTGAATGAGTGGACATATCTTGAGAATGCATGGAAAATATATGACTTAAAAATGTTAACCGAGTTGAAGTTTTTTGCTAATGTTTGACCATATTAATTTACCATAAAGAGCACTCTTGTGTTAAAAAGACCGGAAAAGAAATCTCACTGCTCTATGCCTCTTTCAGGGTTACTAATTCGTGGTGAAATTATAGCGCGCTGTGTTTAAAAGGGGTGTCAGATTTATTGTAAGCTATTGTGAGACTGCCCAATTTTAGAGTTAATTCAACTCATTATATGTCACACAGAGGTGAAGGGGTATGATACCCCGAAGCGAATCTAACCGTCGCTGAAGGAGACGATGACCAGATTGGAGGGCCCGACGTCAAATCATCTTTTTATATCTTCAAGTATTCTTTTTTTATTTCGCGCATTGACAGCAAGTTTTCTTTTTCTCTCCCAGGTGGTCTGAGGAACACATATCCTGAATCAAATATAACATATACTATTGAAATAACAAAGATACCCCTCCCCCACCCTTTTCCTTTTGTTTGAGGTACGAATACATTGAAAACAAAATAAAAAATTAAATTGCCCTCACAAAGACTGGGTAGGGTACTGATTTGTACAATTATTAAGAAGAATTAGTGCTCCTGGTATTGTTCTGGATGGGATATACTTATTGAATGATGGATACCCAAGTCTGACAGTGCTAATAAAGTAGATGACGTTGACCGAGATTTCGTTTCTTTGGGCTGCGTAATTATATCCTTGAGATGCTGAGATATATAGCACGCACTTCCTGGGATCAATCAGAACGAACCCTAAGGGCAACTACTGTAGATATACCAATATTACAACCAACCGCTCATAATGCCACCAAACACAAAACCGTGCTACGAAACTATTATACTATATTTGATAAGATTGATAGCCAGTTATTTGAAGGACCTTGCTTGTGTGTTAAAGTGCTTATAATAATTTCCAACCGTTAAATAACATTGTATTAAATATAAGGGGTAGTGATTTATTGTTGATAACTTCATTAATCTTTGATCAGATAAATTTGATGCATACATTTGAAGGTTTTTTGGAAGGTTTACCTCCCTTGAAAACATCCTTCAGTCTTATCGGCTGGAATTGACAAGTTACTTTTTACTGTTTGAAGAGCTCCACGGCTTTATCAGGGTGTTGTGACATATCCTTGCTGTTTTAAGGGGAGAATTTTTACCTTGTTCTCGGATTTAAAATACTGAGGTTTTGAACTTGGGCACCGCTGTAGAGTGGATTAAGTCTTATCAGTCCTTTATTGACAGAACTGCCTGTCCCCCACCAAACTGTCTGGCTACACCGAAGTCACAGACAGACCACTTGTGTTTGTCCCCAGACAAACCACACACATACTCCATTTGCAGCGAGTGATAGCCATTTACGTTGGTGGCCATTAAATGTCTGCAAGATGTAAGTAAATAGCAGGAAGTGCCGGATTTATGCGCTTCTCTTCATCATTTGATGAAAGTGTCGCAACCTAAGATTTTTCTGGGGATTCAAGGGAGCATTGCGAATTTTCAACATAAAAATATGATGATTTCCAGAATATTAAGCAATAAGAAAATAAATATCTTTCAAGATTATGAGTGATGAGTTATTAGAGAAACTGACTGCTTCTGAAACGCACAGGATTAAGCGCTTATTGATTGTAAAGTTCTTATCACAAGAAAAACTCAAAGGGTTATCACCCCTTAATCATGGATTGGTTAAAAAACAGATCCTCTGATCTGGTTATTTAAAACCGGATAATCAAACTTCAACTGGGCACTGAAGTCACATTTATCTAACCTACCAACTAGATTCCATTGATAACAACTAAAGTCACTCTCTATTGGGTGAAAAGTGTTGACACAGGTTATCTCCCTTAAGAACACCTCCCGGGATAATCGCAGCAGGCAAAATTGATGAAGATTGAAATATCAGAAAATTTATGAATTACCTTTCAACTTGGGTCAGTGTTAAAGTTTGTAGAAAATTGAAATTTAAAGTATCTAGATTCCTTGGTTGGTTGTTGTTTATTCTATCAGAGGTACCAAGGTTTACTAGATTAAATTTTTTAAAAGTGGTGAAATGCATTGCCCATCCATCGAACTTCTATCTAATTGTTTGATCTGATGCTAAAGGAAGCTGTTGATATAATTGGCTGTGAAATCTACAAGTTCAAGAGCTGCCAATTCAGATTTAACTTTGAAAACTTCCTGTCTTGGCAGTGCTTGAAACATTACATATATACATGTAACGGTTTGATCCACAGTTCAGAGACAAACATTTTTTATATTGTTGAAGAAAGAAAATCAGTCCATGAGCAATTATGCAATCATTTTGTCATATTTTTTTAAGGGGAGGAATGCGGATGATTTGATAAATAAAGTGTAATTCAGTAATGCAGTGACATGGTTCAGACACCACGCTTTGACAGTAGACAACATTTTGGACGTTAAGCAGGGGGGGAGGAGGGACAGGAATTGGGGGGGGATATGAATGTATCACCAGTGGATGTCTGATTCAGGCATTCCTATCCATACAGCTAACCCACACTTCATTTCTATATCCATGATAAAACATGTATTGTGTTTTTGGTGATATGTACCAAGTAATAAATCTCTTATTTCGGTGGGATGTTTGTGGTGGGATATCTATGGTCATTATTCTGTGCACGTCTAGTTTTCGATACCTTGTTACATTCTAAAGTGTTGCATAATGTTTTGAGAATTTTTCAAAGAGTTACACCTTATTCTATTGAAGTGTTAAGAAAACTTGTTATTTAGTTTTATATCCAACTTCAGTTTGTGTCAACAAAACATATATCACTTCTCAACTGATATATTAGGAGAAAGTTAGAGAGCCTATTTAATTATATATGCAGGAGATAGAACATGGATTTTAAGCATGTTTACCTAAAGATTTTTATCCCCGAAATTATGTTCCCAGTACTTCAGTGAAGAAGGGAGGTAACGTTATAAATCTGAGACGGGTCTGCCGATTTCGGGAGGTACGTGGTGACAAAGAGGCCCCTTATGTGCCAAGCAAATACACTGTTGTCTGCACTAATCACTTTTATGGTGCACAAATTGTTTTATTGCAAAAATAAATCAATAAGATCGGATTTCTCATCGGAGTATTCAGTTTACCTCATTTATTTGTTGTTGACCTAAAGAAATATCTTGAGAGCTTCGTGAAGGGGAGCTGAAGTGGCTGAAAAGGCGTGTTCAGAAGGGTGATAGAACCTCATTGATGTGTCATTCTGTGACTGAAACATGGACGACCCATTGTTTGTTTTTCCATTTTTTCGCTCTTTTACTCTTTCTTCTTCAACTCTTATGCATACACAGAATAAATATTTACAAATCATTTGTATTATGAAAAAGAAGGCAATGAACTGCTTCATAAGGTGAACAACTACTGCCATTTTTTGTGTTTTTAATTATCAAGTAACTTTAAAAATCTGGGTGTTTTTTCTGTAAAAGAGATACCTTTTATGAATAGTTGCATTGAATATGTTTCCCTAACTTTTGACAATGATAATGAGAATTCTGAAGTGTCAACACTGAGTTTTGAATATATTTTTTACAGACTTGTTTTTGAAGTTGACCGTTTATTTGAGCAATACTCTTGCATATGTTTGCATGGTCCATTATCTAAAACCACATCAACATTTTTGGCGTCTCTTTTTTTTTAGGATTTAATCATTACCGCTTGCTTATTAGGTATCATATCATGCAGGCATTCACATTAGAATGAGACAATGCTAGGAATTTTATCAGACCAATTACTGTCTGTCCTCAATGATAAGTCTTTAACAGTGCTGGAAATCAATTTAAAAATATCCATGACTGCCTTTGTTTGAGTTAGATACTAAGTTCCACAGGGAAGATTGCCTCTTTAATTCAATTTAAATTATCACTGTTTGATTGTTTCAAATTTAAATGGAATTTTTTATTTTGATGATTTCTGAGGTATTTAATTTCATACCCAGATATTTTAGATAAAGAAAATATGCACAACTTGTTCTTTTAACAATATTATTTTGGTAATGTTTAGTTCAAACCATTTTATTAAAAGAGAGAGAGAGAGAGAGAGAGAGAGAGAGAGAGAGAGAGAGTTATATAATTTCCCTAAGAATGCAGCTTTCTCTTTCTCTTAATATTCAAAAATGTTAAACCCGTGTTGACAAGCCTTGTTTACACAGTGAAATTACCCTGTCAGTTCAATTCCAAGATGTTTCCTTTTTCTGTTATTGCTTTGGACTTTTATGTGAGAAATGAGAAACCTTCCATATTAGGTGAAAAAAAGAATAGATGTCTATCAGGCCTACTCTTGCTCCCTCTATTTGAAGTTCATGTTTTCTATTGTTTAAGGGTTTTTTTCATCAAGATTAAAAGGCATGTTATTTTTCTAACCATGTGAATTTATTCTTTGTGGGACGGTTTCCTTGCAATGGCAGTCTGCTCACAGTTGATCACATTTCAGTTCATTATGCAATGTCTAATAATAAGAAGCAATTTCTTGTTAAAATTCCTCAGGTGTAGATTCAAAAAAAGTTGTTTACATTTGAAAATGAGGTTCTATGTAAACAATGGTGATAAAATGATTTTTCTCTCTCTCTCTCTTTGAACTGTGTGCTTTCTGTAGATTGATCCTTGTACAAAGTAAAGCGTATACAGTATATGCATATTTCACGTTTCAAGGGATTTCTAATTTATGAGGTGATATTGAATTGGGCGAAGCCAATGATTGACACTTAATGGCCGACATGAAAAAAATGTGGCGAGTTTGAGTTTCAACTTAAACAGTTTTAATAAGATTTTATTGTTATTTTGTAGTGAAATTTCACCTAAAAAAACATTTAAAAAAATTTGAAATGTTTACTCCAACTTCTGTAAGTGATATTGAGAAATTTTTTTTTTTACAGAAAAAAATTGAATTGAAATGCTTTGAACATTAACTTCAAATATATAAATTTTAATGTAGATTTATTGCATTTTCTGTAAAAAAAAAATTAAATAAAATGAAAAGAAAAGAAAGAAATAATCAGAATGTCAGTACTTAACACTTCAGAAGCATACCTATTTGCAGTTTACAGAAAGTTCCATTGTTAAATTGAAGTTTTTATCGATATTCAATACCATATGAAAATGGTGACAAAGGAAGACCTCAGCTTATATCTTTAAAATGAAGTTCTTAAGGAACAAGCATAAGACTTCCCTGTCAGGGGAGAGTGAAAAAGTGAGAATGGCGGATTAAATAGGAGCCGACAGACATGGAGCTTGGAATTAAACAAGTGAAAGTCTCTGTGTTGCCCAGATCCAGAGCAGTCCCTCAAAAATGTCATCCAAAAAGTTGTCGTAATCGCCGGGAGGTCCCGAAAACTCGGAATTCTCCCCTGTAAACACTGTGAACAGAAAATGAATTCACAATTTAATGCACAGAACGTGTAATTCGTGATAAACAAGACTCGATTAACTGTTGCTTCTTACATGAAAACCCTTGAAATATTACTAAAATCACTGAATTAACATTAAATTGGCCAACTGGCGGCAATTTTGTTCCATCAGTGTTGTTTTTGGATGATAAAAAATCTTTTTTCCATTCTAAACTATATCATTACCTTGTGAATCTGAATACATTAATGATTTTCCATTGATTGTAGCACTGTGTGTAATATGGAGATTTTGATTTAACTTTAAACCTTGAATTCATATTTACTTTTAGAAATATTTTTCTTAAACCAATGACTGAATATTTTGATATCTTTAGTTTTTGTTTTAGTTTAATATAAACATTTGCGCACACACAAAAACCCAAGATGTAATACGAGAAAAACCCGGAAAAGCTCCACTTGAGTAAATATGCTTTCTCTTTTGAACATGCAGGATGCATCTTGTGTCTTGCATCAATCAAACGCATCCAACAGGAGTATGTATACGCAGCATTGAGCATCGTGTCAGAAGTCAGAAAGACCCCTGTGTATCAGAAATTCACACCAATTAGTCAGAAAGAACTACACGGAACCCCTTCACTCCGAAATTACAGGCACATCCTGTTTGACAATGAGTGCTCACGCCAGCGTCTGATTGTAATGAGTTTTACTGATCCCTGCACCCCACCTGATAAATTGAGGGGGGTGGGGGGGTGGTGGTGGCAAAATTTGATTATTGCTCGCATTTATAATGAGCTGTGTTTCATAATGTATGCAAAATAAGGTCAGATAACTCCCATGTTATACAAAAAAGTGGAATACTGCACAAAATCAGTATATTGATTTCTTAAAATGAATAGTCTGTGTACTTTTGGCTGCAGTATGTGTCTGGGTATATAATGACAAGCACGTGGTACCAGTCCCTCCGGTGGCTGAGAAGATGCGTCGGAGTGATTCTGTCAGAGTGATTCTGCGATATGCCGCGTTCATTGACACAAGTTATCATTGTCCTCGGTACATCCTGGCTATTAGCTCAATGAATAATTGATGATTGTTTCGATAATTTCAGTAATGAAAAATTTTCTACCATGGAAGTCAAGTTTTATTATATTGGAGATAAAAAAGAAATAACGTTGTTTGTAATATCCTTGTAACATTTGTTGCGTTAAAAATTCTTTTAGCAGCTGGGATTTTCTTAAGAGCTGTATTGAAATTTGTTTTTGTTTTGGCTTTAGTGTTGGCCCTTTTCTCTTAAAAATGGTGCCAGTGGGTGGAAAGGTCATATCAGGACAGCCATGTTATCTGTTCTTGTTATTGATTGGTCAAAATAAAAACAAATATAAGACTTTGAAATATACAAATTTCAATCAATAAATATATTTTCCATGAAAGTGTTGGTTTTGCTGATAACAGCTGGAACTTTTTATTAATTTTAATGTACAAGAATCACATATACACACACACACAAATTAAATAGAATATTGGAGTTCCTTTTTCAAATATGCATATGTATATATATGTTAATGTAGTTCACCTGTATTTAGAAAATGAAATTAAATTTCACAGCTTAAAATCTCCCATTTCTCAAGTTCATTTCAACTAAGATCTTCTCTATTAAATATTTCATTGTGATATTTATTTCCGATAATTTTTTTAATTGGAAGAAAACCAACTCCCTGTGGTGAAAAAATTGACCAGTAATTGAAACCTTTACAAAGAGTGATCCCAGGATAAATCTGTTTTTCAGGTGCTGTATTTTGTTCATTGTGAATTTGAATTTTTCCTCTTTATTTTTGTTAATCCACTTATAACCTGTATCTGGTTTTAATCAAAACATACCGTGGAATTAAATTTTATTTTCCCCAAGTAATTGACATGGGTTCTTCATTTCCAAAAATACATCTTACTTAAATGAAAAAAAAAAAATCAAATTAATCCTTATTTCACACTAAAGGTTTTGAACATGCATCGTTTGATAACTACATGTATAAAAAAAACATTAAAAAGGAAAAGCTTTTTTACCACATAGTTTGTGTAAATTAATTGTTGCCCCATGCAGTTTATTTTCAACCATGGTGTGACATGAGGTCAGAAACCACCAACCAACCCTTTTCAACTTTACATCTTGCCTTTCTTGCTTTTATCCGCGACCTTATCGTGGTTTTCATTGAGGTGCATTAGGAGAGTGCCGATGACTACTGATGAATTTTGTCGATGTTTTGTAAACGTTTAGTAAGAATGGCGAATTTGACATCACCTAACATTGGTCTTATAATTAATGGGAATATTATTGCTAATGATGTTAAACTATTATTGTTATGAATGTACTATTTACATAATTATTCATGAATTTTTCAAGGGTTTTTGAAATGGATATTATGCTAATAGGCTCCTGTCTTTCAAAACACATTTTAACACCTCTTTTTTATATTTAAAATTGAAATTTTAGACATATGATACCTTTTTAAAGCTGGTACACTTGTAAGGGGTGACTATCCAGCGGCAATCGCTATGTCAATCTAGTGCGCTGACAGGATGACAATCGATTTATATAGAAGAAAACATAAGAATGACTTAGACACCAGAAAATGTCACATCAAGTTTTCATTGTCTGGTCAGAACAAAGCGAGGTAGATTTGAGGCTCTGCAGATAATTATAGCTCTCTCCTAGATCTGTCTGGATGATAGATGGATGAGAGGAAATAAAACTCTTAGATATATATTCAATTTTTATTAAATGACATTTCACACAATCAAATAGTTGTATTTGTCAAGGAGTGAATACAACAATGACAATGGTGTATTTCTACCTGCAGTGCTGTGTTAAAAGGGAGCTAACTCTTATTGAATTCATTCTTCATATTACCAAAAAAAAAAGTATTTGTTGTTTTTTTTAAAGCACAATTTTATTTATGATATTTTGTTAATGTTTAACAAATAATGAAAAAAATTCTTTAATTTATAATTTCATTGAAAAAGAGAAGTTAAATGATGATACACTTAGATATTTCCTTTCTTTATATAACCAAAATTTTTTTTTAGATATTTCTAGATTAAGATTTGTAATTTAATTTTATCTATTATATTTAATTTTTTATTTCATATCAATTTTTAGTAAATTTTGATGGTCACAAATATATTTTAAAGTGATATGGAGAACATTTTAGAAAATTAAAAATGAGTTACTTCCCTTTCATTGGTCAATATTATAGTGAGAGAATTTTTACTCTGTTATACCTTTGTGTATTTTTTACACATATTGCTATATTTAATGTGAAAAAATAACCTTGCATTAAAAAAAGATAGAAAAAAAATTGTAAGAGTACAGAGAAAGATTCAGTGCTGTGAAAAAATACCTCCCTTCTCTGGATGAAATATTGTGATGAGTTCATCCAAGGTCGTGAAGAATCACCAAAGTTAGACATAAATTAGACATTAGCAAGAGTGCAGCCAAGGATAAAGATTTCTTAAAAGCAACAATTAAAACATCATTTATTTGGAGTGATTATTGAATTTCATCTGATTATCCCAAGCGCATGAGATGTGGAAAATCTTTTTCACATTAAAATGATGCGGTGAAACTTCAGACTCGTTGTCAATAGGTCCCGGCCAGACATTCCTGTTTATATTACCTCTAATGGCTGACATTAACCTACAGTCAAGCAGGTGACTCTTGGATTCTCGCCTCTTTTATAGCCCCGGGCTCTGAGGAGAGGGAAACTTGAGCTCCCTGCAATAACACTGCCATTTAATACCTCTAACTATCTCCCAGTCAAGAATATGCAACAGTTTCAGTGCAGTTTCTTTCTATCTATTGATGTTAATGAAGTTAACCTCCCTCTAGAACCCATACCTAAATCAGCGCATCCATCGTTTCCCTCCATTTCAAAACAAAAATTTGTGTATATATCATTCCTGACTGTGTAAATACCTGTCTACAAATGATGCAAGCTGCGCATTAATAAAGTTCTAAATTTGTTGGCTCGTTGTTTGATGTACCCATATAGACCCGCATTAAGATTCCATTATTTAGCCATTCCACAGGAATGATCGTCTGTTGTCACAGCGGGCGTCTAGGTGACTTTTTTGGGGTGGCTTTTTTTCTGGTGTATGCTTTACTATGCAGAATGCTTCTGCTCTAATGGAGGGAGGTGCATTTGTAACAGGAAAGATGAAGGTCCCAAGGAGATTAATGGTGCCAAGATTATTTAAGTTTAGAGGGTTTCCATGCAACAGGTGATTAATGTACATGTTGCTACAGAACTGTTTTCCTTTTCCATAGAAGGGTCTGATTAGCGAAAAACTAGGGTTTATTCCCAAACATGATCTGGTCAGCTCAGGTCTTAGATCTTAATGGATTTTGTCTAAACTTGGTAGATAAACAACACATCCCGAAACACCCTTAAAAGAAAACTACATCAACACCTAAAAAATAATTAGTAGTCTCCTTTCATTTTTTTGGTACCACCAGGTATCCCTCTTGCTTCTAAAGCTGACCAATATTTTTCCGATTTTGTGAATATTAAATTTTCTGGGGGCTAAGGTCAGGCTCGTGTGTTTTGGAGAGGTGTTTGTGATCGCATTAGCAGACTTGAATTCTGTTTCCCCTGACAGATAATGGAGGTATATTGTGTTATCTGTTGTTTTCCCCTCTCCTTGTAGCTCTGGACATGATAGCACGGACTCTACACTGTAAGCTTGCTTACTTAGTAGATTCCTTTCCTGTTTAGTTTTGGTTTGTTTTAAATGACTCTCAAAAGTTATCATATATACTGGTAAACCACTGATGGGGGTCTCTCAGAGAGAGAGAGAGAGAGAGAGAGAACGAGGACCCTTTCTGGAAACTTTAGTCATTTTAGTTTCTTCTGAATTGGGGATTTAGTCTGCAAATAAACAATAATCCAGAACTATTTCTGCTATACAGATGTTTTATTTCCTGTCTTTATCCTCGCGAATGATGAATGACTAACAAAACATACCTCTTCCCAAATTAAATTCTGTAGGAATAGGAGCAGCCAATTAATCATTGAATGCCTCTGATATGTTTAGAAGTTGAATAACTTTCTTTCTCTTCACTTTCTTCTGTTCTAATCCTAAAGTGCAAAGCTAAAAAAACAAATTGGAATAGCTGCACGGTTTGCACTTGGATTTATTTACCTTAATTGAGACTTTTTTCATTCCCAGTAATGAATTTCTTGTCACTGAGTCTTTCTCCGTTTTCTAATTCATGGTCAAGATAATGATGTTTTTGAAGGGGAGGGGGCTTTGAGTTTTTATCGGAGAGTAATTCCTGTTGTGATAGATGAATCTTGTGTAAAAATTGACAGTTTGTGTGTAGCATATTAACACATAAATACTTTGCTCCTTTAATCATGCTCTGAGTGAGCCCCGATAGAAGTGAGGAGAATCAGAAGACTGGCAATCCAATGAAACAGTTTATTGACTGAAAGTATGCGACCCAAAGATCTCCCACCCTGTACAAACCATTACCCAGGCGATAAAAACAGGTTGGCCGAGATAAAGGAAATTAAATCTCCGTCTCAACTTCTGAAAAACCTTACTGCTTTTGAAGACATTTATGATTATAAGTAAATATAATATTCGATCAGCTTCCAATTGGACATATTCAATTCATATTCATTTCCTCGGAGGCATACATCAAAAACTAAGTATGATAAACCTATTGAAATGCACCTGATAAGCTGTATATAGCATGTGTATGTTAATTTGCAATCAACAAGGCACACCTAATTTTGTCCATGATTTATCCCCCACCGCTTGCAAATTCCCCCCTTCATCTACATTTTCACTCTTTATACAGTCATAGGGAAACGTAATCGATGCTTCAAAATAAAAAATTTGCTGGTTGAGAATTTTAATATTAATCAATACCAAAGCATTTACCACAAACAGACAAGTTCTTTGGTACGATTTTAATTGATTAAAAAAATTGTGATTTGCAGTATCAATGCAATGGAGGTAGCTTATAGAGTATTTCCAATTGACCACGCACGTTGTCAGATAAATCAAATTCATTTCCTTAGATCCCCAACAAAGTATCTTTGATTCGCAATATAAATATTGTGAAGAATTTCTATTAAAACTGAACAAAACAAAGAGTATTTACTTTCTAAGTTCATCAAATGTTTGGGGTGTGATTTATCTCGAAGCTTTCCGTGATTCACATGCATGGAATCGGCATTCACCTGAAATACCCCCGTTGATCTAAAAAACGGTGGCCAGACCTTAGATTTCTTGCCATTTTCTGGGTCTGCGTATGAGCCACCTGTGATTTTTGTGTCAAGTCTCCAACTGTGTTGAGCAGAGATTTTTCCCTATAGACTCTCTATTGTCCTGTATTTTTTTATTAATTGCAATTTCATATCAAACATTGTTACTGATAAGGTAGGGCTCGATAACGCAAATGGCTGTTCAAATGTTCTACCTTCAGGATGAGTAGATTTTTTTGTTTGGCTTTGATCTCACTGAAATTCTGCGACCAATGCGCATTTTCACCACTTTGCAAAGGGGAGAGGAAAATTAATTGTATTTCTGGTGTAACAAGGTTGTAATATTTATCTTACACATCAAGGTTTTAGTCATCTCGTCGAGCAATTATTCATATTTTAACCATAAACAATGACATCAGGGCAATTTTTCAGTGTTGTGAGATATCAGGCTGATGTAAATTATCATTTGTAATGTTTGAGGTGGTCGAGAACCTCATACCTTGGATAGTTAAAACAGATTATTTACATTTCTTGTTTCTGAATGAAATTCTGTTTTTAAGTTAAGAAAAGCACTTAGAACGGGTCATAAAAAATGCATCTCAATTTTTCATGTGGGACTTTATTTGACAAGACTTAAGGATGAACTGTAGCTCAAAGCATAAGCTAATTACTACAGTTGAATTAGTTTGTGTTAATTTTATGACTAATTAAAAACTTATGCAAATTCTTGACCACTGAAATGTACGCGGTTCTTTGTGTGAACTCTTTTTTCATGTAACGGATGCAGGAAAATTTAACATTTTATTGTCATACATTAAAGTTGATGTTTAAGGTTTGCATTTATCTACTAATCTGACATTTTAACATTATCACAGCAAGTTCTTGAGAGATAAAACTCAAGGATGGAACATAAGCAGACACAAGGGCTAAATCCTGTGATGTTCCGCAAGTTACATGGAAACTTTGTCAATACTCGATGATTATCATCTCAACAATTTAAATGGTTCTGGAGAACCTCCAATACGATCCAAGCCGTCAATAACAGGGTGTAAGTATCTCCCCGAGAGTCCCTGTCATCCAGACACTTGTAACTCGGCAAAGCTGTCGCCGGAATTTGACAAATCGTCAAGTTTTTTCTCTACCGGGAGCAAACAATGAAGAGAAGGGCCACCCTTCAGTTCTGCTGAGTACCCCAGCACCCCATGATAAATTTGTCTGTTTGCACGACATGTCTTTTTCTACCTGGGACAACATTTTAGCAGTCTCCATTTAAAAAAAAAATATAAATGTAAATTGGGATTATAGGGAGAAAAGATTGGATGGTGTTTTCGAAATGTTTATTCAAGACGAGAGCCAATGATAAAGTGACATCTTTGTAGAGTTAGATAAATACTTTTTTGGGGGGCAAGTATCGATTTGGTCAAAGACGTGTAATTGAATGATATGAATTTAAAAAGTGATTATCAAACAATGTTCAAAGGGCAAGTCTTCATTACTTAATCTTTATATCAAACTTTAGGCAAATTATTAGAATTTTAAACAGCTTATTCTAATATTGTTTAGGTAAGGAGTTTCAGGAATTAATAGGCGGATAAAGGGTATAATATTTCCCAAGTGGCGGTGTCATATACGACTTGGGCTCTTTTTGAAGCCCTCAAAAATGCAGACTGGAGAAGCTGGCAAATATTTGACTGACCACACAAGCACTCTACAGAGTAACGCATGCAAAAGAACACACAGGGAACAAACAGTACTTCACAGTCTCCCTGTCAAACAGATCCATTGCTCCATGTGCAGTTTAAGTTCAAACAAAAATTCATTTGATACCAGACTTAAAATGGTAATTGGTAAAGAACTCAGTCAATGATAAAATAAACATTGATTGAAAATGGTTAATCAATTAAATATTTCAAATTTTATCGTTGGTGTTTAAAGAATAATTTTAGAACTGGAAATTACCAACAAAATCAAAAGGAGGTCCTAAATTTGAGTTATATGAAATTAACTATCACGGTAGCATTGCTGTTAATATGTTCAGAATAAGTACCTACCATCCTAGGTGTCAATTTTTTTTTACAAAACATGGTCTTTTTTTTTTTAAATTAAGGCATGCACATAATTTAAGGCAAATATGCTAAGATGTGGGGTCTAAATTAATTACTTTGAGATCTGAATTGAATTAGAAAATTCGGTTAAATGGAATGAAAGTTTAAATATTTTATGACATGTTTTTTCAACAATGATTTCAATTTCAAGTTAAACATCGCACAAAAGGGTAGGTGTGACTCGATTGTCGGGATCAAAATGTGCATTCTTAATGTCTGAGGGAAGAGGACTCTCTTGGTCAGCTTTAATCAAGAAATTCTTTAGAAAATAAACTTTATTTAAATTCTTGTCCTCCTATTTCGAGTAAAAATAAAACTCCCATTTCTTTGAGAAGTTTATGATTTCATACAGGTTGCAAAATAGCAGGGATTAAAATTGTTCAGTAGTGTGGCAAAAAATAAGAGAAGATTGTTCAGAGTTTCTGGGTGGAAAAAAACCCACATTTGAGCAAAGCTGCTGAAATTTCAAGCCAGCATATAGAAAGTGAGATGAAAAGCTAATTTCTTTCTAACAGGAGGTAAAATGTTAAAACCGCTCATAAAAAGCATATACCACCCACAATACTAAATCCCGAGGTACGTCCCTAACCAAAACCCATCCATCATTACGTTGTTTTATTCAAAAACCCAATATGATCAAATCCACTGGAAAAGAGGTACCCAACCTTGCAATTTTTGCCCCAGCTTAAGTTGATAGCATAGAAAGATAAGTGTTTTGAAACTTTTCAAAGCCCAGAGTCATCGGCAGGGTAAAAAGGTGTTGAGTTTCGCCCTGCGTTAGATAGCGGCTTGATATACCCGTATTAGATCCAGCTGAGGAGCGCTCAATATCAAGAATTTTTTTCTCAGGCATTAGGTGCTGAACTGTGACATATAGTCCTTTTTAAGGTGTTTACAAGACACTGACATGGTGGCTGTAAGTGCATCTCCTTAAAGAATAAGATTTCATATTCGTTTCTTTTAAATTCTGAAAGGGGAGGCACTTTCAATTGCCAATGGATGATTGCAATCGAAACATAGGTCAAGAAATGTTGAACTTTTAGGTAATTTTTAGTGATTTTCTCAGATCCCCTCTGACTCCTCTGGTCCGATATCATCTCCATGTTGATGCAGTTTCTAGAGCAGAAAATTAGATGAAGCATACACCCCGGCTTACATGACATTCTGCAGACAAAAGTTTTTGGCCGCCTCTGGAGTCTCTCAGCGGCTTTGTGAGGTTGTTCTGGTACCGTGTCTCAGCTGACACTCAAGTAGTTGAGTATTGTGTAATGTAGCTTTTACATACACTGTTCAAGGCAAGGGAGCCATCAGGTTTCTGTAGATTTTAGATCAAAGGATGCAGTCTTTTTACAGCTAATATGTCTGGACTCAGGGTTTCTCAGATTATAAGAGTAAAATGTTAAAGTCTTTGAAATACTTTTTTTATAAGAAACTTAAAGATAAACACAGCAGCAAAATGCATCAGTAGAAGTTGCTTTCAGTATTCCAGTCATGGACTACAAAGCCTCCAATCTATCACTCCGAGATTTGGTACAAGAGTTTGATGTCTTAGAACTCATCTCCTTCCAGTGCCAGTCTCAAGGCGAGATTAGGGGAGATTTCGGACAATAACGCCTGTAGTCAATCAGTTAGTTCATTTCAAGTGTTTTCACTAATTTGGTCATTATTAGTTTATCTGGGCAAGCAATCACTGAATGTGCTAATTTTTCTAATTTCATACCCACGAAGAAGCAGCGGAGAAGTTGCCTCCCTTGACAAGTTGGTGCTTTGACCCCGACTGTCCACTCTTTGTCCTTTTAAGCCCGTCAGACACGCCGATCAAACAACTTCTCCCCGCTCTTCACACCTCACTGGTCATCATTCAGCAGAGGCTACAAAAAATGGCTGGACATGTTTGAAACGAAAAACCATTTAAAGCATGTTGATGAAAACAGTGTGTGGCCGTGATCAAATATAAAAGGAAAATCTTCACCCCTCATGCCTGATAATTAGAAAATTTGATGAGATGCAGTGAGATCATTTCATCGAAGAATTGTTCATATTCAGATGAGCAAACAATCATGCAACTTTGTAAGAAATCTCATTATTATAGTTGAAGGAGTAGCTCTGATATTGAAATATATATTTTGAAAATGATCATTCGAAAAACGGATTTAGTTCTTTGTAATTTGAATATACATTTCCCATGTATATGAGAACTTAATTCCCCCTTTCAGATTCTGACTTCAAGAAATGCTCAAAATAGTGTGCAGGCCTTGGTTTGAAAAATAAAATATCAAACTAGATAGGTTTTCTTTGAGATTTTCCTTTGAGTATCCGGGTGCCACTGTTGGGCGAGGATTGTCATCGTGATGAGACGCCACATGGTGCAGTATTCGATATCCTTGTGATCATTGTGTGTTTATAAAACGCACACCTGCTCAATAAAGTCCATCTCATTAATCTCCAGGCAGCGTGAAAAGGGGCCCCTTATTAGTAACTATAGAACATAGGTAAATGAAATAGGACCGTACACAGGTTGTGTCAGGTAATGTAAAATGAGATCGTGGCCCCAGGGAATGATGGGAAGGATGGAATTCGCACTGCCATTGTTGTCTACGAACTCATCTCTCTCAAGTGTAACATCATTGTGGTTGTTTTGTTTTTGAAAATCGGTGAATTCAACAGAAAATGATAACATTCACTTGTTGGAATTATGAATGCGAATTATATAATAAATCAATATACTTCTGAAGTTTACTTGCATTTAAACTAAATGCTTTCTTATACATTTGTATGCGTGGCTATCTGTCTTTTTGTAATACAGTTGCAGCCCAAATTCGGTATAAATGCAGAATGAAAAATGTCAAGAAAAGTATAAATAATGTTAAATCCATCCAAATTTTTCCTCTGTTGTGATTATCTTCAATTTGAGATGATGCATACAAATGAGGATAAACAAGTCCGTTTCTGAAGTTTAACGACCTCTAATCAAGATGGACTGGCAGTTGACTTCCATTTTTAGGACTTTTTGAAGTGATCCTCTTTAATTGAACTTTATCAAGGCAGAGCACACAAAACTCCATGTCGACCAAATGAGAATGAATTTCCCTGTAGAAAGAGATGGGGTTTAATTGTCTGAAGCAGTGAGCTTTTATCGGAAGTAAGACAGTGTTAAATAACCATGAACCTTCAACTCCAATTGCAGAGTTTTAAAAGTTTAATTACTGTCACCCCCCCCCCCCCCAATAGTCCACCAGTAAGATTTAATGTAGATTCCTTATTTTATGCGAGTACTTAATTCCGTGATCCCACTACTTTGAATCAAAGCATATTAAGAACAGATTCGCATGCTCTGGAGTTTTAGAATAATTCCATATACATGTAGTATACCTCTATAAAGAAACGAAAGTGAGATTTTAGAATCTGTGATGGGAGTTTCTTGCAGTTCTATGTAGATTTTATTTCCTGTAATTTAATTTGGAATCTACAGTATTAGTTAATATTTTTGAAAAACAAAATGAGAGGGAGCATTTGTATAAGCACTAGAAGAAAAGTGTCTTGAGGCTGTACCTTTTGACATGCAGCAATTTGTTTCTTATCTTATTTCTGATTGGTAATGTGGGTAATCCAAGTGCCATGTGATAAGATCCAAACTAACTAGATCCCCGCCACTCATGAGAGGTGATGAATTCTGGTTAAAAATAAATATGCTGGTCAGGTTATTGCTTGTGTAATCAGCAAATGTAACGTCTTGACTGCATGTTGCCAAATTAATTTTGTCATGTGTGATCAAGTTCTTGTTTCAAAAGATACAGAGCACTTGGATGAGCATACACATAGTAAAGTTTTCCATTATTTGTTAAAATTATCAGATTATTAAATTAATATTTTATTAGAAATATAGAATATTTTTATTTCACTGTTTACCTTAATCTGTTTACCTGAATGACAATAAAGTCATATAAAGGGATTGTTGTTTTTTTATGCCTGTGTTCTCATATACTCTGCACTTAACATTACTGGAAACATGGCTAGCGGGGGAATAAAAATCACAAAACAGAAATAAATATCATATCTAATCACAAATCAAGGGAGGTCCTTTTTCTATATATGCAATAAGCTAGCTACATGTAGTATGGATTTTTTGCATGTTTTTATATGCCAGCATCTTCAATTGTAGAATATTTAGCGTTAATTCCAGGCGACTGGCACCCTCATGATTTCTGTTTGATTGTGACCAAGTGCAGGGAGTTTGTTATCGTCACAGTTGAAGCATTAAACCTCAAATCAAATAATTTTTTCAGAGTTGAAACATGGGAATTTTAATCTACAGACTTTTATGAAGCACAATATTCAAGTAGAAACCATTATAGATATTCATTAATATAGAAAAAGAAATCAAAATGCAATTATTAGATTAAGTATATTTGTTGTGATTCATTTCCATTTGTTAATCTAAGTAAATGAGAAATCAATTCAAACTTAAGTATTTATATGGAAAGAATTGGAAAAGTGTTAATTTTGGTATTAAGAGACTAATTCCATTCCGAGGCTCTGTAGATGATTTTTCTGCTGTAACTGTTTTGTTTTCACGCAATTAGCACGCATTTCCATTAGGATGATTTTTAATCTGATATATTGGAGAGGACGGGTCGAGTATCGCAGGTTTTTCGGTAGTCGCTATGGAGGTGGTGTGATGTAACATCTCAAATTTATGATTTATGACTTTGAGGGAAGCCATTGTAATGGAAAACTCACCTCTTCCTGCAGCGTTTGTTCACTGTTAGGTGTGACTTTGGTTTTATGCCGGTTTCATAAATTTCAATAATTTTCATTGCCTGTTATTTTTTAAAATTAAATTAATATCAAAAATTGAAAAGATGCAGAGCTTAATCAGAATAGAAGAAATGGTTTTCAGAGGGAAATTGATAATACAAGAATTGATGGTTGTATGTTTTTGTTGGATTTTCCTTCAGATACATGTCAGAGATAAAAACAAATACAAAAACAAACAAAAAACAAAAAAACAACTCCATCTCTCATCAAGGATTGACAACTCTCAAATAAAAATGTTCTCATTTTAGGGATCTGCAGGGTTTTTTTTTACTGGTACAATGTACTCCTTTTGAAGGTGTACTTTTTACATTTATAAGTTGTTACATGCATGTTCATGTGTTTTTAGAAACAGTGTGTGTCTCAAAGACAATAAATTCCTGGTCATTAAAAACAAATGAACAATTGAACAAGACGGATGCTTTGAGGCAGAAAGCAAACACAGCTTTTCACTTAATATTCCAGACCAGATTTGTGAATTTCTAATTTTCTTGATAGAAGTTTCAAGTGACTCAGATGGTCCGAGTCCATTTTCAATTACTTTTGTGATCAGTATTATATTATTAGAGTGCAAATGACAAACTAAGGAATTTGGGAAGACACTTAGATTTGAGTCTGACAAATTAAGAAATGAAAATAAATCCAGAGGCTCTTCTCGGCCCTATGGTAACTATTTCCAATCAACAGCTCCACTTGTTATTATTCCATGGAAAATGAAATCAAATATGCAATTATCCCTCCTAATTGAAAATTTAGAGAATGTTTCACAGAATGGAATTGCTCAAGTTGTTTTACAAATCTGTCATATTTTAAGTGAAAGCCACTGAATTATGATATGCATTTTCCATATTTCGTGCCATATAACGCAGCTTGCAGCCTTAATGTAGCTTAATATCTAATTCTGTGATCAATTTACTGCAAAAAGTTCTCTTTTCATTAGGGAAATAGAATGGGGGAGGGATTGACCATTTTGAAATACCTGACAAATCAATCAGAAAAATGGCACCAATTCCAGGAATTGGTCGACAAGGGAGACATTTTCCAAATGTTATGATCAGGACAGTTTTTTCCATTGTGTTGAAATGAAGCTCAATTTGGTTCTTTCATCAGCTTTTCTCCTCATAGAGTAACGAAAATGCTGCTTTAAAATTTCAACAATTTTTTGGAAATATTCTGTCTGTTATTTTATTGATGTACATTAGATAAGTGCTGTTGGCATCCAGTCCAGTTAGACTGAACATTCTATTATAGCAGGCCGACAGCCAATTAACAGTTATCATGTCTGGACATTCTTTGGAATAGGAAGATAAACATTTTACAAAGATTAAGGAAGGCTAATATGTCTAAAAATTCCAGTTTCTTCACAGCATCCTGTCAG
Source organism: Magallana gigas (assembly GCF_963853765.1). NCBI lineage: Eukaryota > Metazoa > Mollusca > Bivalvia > Ostreida > Ostreidae > Magallana > Magallana gigas. The sequence goes on from NC_088857.1 coordinate 8,314,687, forward strand.
TTTGTCTGGTGAAAACCTGCATCATCTCAGTAAAAGTTTACAGGTATATCAGGCGAAATGTCAGGTGTCAAAAACTTTGCTTCTGATCCAAACCATATCTCTGGAGATTGTTGACCAGCCAGGACAGGCATTTCAGATTCCTATTATCAAACGTGTAACTTGCTCTTGTGGATTGAATGGTGTGTTATCTAATGACATCACTTTAGATATATAAAATAATTACTGTAGATTTTTAAACGGATGAAATGTAGAAAATAAAATATCAAACCAAAAATATTTTTGGAAGTCTTTGGTCAATTGATGGTCAGAAAAGTTTAATTATGATAAAAAGTCTGATTGAACACCATGCTGACAGGTCTTGTAGCAGTAGCTGTATCGGGAGATGACTGATTGACTGTTACCTGCAGAAACACAAAAACAGAGAGGAATGCTATAGCAAGGAACTACAGGTATCATTACAAAGGGAGATAATTGATACCTTGGATAATTCACACTTGAAATCCATGAAATCCTTGTGATTTTGCCGAATTATGCAACAGATAATCACAGGTTTAGGGATTCCCGCTGTATTCGCCATCATTCCGCAGAGGACTTCCTTTGTGGAGGTTCATTTTACTTGCATAATCTGATGGTGTTCCAACAGGCTCTGTTCAAAGCTTTCTAACTTATTGAATATTTGACGATGACAACAGATAATCATTATGTGGTGATCATTAAAGTTTTGATACGTCTTTAATTCCATAACCAATAGAGTTAAGAAACTGACACTTGGCTATTTTGACCTAAATTTGTTGCAATAGACGTACATGTATACATTGAATATACTGATGTCGACCACATTTTTGTGAAATATGTGATTCAAAGTGTTTTAATTGTGTCATTACAGTACCATGCTAAATCAGTTTCAGTGAAGAATATAAATATATATACATACGTAAAGGTTTATAGATCTTAAATCTCACTGTGTTTATTTCACTGTAACTTTTAACATTCTTACATCTGCTCCTGAAAATCCTTTTTATTCAGGAATTCAAATACCTTTTAGCCTTGCATGTCTCTTCCTTTCAACAATATGAGTCAGATAGTGGTAACAAATCTTCCGTTTCAAATTAAAAGTGATCTATTAGAATAGCGACTCTTCTTATCGAAAGAACATGAGGACTGATTAGTTTAGTGAGTCTTATCAGTGTAATTTCATTGTAAGTAAGTTTGACATTTTGGGGAGCTCTTCATTGTAATGGCTACAGACCTTTCTGGCATCTGGGAGCCCCACGGTCTCCAACAACCGTCAGACTTGCTATCGTCAACTGTCCCAGAATCCTTAGCAGTAATACGGCAGCAGCCAAACCTGGGAGAACATACCAATCATAATTACCCAGCATTCTAATTTAGGCTAAGACCATGAGGGTAGCAAAAGAAAGAAAGAGTTGTAAAACCTTTGTTCAATGAAGTATATAGGTTTAAAGAATGTAAGAACCTTAGGCCAATTGTCTGTAACACATATAGTCCAAGCTATAGTGTTAATCCAGTACTAAATGTATTGTACTGGAAGATTGGCTACATTTTTTACAACCAAGCGGTATCTACATTTTACTGAAAGTCAGAACAGGTTCATTTAGTGATTAACCCTTGTTGGCCATGTGTTAGTATTTCTTCTTAGTCACTACTCACTGCTGCAGTTTGGTATTCTGACCGAAATCTATGTGAACAGTATAGCAATAGAATAGAACCATTGCTTTTGAGAAGATCGGATTTTTTTTGTGCTTATAAAAAAGGTGAAAACAATTGGGTCCCAAGCAACATTAAATTACCTGAACACCATAAATTCAGTTTCATTTACGTGTATTAAGAAATATACACACCACATTAATCAGTTCAATATAAAAGGCCTACTTTAAAAGACTTTACAGCCGTTTGCTAATTGCAAAAGTCTGCAATGTACAATAGATGTTGAACTGCATAACGGAGCCAGTCTACCACTTAGTCAATGGTGGATTTGGCAGACATGTGATCCATTCAAATGGTGGAATTACCTAAATCGCAATTAAATATCCATCTCCAAAGCTGTGATAAGTTACAATATTAAATCAAACACATTTCGCTTATTCAATACGTCTTTATTCTTTACATTTCATTTTCAGTCAATCATTATTATAATGACGGGGAACTTTAATTTTTGGCACCCCTGCTTTTAAAAATTGAGGGTTTATGAAAAGCCCTTCAGATAATTGGGATACTGCTTCAAATACAAGCACCTGACCAGGAAAAGGTGACAATACCCTCGGAAAATTGTCAAAGCTAAAATCTTCAAGCTGTCGTAAAGTCATTATCAAGAATTGAAGAGGTCAGTCCCATCTTTATGCTCCTTAATGTTGCCCTGCGGTCATCTCATAAACACCAATGTTACTGGACCACTCATAAACACTATTGTCCACTGTGACTGGGTTTGTTTACAGTGAAGTGTTGGGGATTCCAAACAACAACAAAGTGTGAAAATAAACAGATAGGCATTGAGAGAAGACACCATGTTTGCATCTCATCAATTAGACAAAAAATTAACAGAGGCCCCCATAGGTGTCGGCTTTTTCTATTTGCAATCATCACCTAACCATCTTTTCACATCTTTCTTCAAATGTTCTTTTTTGCCTGTGTGCAGATGATCATTGCATCACTGCCTTTTGAACCAAATTGAAAGCTGTAATCATCATAAAAAGACGTAAATCCTTTTCTTGCAATGGAAATAAAATTTACATACTTGAATGATCAAAAGGAATTAATTTCTATCAACTGGCAGAAAATTGTTACAGGGTTTTAATGATGTCTGTTTCTCCCTGCAGCATTTCAATCTTAAACGCAGACACGCCTTGAATGCAATAGCATAGCCCTTTTTTTAATCTTATAAAATTATATGAATCTTCAAACAGAAAACATACTAAGGACCCAGATTTTTACCAATGTAACTAGGTATTGTGTCGCCTCCGATCTATTTGTTTAAATATTATGTCTCGCACGTCAGGTGGTAGGCATCCTTTGACATTTCGGGGTGTAAATAAAACCTAGACTACGCCGTATTCATTGGTAATCTTTTGAGCAGCATCCTGAGTAGAAAGATTTCCGATGTGGTTGAGATATTCCGTTGCTGTATAGTCATCTTGATTCCTTATTAGCCTCTTTCTCATCTGTCTCCTACATTGTGACTCCTCGCCCTGATCTTCTCAGTCCATGGAAAAACTTCAAACTTTATGCAGCTGACTTTATTCAGTCCAGTAAAAGAAAACTTAATTAGATTTCCATCATGTTGGAGAATTTAAATACTTAAGACATTTTTCTATCAATTGCAAACAAAATGAAATGATTACAGGTGTTAGAAACTAAACACAACAAAACTGGAATATGATATTCATAACTTTTTGACTCATTAAAATATACACAAAGGCTGAGGGATAGGGCCAAGCTGCTTAAGCCCTGTGCACCTACGAATCTAAGGATTATAGAAAATATGCCTCTTATTCAACTTGTAGTTATGTGAAAATTAATCGAATTCTGTCCTTGGTGACCCTGGTTTTTCTTCAGAGGCCAATGTTTGGGATTTGAGACCAGGTCCTTTTATTTTGAGATGATATCAAATGGGCATGCATTCACCAAAACACCTAAAAATGCATTCTACAAGGAACTTGAAATACATGTCAAAAAAACCTGCACCTGATGGTTGACAAAAAAGTGTATACCTGAATGCAAAAGGAGGTGATGCACAACTTAATATACACAAAACCTTAAACCTGTGGCATAGCATTGGCCATCAATCTCAAACGCTTCCTGAATTCAAATCTGAAAAAACCAGACTTTTCTCGACATCTTCTGGACTAAAGACTGGCTTTGTACACTTTTGAAAACAAATTTGAGGGCTTGGTTTTTAAAAGACCCCAAGAAGAAACATGACATGGATTTAATTAAAATGAAGTCAAGTGACAGAGCTGTCACTTTATGTTGATATTCAAATACAGGTATAGCCGTCCTTGCTCTTTTATATAACATATAAAAAAAAAGATTGGGTGTGTGTCTAGTTTCATTAACTGGCATGCAGGAAAAAAAAGCTCTGATCTCCCCATACCATGGTGGTGCATTATTGCATTATGACAGCTTTGCCAAGCTAAGTGATATCAATCAGTCTGGTCAGTGAGCTGTTTATTGGACCCCCACCGTGGCCATTATCAGTCTCACCATGCTGTAATAACAACACCTCTTGTTCGCCAATTAGTAGAGTACTGATGTCTGAGGTGTCAGGTCAGTTAGGACCGGTGAGCTCTGACACGGCTACGGTGACCTATGGATGCCGAGGCTGATCCTTGTCAGCTCCGGTGGTCAGTGTGTGCTAAGTGGATGTTGATACATGTGTATATTGCCTAAGTATAGATGGGTCAGATTTAGGAGGGGGAGGCTGGCTGATGGCTCCCAATGGCCATATTATACCAGCTTCCTTATTGCTTCCTAGCTGCTTTGTTTTTGTAAAACTACTTGCTGTTAACAAATTTACTACCTGATGGGCTTGGTTTATAGGTCTGAAATGGATGAGAGGAAATTCAGGCTATCTAAGTGAACCGGAAAATCTTTGCACTATCGGGTTGTATAGATCAGTACAATTACAAGGTTTCAATGATGTCTGTTTGGCAGACACCAGATGTGTTTTGGGTGTAATTTATCACAATGTTGAATAAAAACTCAGTGATAACAATACCCCCATATCAGATAGGTTGTCCGTTGCATCCTGAATGCATGATGGGATTTTCTTTTAATAATATAAGGATTGCATCAAAATTATCTGTTAAGTCTTAAAAGCAATAAAGGGTCAGGGTCTTTGATAAAAATGTAGGTGAACATAAATCACACAAACTCAAGTATGTGTGCAAACTCAAAATGTTAAACCCTTTTTAATAGATGATACTTATTTAATATATATTATACTTTAACAGCTGAACTCCATTTCATCACAGATGTACACAGGAGTTTTCTAAAAGAATATGAAAAAAGAACTCTTTTGAAAAATTATCATGAAGAAGAACATGATATCCCGTGGAAGACGGATGCAAGTTTTTCAGGTGCAAGAATTCTGGTCATAACTCTCAATCAAAGTTTGTAAAGTGACTCTTCTACAAAGAAAACGCTGTCCGAATTTGATATGATAATGGGGGTGTACTGATAGCAACTTCACGGGTATGGCAAGCCATCTCTCCCTGTCAGAGCGAGACTCTCCGCTTGGAGGCCTGAGATACGATAACTAATGTTTATAGTGATAGAAGCTGTATATGACAACCCTATCTGCCGATCCATTAACATCCGTTTTTATTAAATAACAATTATTTACCCCAAGGATATTTTTTTAAGGGGCTGGCAAAATTGAATTATAGGAAGAATGTCATCTAAAAGCATCTTGTAACAATGTATATGTGTATTGATTTTATGTATGAAGAAAAATTGGACATACATTAATAGTGTGAAAATGTGTCCTCATTTGTCTCTTCTTGAAAGAAAATCAAACTCAGAAAAAAATAGACCATTCATTGTTAAATCAGAGCAGGATTAAAGTTTGTTACAGATGGAGCATCCATCTACTTCATTATTTAAGCCATCACATCAGCAATTCAAATTACAAGGGTAATTTTCTTTTAACACAGTACATTACTGGAATTTTACAGAAAACTAGCAAACTTTTGTATCGGTATATTAGTGAACTTTAATCGACTAATTGACTGTTCCCCACCCTCCAAAAAGGCAAGGCATATTATATTGACCATGACTCTAGGTATCTTAACTAAAATTCAATCAAATCTTGGCAATCACAGAGGATAAAGTGATGATAGAACATTGATTTAGATTTTGTTTCAATCGGGGATGGTGCAAAGTTTCAATGTTTCCCTCATCCAGAAAACCCCAGAAACCCGTGAGACCGGATTATTAGATCAGGGTCGGTATTACGGAGCAGGGCTACAGAAATTCAGCAACCACCAAGAGTTCCAAAGAGGAGCAATGCATTTCAATTTGACACTCAATAAATCCAAATTAACTACTCTCATTTCTGATACATGAAAGAATTTTGGGCAAGGTTATGCATTATGAATTATTTTCATCTTTTATTCTCATTTTCAAAATCATATCTGTGGTTCAGTATTCATAATTCATGTCCTTGGATTCTGCAATGATTTCTTAACTTTCATGATACAGGTTCAAATTAACATGCACCACTTGCCCCAATCCTTTACAGATTTTTGCTCACTTAGTTCAACATAATCCTGAACCAGTTTCAGCTCGCTTGGTAGCTCAACATCATCCACAACCAATTTCAGCTCTTTTGGTAACTCAACTTGATAATAACTTATCATTAAATTCTATATACCCTTTAATAAACACAGATTACCCTGTGTATTTTTTTTTTTAATTTTAAAAGATACAGTAAATTGAAAGGTGATGAAATAAGGACCAAGATGGTGCAGTGCATGGCAATAACTAGTGCATCTTATCAGTAAAATCACAGTCCTACACTAACACGCCCATATCTCGCCTCATAAATATTCACACCTCTGAGTACGTTCTCCAATAGCGTGTCAAAGAGAGTCAATGATAACACCAGAAATAGATGGACCAATATTCATTTACTTTTTAATATTATGACAGTAAACCATTTCACTGACAGTTCTCTAAGGTTAACAAGTTGGTATTTTTTTTTTAAAGAAATTAATATCAAAATTACAAAATATGTTATAATTTTCCACAAACTTCAAATTTTATTTAAAAGTCTAGTTATTTTTCAAAAAGAAAAAAAAATTAAACTAGATCAATTACTGTTTAACTTTTAAACTGTTTTATTAAATATAAGATAAATTTATTTTTATACTTAAAATAAATAAATTTTGTCTTTAAATTCAGATTTTCACAAAATAATACAGTATAAGACAACTATTGAACAATTATCTATTTTTTCTCGAATTTCACAAAATCAATGGGACCTTCACCATTTGCCTATTATGAATGCACGATAGGTCTAACATGCAATATTGCAACCGAGTCGATTCTTGTCCAGATAATAGGATAATGCCATGATGATTCCAATTCTTACAAAAAAAAAGCTCAACCAGGCATATTTATCTGTTATATCAAAGATTCACGATGCACTGTCCTATTTCACTGCACACCCGACATCATTCCGTGATGACCTCCATTTAAACCCCTCATCATCTAACCCGCGCGGTGTGTAAAATGTTTATTTGCATGCAAAGCTAAGAAAATAATAACAAAGACCCAGACACACTCCTCTACAAGCCTGATTTATGTGCACCTCCGGCCGAACTCTCAAATCTTAAATTTCTGAGAAAGAAGTATTAATTAAGATGAATCAGTCAAAAATTATTTTAATATTCTAAAAAATTTCTATTGCCCTGAAAAGTAATAAATTTATTAATGTATTTATCATTTCTACCTGCTGTAAAGTAATCTCAGCTTTGTTTATTTACGACTAAGAAAGGAAAAATATTAATATTTCTGTCATAGCTAATGGATTTTTGGTGTTATATCAAATCATGGCTAATATTTTCGGGAGACTACGTAGCCTCATTGACGGGAATAAAAAAATTCTTGTAGCCTTTTTAAAGATCGTTAACCTCAGTTCTCCAATGGTCGTGTCGGATCTAACTCAGTTATTATTGTGTTTTTAATCGTAAGCACTACTTATAATTTACTTTTCATTATGCATTTCCTCTAATTACCTGACTTGACACACCTGAGCGTTTCTCCTCTCGGAGTACCCCGCTGTGATTGATCACGTGACCGAGATCTCTATTCATAGCACTTTGTGTACATTTTATTGAAACTCTACACAGTGGATGGCATTGCGAGTGTACGCAAGAGAGTTGTGAATATTTTGCTCTTTCTACTTAAAACGGTTAAAGGCAAATTTTTGACATGTGATCTTGACTGTAATCGGCATGTGAGATGAGGATTTTAATGAAGATTAGATTAATTAGCCATGATTCTGAGGCTTTTCAGACGAATTGTTGGCCGTAACATGCCGTGTGTTGTCCAGTACCTGTGTTTATTTTTACCTTTGGCTATGTGCATGGTATCTGTAGTGGACACGGACAGTGGGGGGAAAAGACTACCCCCTTTATACTGGAATTCTTCTAACCCTATGTAAGTACAATTCTTTTTCGGTGTAATTTCAACCCGCGCCTGATAAAATCTAGGAAAAGTGCCGCTTTGGATTTCAGGGACGGGACAGCGCGACTAAAATTGCTTGACAGCTCGTGTTTCAAGTTTAACTACCTTTAACTGTGGCCAGTAACATTAGGTCTTAATTTGACTGAAATTATTATTTCTTTGAACATTTATAATCACCTGAAATAGATACCTGTTGTCTGACGAAAAATGAAATGAAAATCCGATGTTTTATAGAAAATAGGAAGATATTTTTCAGATTAATAAAGAAGTGTATAATCAAAAATACATTTATCAAATATTATCTGCTTTGAAAATTGAGAAAATTAATTTTTTTTTTCATTGTAAAATAAAACCCTCTCAATTTCTTTTATGATGAAAAAATAACAATCTCAAAATACAGATCTTATATAAACAGCGTAAGTTTTCATTAGAATTTGATTATTTTTTTTTTCATCATTGGCTGTTTGATCATGGCCTTAATATTACCCCCACATTTTTATGACTTAAAGGAGCAGAGCGGAGGCCCCTGGTTGATGCTATCAGAATATTTGGTTAATTTTGTTTAATGGCTAATCACAACCTCCCCCTTCAGGAAATATCATCAGCTGTCTGTCTTGTTCGCTTCGTGTTGGTGGGTTCGGTGCACCCAAATATTTTTCTGATACCTTATTTCTTAAACCAGCACTCCTTTTTTCATTTAGCGGCTATCACTACCAAGTTATTTTTTTTTAAAGAAAGAATTTGTAAAACACAAAAATTTATCCCCCCTAAATTGACAGTTTTAATGGAGATGAACCGAGATAGGAACTTGCAGTGTACATAAAATACCTCAATTGGTAGAGATATTGAGATAGAAACATTTTTTTTTTCTAAAATGGCAATTAGAATTGTAAGAAATGCAACATTTACTTAAAACCACAACATATTTGTGTTCAAAAATGTACATTATTAAAAATAGAATTGATCACCAATTAAAGGATATTTAGAAATTGGTAACTAAATCAAATGGATATTGATGTAAATCTTTTGAAAATATAGCACTATTAATGGAGTTTATTACACACGTAAGTAACATATGTCTGATTTTGACAAGTCTAAGATTTCTTTAATGGAAGATTTTAATTTAGATTAAACGACATAAAGGAATTCGGTGCCATATAATTGCGTCTTTCTATGAAATCCCGATCCAGACTGACAGCTAAAGCAGGGCCCGGAATTTGGTGTATATATTTAGAAAATTCTACTCTATTCAGCAAATGCTAAGAAAAACATTTACTTTTCACAGGTTTTCAATAGGCAGGATTTTTTCAATTAACACAGTAGTGAATCACAAGGAAAGGTTGGGTTGTGTAGGGACCTGGGTTAGTTCTGTGATAAGACAATTGAACAACATGGGAAGACCCTTGACATCTCCCAAAAGCTTGCTGTCCAAACATAAACCTTCTTCTAGATAACATGGGAATGTTCAGGTTTTTTTTTTAAGTGACAGTTTCATCACTAGACCATGGTCTGAAGTGTTTTCGCTCCATTGACATTCGTCTAAAACAATACCTGTAATTTCCGTCTTGTAGCCTCCAGTCATACCAAGATCTGGCACTTTGATGTGCTAATGAAGTCATCTAAACTGTCAACTCCTCACTCTGCACTCGCATAAATAGTACCGCTACCATCTTTTCTCTCTTTTTTTAAGACTTTCTGATTGGTATAAAGTCATTGTATAAGGAAAAAAAAACAAAAATAGATTCCCAAATTTATTTGAATCTTATTCATTTGGACCTTAGTTTTATTTATGCTTCAGGCATCTCGTCCTTTATGTAGGCATTGTTAATTTCCCTTACTATTGTAAATCTGATTAATTGCAGTTAATTGTTTCTTATTGATCACGGGATCAATGTTTCCTTTGATTTTTTGAACCACTCGACAAAGTTACTTCCCCTTAGGCTCTGTTTTGGTGTGAAGATTTCTCCCTGTTATTTATTTTTTGCTTGTTAGTTAAATGATTTGTTATGGGTAATCATGGTGATTCGACAATGATTTTAATCTGACAAAGAATCATGTCCAGGAGATTATTATCTGCTTTGTGAGTTGTAAGATCGTAGGAAGATTACATCGGAAGTTAGCTGTGAACACAGACTCGACTCTGTAACTGTTCATAACTGTTCCTATCTGGGTAAGACCTGGTGGTCGCAACCACAGATGTTGTGTATTAATTAAAACTGATCCTTTCCATGCTTAAGTTGATGAAAACTTTGCGCTATCTGATACCCTTATATCCCCTTGATCACCGATTCCTTTACTTAATTCAGGTAGGGACATGTGAAAGAGGCATTGTTTTCCTAAAACCAAAAACAGTTCCTTATATTTCTCCATGGAACTTCTGCCTGCAAATGGGATTTACACTAATGGGAATGAATTTGAATGTTTTAATATCCACTTAAAGATTTGGGGAGAAAGTGTTTTCAGATGGAAGCTAATACCGTTTAAGGCCTTCAGTAAATGCGTAGCCCATTAAACACCTCTGACACTTGTGGGAGCCTCTAAGTTTTTTCACATACCTTTATATTTAAGCCCCTTATAATTTTTTTGGCACATCCTGATCCATAATTTTTCACATATCTCCAAATCAATATTGATTTATTTAAAGTAATACCAAAGCCCCCAATAGCTTTCCACTACATCCCATTGTATAAACAATTGGTCAGAGAATAAAACAAGAACCCCAAATTTCAAAACAAGTGATCTGTTGAAAATTTGTGTCTTTTTATTTGTGAATAATGTCTTTGAATAGAGCTGGACTGTTGATTTAGGCAACAGCTGAATACATGAGGGGACAGGACAAAAGCCAGATTAAAATTTTCTGTCTGCAAACTAAAGAGGCAGGATTGGAGAATTGGTTGCAGATTTTTCTCTTGGGGCTATTTCTCTTTAGTTAAACACCCAGGCAGACCCACATTCTCTACATTGTTGTTGCAGTACATGTATGGTCACATGTTGTTGTAAAAGCAAATACCTGGTGCTAATGTGCATTTGAAAAAATATTAAATGTTTTATTATGAAAGAAAAGGGGGTTGTTAAAACATTCTTTAGTAATGCTGCCATAAATTGATTATTAGGAGATAGTTTCTGATGAGACATATGGTCAAACAAATTAATGATTTGCCATTAATATAGTTTAAAAACATATACTGAATAACATTTGTCAGGGGGAAATGAACACGATTAAGAGTTTTGTGTCTTTGGAAATAATGGGCAGGAGATATATCCCCAATAATTACACCCTGGTTTTTGATCAGAAACATCAATTTTGATTAATGTTGGCCATTAATAGGAATCGTAATGCCAGAAAACATCTTTTTTTCCACAAAGAGTTATTGTCCGACCGGGTCATATTTTATTGTATAAAGATGTCCCCAAGAGCTTGTACCTGATCATATAAAGATCATGAAACGCCGGAACAAGATGTCCGCTGAAGGCAATTTGCAATGCGTCTTCATTTGTTTTTGTGACACAGTGTCCCCCGATCTTTGATTCATAATAGCACTCTGATAGACTCTGTATACCTATCATAAAAGTGAAAGTTTTATGTCAGTTAAGTGAATTTTATTCCAGTGTTAGTTTTACTGCTTGTTGAAAGCTAGAAGATGGATGGGGTTTCATATTAATTATCCGTTTATTAATAAATCGAGTTTTGTTTCCAACGTAAACACATCTATTCTATTTAAAATACATTATGAGTTTTAAAATTACCATGAACTAGATGTTTTGAATGATGGGTCATATTACAGAGATCTTAAACAAGTCTGTTATAATCGAAATTAAAAAAAGATCAAGTATCGCCTGTATTACAAACGTGAAATCTTGTCGGGATTATAAGGTGTGTCTTGAAAAGGAAATTAGAAACATTTGATCGCCTATAATTACGTTCATGAATACTTCGAGTTTGAAATCACTGATGCCTCCCTGGTAAATCGTTACATCTTGTACTTTGATGATCTGTAATAATTTGATAAAACATTTTTAGAAGCAGTCCCTATAGAAATTATTTCATATGAAAATTCATAATTTTCAATCTGTCACAGTAACATGTTTTATGCAAAGTCATATGTATTAATTCACTTACGTAATTTTGCATTTCATTTAGTGATATCCAAAATGCATGTCAGACATTTTGTGCAGTGAAACATATAATTTACTCGTGAGCAGAAATTCCTGTTTAAATTGATTGTCCCTATAGGAGTAAGGAATGTCCTAACCGACCCACTACCTAGGCACACTGCTATCTAAAAACACTGGATGGCTTGCTCTTTGTTCTCTACCGTGCAGGGAAGATATGCTTAGACATAAATCTTTTCAATCTACAATATTTTCCTACAGCCAATTTTTTTTTGTACTTGTTGTTAACTTCATTTTAAACCTGGACTGCATTTAGGGGGTTTTGAAAAACACAATTTACTAGGGCTGTATTTTTACCTGGTGTAGCTGATTCAATAATGTGCTAATACCAGTCTTTTGAGGGGTATTTGTATGGGGAGACTCTTTGATTAATTCCTACCCGACTGAAGTCCAATCTTTTTTTATCAGTCATCTCTTATTAAAATTTGTAAATGATGAGTCTACTTTACATTGATTCCGCGGGAGATTCCATTGAAAGCTTGTGTCATTGAAATTCATCTTTTACCCAGCACTAGCCAATTACACCCAAACACAAGTCCCCTCCAAATATTTAGCGTCATAGTGTCAGTTTAACTGTGGAAATGCAATCTTGAGGGCTTTGCATGGTGTGCAAATATTGACTCTGTACGCTTCTTTGTGAGCGTTGATAATTACTTTCCTTGGATAGGTTGCATGTACACTCGCTGACATCTTCTCGCCGGCCCCCCTTCATTCAGACCCGCCTATTGTACTCTCTCAGAATCAATATTGACTATTGTCTCTAAACTAATTGAAGGCGAGGATTTGGCAACCATTTGATGAGATGTTCATGTTGACTCTTTGTAGATAAACCCCACTTGTTGTTGTGAGATTAAACCCCAAGTTTATCTATTAAATTTTGGTTAAGTGAAAGTTTATCTGTTCATGAAAGTTGTACTTTGGACATAATCTCTGACATTTCTAAATTGTGCCCTATCATTTTTATCCATTTTATAAATTTGTCTTTTGCCACATTGTTTTCATTTCAATGCTTCCAAGCAGATTGCAGAACGATTCGCTGTTTTAGGCAGACATTTTAGTTTCAGGTGAACTCGCCAAATTTTACCTTTAGGCTTGACTTTGAATAGATCTGAAAAACCACTTATAATAATGAACATAAACAGAGTATGAGTAGAAATGGTGGCCGGGTGTTGGAGCTGTATGAGACAAGGAATCCAATACACAATAAAATGAATACAACTCTTGACCCTTGAGCAGTAGAGCTTTGAAGCCCAATCCACCCCATCTCTTCACCGGAATTATGGCAAATTTGTGATTATTACTGCCATAAATTAATTTCGCATTGAGGATTCGCAGGTACTTCAGGTAGTCAGATTGTCTGAATTCAAGTGCTCGGGGAAAGGTGGGATTTCTCTCGCAGTGTTCATAGGAGTAAATAAGAGACCCCAGACCCTTCTCCCCCCAAAACGTCAACGAAGAGCCTTTCAGGTGCATATCATACACCTTTAACTTCAGTTATTACTTATTGGAGTTGATTCTGACCAATGGCAGATGTTTAAGTACATATTCACTTTGTTTACACATTTCCATGTGGCTTGTATTTATTCCAGCCCACCACAAAGGGCAAGGCAATAAATTTTCAAAGAGGTTCGTAGTCAGGCTAATACACAACTAGAAGCAGGGTCATATTGCACATCACTGACAGGGGAAGATCCTCTCTGTTGTGATTAAAATTTTATTTCTCTTTGTCGTAACAACTTTCAATGGCATCATTTAAAATTCAACACTTTCTCTGTCGCCTTCAGTTACCACATCTTGATGAATTGACATGCTTTAGAATTTGAACATTAGCGAGCCTATAACTGTTGATAATGAGATGTCAGATCTTGAAGATTCCATCGAAAGATAACGCGACCAGATTGCATAAAAAGCAGCAAGTACCACCAAAATGTGCACACAAACTAATCTGGTTGTGTTCTCATGTAAATGAGGCTCTGTGATCAAATTGATTGATAACGTATACCATGAAAATGCAAATTCCTCTCACTTTCTTCCAGTGTGTTTTTTACAGAGCTATTATGCATAATGTTGGTCATTGAAAGTTAGGAGGCATCAAATTACTCTTCTAGAATTTAAATAATATTCAAATTTCAAGGCTTATAAAAAAAGAACACATTTTTCTTTGAGTAGAGCTTATGATTATTCGAACTTGGCAAAACTCCTAAGTAATATTAGAGAAAAGTGCAAATTTGATGTATGTGTGACTGAATGGAAGTTTTTCATCTGCAGCCAATATTGAGACTTCTATTAATACAATGTAAATGATGGATTAACAGGCATTTGGCCTACTCTACACCTGGATATCTAAAGAACTGCGCTGTTGTTTATGATTTACTATATCACTATATAACAATATGTAAAGGAAAACAAATGCACGAGAATCAGATGCCATATTAACATATCATTCAAGTCGTAACAGTTTTGTTGACTGTTAATGTTAAAAGTGTAAGAAATGGCTTCTGACTGGCAGGGGCACACTATCGGCTCTCTCTAATCTCTGTGATTGCCGTTTGATTGAAGTCTTGTTAACATGTTGCAGAGTTTTTCTGTCAGCAGCGAGCTGTAAATCTGATTAGCGTAAAAGTCATCTCCCAGCATATACATCCATTGGGAGCATTTTCGTCAGTCAATAATATGTGTTTTTCCTACATTTATGTGTATTTGCCCTAGGTCAGGTTCTATTTGGAAATGAATTGAGGCAGGGGTCCACAATTAGACCCTGGCAGGACAAGAATGTCGTACCATTGTTGGTCCCGCGAGGTGTTTCATTAGATCAAGTTTCATCAATTTTGGTCAAGAGTAACCGGAGAGATGTCCTTTAGATTTTTGAATTGGACCGGCTTCTGTCAGGTTCGGCTTTATTTTCACCGACTCTGGCTACCTGTCTCCAGCTCCACTGTTTTTAATGGTGTCAATTTTCATTTGCTACCAAATTTTTCTAGCTGTCTTTCAGTAAAAAAGAACTAAGCTCCCCATGATTAAAGATGTTGAATTACTGTGCTAATGCATTTGTCATAGGTTAACCACTGGATAGGTCATGTTCCACAACATTTGTTTGAATGTCAGACAGGGGTTTCTAATTCCTAAAAAAAAAAAATGAACAGCTACTGGTTGCAATTTTCCACTGGGTGACATGAAAATTAATGTTTATACTGGTAGCAGCCTAAAAGTACAGCATCGTGTTGGTTCTATCTCAGTGAAGTAATGATAATATACCTGGTACTGGTACTTTTAATTTAATTTGGTTGATTTGGCACTAACCCTTCATATCTATCAGCTATATAAAAAAAAGATTCATTTGTACTGTTTGTAAAGTTAATCGTAACCAATAATAATCATATGTGACAGATGTTGTGAGGGTTTGTATCCGTATATATATATTTACAGATAATCCATATTTCTGACCTCTCTTTAAATTGAAAGAGGAAAAGTTACATCTGATTCCAGTATTCATTAAAAAAGATATTTGTAGTCCTAGAGGTAATACCAGCATATGTATGGCTTGTAATTCGTATATTCCGGTACTAAAGAGGAGTATACAGGAAATGGAGAGGCTAGGACCTGATCATTATTTTCTCATAAAGATTTAGGTGTGTGGAGATTAGAAAGGGAAACGCCAGTAATAGGATATGCTTGAACAGATGACGATTCCTGTGCAATGGGTTCATCTTAGCAGACAGCACCATTTTATCACCATTATTGCTCCGTATTATCAAACCATCACTAATGCTTCTTTTACCTCCATCTGTGTGGAAGAAAAACGGGTTGTACAGAATGGTATAATCGTAATGTTTTAATTGAGTTGGTTTTGCAGGTGATCATTGATAAAAAATGTTAAAAGGCTAAGTTGTAAATTTTTTTTCCTGTTTTTAACTAAATGTTTGATCTTTCCTGTACATCAGTGATAGAACATGAAAAGTGGATGGTATGTGTCATGAACAGAGTCAATCAGGGGGAGCCTCAATAACATTTTTTTCTTCAGTTTATCAGATAAATATTTCTTACACATTAAGATTTGTAGATGTGGAATTTTTCATCTCAATTCCATACATGCACAGTACAAATTATTGTGTTTGATATCCAAACAATCCTAGAAAATGTAAATCCAGACACTTCTCTGAGTGCGTCATTGGAGGTTGATTGACATGAAATTCCTCCCCAGCATTCCTTGCTCCACCTGATGCAGACTGGTCTCGTCTCAGTTCTTCCTGTGCAAATGGAGCTTGTTTGTCGTGTAAACTCTGGAAATGGACACCTTTCGCTATCGGGAGGACATTGTCAACAGACAACATGCTCCCCCCCATCTCACTGTGTATGAAATGTATCAATTGTCATGACAACCCAGATGGACACAGGTGTGATTTTATCTATTGGACATGAAGCCGGGGTCTGGACCCATTGTGACCACTATAATGGAAATTCTATTAAGAGTAAAACCACTGTAATTGAATAAGTCAGCAGTGCAAGCATCCCATCCACTTATCAATTCAGTCAATACATTGATCAAGACTTTTTAATCCAAATTTCAAATAGGTGAAGAAGTGCAGGGTTTTTGTCTGCTTCTATGTCTACCCAGGGTGGATTTAGATGTTTGGTTTTTTTTTTAGGGTCTGCCTTTCAGTCTAAGCTTTTGACCAAAGGTTGCACCACGACACCTTGAGTGTTTTATTCGGTTTTGTTCGAGTTGAGTACCAATACAAACAGGCCTCAGTGCCAATTCAATGCAGGAATGTCGGATCTCGGATCACTCGGCTCATTTTATAGGATTTTATCTTCAGTCATTTTTCCCTCCATAAAACATGTTTGCCCATTTCTATAATTTTATTCTATAGATGGGCAAGATATCTGACACTGTGATGCAATTATTGTCCTGTGAAGTGTTTAACGATGTATCTCTCCTAAATTTAATTTTTCCTGCAGTAAAATTTGCAAATGCTTGCTTTCAAATTTGCATATAAGCTCCATAATTCGTAACAAAGTTGTCAAAGTCAGCACATTCAGACATAATTGATTCATTCCAGAGTATCATAATTAACAAAACTGAAAACCATATAGATTGAACACATCAAGTTGATTTCCCACAATTCAATCAGACTGCCAAGTAATGTGTTAGCTTTAGATAAATGATACATATAGTGTTCAGTGAAAGGATTACAATCGTGTGTGCCAACTAAAGAGAGGGGGAAGCAAGCAGCGGGGTCAATTTACCTGCTCCAATCCCAAATGATGCTTGCAAATGTAGTTGTTGTTGTCCATTGTGCATTCGTTGTTGTCTACAGATAGTTCTAATGTCAGATAGTGTGTAGATGCTATGAACTGTGAACATGCCTGCATAGATAATTCAATCTTGTCGTCATTGTGATAGATAAAATGATTCACTAAATTCCATTGAAAGTTAACAAGTGAATTTTTGGCGGGCTTTGGAAGGCATAGGGCATGTCGGTCTGGCGGAGAGGAATATTTATGTACATGCACCGCTGTGTGCCTTTTGTATAACTGTAAAAATCTGTAGCACCTGGGACTTGATTCAAGCGAAACTGTAATATAAGAAATAAATATGACACGATATCTTAACATGAGTATAAAAAACCTGTTGGCTGGGGAAACAGTACCCAGAACTGTGCAATATGAGATCTCCTTCCCCTATGTATTATCAGGCTTGGCAGCCTGAGCAATTGGAAAGGTGTTTAGCACACACAATATGTCATCTGGGTACACTATGGTACATTTCACTCCTTGTTACTTTCTTCTTCTGCTGGAATTTCCTCCAATTCATCTGTTTAACATTATCTGTGGTTGGATCTTTGAGCTGCTCTTAACACTTCTAATGAGCCATTCGACAGCTCGGTCCTCAAGTCTTTCATTTCTGTAAATGAGTAGCACTCTACTAGTGCAATTTTTGAAAAATAATATTTATTTTTGAGTTGGGCAATGTAACAACTTCCCATGAATGTAAACAATTCACACACGAAGCATTAAGAACATTTGTGGTTCATTTTCGGAAGGTCTGTATCGCATTATTACCAGTTAAATACATTTTTAAACCTCACTAGCTGTGCCAGGAGATTTAGTATTGGTGGGTAGCCTGTTCTTATCAGGTTATGTGCGTGTTGTGTTTTGTAATGGTGGCCATTTTTCATTGTCGTCTGGCCAGTGTCCATTCTTGACTTGCTTCCTAGGGTGGAAGTCAATTGCCTGATGTTTGAAGGTACACACCAAAGACAGCTGGCTATCCTCTCTCGCTGGGGTGACAAGAGGTTGAGCAACAGGGGTTGACTGCCATCATTAGCATTCACAACACTGTGAAGATTTACAGCTTTCTTGTGGGTAGTGAATTCAGAATTTGGGGGCTGCTTTGACAAACTGTGTTGGGGACTTTTAAAAAACAGATCTTATCAAGCTCTTGAGGGAAATGTTTTGGCCCATTGTTATGACCCAGACATTTGGTGGAAATGCTTTGGAGGATGACAGATTAGGTTTCTCCTGCTAAATGGGATCTGGTTGGGATCTTCACCAACTTATTGTCTGTACTCACCTACAAACAACAAAGCTATCTCTCCTTAGAACAACTACTTTAAAAGACAGTAGGAATCAGATTGCCTCCAATTTTCTCCTCCCTATTTGCACAAATATGTTACATACATGTATCAGTTTGTAAGCAAATTTACATAACAATTCATAGGGGTTTTGCACTGTGAAAGGTAAAATGCTTTGAACAGGAGATTGCAAATAGTTGCAAAACAGTTAAAAAGATTTTTTGAAATATTTTCACACACTTCACTTGCTGTTAAAAATCTTATGAGGTTCCGTAAGGGAATTGGAGAAGAATTTAAAATACAAGGAAACAAACGGTGTATATGTGTCATAGTTTTAAATAGTGCCCTCTATGTCACATGTATAACAGAGGTATACATTTATCATTCATGGCCATATTGAGATCAGAATTCCATAAATTTTGAATAAAGTATCGATTTTTGCTCTGGACGATGAACAATGTTTTGATGCTAAGTATGCCCTGGTATGTCCAGGATGGCAGTATTCATTATTAGTCACAGACGATGGTCACAACCCACCATTGACCAATTCCCTCACCGATTATGATATGACATTGTGTCCCAGTTGAAGGTTCATTAACTATCCATTATGGCAGTGTAAATTTATTATAGAACAGCAGAAAAAGAGGGAAAGATCAGTTTCACTCCATTTACAAGCCTATTACAATGGAACCGTAATGGGCAACTGCTTGTAGCAAATTTTCAATTGCATCCACACTGAAATGAAGTGTGTGATAAATTGTTAGAAGTGTTGACCCTTAGGAACTATAGCAATACTATCTGATTGCCCCAGCCAAGGGATACGGTGACTTATGATTACCCATGTTCTGCAATAAATCACAGACACAAGAAGACAAGAGACTCGTACATCTTGGAGGGGCAATCATCCACAGCAGCAAATGCAAATTGTTGGCATTATCCGAGTTCTCCAGGGAAAGGAGAATTAAGAGGGGTATAGGCAGCCAGGGGATGCCCAAATGAGGCAGAGAGCAGGCTAAGTGGTCCACGGTCCTGGTTTCCCTGGTAGAGGAGCTAATGGACATTGATTTGAGGTTGAGGCTGGGTGACAGTGGTTTTGATTGATGAGGGCCCTGAATCTGCTGAGTCTGAGATAGTCCTGGAGTATGTGTGAGACCAATTTGCTGGCATGCAAGAGGGGGAGGGATGTCTCGTAGAAAGTCATTGTGGTGGTACATTGTCTCTAAGGTTTCCATTTTGCAGGATTTATTTTGTACTTTAAGATGTGTGTCTGACATGTTGAGAGCTGTAAATCAGACGGGGAAGGATAAATGGTCATAGAAAGCAAGTGTGAGAAAAGAAAATATTAAAGATACTGAACCGCAAGATGAAAATTTAAGTACACTCTTCAAGTTCTGTTTATGCTTTTCCTTTACCCTTAATTTACTTTTTTGAAATAAAATGACAAGCCAATTTAATACAGCCCTGCCCATCATTTAAGTGAGAATTCATGTGCACCATATGATACAAGCATCCAAATAAGAAAAAATTATTTTATTAATCTATTTTCATATATTTGAATAGATGCTGACATCTGATACATAATCCTAGGATTAAGTCATATTAATTCATTTGTTATTTTGATAAAACTGCAGCAGTGCTACGAATTAGATAATGACATTTATTGGTATTAATAACAGAAACAATAGGAAGGCAATTAAAGCAACATAAACAAAATCCATTAATGACTATTTTATGCATTCTTTCTTTTCTTTAAAGGCGCAAACTCTCAACAACATCTATATTTTTCCACATTCCATGCAATGAATTATCTTTTTTATCACTGCTTAACAACTCTCGCAGAATTCATTATTGGAAATGCTGGTTTACACGAATGGGAACATAAAAACAATTTTATTGAAAATAAAGCCTCCGGCACATGACTGGCGAATTGAATATCGATGGAAATGATCTGATTTATTCCTCCCATTGTTTGGCTTCTGCAAAAAATCAAGGATTGTTTTCAATAAATTGAACCTCCCCAAATGTGTTGGACATGTGTGGATACTCATCCCACATCGGCGGAGAAAATTTATGGAAAAAGGGCAAGTAAGGTCTGTCCAGACTCCATTTATATTTGTGATGATTACAGACTAAGTACGGCCTGATTTCTGTGTTCTGTATCAATTACTGGGTTTTAATACAAGGAAAATGAAGTCCTGTTGTCTAACGTCCCTCGGACAGTGGAGCTGGGAGATTATTCCCTGTTATTCCCTTATTTTCCTGTCTAACAAAGTCTTCTAGTGTAGGAATTTAGATAAGTTCTTAGTAATTGCCTCATCTCTTTGATAGTCATGTTGTAATTTGGGGCTGATTGCCTCAGAATGGGAAATGATTACCTCAATGTCTACATTGGTTTCTGTGGTCACTAATTCCCTTACAGTCAAGACATTTAAAAGCTGATTCACGGCAAATTGTTAATATATACATATAAATGTTGGGTTTGTTTGATATTTGAGATTTATAAAGCAGTTTGCTCATAATTTTAGAAGTTTTGAAAAAAAATAGCAAACTTTTTTCTTTCTTTTTTCCCTCTAATTGTTTTGACATAAGGAGAACAATAATGTCCATCATGTCAAACAGTTGATGTAGGGTCTAAGCCAAAGGGCAAAGACAGAGGGAACTCGACTAATATATATAATGATCAAAGCCACATGTGTAGAACTGTGCCTCTCTCTCAATCCCATTGGAGAGTTTGTCAAATCATGGCGGCTTCTTTGGAGGTTCTATACCAACCTTTCAACAGCTCCTGATTAATTCAGATGAGGGAAGAGACAGTGATGGCTGAACACCTGTAATTTACTTTGTGGGGCACCTGTAATTTGGTCTTCCTGCACAACTGTGCAGGCTCGCCTCCCCCCATTTTCCAGGTTGCATTGATTAATGATGATTTTCCACCAATCATTGTTGTGACAATTTTCTGAATGTGACTCTTCTATAAGGGAGGTGTGAAAGAGTTCATCAGTCGCATTTTTGGCTGATTATTTCTTCCATCTGCTCCCTGTTGAAGGCTCGTAAATTACTTCTAACTACAGAGCCCCTAAAAAATCGTCTAAAGGTATGCGAGGTGAGAAGGGATAATTTTTGAGGCAGTTCTCATTATGTTTATGTCTGGAAATGCAATCTGCACCATTTGTTTTACTGTCATGCCTGTAAATGCAAATGATCTTCATCACTTAGGCATATTGCTCCAGCAGGAACTCTTCTAGTCATTTGTCAGTTTTGCTTTAGCTTTACCAAATATCATTGATTGCTTTACAGAGTTAAAAGATGCACACCTACAGCAGAGAGAGAGAGAGAGAGAGAGAGAGAGAGAGAGAGAGAGAGAGAGAGAGAGAGAGAGAGAGAGAGAGAATTAAATAAACCAAATTAAAAAGAGGGAAGATAGGGCTTTATAAATTAGAGAGGATTCTTGATTAATGAGTTCTTTACATTGACGAGTGGGTTCAGAGGTCAGTGGCGAGTTTGTACATCATTGAACATGAGGGCATTGATTCACATCCCTGCCCACTCTCTGTGCTGTTTTAATTAGAACAGTTTCTTTTTTGTGATGGATGGGTTTTCAATACTTCAGATCAAAAAGAACAATATGGCCAACAATTTCTCCCAGTGATTAGTTGTTGAAGAAAAAAGTACCAGGGTATTGCAGTAATGTCCTCGTTTTCAGATTAACTGTTTGTAGAAATGTGTTTATATCAATTTGAAACCTTAAGTAAATTTATCAATATAGAAATCAGAATAAATGTGAAGATTAGTGAGAAAGTTGCATTTCACATAGAAGGATTGGCTAAAATATGTTAGCAGTTATGAAAATATAAATATTGCAATATTTTTCTTATTGTATTAAAAAGAATGGACCATGGGAAGGGTTCCCACAGATTGAGAAAAGTAAATAAATATATTGTTTAATAAGGTAGTGTTTTTTAATTTCATAGCTTGAAGATATCAACCATTTTATCAAGAGGGGATTTAACCAAGATATCTCAATGTGTTCACAATACGCTCAAAATGCCAATATTGAACTTGAGAATAGCTTCCAGTCACTTAGGACCGAAATGAGCCTTAACTAAAACCTCATAATAAAAAACTTTTATGAAGTGGCTTCTTTGAATGGGTCATTTTTGAATCTCACAAGGCTTTGTTCGATAAATGCTGAGGTGCTTAATCAGAAACTGTTATTTTTATCTATGATCAGATATGGTGCATGTCAAAATGGGCGGTCATTAAAAAACCATTGAATCTTTGAGAAGAAAAAATTTACCAAGTGTTTCAGAAGGGTTAAAAAAGGCTTCTATTGTTTGTGGTCAATGGCCATTTGTGAATTACCTCGATTCAAGATTACGATAACGCAAAGTTCATTCCTTTTTTCCACCTGTCTTAGTTGAATCAGCGTTGACTTGGAATCGTGAAATGTTGGCAATTCACAATCATACCAATTCTATAACATTACTGTATTAAAATAAAATTTCATCTTTTCTTTGAGACATTTCCTTTTAAGGTTTTATCTGAATCTTAATCTGTGTATGAATTCGCAAGGTTAGGAACCATTTAAATAGGAATATAGTTTCCTTTCTTTGTGTATATTCATGCGCTTTGATATAAATTTGAATCAATCTAATGTATGGCTTGACCTTGTCAATACCAAACCTCAAGATTACGGTGCTTTTTAAATCAAAATCGAAATAAAAAAACAGGATTTGAAATCACTTACAGATATCAAATATCTGTCATGAGAGTGTCATAGATTTTTTTTTTGAAAGCGAAAGTTCTGATCAAGTTCTGAAGTCCTTTTGAATGATTAATATACATGTACGAATGATATATATCGTGATCACTTCACATAAGTATCAGAAAGTGTATTGGATTCCGTGTAAGATACACAAAATGTACATTAAATGGAGCGTCCTAATGTTCGCCATGATGAGTGACATTTTGTAAGTGACATGTAGCGTGCAACGATATCCAGTCACGCTAGTTTGGAAACCCATGCACCTGTACCACAGTTCTCTGTGTATAAACCGAGGCACAATCGCATAGGCTTCAACAACGGGATAATTACCTGGGATCATTGGGGCTGTCGTAAAAAACAGCATGTTATGAAAGAGAATTACGCCAAGAAATAAGTACAGTGGTAACACTTGTCTTCTGTTATAATTGTTGTTGACATCTCTTCATTACAGTTACACTGTGGGATTTCAGTGGCCACTAACTGCTAGTTAATCAAAGACTCCCAGAGTTATGTTTTTGAATATTTCTATACAAAATCGTGTATGGTTTGTATAGAAATAAAAACTATTGCTATAAATTTACTGGTGTGTCTTCTTAGGTACAAGCTTCATAAGTTTTTTAAGCATTGATCCAAAAAATGAAAGGAGAACTATTAGGGTACCTTGAAATGAAAAAAAATTCAGACAAAAATTACACTTGGTTTCTATTTTGTTCTCTTTAGAATTCGGCCCATATTTAATTTAGCTTGCAAAGATATTTTTTCCTGAAAGGTTCAAGTCCACCCTATGCCCCTGAGGTATATACAGGAAAATAAGCCAGGCAGAATTATGCTTGGACATCAGCCAGCCATATTTCACAGAAAGAGGTTTTTTTCTAAAGAAAACACAGGTAGCCTCACCCTTCACCCAGTCAGGTGGAAGTTGCAGCTCACCCAGCAGAAATTTAACCTGATCAATCCGACTTTTTTATTCATCGTGTTTTTTATCCGTGGCTTGAGTTATGAGAGTTATTCATTAGGCGCTAAATTGTTATGATTTTTTTAAAGAAATTTCCAAAATTATTTGCAATACCTCTTTAAAAAAAAATCATTGCCAGTAATAAGTGAGTTAACCTTCTCTTTTACCCGTGTTACTAAAAAGACCGTATATGTTGTGCATTAATGGTAAAATTCACTAGTTCTGGGGTTTTATGGTTTGCTTCATTGAGTTCATTAAAGGGCAATATTCTCTTCCTCTCTCAGTCTTCCACTGTGACAAGCTCTGTCCTTGATTCGGAAGAACAGAAGTTACATGGAAATTCCGTTTATTGCCAATCAGTCACATTTAATTATAAGTTGTGATGATGGCGTTTGATTGGAATGACTGTAATTACAAGAGGTTATCGGCTGAACTCTTGCCTAACCTTGTCAA
Source organism: Magallana gigas (assembly GCF_963853765.1). Taxonomy (NCBI): domain Eukaryota; kingdom Metazoa; phylum Mollusca; class Bivalvia; order Ostreida; family Ostreidae; genus Magallana; species Magallana gigas. Next base: position 8,339,816 of record NC_088857.1, read on the forward strand.
GTTTATCTCCTGCTTTACGACCACAGAGCTTTAGTTACCCCTGCTGAACAATGGCCGAGGCCTCATCTTCTACTTGTCTAGATTCCAGTTTATGCTGTCTGTAATTATAGGAGTATAAACATGAATTATTCTGTATTCATTTTATAATCCAGCTCTTGAAAGATGAATTTTTCATTATGTAAATTTGATGGCTTCTGGTGTATTAATGTAAAATCTTGCCCTTGCAAGAATCATTCATTAAGTTAAAGAATAATATGTGATAAAGTCCCCTTCCTCTTTGTGTCTGATAGGAAAATCTTTTGGATCAAGTTCATTGAGAGAATTCAATACTTATCTTTTTGCCATCATATTGCTATATATGACTAGTTTATTTTCTGTTGTGTTTGATTGATTAGTTTAGGAGATGAAATGAAACCAAAGCTAGTTTCAATCGAAACCTTTTCCATCAATCCTTTATAAAGAGATGTGGCTGACTAGCTTTAAGTTTAAAGGAGATACTGATTTGTTTCTGCTGCTGTGTTACCTATAAATTGCTTCAGTTCAATTGTAATTAACTCTCCAAAATGGCTTGTTATCTGTTCCATATTTGTCACACTAGCCAAGATAAAAATCTTCAAAGCTCAGAAAAGCAAATAAAAAATGTGAATGCACAAAAATTCAATAATTCATACAGTCTACAGTTATATTTCTTTTTTTATCTTTTCAGATTCAGCCAATCAAACAGCGAGATAAATGTCAATCTGGACGACAGTATAGATTTCAGGTGCCCCTTCTACCCTTCTGGCACTTCATCCAGCTCCTATAAATACTACCTAGTGTATATTGTAAGTATACAATCGTCCAGTGAATACCCAAGTAATCCTTTTCAGTGGCGGATCCAGGAATTTGAAAACGGGGGGGCGCAGTTAAAGGCAGGGGGTCTTGGGGCCGCCTTGAGGCCCCCAGTGGGTCCAGGGCAAAGCCCTGGTGGGGGTCCAGGGGGCGAAGCCCCCGGAAGCTCCTGAAATCTAGATATTTTGAAAGGCAAAAATCATGTTATCTGGAGGGCCAATTTTTACTTATTTTCCCGTCATTTTAGTCACTAGAAATGTTACCAAAATGTTATGAGACATTTAATTTTGAAGTAACAAAAGCTGCAGAAAGTTTCAATTGAGCTCTTACAAATAAGAAGTATTTATTTCATTGTATCTGGGATAAGACTTTTTACTAAATTTTGTTCATTTTGTACGCTTTTGCAATTTTACTCAATAATATTGTTATTTGTCATAATTGTCCATGCAGGAGAAAATTTGCACCAATGAGTTTGTCGGTCGTAAATAATTAAAATAAATAAAAGCAAGAAATACTTCAAAATATCGTACACAATTATAGCTGTTTTATTTAAATGGATTGTTAGACACCATTCTTCTTGGGTTTTTGTTAATGAAGATGTCGACAATTTTCTTGTAGTCTAGGGGAATATCTCTGTGAATTTGGAGAAGAGTAAGGGCGTTTAACCGGTCCTGTCCCATAGTACTTCTTTGGGACGATTTAATACGTTTTATTGCTGAGTTTCCTCGTTCAACAGTAGCACTCGACACAGGAATAAGTAATAGAAGAGTAATTATTCTGTGAATATTATGTACTACATAAACCGAGTCTTACACAAGAAGTCCACTCGTACACAAGTTGAGCCGTTCCTATTTTTTTTTAATTACTAAACTATATCGAATGAAATAACACTTCTACATGAATATGCCTACAAATTATAAATCTTTGTATTTTTCATTTTACAAATTGAATTTAATATTAAAGTAAAGCATGACTTTATATGATCAGAAAAAAATCATCCACCAAAAAAAAAAAAAAAAAAATCAAACGGGGGGGGGGGGGGGGGGGCGCGCGCCCGGCGCGCCGGCGCTGGATCCGCCACTGCTTTTGAAGAATAATGCAAAATTAAGAATTTGACAAACATAATTGGTCTGTGAAAAAGTGATTCAAGAGAGATAACTCTTGCTTGTTTTTAGGTAACCATGGACGAATACAGTCAATGCCGACTGGATACCCCAGTCAGAGGTACACTTGTAATCAACTGTTCCGAGCCCAACACGGAGCAGTACTTTACCATCCTTATCCGACGCTTCCAGTCTGTCCCGGGGATGATTGACTTCCCGCCGGGAAAATATTATTTCATGAGTAAGCACAAAATATTTTATATACACTGTATGATATTTATGTACATTATAGTTTTACAACATCATAAGAGAGTATAAATGAAATGAAGCTGTATCTGGATATGTTTTACTTGATTTTTTCTATATTTGAGTTAATTGTTTAAAATTAACAGTAAAAATCATTGGCTGTAGTTTTATCATAAGTGGTGTATAAACTTGTATTTGTTTCTACAGCAACTTCCACGGGTTACCTGGAAGGAATCAACAACAAGGAGAATGGAGCGTGTCGGTCAAACAACATGAGACTAGTGATGACAGTCCGAACCCCGGAGTCTCAGACCCCGGCCCCCACCCAGGCCCCCCAGAACAGCTCAGGGCCGGTACCGACCACTACCACTAGCACCACTACGACCACTACCACTCCTAAACCGGTGACACCATCTCCATCTACTCCCACCCCCACACCCAGTACTTCCACCATCAAACCATCTACCACTACCATATCAACCAGTAAGTCAGCCTACTGTTCATCCATGTCATTCTGTCTATAAGTTATTAGAATCTTATATTTATGTAAAATGAAATCAATTTGGTTAATTTTAGGAAATATAAGAATTTGAAACTTTTTTTTTCAGCTACAAAGTTCAAAGAGAAACCAGTGGACCCCAGTAAAGAAAATGTTATAGATGCAACTGGAACTAGCAAGAATACGGGGACTATAAACAGTGCATCAAGGACACTATGCTTCTCCAAAACTCTGCTCGTAGCATCGTTAATGATTTTTATCTTGCTACTACGATAGCATCTACTTATTATAGTGAATCGGTTCTAACGAAAATAAGTGTTGCTGCACACAAAGGAGACACTGAAAGTGAAGGATTCTACTTGTGTTGGAAAACTTCAAGAGTGTAGTATTGACTTCTGTTTTACGGAAGAAAGGAATAGAAATTCAGACTTCTTTGGAAGAAGAAAAGCTTCTAAAGCGTTTCTACCTATTGAATCTGGTTAGTCATATTGTAAATATTGTCTGCCATTTTTGAGGACACAACAAAATGTGCTCAATCATCAATCATTCCAATGCTGCAATGATCATGTTTCAACCGAAAGATTCACAGAACAATGACATAATTCAGGTGCATCTTTGCCGTGGAAACATTGCAATAATTAAATGATACCATGGTTACGGATCGAGTGACGATGAGTTAATTGTGTTGTCATGAAGATTATGTTTTGCAATATTTAGTCCCCCCGATCTTCCTTGCTGTGATTGTATTGTCTCACCAACAGTTACCATTGGCAACATGTTTCCATAGCAACCGTATTTGCCATACATATACTGTGATTTTTTTGCTTCAATGCTATGAGCTGGAAATTTAGAAAAGTGTATCTCTGGATCAAAACAGTGCTAGTTATTGTACTGTATTTAATTTAAACCCAGAATTATTTCAGTTTAATTTGATTATTGTTGGAAATCTAATGTGCTTTGTCAAACCCTGTACATTAGTCCAGATATTTGCTCCAAAATTTGATTTTGTTTTTCTTTTGTCACTTTCGTGTGTGTTCTGTTGAGAATTGTATATACGATGTATATAAAGAGCTATTTACCTAGAGTAATATAGCAAGTGAAGAGACTTCACTCTAAAAGTTTGGAAATTATTTAATGTATCAATATGAAGTATGACTGTATATTATTCAAGTGAGTTCTGTGAGTTCATGTTTGTGTGTGTATATGATTTCAATTCTTTTTCCTTTCTTTTTTATGAAAATTATTTTTTAGAAAACATTGCTCTGTGATACTGAGCTTGATTTTAACTAGATTTAATTCCAAATCATTTGCATTTGAAATGAACAAAAGCTGTTTTTATATCAATTCTTATGCACCATATTCACGAGAATTTTTAACCTGTGGATGAATTGAAATCAATCTGTAAGGATGTAATGTGTGCTTCTCATCATGGGCTGTGAAGGAAAGCTTGGTTGTGTGATAGTGTGTGACATATGTGTGTGATAGTAGGTGTGTGCATGATGGTTGGTGTGTGACACATGTTGAAAGATGTGTGGATTGTGTATGTGTCTGTGTGTGAAGAGTTATTTTGCAGTATTAAGAGGCCTGCTTTTCACCATATTTTGATGATACTCCATCCTGCTGAACTGTCCATCTTCTTCATCATGTCTGACATATCAGTTCAATTTGTCCTGTGAGCTTTCTCAGCAAGCTTTGTAGATATTAGGTGTTTGTTATCTGTCCTGTAAATCTGATCCAGTATTTTTTTTTATATATTTGGACGAAAATTTAGTATTGAAGTTATGATTGTAATATTACAAGTGGACTATTATAATTAAAATCATCATCAATGAATTGAATTTTAAAAAAAAACACCTTAGAAGCAATATGTCACAGAATGGGCAGTGAAGACTCATCTTGAAAACATTTGTACTTTGTTCAGTGATATGAAATGCAATGTTAATAAGAATAACTATTTGTTACAAATACTTGTAAATGTTACTGGATTACATCAAATCTTCTCATGTATAGTTCCTGAAAAAAGATCATGTGTCATGACCCTTGAACTCTCCACTGGAGAACACCACAATATGGCTTACTTGAGTTATTTAAGGATCAGCTGAAGAGCAAACTTGACAGTCTGTCAGAAGGTGTAAGAGAAGTTTGTGATCTATATGTATGTAAAGAGTTGTGTGAAAGAGGAGAGAAACCCTGCAATAAAATATCAGATTACACATTATCACTGTGTCTTCTTTTTTATTTTCAGCCTGATAAGAATGCATTAGTTGTGGCAAATTTAGTGTTTATAAATTGAATATTAGATTGATCACTTCTTTTATTTTAAATTATGTAAGTCATAATATCTACCTAAGACTCTTAATTATGAATAATCACATAAATCACGGAATGGCTACAAAGCCTATGAGCTGTTGGATTTACGATAGGAATTGTACATCTATCAGACCAAGTCACCACGGATAGACCCTATAGGTATATAACCCCTCAAGATCAAAGGAGTTGAAACAGATTCCAGAAATTTACTGAAACCATTTACATGTACATGCATGGGGCAGTGTAAAACTGCAAGTGCATTATAAGGGTAAAGTTCAAATTATTTAGTTCGTTTCTGGAATTTATTTATTTTATGGCGCTCTGTATTGTTCCTATCAAGGAATTTAGCTATTTCTAAAATACTTATGGATTGCATAATGCAGTCCCTTATTGGCTGCGGAACATCTTGAATATTGGAAAAGACACATAATACAATAAAATATTAAGGAGTCGATGTTGTTTTAATTGTATGATAAAAATACTTGTATAGAAAATGGCATTAGACAATGTATGTGCCCTTTGCAATTCCTTGTCAAATAAACCTATATACTGACCCATTGTTATTACTATTGTGAATCAAAGAAGGAGCTTTTGAACGCAAACTTAAAAGGTTTGATTAAATCCTTATTGAAATAAATACCTTGAAAGTTTTCTGACTGGCATATTTTCCAGATACCATATAAATTGATATACAATTACACTCGGGACATCAATACACAGCATATTGCATTTATATTTCGTAGACTTAATTTCAAAGGTTTGTGTACAGATCGAATGCAATTTATAAAATATATGAAATATATGAATTATGTCATGCTAACTGAAAAAAAAACTTTCTTGAGAAATGTTATTCAAATTATATTGATGTATTTATTTTTCTTTTAATTGTTTTCCAATAAAAATTATGTATTACGAAAAAGTATATATATTAATGTATGAATTATGTATGCTTTTTAACAATTAAATCACTTCTTCAAAATTAATTTTCAAATCATTGGAAAATAGCTCATGTTTTACCGCTCTTTAAGAAAGATGATCCATCTGTTGCAAGTAATACAGACCGGTGTCCCTGCTAAGCTGTGTCAGCAAAATTATGGAAAGGATAATTTTTAAGCATGTTTACAATTTCTTTCACGTAAATAATTTATTCTATAAATATCAGGCAGGTTTTTTTGCCTGACCATTCCATGGTATTCCAACTATTAGAAACATATCATAGCATTGTTAAAAGTATAGAAGATGAGAAAATGTGTTGTATGATTTTTGTGTGATTTGTCGAGAGCTTTTGACAGGGTGTGGCACGAAGCCCTAATTTTTAAACTTCAAACTTATGGTATAAGTGGGCATCTTTTACAATGGTTTAACAGTTACTTAAGTGATAGAACACAAAGGATAATGTACAAAATCAAGTTATCATCAACGTTATGTATCAATGCTGGTGTTCCACAAGGGTCAGTACGAGGGTCAATCAAAAAATACGAAGACAACGCGGCTGTCTATCGTATATTTTTCATGAAAGTCATACTTTACAGATTAATCTGTGCACCAACACTTATGTTATTGATATGCGAAGTTTTAGTCCATTTGATGAAACTGTAGTTTTGTTACCCCTTTTTAAAAACAACATGATTTGTCACCACGGCGCACGGTAACGTTCAAAACATGACGTCAAAATTAAACACGCACAGTTTATAGATATACTCCATCTATATATCACGCTTAGTCTCTTGTGCCTTTCTTCTTACAATTTAAAATGGCACTGAACCACTTAACATCTTATTTGCACACATTTGCTCGAGAATCATAAGTTAGTTCTTCAATGTTTTCATTTTCTAACCGTGTATATCTTAGTTTACAGTAAGGATAACCCTGAACGTTGGTTGACGTTACTTCTTTTATGACCAAATATTTACAGATATTCTACTCTTTTTCGGACTGTTTCATATTCAAAATACAATGACTACCACCCCCACAAAATTTATTACAGTTAAACACAAACTTGCAAATAATTGTTGACTTATTTTTTGCACCATTGAGCATTTTCACAGCTTGTATCGGCCTTTTCCTGAGTTAAATCCATTTTATTTGTACTTCTCGTTGCGCCGTGACGTCAGGTGACGTCGATGTTTTTAGTCAATTCTAAAGAGGACTATCTGACTTTAGTTACTAATATCTGTTCGACAAAACAAATATATCCCGTCATTATTTTGTACATAAAATACCATGACTATACTAAATTTGAAGTTTTAATATAATTTGGTTTTAAGCCAAATTTATAGATATAATACTTTCAACATTATATGGTTTATTGTTGACATAACACAAATTTTGACCGTGCGCCGTGACCTCATTTTTGCAGGATTAAATTCTAAATAGTTTTTACAAATAAAAAAATTTATTAACTTTTTTTCTTGCAAATTGTCTGAAACTATTGCTAAATTATGTCTACCAAATTTAGTAATGATATGACGTTAAGTAACATAGCTATGACAAAAGTCTTCGTATTTTTTGATTGACCCTCGTATTAGGACCACTTTTATTTCTTATTTACATTAATGATGTAGCAACGAATATGTTATCATTTTGTAGACTTTATGCTGATGATAATTCATTACAGCATTGTGATTTATATACTAAAAACATTGAAATTGTATTGAACCATGATCTGAAAATTCTCAGCGACTGGTCTGACAAGTGGTTATTGAAATTTAATCCGTCTAAAACAAAAGCTGTTTTTTTTTTGTTTGTTTTTTTACAGAGAAACATGTAGAAGAATTTCCAAAGTTATTTTTTCAAGGGTGTCAACTGGACTATGTTTCAACCCACAGGCATCTTGGTTTACTTTTATCTAATGATTTAAGTTGGTCTCAATATATTAATAATATAGTAAACAGTGCATGTAAAAAATGGGACTTTTGAAAAAACTAAAGTTTACTCTAGGTAGAACTAATTCATCAAAAATGTATACCACGTAAGGGTAAATTAATAACCATGTTTAAAATTCATACAAATCAAGTACCTGAATACTTGAGCAACATTATTCCTGGACTGTAACAAAAGATGTCTCAATATATCACACAAGAAATAGCGAAAATTATAGTGTTCCAATCAGCAGATTAGAACTTTACAAAAAATCATTTGTATCTGGCACCACTCGGAAATGGAATTCTCTCAAATTAGAAGTTTGTGAAGCAACATCTCCCTACATATTCAAGAAAAACATTACTGAAAGTATTCCTCAACCTCGAAAATATTTTTCATTTGGTAAACGCACTATTAATATTTTATTTGTGGTCAAAAGGAGGATGTTATGCAAGAAACAATCTTTCTGAATTACTTTTTAATAGGCTTGAAGAAACAATTTTGATTAACTCACATTTGCTTATTTGGGGTAGTGACAATTATCTTACCATATTTTATTTTTTCAGAAGTTCAAAAGTTCATTATAGAGTCTGGAAAATTTAATGATTAAATTTCTTTTTGCTAATGTTTTATACTGTATATTAACGTTATCTACAATATATATTTCATATGTATCTATAAATACATTAATTCTATGTAATCCACACCCACATCTTGAATGAAAAAAAATTATATACATGTAATTTTATATAGTCTTGTAATGTTGCGGTAGTTTAACACTTCTCTCATGTTTGAATTAATTAGGTTACATCAGATACATAAGTTATTTATGTCTCTGGTTACATGTAGCCTACATAATTTCAAAAGTATTTACGGATGACAAGACATAGTATATGAAAGACATGGGCCTCTGTCTTCAGTGTATGTGTACAGTTTTTTCAGTTAACATATCAAAAGTTTCAGATTGGTTTTATCAAAATATGAACACTTCTGTGTGTATTAAGAAATTACTGATTGTATTTTTTTTCCCAGGGACGTATATACGTTATATTTGCATTTCTCTGGATTTTCACACAGGAATAATTCTCTTATTTATTATAAAAAAAACTGCTTTAGGGTTAAAGATCCTCTGTACTTTTCAATATAGCCTAATTAAATTAATCTGAAGAAGAGCTTAAAATTCAGATTGGACTTTTTATGAAAATAAAAAAACTACGTCGATTTTGTTCTTAAAAGTGCATTCCTAAATATTTCGTTTTTTGCTGAAATTTAAGATAAATATTGTTTTGAAATATATAGGCTACAATTAAATAAATGAAAGGAGATAAATGAAAGCACATCATTGTTACATGTATATAATTATATAAACATATCAATTTGATATTATACACCAAGGTTTATCTTTTTATTTCTTTATCAATTATATTATCTATCTGCAGTATTCTATTTCGTCAGCAGCTGGCACTGAGCAGTTTATGTCTTTGGTGATATGTTGTACTATAAAATAGATCGCACCTGCTGACCAATAAACGACAATTCAATGTACGACATAACAAAACTCCAGAGTCGTTTGTAAAAGATTGTTTCATTGGCTGAATGGAGCGGAATTGTACCCAATGAAATAATTCGTAATGAACACCGCGAACGTTTTAGGATAAATTACTTCCGGTTTCATTTTGTAGACGGAAACTCCCTTGCATACACACAACTTTTCAAAAAAAAAGGAAACTCTGTCCTCAAAATGACGAGTTTTATATGGAATGTTAAAAATGGACAAATCAATGATGTACAGAAGTTTGTAGAAGAGCAGGTACTGAGTTTCATTAATATTTTTTGTGAAGTTAACTGTAACGTGTTAGCTGTAAAACATGAGTCACATTTCAACGTTACTGCAGTAGCATGTTCACATTCGTACATTTTTTTTAATAAGAAGAAATTAACGCCAAAATACCACAAAGGTTTGATTAGACTACTCATTGTTGGCCTGCAAGTAATTAGTAATACATGTATATTTAAAAACTTTAACAAGTGTTATCATTGGTAATGGGATGGAATAAATTATGACTAACTGTATTCGAACTTGGGGCCCAGAATCTTTAGCCGGGTACTCTACTAACTAAGCTACATGTATCTGGTGCTGGTATTCGAATCACGGTCTGGTCCCTCATTATTTCTTCCATCCCTGTTACATGAGTATGCACACAGTTTGAAATCAGACATAAATAAAATAATCATCATTTCACCTGGTAATCATTGGTCATGATAGTTTAAAGCACTGAAAAGGTCAGTAATTGAAAGAAATGTATGTACATACATTTAAGTATGTAATTATTACAACCCTTTCATTTAATGGGGTATAAACTTCAACATGTTATTCATGTTATTGTAAGACTTGCATATAGAAAAACTTGATTTTGAGTTTTTGACTTGGTTATACAATTGACTGCAGTAATGAATTTCAATCTTATTTCAACAAAATAATAAAGTACAAAAAATTGGTATGTATACTTTCTTATTTTAAATGTTGTTATTTTTTTTTAGGGTGTGGAGGTAGTAAACCAAGAAGTGGAAGGTCGCTATCCTCTTCATTTTGCAGCCGATTATGGGCAGGCACAAGTCATCGAATATCTTGTCAGCAAAGGAGCTAAAATTAATGTAAGAAGGCTATGCAGTATTTCAATATTAAGACTGTTGGTCACATGCAATGGTTGCGTCCATTGAGATATAAAATTCTAAGTTTGTTATGATTGGAATCAGCTTTACTAGACTGAAGGTTAATTTCAGCTCCAATAGCTTTTAGTAAACCAAAATTTCTTGGCTTGCTAAGATGCATTAAAAGATAATATTCCCTCTGTAGGAGTAGAAAAACTTTATCTTGAAATCACAAGGAGTAAAACAGATCTGATACTGTATTAAGCAGTATTATTATCATAATTTGTTGCACTTTGTAATTACTTTAAAATAAATATAAATGCATCCTCTGATTTTATAATGAAATGAATTTGATTTGCAGCAAACAGACAAACACAACATAACCCCTTTGTTGGCAGCTGTTTGGGAGGGGCATACGTCCAGTGTAGAAGTATTATTAAAACTAGTAAGTACTCTAAACATGATAAACCTAAAGCTGATAATCAGTATACTAATCACACCAGAAACATTATTTTTCAGTTTCTTTTGTATGTTTTAGCTCAATCCCTACACTAGTACAGTTGCATTTAAAACAACCTCTCCTTGTCCTTTTGTTCTTCAAAAATTCTATAATTTTTGGCATTATAAACTTATTATTTGTATATTGTAGAATCTGATTTGATTATTCCAGTTTTAATGGCAAAGTATTCTAATGTACATGTCATTGTCAAAGCTCTCATCTTTCTCCATGTAATTTTCAAGCAAGTTTCTCATGAAGCTTTAGTTAGATTGAAATGAAATAATTAATAATCACTTATAAGTGTTGTCATGTGTCGTGGTATATATTTTTATATATGATTTATTTACAAATCAAAAAAGAATGCTTTGTAATTTCACTGTTCTCTAGATTCAGTTAGATATTTCAGGTTTTCTAGTTTTCTATTTACCACAGAGCACTGCACATTGTATATATGCATTGTTCCTTGATTAAATTTAATTGATTTAATCCATTTTTAAATCCTTTAAGTACATTAACACTGTACATTTTATAGATAAGTCCATAACATGTAGATGTTTTCCTTATTAAACTTAAACTGAATTGATACTAAGTAATTCTAAGTAGATCAATGAGTGATGGAATTGATCATTTGGACCTATGAGGAAGTTTGAATATGTATCACTCCTCTCTGACTCAATAAGCCCATTTGTGTCAATATGTTCTGATTGGTTTTTAAAAGCTGTGTTTAAGTGTCAGCAATGCAGAAAATATACTGTAGATTCCAAAATAAACACGAGGAATTAATATCCGTGCAAAAATTACGAGAAGCATATCTTGCAAGTTTTAAAATTTTGCTTTTATCGTATGGAGATATGTTCACTACATGAAACTATGATAAAAATTTGGCATTCGCAATTTTAAGTTTTCACAAATTGATGGAAAACAGTTGAATCGCGGAATTAATACTTGCGTAAAATAAGGAATCTACAGTAGTGCCCCTGACTATTTCAATGACTTTTGGTTTACTGATTTTTTTGAGACAGTGGCAGAGACATTGAATTTATGTAAAATAAGATTAAGAATTAACATTAGGAATACAGCATTTATGTTTCTACATGTATATTGTGCTTACAACTTTAACTTTCCATTAAGATTTTTGACTATATATACTATATAAAAGGGGGAACTTCTGTCTGTTAACATTATAGGTGAAGGTCAGAGACAATTGACCAGTAAAGTTCAAGGTCAGATGCATCATAATGGTTGCTTGGTTTCCATTAATGGCAATGCTTGGAGAGTTGAACAAATACTTTTTTTTGTTTAATTAGTTTGATTTAAAAAAGTATATTTGATGAAAAAACTTTTGTCCAAAAAATGAACATAAGATTACCATAAATTTAGCTAGCAGTGTAACTGGTCTGATCTAGTTGGACATGTTCTTAAAGTTAAAGTACCTAGTAGGAGTCGTTTGATTTTTGGTAACATTTCTGTGGATTGATAGTTTCCGTTTTTTCCACAGGGTGCTGACAAATCCGTCAAATCTCCCGATGGGCAGTCTCTAGTGGACTGTGCAGAAAAAGAGGATGTGAAAGCGCTACTGAAGTGAACAGTCGCATTAGGATAACCGATGTACGAGTTCTCTGTGTAGCTGCGGTGTGGCAAAAAAGGATATCATGTATTGTACAAATGACATTTACTACATCGTTTTATTTTATATTTAATTATATTAAGATTATATGTACCAGTACATCAATTGATAAAATGCATAGGCAAAATTTGTGATTTGCAGTTTTTTTTGCAAGATAGATGTATACATGTAGTATTTTTTTTTCATAACTTCATTACAAACTTTTAAAAATTTTGAATTCATAACTAGAGGAGTTTGTGTATTTAATTTTAAAAGAAATTCTATAGGCGATCAGAAATTTAATTTTCAGCTAAAGGACTGTTGTTTTGTGCGTCATTAATTGATTGTTATTTATTCTTTGAGGCATTCATATCTCTCTTTTGTGTCAGGGATATTTCCTTTTATGTCATGAAATTGTTATTAATAATTTTATTCATGAAAGAGTTGTAAATTATGTAAGTACAAGATGGTGCAATACAATGGGGATGGATGTTCAGTCTTTTATGTTATATGCCATAAATATTTGATGTAAAATTTATATTTCTATGAACAAATTTGATGTTAAACTTGTAAATCAATCTTTAGAAGATGTACATCAACCCAAATTTGATTATTATAAAAAGTTCAAATATTGATTGTTTTTAAATATATTGAAACTAATAAAACCAGCAAGATTCACTTAAAAATAGCATTATAGGTACATGTACTTAAGAATAAGGAAATTTCCTTTTGTTTTCATCCTATAGTTTGTTATTTAAAAGAACAAAATAGATATTTATTTTTGGTTTTTAAAGTGGCTGTGTTATATTTGCTTACATGTTATGAAGTCACATTCTTGATGAATGGTATATACAATCACTTGCATGCAAATAAAATACACAACAAATTTACAGATTTAATTGTAATGAATTTCTTATTTATTTATTCCACTCCTCTTTAATACATGACTATTTTAGAATGTTGGCATAATATGATGTTGGTTTTGTTCCTACAGGACATGTGGACTTTATCAATTTCCTCATGGAAATACATGAGTTAACTTTAGATGAAAATGTAAAAATAAATTCAGAGGGAACAATCTCAGAAGTTGATTGGAAATAGATACAACTGAACACCAGTACTAGTGTTGCAAACAAGCTGGATTCTACGAAAGAAGAAAGTAGTTTCTCTCAGTAGTTGCCCTAAATTTCAAAAGTTGTTTAAATCTCATGAAAATACACATAAACCATCTTGAATATGTGTGTATATAATGTACCAAGTTATACTTTTTTACCTTATTTCAGTAAGTAATATTTTGGCATAATTCTAAGATTGGGTGAAAAATGATGAAAAATGACACATTTTCTCATAGTTTTTTGAAGAGGAAAATGTGTCATCTGCCGTCGTCCACAAAAAAATTAATATATTTTATGTGATATCACATGATAAAGTTATAATGCGAGTTTCATCGTGGGCAACAGCTGTGAGTGTCTTCTGCATGCGGGAAAATGCACTGTTTATGATTACTCTTGTGAAAGTCTTATCTGGTAACCCTTTATAGATTCATAGGGTATTCAAATGTTACATTTCAATTTTATGTGACATTTTGAATATAATAACTCTTAAACAAGGCCAGTTATGATTAATTAGTCAGTTTTGTAAAACTGTACGATTTTAATGAATGGTCTGACCATGCTCCTTTATATTTTTACAAATGTGTTAATAGACATGTTATACCTAATGTTGAGATAAGTAATGCGAATACGTATTTTATTAGAACACGGTGGGATGAATCGTTGTATAATGATATAAGAATTCAATTGTATGACCATTTACCGCAATTGGATGAAATTTAGTTAATTCATGTAGAATTAACCAAAAAAAGGTGTGAATAATTGAATAGATTCATTTACGCAAGTAGTTAATAATGTATTTTTACCGCATTGTAGCAAAGAGGTTGTTGTAAATAAAACTAATAATTATACTCATTGTAAAAGTTATAAAACCTTAGACAACAAACCCCGGTTTGATTAAAAATGTGTAAACCTTCGGAGAATCTATTTACGGAATTTGAAACTGTTTAAACATGCAAAAACTCATTACAATAGAACCCTGGTTTCAGCAAAAAGAACTTATAAAAAAATATGAAGGAAAACTTAAGCGTGTTTACCTCCGATACCAAGGAGATCATATGGCATACTTAAAAAAGAACCCCCAAAAATTCGACCATTTCTTTCGTCAACGGAAGAAGAATACTACACAAGGACCAACTATTATAAATTTCCATGACCATTTTAAAGAACTGTCCTCTTCGGATTGCAACACCTACTCCGATCAGGAATCTACACTCGCTGAAACGGACCATTCTTCATACCCCGAACTTAACAGTCCAATAACAACAGACGAGGTAACTCGCATCATCAAACGTTTGAAAAAGGACAAGTCTCCAGGAATGGACAATCTTTAAAACGAATATTTTATTGCGTTTTGTGATTATCTTACTACATACTTAGTTGACTTATTCAATATTGTCTTTTTCTCGGGAATCTTTCCCCAAAAATGGCCAGAAGGTATTATAACTCCTGTTTATAAAAAAAGAGATTCTATGGACTGTAATAATTACAGAGGTATCAGACTTGTAAGCTTTCTATCTAAAATATTTACATCTCTATTGAATGACAGATTAGGTAGTTGGTCGAAGGCATATAATGTAATCACTGACGCTCAATTTGGCTTTAAAGCAGGATATAGTACAACGGGTGCAATTTTTATTTTACATTGGTTTATAGTCGAAGTATTGCAAAGAGGAAAAAAAATATTTGGCTGTTTTATAGATTATCAAAAGGCTTTTGAAGAAATTGATAGAAATCTAATGTTTTTTAAATTAGCAAGTACCTATAAAGTCTATGTATAGTAACATAAAGTCATGTGTAAAATATCAAAATCATATATATCCGAGTTTTTTTATTGTCTCGACGGTTTGATGCAGGGTGAGTCTCTGTCTCCTTTTTTATTTTCATTGTTTGCAAGTGATTTTGAAATTGAATTTATAAAGGAGATGTGTCTACCTGTTGAAATTAGATATTGCCTTATTCTTGATTATGTATGCAAACGATACTTTACTTTTTTTCAGAGACAGAGCAAGGTTTACAAGATATGCTTGATTGTTTACAGCAATACACATCCAAGTGGAAGATAAAAGTTAATGTAGATAACACAAAAATTGTTGTATTTAGAAAAGGTGGAAGGTTAAAAAAAATAATTATTGTTGTAATTATAATCATGATTCTATTGATATTGTTGAAAACTTCAATTATCTTGGTATAACTTTGAATTTTAATGGCAGTTTTCATAAAACACAAACTGTTTTAGCATCACAAAGTAGAAAAGCGATGTACTCTTTATTGTCCAAAATAAAGCCATTACATTTGAACGTAAATACAAAATTGGCACTGTTTGATACATATATTGGTAGCATAGTACATTATGGTTGTGAATTATGGGGACAGCACCCAGCAAGTGAATTAGAAAGTATACATTTAGATTTTTGTAAGAAATTATTATGTGTTAAGAAAAGTGTTACATCAATGATCATGGTATATTTTGAATTGGGGCGTAAACCACTGCAGCTGGATAGAAAATATAGAATGTTGAAATATTGGATAAAATATACCAAGATATGGTAAATGAATGTGAAACACAGTTAGGCTCTAATTGCATGTTGGCTATCGTACATAAAACAACTGATTAACAATTTAGGTTTTGGATATATTTGGAACTGTAAAGAACAATTTAATGAACATGTATTCTTACTCGAAGTGAAGCAGAGGTTGACCGATATGTTTATACAAGAAGGTCATGGCTACTTTGAAAATTCCCCCAAATGTATAATGTATAAGCACTTATGTAATAATTTTGAAGTACAAGAATATTTGACAAAACCAACACCAACTGTATATGTACAATTTATAAGTAAATACCGTTTATCCTCTCATCAACTTAAGATTGAGAGTGGCAGGTTTTATAATATCCATAGAAATGAGAGCTAGAGTTTGTAAACTATGTTCACTATCACAGATTGAGATGAGTTTTATTTTATTTTAATCTGTCCATTTTATAAGGAAATAAGAAAGTTGTATGTAAAAACATATTATTTTGAAAAGCCTGTCTTCAAACTTATTCAATTACTTTCAACAAAGAATATCAAAGAGTTGTGCAATTTGGGAAAATACCTATATAAATGTTCAAAATTACGTTAGAAACATAATTATTGTTTTTATTTTGAGAACATACTCTTCATTATCTTGTTTACTTTTGTCATGTACATTCTGCACACTGCAATGTGCACACGCAGTCTAATACAAGATTGTGATGCTTTCAAAAATGTCTTCATATGTTTGTTCACTTTACTTATGTATATATGTTAAACCTATGAATCGTATGGTATATTTATGCAAACTTAGTTTATAATACATCATAATGAACAGATTGATGATCAAGTTTCACAAGTTTGACCGCACTTGTTATGCATGAAGCTGTGAAGTATTCTTCCAAAGGAGGGATAGAGGCTCATGGGCCATATTGCTAACATAAAGTTTTGATTTTGATATTGGAAACCATTCCTCTGCATTTATGATTTTTAAGTCCAATAATTCATCGTATGACAATATTTTACACATTCCCATGGTTTATTTCTGGTACAAGGCATATTATTGATTTGATGGTCACAGTTGAACAAATTTAAATGTACACTACATCAGGGTGCTTGCATGAGAAGTGTTATAAGTTTTTGTGAAAAGTTAAAAAATTAATATTTTACTTGTGCAGAATTAGCACGAGTTTCTCGTTTTTGGGAGTTGATTTTAATCAACTTTCCTATGCAGTTACCCTGACAAACCGAAAGTGAAACAGTGTTTGGACCAAAGCACAAATCACCGCCGCTGACAAGAAATAGTTCTTGAGAATAATTGATAAATTCGAAATAATGTATGCTAAAGCATTGTTTTTCAAGGAAGCATATTTATAAATACCTTGAAAATAGTCAGATTTAAAATGGTACGAACAATTTAGATATTTTTTGTAATTGTATGTATTCTTACGCCAGAGTTCAATATAGATAGTCTCGTTCAACTCGACGCTCGGCTGTCTCCGTAAATCTCCGACAAGCAGAGAGTCTCTCTTGCTTGTCCGAGATTAACGGCGATAGCCGAGCGTTTGGTAGAACGAGACGAGAGTTCAATATTGCTTGGATCCATAAAATCTCCAGAAATATTTCTTTCAGTATCACTGATACATAGTTTGATTGAATTTATTCTATCTTTAAACATTACTTAACATGATTCATATGGGGTGTTATCAACATTCTTGTGTCGAAAAAGTCCAAAAATTCATATTATAAAAATGTGCGTAAATCAAATACAGATAAGAAACTACCTGTACTTGTCTTGCAAAATAACATATCATTGATTTTAAAATATATAAACATCAATAAAATCAACTCCCGTCAGTTCTTCGGTACTTTGATTAGTCTAGGGGTCACAGTCTGATGAATTAGAATCTAAATTATACAATGATTTCTCATATTGTACCACTGTAGTTCTTGAGGAAAAAGATTCCCATTTAGATCTTTTCTTCTCTTTTATGACCCATTTCTGGTCCTCATCTTATTGATTGATCCCTCAAACTAAAACTCTTATAAGATATTTGCAAAATAGTAAATGTATCATGTAATTTAGCAGTGTGGATTTTGAAAATTGTTGAATAAGACCAACAATCCTTTCACCTTGTGAAGCTTGCAAACAAGTTTAGATAAAATTGGTCCAGTGGTTCCACGGTAGTAGATGACCACTGTGAACAGTTAATGCTGCAGTCAACTGCAACTCGGGGGTGAGCTATTATCAATGTACCTACAAAAGCTTCTTTTCAATACAATTCATGGTGATATGCAATAAAAATATCTCTAACAAAGAAATCTGCAAGTGTAACAATCAATTCTTCAACACACCTTAAACTTTCACAAAACAAGATATCTGTGAGCCAATGCTCACTAGTGATACCCCCGCTCTGATGTGAATATGCAAAATAAGCAAAGTCGACATTTAACAGAAAGCTGGCATCCGATTGGTACAGAAATATATCCCACAATATGGCATGCCTAAACAAATAGTGTGTTAAAATTTCAAGCATCTGCAATAAATAGCTGCTGAGAAATCTTTGAGGAAAATTTGTTTGAAAATTTTGTCTAAAAAAGCAAAGTCATTATTTAACAGGAAGTTGACAACCGATTGATACAAAAATATATCCCACAATATGGCATGCCAAAACAAATAGTGTGTTAAAATTTCAAGCATCTGCGATATATAGCTGCTGAGAAATCTTTGACGAAAATTTGTTTGAAAATGTTGGCTAAAAATAAACAAAGTTGTCGTTTAACAGGAAGTTGACATCCGATTGATACAAAAATATATCCCACAATATGGCATGCCTAAACAAATAATGTGTTAAAATTTCAAGCATCTGCGATAAATAGTTGCTGAGAATTCTTTGACAGAAATTTGTTTGAAAATTTTGGCAAAAAATAAACAAAGTCGTCATTTGACAGGAAGTTGACGTCTGATTGGTACAAAAATACATCCCACGATATGGCATGCCTATACAAATACTGTGTAAAAATTTCAAGCATCTGCGATAAATAGTTGCTGAGAATTCTTTGACAGAAATTTGTTTGAAAATTTTGGCAAAAAATAAACAAAGTCGTCATTTGACAGGAAGTTGACGTCTGATTGGTACAAAAATACATCCCACGATATGGCATGCCTATACAAATACTGTGTAAAAATTTCAAGCATCTGCGATAAATAGTTGCTGAGAATTCTTTGACAAATTTGTTTGAAAATTTTGGCAAAAAATAAACAAAGTCGTCATTTGACAGGAAGTTGACGTCTGATTGGTACAAAAATACATCCCACGATATGGCATGCCTATACAAATACTGTGTAAAAATTTCAAGCATCTGCGATAAACAGTTCCTGAGAATTCTTTGACGGAAATTTGTTTGAAAATTTTGGCAAAAAATAAACAAAGTCGTCATTTGACAGGAAGTTGACGTCTGATTGGTACAAAAATACATCCCACGATATGGCATGCCTATACAAATACTGTGTAAAAATTTCAAGCATCTGCGATAAACAGTTCCTGAGAATTCTTTGACGGAAATTTGTTTGAAATTTTTTGCTAAAAATAAACAAAGTCGTCATTTAACAGGAAGTTGACGTCTGATTGGTACAAAAATATATCCCACGATATGGCATGCCTATACAAATACTGTGTAAAAATTTCAAGCAACTGCGATAAACAGTTGCTGAGAAATCTTTGACGAAAATTTGTTTGAAAATTTTGGTTAAAAAATAAGCAAAGTCGTCATTTAACAGGAAGTTGATGTCCGATTGGTACAAAAATATATCCCACGATATGGCATGCCTTAACAAACACTGTGTTAAAATTTCAAGCATCTGCGATAAATAGTTGCTGAGATAAATGCGACAGAAATTTTTGTTACGGACGGACAGACAGACGGACAGACAGACAGACGGACGGACGGATGGACAGACGGACGGACAGACAGACACACAAGGGTAAAACAGTATACCCCCTCTCCTTCGGAGCGGGGGTATAAAAAGTCAAATACAGCTTTTCTATCATGTTGTTTATATATGCAATAATATATGAAAATACAAAACATTGTTTTATGATACTTTGTATTTATAAAAGAATGCAAAACACATAGTGTCAATACTGGAATAAAAGCAGCATAGCATCTAAATCAAGCAAGACAAGAAATTATCTTATTTTCTCTTAAATTAGAATGACCAATTTAAACATTAAACTTATTACATGTATTAAAATGATAGACCACATAATTTAACTGCATTGCAGTCATTTTTATCAACAATTATAGCAGTCTTTATATGAAATAAACTTTCACTCGCTAGACAAAGTTCAACTTTATTTTTGTGCGAATTCTTCACCAAAGAAATTGAGCAATATAAATTAAGAAATTATTTGCATAGTTGAAATCACAAAGGACACATATAACATTCACTCCAAAAAATTATTACAATTAATATAAGTGAAAACAAAAACAAGCGATATATTCAAGGCATATACACGTACATGTATCCATGCATGCATCTGTTTTAAAAAAGCTGACAATGTCACTTTTGTTACATCATTGCTGTTCAAAGAGTAAATGACCATTACAATTACAAAATAACAAAATATAATGGTAAACGCAAGTACATACATTCAAAATAGATCAGTGGAGTCTATTGCACCAATTCTGCCATTAACATCTCATCCACCATATTGGTCTACCATAGTTACTGTAAATCAACTCTTATTTGTGTGCGAGAAATTTTCGCGAGAGCCTTATTGCCGCGAATATTTCTCACCATGGACCAGTATTTGCCATCTAGTTTTAACTTTTAAAACCCATGTGGATAAGGCTTGGTCGCGAAAATTAGTTGCTGCGAACTACTTATTCTCAGGTAAATCGTAAAATAAAGTCGTCGCAAAAAATAGTTTGTTTACAGTATATACACACCACAATGATAAGGCACGTCATGTTATTAATGAAAATTACAAATTCTCTGAAAGTGGTCAGCAATTGCTGAAGAACTTGCAAACACAAAAAGAGCTTAACACAACGGCTGTTTGTAAGAATTGCATGTGGAACCTTTAGTTACATGTACATATATACATGTATTTGGTCTAATGCCAATAAAGAATCAATAACAAAATATGAAAATCAACAATTCAAATCTAATATGATCCTATACAAATCCAAATAATTTATCTTCATCAAATGAAAATGTTTCCAGGGATTGTGTGAGTAAATGTGAAAATTAAGTTAAAATAAAACAGGTCAATGTAAAACAATAATTCCCTGCAATCAAATGGTCTGTGCACACAGAGTGTATATCACCAAGAGGCCATCATATACATGTACAACCATATCAAAATATTGTACTTATAAGCAGTGAATAGAAATAGTGATTAATAAACAAGAAAATCTAAACAAGCAGGCTCACAATCACAGCAGACTAATGAAAGTGTCTAACACACAACTATCCATAACAAGGGACATAATCATTACTCTCTATACACAATGAAGTCTTCTCAATATTCAAAATTAAACAAAATCAACAACTTTTACATACAAGTAAATATGGCATTTTCTGTAACAGTGTGTATACATGTATCACCAACCCAAAGCTGTCATATTTTTACTCCTCATTGGAATCCTATACAATTAAGTCATGGAACCTACAAACAGGTACCCTTATAGGAGGAAACTGGTCATCACTGTCCGCAGTTTTCCTTTATTAATGGTTTGACCATGAATTGGACGGCCTCGATGCACGCCGTCTAATAATGAAATTGTGTTTATACTGGTTTACCTACAGTGAATCCTGCTTCTTTCAAAACTTCCTCTAGCTGAGGATAAACCTCTGCATCCTCTATTGAGGCTGGTATCTACAAAAAACACCGCAAGTATGATGAGGTCAATATCTAAAGACTATATATCAAAAAGTCTGATTGACAAGCAAAATATTACATCAATTCAAATACGGTAAGCTTGATTATAATTGTTCTTTCAGATATGTATGTTTACTTTATTGTATGATGAATAGTGATACAAAAAGATCGGCATGCTTTTCGACACATGAAATAAGTTAAAGAGATATGAGGCCTGTTCAGCAAAGAAGATGCTCGCATGAGTTCATGAACATTATATAAATAGTGCCTGTTTGGGAGGGTAACAGTTGAAATTGACACCCCAAGAAAACCATTGTCAACCGACGCGAAGCGGAGGTTGACAATGGTTTTCGAGGGGTGTCAATTTCAACTGTTATCCTCCCAAACAGGCACTATTTATTTTGTTATACTGAATGTCTTTTTTAAAATTTTTAAGAAAATTTTACTGCTTTTATATAGGAATAACGTGAATTCTACAGCGAACCGTACGCGCATAATTTTCGCGCATGTAACATTTTTTAATGTTACCCGTTGCCAAGTACGTTGCTAACGCTGAGGGTAATAGTAAATATTATTAACTGCGTCTTAACCAATCAGATTTCAGTATTTAACATGAAAGTATAACAATTGTATATATTGTAATAGTGATAGGATATCCATGGTGAGTGATTACTCTGCTGAACAGGCCAATGGTCATACAGATTAGTAAGAAAGGAATACTGGTACATGTTTCCCTTACAAAGAGCTGTCGTACTTCAACACTATGATTTTTAGATTGAACATAGAAGAAACAATAACTTATGCACTAAAGCAAAAAAACAGAAACCCAAATCAAATAGCAATCAAATTGTAAAAGCATTTCATTAGTCATTACAACATGAACATCAAGCTTTATGCATACATTTAAGAAATGCAAGTTATAAGACACTTCTACATGTGTTAGTTGGTGATTGATCAGTATTGATCAATAAACAAATATGGTACTGTCAACCAAGCATAACAACCATTAATTTTTGTTTAATATTAAAAAAAGGTTTGAGATTTAATCTGCAGCAGTATATTTCAGTGAGCAAGTTGTCTTAGGGTGCTAATCTCAAAGATATTTTATCGCATAGGTATTATACTTGATTTACAGTTTGATGCCACATAAACCACAAGTGATATAAAACTACATCAATGAAAAATACAATTACAGGTGTATTAGTAATGAAATCTTAAGTCAGTTCAGTGCCTACTTTCACATTAACATTGCTGAGTGTGCCAAGAAAGTTTAATCCAATCAAATCGCAGCTTAAGAAAACTTGTTGGTTTTTTAGACAAGCACAATAAATGTTTGTCTATGTTCACTTGATTCTTACACAGTTGTTTTTTTTATATAAAATAAACAGAAATACCGAAGGATCAGGAATTTTAAACCAACAACACTCTCAGCAAAGAGACAAAAGCATCATGAAGCTGCCGAATTAGTTATAAACAAAAGCATTTTTAAAGTTATATAAATGCTTGATTACTCTTTGGCATAACCAATCTGTTGTAAAGAATCCCTGATGTGTGGGTAAACTGAAGCATCCTCGATAGTCACTGGAATCTACAACAGAGTGTACAGTCAGTGACATTGAAACATAGTTGACAGGGAAAGACAAGTTACAGATATTTATACAAATGAAATTTACAATGCAGAATCAACAAGATATCTGTGAGCCAATGCTCACTAGTGATACCCCCGCTCTGATGTGAATATGCAAAATTAGCAAAGTCGACATTTAACAGAAAGCTGGTATCCGATTGGTACAGAAATATATCCCACAATATGGCATGCCTAAACAAATAGTGTGTTAAAATTTCAAGCATCTGCGATAAATAGCTGCTGAGAAATCTTTGAGGAAAATTTGTTTGAAAATTTTGGCTAAAATAAACAAAGTTCTCATTTAAGATCAATTCTATGTAAGATTCAATGATTTATAAAAGGGTCTGGCCACGCATAGTCACCAATTTTCCTTATATTTCATACATAGACACACCTAGGTGTAAAACGCAAAAAACCACTAAAAATTGGTTGCTGGGGGTAACCGTTGCCATGGTAATCGAGGCTAAAGATGGGAAAATAGCAAAACTTACCTACTTTGAAGCCATATTAGAAGGTTTTGCCCACTAATGTAAACTATCAAAGACGTAATAAAAGCCTTTGTCCTATTTTCAATTATTTAATTATATAAGAAAATTGATGGAGAAACCAAAACTTTTAAAATGTTACCGTGGAAACCGTAACAAATTTTTGAAATCAGTTTTCGGCGGTTTTTTAATAAGCCCAAATGGGAAACTGTTAAATTTTTACATCCATATCAATGTCCATGCAATATATATTTTATCATGAAAATTGACATCCGTTGCTATGGCAACAAGGCCAAAAATTAAGAAAAATTGAGAAATTGAAGATTATTTTGATATGCTTTCATTCTTGATTTTAGAATTTATTGGCAATTCTTTTAGTTGGAACTTGTGAAAATATATCTAAATTTTCATTATACACCACAAAAACCTTTGTTATGCAACAGAGAAGTGTTGTTGCTATGGAAAATTAAGTTGCGCAAAAAATCACACAGAAATTCGTACTTTTTGAAAAGTCCATAGCAACAGCAGTTATTTTTAGAAAAATTCAGATTTTTTTCAAGTGTCATTAAAGTTAAGGACATACTTTATTTTTTCTCACCATTTGATTTTATATGTTTATTCATTAAAAGTGAATAATATCCATCTAAATATGCCTAAAAATATTATAATTTACCTTATTTTTAAGCTTGTTACCATAGCAACTGTTCTCAATTTTCATATTTTAATTTTTAATTGCATCTTATTATTTAAATTAGATGAAGAAAACAGATTTTAAAATTTCTGTTAAGTAACCATGGAAACACTAAAAAAATATGCGTTTCTCCATGACTTTTTTTCTTTCTTTTCCCCAAGTTCTGCACATTACACACAATGTTCTCAAATAAGCATTAAAAGCCATTTTTACATCTTTAACCTCGGTTACCATGGCAATGGGACCACATAGCAACAAACAAATGGTGTTAGGCTTTTTTACTCACCAAAGTCTATCAAATTGTCAAGTATGAAAAAAATCCGTGACTATGCGTGGCCACCGAATTTTGATTCTTACATAGAATTGATCTTAACAGGAAGTTGACGTCCGATTGGTACAAAAATATATCCCACGATATGGCATGCCTATACAAATATTGTGTAAAAATTTCAAGCATCTGCGATAAATAGCTGCTGAGAAATCTTTGACGAAAATTTGTTTGAAAATTTTGGCTAAAAATAAACAAAGTTGCATTTAACAGGAAATTGAAGTCTGATTGGTACAAAAATATATCCCACAATATGGCAGGCCTATACAAATACTATGTAAAAATTTCAAGCATCTGCGATAAACAGTTGCTGAGAATTCTTTGACAAAAATTTGTTTGAAAATTTTTGCTAAAAATAAACAAAGTCGTCATTTAACAGGAAGTTGATGTGTGATTGGTACAAAAATATATCCCCGATATGGCATGCCTATAAAAATATTGTGTAAAAATTTCAAGCATCTGCGATTAATAGTTGCTGAGAAATCTTTGACGAAAATTTGTTTGAAAATTTTGGTTGAAAAATAAGCAAAGTCGTCATTTAACAGGAAGTTGACGTCCGATTGGTACAAAAATATATCCCACGATATGTTACAGAAATAGAGCTTCAACAACAGATGAGATGCTAGTACGTTGATATGTAAAGACTTTGTTGGTCTACGACTGAGATACCTGTACACTGATATATGAAGGCTTTGTTGGTCTACGACTGAGATACCTGTACGTTGATATGTAAAGGCTTTGTTGGTCTACGACTGAGATAGCAGTACGTTGATACGTAAAGGCTTTGTTGGTCTATGACTGAGATACCTGTACGTTGATATGTAAAGGCTTTGTTGGTCTACGACTGAGATACGTGTACGTTGATATGTAAAGGCTTTGTTGGTCTACGACTGAGATACGTGTACGTTGATATGTAAAGGCTTTGTTGGTCTACGACTGAGATACCTGTACGTTGATATGTAAAGGTTTTGTTGGTCTATGACTGAGATACCTGTACGTTGATATGTAAAGGTTTTGTTGGTCTACGACTGAGATACCAGTATGTTGATATGAAAAGGCTTTGTTGGTCTATGACTGAGATACCTTGTACATTGATACGTAAAGGCTTTGTTGGTCTACGACTGAGATACCAGAATGTTGATATGAAAAGGCTTTGTTGGTCTACGACTGAGATACCTTGTACATTGATATGTAAAGGCTTTGTTGGTCTACGACTGAGATACCTTGTACATTGATATGTAAAGGCTTTGTTGGTCTACGACTGAGATACCTTGTACATTGATACGTAAAAGCTTTGTTGGTCTACGACTGAGATAGCTGTACACTGATAGGTAATGGCTTTGTTGGTCTACGACTGAGATACCTTGTACATTGATACGTAATGGCTTTGTTGGTCTACGACTGAGATACCTTGTACATTGATACGTAAAGGCTTTGTTGGTCTACGACTGAGATACCTTGTACATTGATACGTTAAGGCTTTGTTGGTCTACGACTGAGATACCTGTACGTTGATATGTAAAGGTTTTGTTGGTCTATGACTGAGATACCTGTACGTTGATATGTAAAGGTTTTGTTG
Organism: Magallana gigas; assembly: GCF_963853765.1. Classification (NCBI taxonomy): domain Eukaryota; kingdom Metazoa; phylum Mollusca; class Bivalvia; order Ostreida; family Ostreidae; genus Magallana; species Magallana gigas. Next base: position 8,366,650 of record NC_088857.1, read on the forward strand.
GTCTACGACTGAGATACCAGTATGTTGATATGAAAAGGCTTTGTTGGTCTATGACTGAGATACCTTGTACATTGATACGTAAAGGCTTTGTTGGTCTACGATTGAGATACCTTGTACATTGATATGTAAAGGCTTTGTTGGTCTACGACTGAGATACCTTGTACATTGATATGTAAAGGCTTTGTTGGTCTACGACTGAGATACCTTGTACATTGATACGTGAAGGCTTTGTTGGTCTACGACTGAGATACCTTGTACATTGACATGTAAAGGCTTTGTTGGTCTATGATTGAGATACCTTGTACATTGATACGTAAAGGCTTTGTTGGTCTACGACTGAGATACCTTGTACATTGACATGTAAAGGCTTTGTTGGTCTACGACTGAGATACCTTGTACATTGATACGTAAAGGCTTTGTTGGTCTATGACTGAGATACCTTGTACGTTGATACGTAAAGGCTTTGTTGGTCTACGACTGAGATACCTGTACATTGATATGTAAAGGCTTTGTTGGTCTACGACTGAGATACCTTGTACATTGATACGTTAAGGCTTTGTTGGTCTATGACTGAGATACCTTGTACATTGATACGTAAAGGCTTTGTTGGTCTACGACTGAGATACCTTGTACGTTGATATGTAAAGGCTTTGTTGGTCTACGACTGAGATACCTGTACGTTGATATGTAAAGGTTTTGTTGGTCTACGACTGAGATACCTTGTACATTGACATGTAAAGGCTTTGTTGGTCTACGACTGAGATACCTTGTAAGTTGATATGTAAAGGCTTTGTTGGTCTACGACTGAGATACCAGTACGTTGACATGTAAAGGTTTTGTTGGTCTACGACTGAGATACCTTGTACATTGATACGTAAAGGCTTTGTTGGTCTATGACTGAGATACCTTGTACGTTGATATGTAAAGGCTTTGTTGGTCTACGACTGAGATACCAGTACGTTGATATGTAAAGGCTTTGTTGGTCTACGACTGAGATACCTTGTACATTGACATGTAAAGGCTTTGTTGGTCTACGACTGAGATACCTGTATATGCTATGAAATCAGAAAGTTAAAGTTACAACATTTGGTAGTGAGAGGGATTCACAAGATAGAGAATCTTGAGGAGTACACAAGACTACGATGTCTGTGGTTCGAGTGTAACGGAATCAGGAAGATCGAGAATCCTGACCATCAGGGAGAACTGCAGTGTCTGTATCTAAAACAAAACCTGATCGAGAAGATCGAAAACCTGGAGCCCCTACAGAAACTGGACACGCTCAACCTCAGCCACAACTGTATCAGGAAGGTGGAAAACCTGGGTATGTCCATTGTTACAGGTCCTTGTTCTATCATTTCTAGTGTATGGTAAAGAAAATGTATTCATCATATCATTTTCCATGGATAAACAAACTTTAAGACTGACTTTGTTAATTTTTTGATTATCACACAAACAGCAGAGATAATCTTATTAATTTGATACATAAATTACATGTTCATATAAGTGAAATTTCCATGAACACCTTGAATTTATAGTACTTTATCATTACTGGCAGCCACTGGAAATCACAAGTAACTGAAATTCACAACATACAGTTATTAGTCAATGGAATCTACAACACTAAAGAACAAGTGAAAAGCTGTCAATGTGACAGCAAACCGGGTTTTCTTTTATATGAACTGTATCCATAATCCAAGTCAACCCATATCCAGTGAAATGGTGTACCCTATATGCAATATTTTGCCAAACATTGACTAAGTTCAAAAGCTGAGGGTACCCTATATGCAATGTTTTGCCAAAAAATGACTAAGTTCAAAAGCTGAGGGTACCCTATATGCAATATTTAGCCAAAAAATGACTAAGTTCAAAAGCTGGTACTTTTTCATAAATTATTGGAAATCAAAATCCTAGCAACATGAACACCTCTGATATATGTACAACTGATCTGCAAAAGAACAACTTCCTATCTTGAAAACTGTAGGAGGAGTTATCCGTACAATGAGGGTACCCTATATGTAATATTTTGCCAAAAAATGACTAAGTTCAAAAGCTGGTTTTTTTTCCATAAATTATTGGAAATCAAAATCCTAGCAATATGCACACCTCTGATATATGTACAACTGATCTGCAAAAGAACAACTTCCTATCTTGAAAACTGTATGAGGAGTTATCCGTACAATGAGGGTACCCTTTTGGCAGCCGCCCGCCCGCCCGCCATTTTCACCATTTTAATAACCGGATTTTTCTGTTGGAAAACCCGGTTAAAAAGTCACTTAAATCTACAACACAGTATCAACAGTCACTGGAATCTACAACATATAGTTAATAGTCACTGGAATCTACAACAAAGAATAGTCACAAAATTCTACAACAAAAAATTGAAAGTCACTTGAATCTACAACAAAGAATAGTTATGAAAACTACAACATAGAGGTGATAGTCACTGAAATCTACATTACAGAATCAATAGTCAAATAAATGAATGGAATCTACAAAATAAAATTATAGTCACTAAAATCTACAACACAGAGTTAATAGACACTGGATTCTGTATCACAGAATTTACAGTCACTTGAATCTACAAAATAAAGTTAATAGTCACTGAAATCTACCACACAGAATAGCCACTGGAATCTGCAAACCAGAGTTGATAGTCACTGAAATCTACAAAACAGATAGTCACTGAAATCTACCACATAAAGTAGTCAATGGAATCTACCGCAGAATCATAAGTCAGCTGAATCTACAACACAGAGTTAATAGTTACTGGAATCTACAAAACACAGTTAATGTTCAGTGGAATCTACAACACAGAATAAATGATGTATTGTCACTGGAATGTACAACATAAAGAATCAATAGTCTTTCAAATGAAATTTTTAGAATAGTCTATAAAATTTATATCTATCAAATAAAATGTAAAACAAATGATTAAGAATCTTTTTTCTATTACAAATGATAGGAATCTACCAAAAAGTCTTTAAAATATAAAACACAGAAAAAACTAAAGGTTTTTACTAGAATCTACAATAGAAATTAATTGTCACCAAACCTAACAAGGCAGAACCAATACCTAGCCTACTGGAATCTAAATCATAGAATGGGTAAACCCTAAAAATGTTATATTCATTTATTTTTCAGAGTTCATAACTACTGCAGGCAACCAGTATATTTACAGCAACTTCAAAATTACAAAGTGTTTCTAATTTACAACAGGTCACTAAAATAATAATTTTGTATATACGTCCTTTGTCTTTAACTACTGGTAAATATTCAACTTATCATTTGTTTGTCCATTAACAAACTGTCTATTATGGTTCATTAATTCTGACATTAATGATTTCATATTAATATCTGGAACAAATCACATTGAGATCCTAACCATAATCCATGATACTCACTTTAAATGGCTGTCCAGCAGCCATTAGGGCTACAGTGTTACGGGCGATCTTCCCGGCCCGAGTTTTGGGGAGCTTTGGGACAATGACAGCTAACTTAAACGCTGCCACTGGTCCAATCTCCTTCCTCACAACATCTCTAACGTGGTTCAAAACCTCCTCAGCTGACTTAGAGACACCTGATCAAAACATGACACAAAATGACAGACCTGTGGGCAACATTACTCACCTGAACTAGCAAATGAAATAAAAATTATAATATACATGTACCTGTAGTTTTAAACAAAACATGTAATTGCAATTTTACTAATCTATGATACTTTGTTTAAAATCATAAAAATAAAAGAAACAGACACTTTATTAGATTAGGTAAGTTTTTAAAAATCGTGAAAAAAGCCACAGCAACCTAAAGGTAATGAAAAACATATTTTTTCATATTGAATGAAGCCTATATTATACATTGTAAATAATTGTAATCCCCTACCATGCTTTAGGACACACAGCCCCAGGGGTATCTGGCCCTTGAGGGTGTCAGGGATCCCGACCACTGCTACTTCAGCTATATCCTCACTGGTCATGATTGCCTACATAAAAACCAAAGAAAGCATTGCCTTATGTATTCAACAAAATTACATGTTCAATGCAATCCTTTATACTACTTATAGTCTTCCCAAGATATTTCTGCTGAAAATTTGGAAGATTTTTAATGAAAATACATATACCTGTGAAATAAGTGCAATTAAAATCAATGAAACAGAAAATTTTTAAGATATCTTCATTGTCATATTATCATTTTTTCACTTGGAGAAATTCATAGGAACGAAAACCGATTCCTCACGGAGATTTATAATAGGGAATGTTTACATCTTTTCTCCATTCTGAAGTCACCCAGAATACCTCGCAGAATTTTATAACTTTATCATCCAGGTACTTTCATTTTGTTTGCAATGGAAAATTCTTGTAGACTTTTTATTTTTAGCCATTTATTGAAACCTGACATACTAGAGGGAGTGTTTCAGAGGGGAAATCTTAGGATTTTTTCATAACATTAAATGAACATCCTTTGAACTGTATTATCTTATAAATATAGAACAATTCAAAAAAAAATGTGCAGTATAAATATCTTGGGACAGACAAAATGAGTCATCAATACTTGTGGTGCACATGACTCAAATTTGTTGACTTTGTATGTACCACTAAAAAGAAATGCTTAAAATATGGCAACCCATGATAATTAACCCAGACAAATGTAAATAATTCCAAGGTACACAGAAGACTTTATGAATGTCATGCCTGTCAAATAAATAAAACAAAAGATAAGTCTTTATGATGCAGAATCATACATTTGTGGTGATCCAAGGAGCAGTCATCCCCTGTTTACCACAGCCTTACCTCTTCAATGGCTCCCGTCGAAAGTCTGTGTCCCGCCACATTGATGACATCATCACTCCTTGCCATGACGTACACATAGCCATCACTGTCCTTGTAGCCAGCATCCATAGTGTCATAATACCCCTACAATCAGAAACATAGTCACTCTACAGTCAGAAACATAGTACCCCTTCAGTCAGAAACATAGTTCCCCATCAGTCAAAAATATGGTCACACTACAGTCAGAAACATAGTTCCCCTGCAGTCAGAAACATATTACCCCTACAGTCAGAAACAAAGTCACTCTACAGTCAGAAACATAGTCAATCTACAGTCAGAAACATAATACCCCTACAGTCAGAAACATATCAACACAAGCATCAGAAACATTGAGCTCAGCCATAGGTTCGGAAACGTTTTAACAGTAAAATAAAAAACACAGCAATACAACCATCTAAAAACATAGTACCACTATAAACAGAACATAGTACCACTATAATCAGAACATAGTACCACTATAATCAGAACATAGTACCACTATAATTAGAACATAGTACCACTATAATCAGAAACATTGTACCACTATAATCAGAGCATAGCACCACTATAGTCAAATCAAAGGCCGGAACGGCCACAAAGGCGTCGAGCTGACATTTTCTTTTATATAGATTGATAAAATGATATCAATAATTTGAATTTTTGTACTAATAGTCGTATATCAAATAATACATATTAGAATAAAAAAAGTAAATGAATTATGTTTTGCGTTCTTTAAAAACAAAAATCACAATATTTCCATATATAATATGTTGTGATGCGTTTATAATACAATAACTCATCATAGATACAAAAATCAAAGAAATTTCAAAGTTAAAAAAAAATTATATAATTATGTATTTTCTTTCTGCTTTAAACAGTCTTTGAACAATTTTCAAGGTGAATACATTGATAACAGTGTGTCTCTAACTATAATAATAAAACACACTTTTATTTATTTCAATTCCCCCTTGAAACAAGATTACCTATGGTATGGTTGTTTACAAACAAATCCACAACACGTGCTATTTTTTGCTCGACCAAACCGACTGCATTATCGTGTTTATTTATTGCAACAAAATCACTAGATACGTTTATCGCTTCAATTCATTTTGGAGGCCGTGCCCGATAACAAATAAATTTACATATCAAATTTTATTTCTATCGGGCACGGTCTCCAGTTAACATGTAATCGATAAACTAAAATAATATTTAGTAATGTTTACACTTTTTGTATTCATCTGCCATTCTTGAATAGGCAAATTTATACTTATGCAAAGAGTTATCAATAACCAGGGAGGCAAGGTTGGATTTTTTGAACACAATGTAGTTGAATAAATGGAATAAAAATCTTGTAATACGTTTAATACTTTAAGGAACTTATTTTTTTGTGCGCATTTAAAAGGCGGTGCAGTGCATGAATTTTTGGACGGTTGCCAATCCAGACGATCGCTAGAAGGCTGCCGAGCATTAGCTCGACGCCTTAAAAATAGTACCACTATAATCAGAACATAGTACCACTATAATCAGAACATTGTACCACTATAATCAGAACATAGTACCACTATAATCAGAAACACTGTACCACTATAATCAGAGCATAGCACCACTTTGTCAGAACATAGTACCACTATAATCAGAACATAGTGTCACTATAATAAGAACATAGTACCACTATAATCAGAACATAGTACCACTATAACCAGAAACATTGTACCACTATCATCAGAACATAGTACCACTATAATCAGAGCATAGTACCCCTTCAGTCAGACACATAGTAACACATCATTCATAAACAAATTTATACTGGCTACAGTCAGATACTTAGTACCCTTACAGTAAAACAAGAGGCCCATGGGCCACATCGCTCACCTGAGGAACAATAGGTATGATAAAGTCAGCTTAATGGAGTCATAATACAAACAATTTGGACAATGTACAATAATACATGTAGATCCTGTATAAATAAAATCCATTTTTCCCCCTTAGAAATCGGATAGCCCTGATTGATGCCAATATTTACAAGAGCAGACTTTAATCACCGCTCCTGCACATATATAGGGACTCAACGTTGCGCAGGCAGAGATGACCGCACACCTACGCAATTCAACAGGTACCAACTTTTACGCAAGCAGGGATGACCGCACACTTGCACCAACAGCTCAACCTAACTCAAGCAGGGAGTGCCGCACACCAGCAGGGATGACCATACATTAGTGCTCCGCCGCAACCACCACCAATACAAGCCGGTATAAATGCACACTTGTATTAATGCGATACAGGGCAGGAATGACCGCACACCTTGTATCGAAGGTTAGAAAACACGTAGATTAAATAGAGCAGGGATTTTCACACACTCAATCTATCCATACCTGTTCAAGTTTAACCCCAAACAGTCGCTCGTCGTAATGCAATAGACACTGTCCCTATATATGTGCCGGCCTAAAATAATTCATAGTATCTAAAAATTGGAAATCAAAAATAAACAAACTAATCCGGTCTAACCCAAAACTTCTTATGCAGAACAACTTATATACATTGAATATTTATTATTGTATAAAAATAATCATCACAATAATTGGTTAACAGTGGATGCATTAATTAAAATAATCAAGAATCAATAAATCAAGGGCAATAACTCAATACAGTAATACAAAAAGATTCTAATGAAAAAAATAGCTGCCTGCTTCAATTTTATAGTCATATCACATGTTGAGTAATGCAGTTCTCAAAAAGATCCTTTACAATTATTTATATATGGGATATTTAGCTACATCAAACTCTGAACCTTCTTGTGAGGCCGAAGAATTGTCCTGGAGCCAAAGTTTTAACAATCATAAAGAATCATCTTGCTGATTAGTTTCTGAGAAGAAGATTTTTAAAGATTTACTTTATATATTCCCATGTAAAACTTTAACACCCCCCCCCCCCATGTGGCCTCACCCTACCCCCAGGGATCATGATTTTCACAACTTTGAATCTACACTACCTGAGGATACTTCCACACAAGTTTCAGCTTTCCTGGCTGATTAGTTTCTGAGAAGAAGATTTTTAAAGATTTACTCTATATATTCCTATTTAAAACTTCGACCCCCATTGTGCCCCACCCTACCCCCAGGGATCATGATTTTCACAACTTTGAATCTACACTGCCTGAGGATGCTTCCAAACAGGTTTCAGCTTTCCTGGCTGATAAGTTTCTGAGAAGAAGATTTTTAAAGATTTACTCTATATATTCCTATGTAAAATTTAAACACCCCCCCCCCCCCCAATGTGGCCTCACCCTACCCCCAGGGATCATGATTTTCACAACTTTGAATCTACACTACCTGAGGATGCTTTCACACAAGTTTCAGCTTTCCTGGCTGATTAGTTTCTGAGAAGAAGATTTTTAAAGATTTACTCTATATATTCCTATGTAAAATTTCGACCCCCCATTGTGGCCCCACCCTACCCCCGGAGATCATGATTTTCACAACTTTGAATCTACACTACTTGAGGATGTTTCTACACAAGTTTCAGCTTTCCTGGCTGTTTAGTTTCTGAGAAGAAGATTTTTAAAGATTTACTCTATATATTCCTATTTAAAACTTCGACCCCCCATTGTGGCCCCACCCTACCCCGGGGGTCATGAATTTCGCAACTTTGAATCTACACTACCTGAGGATGCTTCCACACAAGTTTCAGCTTTCCTGGCTGTTTAGTTTCTGAGAAGAAGATTTTTAAAGATTTACTCTATATATTCCTATGAAAAACTTCGACCCCCCATTGTGGCCCCACCTTACACCCAGGGGTCATGAATTTCACAACTTTGAATATACACTACCTGAGGATGCTTCCACACAAGTTTCAGCTTTCCTGGCTGTTTAGTTTCTGAGAAGAAGATTTTTAAATATTTATTCTATATATTCCTATGTAAAACTTCAACCCCCCATTGTGGCCCCACCCTACCCCCGGGGATCATGAATTTCACAACTGTGAATTTACACTACCTGAGTATGCTTCCACACAAGTTTCAGCTTTCCTGGCATTCTGGTTCTTGAGAAGAAGATTTTTGAAAATTTCTCGAAATTTTTCATTAATTTCTAATTATCTCCCCTTGAAAACGGGTGTGGCCCTTAATTTTCACAATTTTGAATCCCCTGTGCCTAAGGATGATTTGTGCCAAGTTTGGTTGAAATTGGTCCAGTAGTTCTTGAGAAGATGTTGAAAATGTGAAAAGTTTACGGACAGACGGACAGACGGACAGACAGACAGACGGACAGACGGACGGACAGACGGACGACAGACAAAATGTGATCAGAATAGCTCACTTGAGCTTTCAGCTCAGGTGAGCTAAAAACCAATACAGTTAGAAACATAACATCCTTATAGTAAAAACATATTAGTAACAATCCATTCAAAAACATAGTAACTCCTCAGTCAAAAACATAGAACAAAGTAACCCTACAGTCAAAAACATAGTAATACAACAATCAAAAGCAAAGTACCCTTTAAATCTGAAACATAGCACTTCTACAGTCAGAAACATAGCACTGCTACAATCAGAAACATAGCACTGCTAAAATCAGAAACATAGCACTGCTACAATCAGAAACATAGCACTGCTCCAATCAGAAACATAGCACTGTTCAAATCAGAAACATAGCACTGCTACAATCAGAAACATAGCACTGCTCCAATCAGAAACATAGCACTGCTACAATCAGAAACATAGCACCGCTACAATCAGAAACATAGCACTGCTACAATCAGAAACATAGCACTGCTACAATCAGAAACATAGCACTGTTCAAATCAGAAACATAGCACCAGTTTTGTCAGATACATGTATATGGTTACCATACAGTCAGAAACATACAGAGAAAAAAAGCCAAGGTGAAGAATTTCACTGTGATTCAGAAACTTGGTTGCTGGTTCAATGACCAGTGTGTGTATTTAAAGAGACATCACATGTAATTTAGATAGCAACATACTGGTTTGCTTTCAAAATAGGTTTTCTTAAATCTGTCTTCATTCTTCCAAAGAGTAGAAAAGGCACCTGGTGGTAAAGGAAGCCTACAAAAATTTTAAAAAACTTCAGTTGTTCACACAGAAAAGCAGACTTTCAAAGCTCTATCATGCAATTGTATTTCTTTGTCTTTATAATTCATAAAAAATCACTTTTGTAGTAATTCAATTCAAAAAATTTGAAAATATATGTTATATGTATTATAGATTCACAAAAAAAATCTTAATAGTAATAAGAGTAAGTACGTTCAAAATACATGTAAGATAAAAGTACTTAAATTAATGTAATATAAACTCAATCAATCCTTAAATAAAGATTATATTATTATTTCTCTGCTCTTGTGTCTTCTTTTGAAGTTTTTTTTTTCAATCTCAGAATTTGTTAATATCATTACATGGATGTTGAAAGGTAGAATTCTCCATCCCAAGAGTTTAGACACACTTACATTGTAACATTTGTTTCATTAACTAACTGGACAGAATTCAAACATACTTGACCACAATGTCTCCTAGCTCATTGGGGGCTGTCTGGGTCAGATCCTTCCTCAACACCTGAACTGTAAACAAAAAGTCCTTCATGTAAACATATTGATACATCAGAGAGAGAGAGAGAGAGAGAGAGAGAGAGAGAGAGAGAGAGAGAGAGAGAGAGAGAGAGAGAGAGAGTCACCGTTCCAGCCTGGGACAGGTTTCCCAGCAGCCCCTGAGGGAGGAAGCAGAGACATGTCGAGTCCTGCACACGTCGCACTGATAGCCCAGCCTGTCTCTGTAAATATAACTTAGTGTCAGGGTCTTACCACTTCAACAATTAAATTGACTGCATCCAAGGTACTGGTACATGATGTATCCAAACATACTACTTTGGACAAAAGCCTGTCCCATTCAGTGACTTCCTTTTTCATATTATGTAGAACTGAATTCAATAATCTACAGCTACAGTGAATATAAAATGTGAACCCCATTTTGAGCTTGAGCTTGGTTTACCTGTTTGCCACCAGTTGTCCAGTATGGGAGCCTTCAACACTGACCGGGCAAACTCCAGGGTCTCCTTGTCACAGTGCTCCCCCGCCACAAAGAGCCCACGAAACCTAAACAGGTCAGAGTTCACACATTTGTACACCAACAGAAATAGCTGTACACTGGTCAGAGATATCTATAAAAGCCTATCTCTTTCATTAAACCTGACATCAAACTGTCAACAGATATTAAATTAAGTAATAAAATATAAATCAAGTTATTTTTTCCTTGATACTTACTTTGGCAATGGAAGATATTTCTGTGCATAAGAAGCCTCTGGATCCTAAAAAAACCCAAATAAAATACAAATGTTTATCATTCAATTTATTTTCAAACAACTAAAGGTGCAGTCACACAGTTAGATTTTTCATCCAACTTTTTCTATTGATTTTCTTTCAAATAAAGTCTTACCATGTGACACCCAAGTCGAAGGAAAAATCTGTAAGATGGTTGGAAATCGCAGCATACAATTTAATATTTTTAATCAACTTTCTGGGGAAAATCATGACCTCACAATGATTTTGAGTCCAAGCGCTTGCTCATTTACATAAAAAATTGATCGTTAAATCTGATAGAGTGACCACTTCTTTACAGTCCACATTTGTGTTCAAACTTTATCCCCCTCTATAACTGTGGGCGGTGACTTACCTCTCTCCTGATGGCCCGGATAGCAGTGGGGGCCACAAACATTGCCGCCACATCATGCTCCTTCAGGATCCGGAAGTAGACCCCAGGGTCAGGTGTCCCGACAGGTTTACCCTAAATAGACAAGGTGAATGATGAACTATAATTGGACAAAATATTTTTGATATTCAAATTTCACAAATTTGTGTTTTTTAAAATTATTACAAGTACCAGTGTCATATCCGTTTTCATGTTTAGCCATATGCAGGTAACATTTTACAAATTAAATACCAGTACAATACTTGTTCACAAAAATCAAACATCACGGGTTAGTTCTCAACTTGCAATTCATGATTAAAGGTACATGTATGATACCGTACATTGGTATAATATTTGGTTTACAGCTTGAGGATGGGATGAGTGCATAACCTCACCTTCCCGCGGTGCCTCTTACCTCATACACTATGGTGGTGTTCCCATTCAGTAGAGGGCCATAACAAATATAGGAGTGTCCCACGACCCAGCCCAGGTCTGAGGCCGACCACCACACCTCCTTAGGCCTGAGACCATAGATGTTCCACATAGACCACTTTAGTACAACAGCATGGCCCCCGCTGGGCCGCACCACAGCCTAACACATAAAAAACAAAATACTGTGGATTCATTTGATTTCCTTGGGGCCAATTTTGTGGATTGTGGGTTTTTTGCTTGTTCGTGGGGATGTAATTTGGTGGATGCGTCTATTTCAGTTTCAGTATGTAAACTATATCGTTCATAATTAGTTTTCGTTGAGGATGAAAATTTATGGGCAAGGGCTAGCCATGAATACCACGAAAATTAAGCCACCATGAATTCTATTGGTTCCACAGTAGTTCTATGACAAAAATGATAAAAATACATGTAGTACCATTACTGAATGTACATGCCTTATCTGTATACAAATCTATTTCAATACCTCTGATAAAATGGGACCATTAGAATTTGTGGGGCCTCAATTTTTTGTGAATTTCATGCATATATACCTCTTACCCACATATTAACACCCCCTCCAATAATAAAACAGTCTATATTCCATGAAAAGTAAATCCACGAAATAACATCCCTAAAAACTTTTTAAAAAATAACTATCAACAATAATTGGCATCAACTAAAGATTCAATATTATTCACGTTCCTTTGAACAAAAATTCATGTAGTACCATCACTAATAAAAGTTTCTCATCAATATAAAAAAGAGATTGTTATAATCATGTCCCTATGAACCTTTGGCAGGCCGGTGGTCCCTGAGGTGTACAGTATGTAGGCGGGGTCCATGGAGTCGACAGGGACACAGTCCACCGGCTTGGCCATGTCGACCTCTATACTCCAGTCAAGGTCACGACCCTTCTTGAACACACAGAATGGGAACTGAAGTATGGATGTAAATTACATGTTTAACATAAAACACACTTGTAAGAAAGAACATCGGAATGCATGATCACACTAGTACATGTATTACACTATCATATGGTAGTGGTCAAGTAAAAATGTGAGGACTTTACCATTGGTCTGTTGTATATGATACAGTGTTTGGGTTTATGGGTGGCTATTTCTAAGCCCTCGTCCAGCATCGGTTTGTACAACACGTTTCTGTTGGGTTCTACTCCACAGTTAGCACTGATCACAATCTTTGGCTGAAAATATGAAAAATTTATCAGTTTAATGGTCTGCATCGTCCCAAACCACAGAAAATATGAACAATTTTCTGCCATTTGGCTATGATTGCATGAGAAAAGATTATTTTGATGTTCATTAAAATATTGACCAATGCTAGTTAAGCATAGTCGAAGATTGACCTATGATGTGACCTTTATCATCTAATTGCAGTTTACATCAAACAAGTTTGCAGTTTACATCAAACAAGTTGTTTACTACTGATTCAGTAACAATGCACTGTGTGTTAAATTAAAACAGGTTAAGATGTGACGTAACAGATGACATGAGAATATTCTGCTTTACGATACTTTATGTGTGCAAACAGCCACAGGTAGGAGAGAGCTATGCAGACTCTGGACTGTGGTCTGAGATGATGAAAGGTCTGCAATCATTAATCATACACACTCTTCATATAAAATATTATGGCATTCATTGTATGATTTTATTGGAAAAGAAATAACCCAAAACAAGTGAAAGTTGATACCACATGACATTGTATGGAAATCACAGACACTGCATCACTCCATATCTCTAACATTCAAGTTTACCTCAGCGTGGTCGATCCTTACAGCCAGTTCCTTGGCTGCGAATCCCCCGAACACCAGAGAGTGAATGGCCCCTAGCCTAGCGGTCGCCAGCATTGCAATGATTGCCTGGGGGATCATCGGCATGTAGATCAGGACCCTGTCCCCCCTCTCCACCCCATACTTCCTCAGCACACCTGCTAATCTAGAGACCTACAAGGCAGTGGTCAGTATAGAACTAAGAGTCCATCAGGTTTATCTTTTATATGAGTTCTTAATTCACAGCTTGGAATTACTGGTATATTCAATCTCATCCGATAATCCAATTAATATGTAAAATAAGCATGAGTTTTATGTTATTTGACAACTGGCCACAATTATTCACCCTGCTGGTGAGTTTTAATGACAAACCTCATGAAGCAGTTCCTTGTAGGTGATTTTGTCCATCTGTTTACTGACCGGGCTGTCAAAGATGATGGCCACTTGGTCTCCATTTCCTTCATCCACATGGCGGTCCAGAGCATTGTAACAGGTGTTCAACTGTCCACCCACAAACCTTGAAATGTCAATGAGAGAGAGTAATTGAAAGACGTACAGAGACATACAGGCAGAGAAAATATATCATAAAGGTAGAACTGATGTAACAGAGACAGATCTTGTCTTGCTGGGATTCGGGTCCTCTGATGAATCTGCTTCTAGTAGGATTAAGTAACTGACTTTACAACACCAACTAAAATCTGTGCACATGTCAAAATATTACAAAAATATGATTATTTGTACACTGTCTCAGACTAAATAATAATTTTCAAAATTTAAGTACTTGTATTTTTAGAATGTGATTTAAACAAATGTAGTTTTATATTCTGAATCAATATGTTCAAATAAATGCAATGACATTTAAAAATTTGGTAACTTTTAAACAGAGATGGAAGAATTAAATAACAAAACCAAATGCATGGAATAACAGACAGAGATCTCAATTTTGACCTTCTGAATTTTACAGTAAGGTTCTCTATCAACTAAAATATTTGGCACACGCAGTTGAATAATGTACATGTATGTACTTTAAAATCATGCCTCCCACCATCAAATGCACCTTGATTTAATCATGTTAATCAGACATGGCAAAGGACTAAATACAGAATGTCATGTATGATGTATTACAGCAAGGGCAAAAATAAGGACTTTCTATGAAGCCTTCAAATTTAAGCATTAGAAAAATACAGATTGATAATGGATCTGCACATACATGTTTGCATTCAGTAAGAACTAGCTAGTTCATATCAAGATTTATTAATGAGTTATTTAAAAAGTAAGACAGCTAATGCATCAAAGAGATCATTGATATATACAATTTATTTGTTTGAAAATTGACTTATATCACTGTGAGTATTTCAGTTTCCAAATTATCAGTATAACAGGGATGTATAATATTATACTTCCCTGGGCATAATTTAGATCATTTTAATTCATTTTATACATATCAATTATTTTTCAGTGTCATTGTATTTCAATGGGTCACGGCCAGTGCATGAGGTCTACACTTTTTTCTATATCCCTGTGGCAATCTAATGCTTGACCATCATTAGTCACCAAAGGGAAACAACTCTAATTATAGTTAAGATTTTACAAATCGTAAAAGTTTTTAAAGATTAAGAACAACGACAAAAAACGTCAACAGTGGAATAAAACAAAACTAAGTTACCACTTTGTAAACGGAGAGCTCGAATCGTCCAAAACTTTTGTCCATTTCTTGTGCCACACAATGTCTTCTGAAGCCTCTGCCCAAAACTCTGCAGGGTTGTTTACCGATCTGGAAAATGCGTCGCCATAAACTTGTCCACCTTCGGACGTGTAATCACGTGCATGGACGGTACTTCTAACACATCCCGGAGAACTCAGAAAACACAAATTGTGATTTGAAACAGCTGTCAAATGTCTGAAGCATCGATAAAAAGAATGCATGTTATATGTGTGTCAAAAGTTCACTCGGAAACCCTCTCTCTTTTTTCAGCGGGAAATTTAAAATTTTTAAAGGGAGACAATTTCAACAGATAATTTCTGTTACAACTTGTCAAATTGTGTTGACACAACAAACCTTTATATGACTTGTCAGATATCATCAGCTTTTCAGGTCTTTACGTCAACCTGACAGAACATTATCATCTTTATACGTATAATACCATTTTAAATAGGATCACATGCAGTAGTGTGTTGACACATACCTGCCATCATATCTGACTTTGCGTCCAACAAATAAACGTAAGCATTTGACAAGTTGACTTATGGAGTTTAGATGTTAACTTGTCTGATTTGTATCTATTTCTTGCATCAAAACAAGTTAAAAAATGCAATGGTTTTAAGCGAAATATGCACCAATTGCGTAGTCTTGGCTCAAAAGCCAGACAAATCGTGCTTATTTCAATGAGCCATGGCTGAGTGGCCAGCAATGAAATAGACAGGCCTACATCACATTGCTGTTTGACACAACTACCCAAAGTCTAAGCTCTTGTTAAAATGGTTCTATGATGTGTAACCAGTAAATGATGTTGATCTGTATTAAGACGATTAAATTGGCTTACCAGCTAGGTACCTTTGTTTACTTATGATTTTACTGGATGGCATAAATTGGTCTTTGACATGTTTTCACACTGAATGTTAGTAAGTAACATGTCAACATATTCATCTGACCAGTGGATGCTAATTGGTGCTTTGGTTTCATAGGATACATAAATGCAGTGATAAATAATCTTCAATTTGTTGTTTAACAGCAAGTATATTGGTAATTCTAGTCAACACAGAAGCTATGAAGACTTAGTTTTAAATTGAGCTGGTCGGAGCTTTTAAGACATGACAAATCCTGTTACAAAGACGTACATTATATGCTGAATTACGTGTCATTGGAGTTTGAAATATTTAAAAGTCCTAGAAAGGTTAAATCATAAGCAATAAACAGCTTTCTGAATTGAAATCTTTGAGATCGCTGCATATTTTTTTTTTATTCAAAAACTGCTGATGAGGGTGAGGGTTATGTTTTTTGATCTGCAATCTCTGCAAGCATGCAATCTATAATTTAATTCACTAATTAAAGATTATACAGTAAAACACGGTTATAGCTTATTGTATGAACTGGTATGTGTATGTCTGAGGATTATACAACAGCTGCCTGCTGGTACATAAGTTAATATTTATTTGTTCCTGGAAGAATGCAGTAACAAATACCGGTAAAAATGCAAATCATAAAAATATACTGTAACAATTTTATTTTCAATTAAAAGCTATATGGTAAACAATATGCACAAGAAAACAATGTAAACTACATGCATAGCCATATTAACCATGCAGGATACATGTATCGCTATATATCTACTGTGCAAATTACTTTCATTATAAATCTAAGGACTGGTGACTTCATGAATGCCTACCGATAAAAATACTGCATTCAATTCACGGCATCACTTAAACTCCTGAACAAGGCTTCTAGCTCTAGAGAGAGTATCCTACTTTCAATGTCTGAAAAGTCAACAATTTAAGTCGTCTCTAGTTTCCTGAGGTACAAAACGGCTTGACATCAACAACCAATAAATACATCCTCAAATATGATTAATATTTGGACTTTTTTTAAATATACAAAGTCCATCAGATTATGAAATCACATCTACTTCATCTCAACTAATATCATTTATGAAATTCATTGCAGCAGTTCACAATGAAACCACTCTGAATATAGGAATCACACAACAATACAATGCAATGTTGATTGGACAATGAGATTGGCACTTGATTGTTTCGAATTAGTTCACATGAGGACGGGTCATTAGATTTATCAGACCGCCGTTTCTCCTTTGATGGTGGTCAACAGGCCAGTGTCCGGTGCTGAAGTCATGATGATTTTCTGGATCTGCTTAAATCGGGGATGGGAGGCTCCGCCTACTAGAGCTAGGAGCATGCTCTCACTAGTCGTAACATAAGCTCCCGCATCCTTCATGCGCTGGAAGGCATATATTCTGTACAGAATAGAAATCGGCATATACAAACACACTTCAATTTTGAGCATAAACTACCCCAAAACACTAAAAATTACTATATTAACTTTAATAAAAAATATCAAAAAATCTAAATATCTGAATGATAATGATACTGATGAAAACCAGAAAAAAACAGAGTTTTACCTGTCTGTCATTGAGCGAGACGAACAGGCATCAGCAATAAGATGGACATCAAAATTGTCCTCTAATAAGTCTAGAACAGTATTTTGGACACACACATGGTTTTCAATTCCACAGATCATCACAGAGTTTATATCTGAAACACAACAGTTAACAGAATTTAAAAAAAAAAATGAATCCTTATGCAAAAATAAAGATTTTTAAATTTTCAGTCAAAATCAATTTTACAATAATTAGAAAATCAAATACACTGATGAGTAAGGCCAGAAATGACACCCATTATAAACTCTACCATTCTGCTTGAACCAAAAATTGTTTAATTTTAATAATATCTTAAATATCTTTAAATATGGTTTTGCTTACATTCTTTGCCACTTTCTCACAGTCCAAAAGAATACATCAAATTTAAAAACGATATAAAGTATACAATATGCATAAAATGTATTCAATTATACCTAATTGCATGTTGGATTCAAACAGGACTCCAGCTCACCTTTCAGAGTCTTGATATGATCAACAACCTCAGGAACCAACATGGAGAAATGAGTCTTAGGAAAAACCTTTAGCTGACTCACATCCAGCTCCGATACAGTGTGCCCCAGTCCTGAAATACAGAGACTTATCACATAGCAACAGTTACATATATAAACCAAACTTCTACTATACTCTGTTCAAGATATCTATGTAGCACATTTTCTTAAATTATCAATATTCATGAATACTTCAAGGTTCACATGATGTTCATCTGATACAAAGAAAATATCCTGAGATTTCCCTTTTTCCCTCCAGCTTGTCGGAATTTCAATACAAAGCTTAATTTAAATCTACAGGGATTTTGCATTGCAAGCGAGTATAAAGTACTCGGATGATTACAATTGAAATTTTGAGGGAGGTGTCCCAACTGCATCCAAATGGAAGAAAAGATGTCAACATTTCCCCATTATAAATCTTCGCTAGAAATCTGTTTTTGTTTGTGTGATTTTCCAGGTAAAAATGTTAATGAAGAAGTATTGGATTTTTTCACTTTCATCAAATTCCAATATACTTCTTTGATAGGTGTGTGGAATTTTGTCAAAAAATGAGAAAAAAAGTGACAGAATCATTAACTTGGCGATTACTGAACATCTGAATTTTGTAGAAAACGATCATTTGTGCAAGCTACATGAACATATATTTGCGTGAAATTTTCACATACAAATATTGAGATTGATTCTTATAACGTTAAGATTCAGAACTACCAATGAATCAATCTCAATAGCAGTCATCTAAACAATTGCTGACCAAACTATAAGAAAACCCTTATGTTGCAAATAAATTGAAGTAATATGCATTTTAAAACAATTTGAAAATATGTACGAGATATTGATCCGTGGTGGTCTAAACAAGACGTCTTCCCCTTATCATTCTAATAGTTCAGTCCACCATCTGGTGAATTATCGAACTGTAGTCAAGGCACAAGGGCTTGAGTAGAAAAAAACCATATAAGTGGGTACCTCGAAAGCACCCACTTTTTTATTTATTTATTTTTTCTACACAAGCCCCTGTGGTCGTGGTAATGAACTTTATTACAATAATAAAATGGATATAAAACTGGCACATATTAAACAGAGTACATTTAGTGAACCCTATAGTTCTCAACAAATTGTTTTTTCATACTCCTCTACTTTCGGCACAATATATGACCTTTGGTTGTCTACCTTTGGGGTACTGCTCTGTAACAATCACTGGCATGTCCAGTGCATTCGCTCCTTCCAACATTCTACGGGCTACCTCAATAATCTGTGGATAATACATGATATTTCCACGAAACTTTTCTTGCATGTCACACAACAGCAGTGCTGTATTCTTTAATGAAACTTTGCCTAATCGTCTTGCAGCCATGGCCATTTTTCCCGTATTCAAGCGTACAGTTGACATGGATCTACTTTCACTTTGTTGCGTGGACCCTGAGTATGGAGGAGTGTGGATTCTGAAAAGATGGGGACACCCGATGTGCACGGAATTCGATGAACACTGACGTCAGACTGTTGTAACAGGCAATAAGGTAAGATGAGTTTTCAGTCATATGGCAGATTTATTTGACTCCCATTTGTTCTTTATCAGTTTACACACGACAGTGCATTGTAAGGTACATGTACAGAGTAATCTCAGCTGGAATTAGGTACAGAGTAACTATGATAGATATTCCATTTGGAACGCTGATGTACAGCGCAGAGAAAAGAAAAGAAAAACGGTTTTAAACGTCAGAGAAATGTTATTCCCACATCAAAACCCCTTGATCAGCAATTTCTCATTGGACTACCGATGGCTATATTTATCTTTTCCTGTCTACATATGGACCATTATTGAACGTACATCACGTAGTATTGAGCGCACTCTTTTTTTTTTTAAATTAGGAATTTTATGACACCAGCTGGTGTTGCTTTTAAACTCACTGATAAATATGTATTTCAACGTAGATTATTATTTTTAGCAGTGTATTGAAACCAGATAAGCTACAGCGGGCATTTCGATGGGGAAATCTTGGGATTGTTTCATACTATTGAATGAAAATTGTTTGAAACCAGAGGTATTTACACACATAGAATAATTGAAGAAAATGTGCAGCATAAATATGTTGGGACAGGCTATAGCAGCTGATCACACAAAATCACATTTTCATAAGTGGATGACCATTTAAGTTGGTATAAGGTCTATAGACCTTTACACCCTTTATCCAGTATTAAAGCCCTATGGTTGTTAAGGAGTCTCGGGGAGAATGTTTCAAACATACGATTTCCTTTAATTTTTTCCCAGTGAAAGGTCAACTTATGAGTAAACTATGTGCAAAATATAAAGTAAATTGACTGGATAGTTTATCTGTTTACCGCGCTCAAATTTTGGTCGTATGTCCGAATCATCCCCGACATTTTATATAGGATTATATAGGAAAAAGGGGTTTTTTCATTTTCAATTTCATGTGTAAAAAATTACAAACATACGATTTTCTTTTAATTTTCAGTGATGGAAGGTTAACGTATAAGTAAACCTTTTGCCAAATTAAAACGAAATTGACCGAATAGTTTTTATGCTATCCGCCCTCATAGATTGGTCCTATATACGTGTCTTGCCAGCCATTTTACATATAGAATTGTATAGAATAACAGGATGTTTAGGAATCAAATTTAATTTTATTTGTAATAGATACAATAATACCTTTCCACGCACACAGAACATGAAAAGATCGCGCATATGTTTTTATTTTGCAAATTATATTTTCAATTTTAATTATTAAAGCTGCAATAAAAAATGCACGACGTTTATTTTTGTAAATTGTTACGTCAAAGTCTCAACTGACGTCATTGTAAGACGTTGACTCCAACGTGGATAACGTCAATTTTGAAGAAGCAGCGAAATGATTAAAAAACTTTTGAATATATTCTAAGGATTCAATTCACTAAAAATAATTTTTATGATAAGTATTTTTTTAAAATAAAAGCGTTACATGATAACCTGTACATTTCAACATTTTACTCTGCATCTGCGTTTAACGACAGTAATGCGCAATACCCTGCGCAGAGGGCGCAAAATTTTAAAACCGCGACCGACCTTAAAAAGATTCCACTAAACCTGCATGGTTGCACCTACATATATCTGGTGAAGTGATAGATATGACATTGATACATGTATTATGCTGTTTTTCCATGGTGTTTATTTTTGCTATATGTCTACCTAGCCATCGTTTACAATTTCATTATAAAATATTCTATGGTACTTCTAAATACATGTACTATAAATATGGTTGTTGTAAGCAAAAGACCTCTATAAATGATGGGTTTCATGTCTATTACAGCCTTCATCATGAAAGTGACGTCAGCGTTTGTCTTGCTGCTAAGTTTTCTGAACTCTTTTCATTGCACCACCGTGCAACAACATACTGATGTGGTTCTCTTTGGAGCCCTGGGAGATTTGTCCAGGAAATATCTGTGGCAGAGCTTTTTTCAGCTGTACTTGAAAGAACAAAATGAGAACAAAACATTCTCTTTTTATGGCATTTCAAGGGATGCTCAAAAAGAGGGTTCACAGAAGTTAACCAAACTTCTAGATGATGTAAACTGTGAAGGAGATATAAGCTCAGTTTGTGGATTGAAATTGTTTGAATTTAGACAACTTGTTACTTATGTCCAACTTAAAACAGATGAACAGTTTGATAGCTTTGGTAAACATAAATTAAAAAACATTCCAGAAAACTCAGACTTTGTTTTAGGAAGAATATTTTATCTAGCCATTCCACCAAATGTTTACTCATCTGTTGCTGCTAGACTTTCATCTTGTTGTAAGCTCAAAATAAGTCATGCATGGTCGAGGCTGGTTCTGGAGAAGCCATTTGGAAGTGATCTGCAGTCTGCACTCTCTATGGCCAGAGACATTGGGAAACATTTCAAGGAGGAAGAAATATACAGAGTGGATCACTATTTGGCAAAATCAGTGGTCCGACAAATTCTTCCATTTAGGTAAACATGTAGAACTTAAACTTAAACTTTGAATTTTAAATGTTTTAAAAAAAGGTTGAGATCCAGAATGATAACTTTTTAATTACTAGTATATATGATCTGTTTTCTAGGAACCGAAACTTCAACCATTTGGAAACAATTTTGAATAATGAACATGTGGAAAGAATTGAAATAGCAATGAAGGAAACAGCTGACAGCAAAGGTTGGTCAGAAATACTGACATTGAACTTTGTTGTTGAAGATATATTTGTTGATTTTCGAGTACATTGTAAGTAGTTGATATTTGTTTATAGAGAATGTTGCATGTGCTCTTTTTCAGGTAGAATAGAATTCTATGACAAATATGGTGTGATCCGAGATGTCATGCAAAATCATATGACGGAGTTACTGGCCTTGGTGGCTATGGAACTCCCAAATAATCACCATAGTGACTTTGACAGCAATAAAAACAAATTATTATCGCAAGTTAAAGAAGTGAAAGAAGAACATGTATTAACTGGACAGTATTCAAGATATTTACACCACGCAGAACAAGAAAAGGCGAATATATCCCTCTCTGTGTATACACCAACATTTGCAGCATCATTATTAAGCATTGATTCTCCTCGTTGGAATGGTGTTCCAATAATCATGATCTCAGGAAAAGCTTTGGATGAAAGGTCCAGTTATATTAGGATTAAATTCAAAGATTCCGTAATGTGTGTGTGTGGATGCAAATCATTTAATGTCTCTCAACATGGTGCTAGACAAATTATTTTCCAAATAAATCCTGGAAGCTTGCCGACTGTTGGTATACTTGTGTCTAAGAATCTCTTTTCTCCTCATTTACCCGAGGGTCTGGAAGATATGGTGGTCACCTCTCAGGAATCTTTTGTATTTGGACAAAGCCTAAATGAGTTTTACTTTTCAATTCCAAAAACAAATGAAAATGCCTATGTGACAGTGGTAAGGGACCTGTACAGAGGAGACAAGAAGAGTTTTGTGACAACAGAGGGCCTGGAACATTTATGGCATATATGGAGTTCAGTGATAGAAGAAACCAAACATAGACACCCAAAGCTGTATCTAGAAAACAATGACATTTCTCTTAATTTTGGATATAGTAATGGTATATTAAGGTATGTAGAACAGGAGAGTAGTTTAGTTGCAGATGAATTTTCAGAGAGAGAAAGGCTCTCAGTATCCTCTCTTCCATCTCACTTTCTTGGCCATATGTTGCTTGTTAAACCAGATGTGCAGTTGTACAAATCTCTAGCAGAGAAAATTAATGATGTGGCAAAGACTACTGTGGCCAAAGCTGGGATTTTCCATCTTGCTCTGTCAGGTGGGTCCAGTTCTATTCAGTTCTACAGAGCAATACTCAAACATTTCCCCAAATTTCCATGGAGATGGACTCACATTTGGCAAGTTGATGAACGGTGTGCGCAATACCATGACCAACTGTCAAATTTCAAAACAATTGATGAAGAGTTGTTACAGAATGTTAGAATTCCATATGGTAACATTCATCCTATGGTAGACTATAGTGTTGAAAATGTGTGCTCTACTGGAAGTGTTGAACGTTATAAGGCAGCTCTTGTGCATTTTGTATCCAAGCTGGAACTTGACTTTATCATTTTGGGAATGGGACAGGATGGACACACTGCATCACTTTTTCCCAAATCAGGGTTGCTGAAAGACAATGAAAACTTGGTTGCCATGACAACAAACGAATCTAGCGTGAAAAGAATGACACTTTTATTTTCTATATTGAACAAAGCTAGACACACCGCTGTCATAGTGAGTGGTCATAAAAAGCATGATATAGTGGACCTTCTTGCTGGGAATGAAAAGAAAAATGTAAATAATTATCCTATTTTGGGGGTCAATTCTCAAACTGGAAATGTCACATTTTATATTGATAATGATGCATGGTTTGGAAAATAAATGAAATTGATTTAAAATGAATATTTGGCCTGTTTTTGTTTAGAATTCACGTATTATATAGAATTAGAAGAGACAAACGATGGCATTACAGACCAAATTTATCGTGGGATCTGATCTACATACAATGATTAATACAGAGAGAGAGAGAGAGAGAGAGAGAGGAGAGAGAGAAATCAATAATGTGTGTGCAACGTGTCATTATCTCTGTATATTTATCAAAAATATATAATGAAATGATATTTTCTGAAATTAATGCAAGCAACACTATTTATAGGTTTTTGAAAAGTCAATTTACTGTTTTAATGCTTGATAAAAGGTTCCTCAGAAGTCTCTAGGTCAGGCATAGTTGTTATTTTATTTTAAGAAAAAAGTAATGTTTACTTAATCGATGTATGAATATGCTTTAATTTGAGTTTAAAGTACAGCAGGTGCACCGTTCACACATAAATATTAGAGAATCGTTTGTGAATCCCAATTAGGGTGAAGAATAGATTCCGTGCTACAGACTTACCTCTTTACTAATGAGGAAACGTTAAACAAAGATGTCCTGAAACGCCAAAAAACTAAACCTTTCAAAACTTTGTGGTACATTGATTAAATGCTTAAATTGTAAGTTCACACACGAAAATAAATTGTATTTCGATTGATACATAGGTGATATTTCATTAAAACTGTGAAGTGCTTTTCGATGAATAGAGAAAAACCCACAAATTTTAAACGTAAGAAAATTGTATATTTCTCATATAAAAACCTCAAAATCTTTATAATTTCTCATTCCCGTACTTTTTGGGCTATTGAATTGAGAATCCTCTGATGGTTACGCCCATCTTAATTTTCATGTCTACTTATATGGACCATGTATTTAGAACACGCCACTTTTATCAAAATGGTAATTCTTTGACGCCAGGTTGTGTTCTTTTGCTTATAATAATAATGTTATTCTACGTGATTAACCAACAAAAAGGTGGGGGTTTGTTAAAAAAATGGAAAACCGTATATGTCCTTTTTAAACTTAATTGAAGTCTTCAAATGGTCGACGAAGCAAATTCAAACTCACTGATATTCGAAGGAGAAATAGCCATTTCAGTGATGAGATATGCAGGTCAATATGAATTTGAACATCACTACTGCTTTTTAACAGTTGAACACATAAAAATCATGTTTTAAAAGGTAGATGAAAGAGCTAAACGTATACAAGTAAAACTATTCATAGGTTTTTGAAAAGTCAGTTTACTTTTTGAATGCTTGATGAAAGGTTCCTCTCAAGTCTCTAGATCAAGAATATTTCTTATTCTAAAAAAAGAAAGTAACTTTGATTTAAGCGATGTATAGATATGCTTTTGAGTTTAAAGTACAGAAGGCGTATTTTTTACGCAAAAATTTTAGTGATCCCTTTGTGTGAATCCCAATTATGATAAAGATTGGTTCCCTTGCTGCACCATTATATATTTACTAACAAGAAAATGTTAAACAAAGGTGTCCCTTTTTACAAAAAAACTTAACCCTTCAAGAACTTTTCGGTATACTGATTAAATGCTTAATGTTTACACGCGGCAATGCCATTGTGAAATATTTGTGATTTCTTTGTTTGACTCCCAATTAGGATAAAGATTTTTTTCCATGCTTTACCATTATCTATTTTTTAACAGGGAAATGTTAAACAAAGATGTCCTTTTTAAAAACTAAACTCTTCAAAAACCTTGCGGTATTCTCATTTGTGCATTCGTACATATATATTCCCATCCCTTTGACATACGCGATTTATGATGGCGAATATTCTAAGATTTGTGCTGTTGGTCATATGTTTTAGTGTTTTTACATTCGCCTTCCTCAGCAATACCAAATTCCTTAACAAAGGTTTCGTGAACTACGGCATAAACAACCATGTCTTTAAAGAATTTCAGATCGTTGGAGGACTCGAAATGGCGAATTGCTCTCAAGAGTGTATCTTAGAAAACGACTGCATCGGATTCGAACTATGTAAAGTCGATTCGTCACAAACATGTAGGCTTGCACGTGAAAGTCCGAACCCTAAGCCTTCTCTTGACAATTCTGCTCCCTGTCAGCACTTTATTAAGGTATCTGCTTAAAGTTCAAACATGATCTTTTAGATGAAGTACCAAAAAAGACAATGAATACTATGGAATCATTTCATGTCGTGGGGGTTAATCTCCGTACATTATGGGTTTTTTGCTTATTCGTGTGAATGTAATTTCATGGATACGTCGGTTTTTTTGTAACAGTTTTCGTCAAGGATGTAAATTTCTTGGTGGGGGCTAGAGCCACCACGAATTCGAATGAATCCACAGTCTTAGAATATCTCAATTCGGTTGTTTAAAGAAACAGGGTGTCGGCAAGACAATTCAAAAACTTTTTATGCAAGAAATTTACATGTTAAGTTTCTAGTGTAATAATTTCATTATTCATGCCGAAAAATAACCATAACTAATATGCCATACATTTCAGCTCTCCCACAACTTGTACTCGTGTGACGGGTTCTCGACAACCGATGAATGCATCAAAAACTCTCCGACCGGAACTTATTCAGGTGACAAGCTTTATCATTTCCTACTTTGGAAAAATATGGTTCCATTTATATTTATATTGATTTTAGGATATCTTTATTTAAAATAATTGTTTTTTTAATTGTTAGGATTAGCAACCTTCCCAATTAAGTTGATTTTTCACATTGTATCTGAAACCTTTAATTAAAGATTTAGACCCTCAACTAACTTTATTTTTTATTTAACTTTTCATTATAATATTATTCTATCACATTTGCAGTGTTTATTTTACACCACAGCGTTTGTTTAGTCAAAACTACACAGAAAACAAAATAGAAACCTTAAGAGCCACCGTTGTATTTTTGTGTAATCTTGCTTCCTTGATTTGTTTGCAGCTTACAAATTGGATTTGTAGATGTTACAATGTATATTTGTAGAGTGCCTCGACTGTGACTGTGTTTCGAGCTACACATCAGTGAGTGGAGTTTATGAAATCACCAGTCCAGTAACAAACAACAGCACCCAGGTGGAATGTGTGATGAAGGATGGACACGGATATACAGTAAGTACAGCCGAAGTTTTAGTCTACAAGTTTTGTTTGTGTAGCCACAATATTTGTTTGCAAACTGATTGCAAAATCGTATTCAGTATCTAAAATATATGAAGTATACTTACTTTTCTAACCAATTTCTTTAATGAACGTTGATATCAAAATTTTTGCTTACGATGTTGATTTAGACGTTTATGTAAAGTGGAACTATCATAAGTATTGGTAATTGAGTTTTTCCCATTTGTCTTAAGCTTTTACCTGTAAGAAAAAGATATGATGTTGTTTGCTAGCCTGAATCAAAGGAACTGATCTTTGCGTTGCAAGTTTGAATATTGGTGGTCGAGTTTTGAAATTGAATTTGGAGTCCTGTTTGATGCACGTCGTTTGAAATCCTTATATTTACGATGAAATGTCACTGACTACAGTACAATGCAATAAATCTTTGACATTGAAAATATTCTCCTGCTTAGAATATACGTACTTGTAGTTTATAAGAAAATAAAGCAAAAGAGACTTGAATAACATTTTGCTATTTTAGATGACTGCTTGAGCACGAAATATTGCTACGTTTTCACTATTCACGAATTATTATAAATTAACAATTTACTGTAAAAAGTGCATATTTTGTAGGAGATTGTGATCCTGTTTTTTTCTCGTTGACAGGCTCTTTTACTCTTAAAAGCATAAAAAAATATATTGCATTCTCAAGAAATGTTGTAGCGTGAAGTAATCGTGTTCACTCACAGTTTGCAATTAGGTTTTGTATCTTGGTTGCTTTTTTTTGTCACTATCTTTAATCTTTTACCATTTCTATGAAGGTAATCCTCCAGCGACATGACGGTTCCGTGGACTTTAACCGGACGTATGCCGAGTACTGGGGCGGGTTTGGATCACCATTCACAGAAATGTGGCTAGGTAATTAATGAATCATCTGGCCACACTGTCACCGATGTTTTTTAAATTACTTCGGTCAAACTGAAAATCTTACGTGAACAAACCGAGGTAAAACATCCGATTCAGCTTTGAGGCTTTAATTTACTTGTTAAAGAAAGTTCATGACACCGTTTTCAGTTACAGTACTATCACCCCTGCGAATGTTATTGTCATTTAAATTTTAGACCACGTGGTTTTATTTGACCCTTTCAGTTTTGCAGTAAAAATCGTGCCTCGTGTTTATAGTCTATTTCAGAGAATCTAGGTACTTGTATTCAAATGTAAATTCTAGAGGTTTATTGATTTTAGACCTTATTTTTATTAATTGGTGGATAAAATGTGTTCTAAAAATAAATGTGACAATACAAAAAATATTATTTTTTCTGCCGTTGCGACAATTATCATGCGTAGTAGAGATCCCCCCTAAGAATTAATTTTCGATCCGCGCCTGACCTAGTAATAACATCAATAGTGAAACAGACTGTACTATTTTATGCAGAATGTTCATTGAAAATGGCACGATACACTAAGTTTTTATCCAAAACATTCACCCATTATTTTTTTTTAAAAACATGGTATTTCACACAACAAGCATCAAACATGGCTATGATTTTATTAAGCAACCCAATGTTTATATTATCAACCACTCCACACGTGGTTGTACACGAACGATAACTCTGTTCTGAATATCATCGTTTAATTAAAAAACTGCTAGATAGTGAAATAAGACATACATCTTAAAATATGTTGATGTTTTAACATAAATCAAAGTAGAATATGATATGAAAATCAACCAGTACTTACGTATTTTGAGAATATTATCCGAACATTTATACTTCCGCTCGAAATTTCACAGGAACTGGACAAATCTCGGTGAAGTCTCGTGAACTTTCATTCGAGCACCTTTGGATTTATTACATACTTAGCAACGATAAAGAAAACATTCCGAACACATTCGCAGGGGTGACTATGAAAGCCAAATGGTGCCTGAATGTCTGAATAAGAATTTTTTTTCTCGTAAATTTGTTTTTCAATATCTTAAAAAAAATAAAATGATAAAGATATTGGCATCTTTCTTATTTTTTAAACTACAGGAAATGAATATTTTCATAATCTGACCTCTTTGGGTTCCCGTCTGTACATAGAGCTGAGGTACAGTGACCTCAGTTTCCGGTATGTGGATTATTCTGATGTTATCATAGACTTTTACGACAACTCTTATTATTATCTTCGTCATGTCGGCCCGATGACGGGAAACGCAAGTAAGAATTTTATACAATATTAGAGCAATGGCACTCCTTTCAATTTTAACTTTTTAATTAAAAAAAAACGGCAGAGAAATCCTTGTGTAAAAAGGCATTTTAAACTAGAAAGTAACTGTTGTTCGGAGTTGTTGCAGCATCATCGATGACTGAGTTGTAAAGTAACAAAATGAAAGAAATAGACAACTCTAGTCCATCTTTGTCTATATAATTATACACAGTAAATTAATATAATAAACTATTATAGTAATTTTAATTAACAGGTGACATATTACATTTGTATGACGGATATTATTTTGGAGCCCACGACGTAAATCTCTATAGAGAGCTCTGCGATTGTCCTATGTTGAATTACGGCGGGTGGTGGGACGGTTGTTGTCGCAGCCCATGTGGTCTGACCATGCCTTATAACGACCCCACCTATCCATTTGGATGGAACTGTACCGCCGAAACAACCATTAAACTAATGAGTGTGAAAATGATGGTTAGAAGAGGTTGGAATTTAAATATTTTTTCTCATGTTACACTGTATGCATGTCTTTTACACGTACTTAATTTTGATCAAGAAAAATAAAGATATGGCGAACAAGATACATTTAGATTGATCTTAGAAAAATTAAAAACTTCTTTAAATTAACCACCTTAACATACCAGGTTTTTTAAAATTAAGATGCCAATTGCGACTTCTCGCGCATTTTTTCAAAGCGCAGAAAAACACCTCGAATGTACTATCCTCACATGATGTTAGATATATTTCATACAGAAGTCTCTTAAAAAATTCCAATCAATTTTAAAAGAATTATCTGGACAGCTATGAATGTTTGCAGTAGTTTTCCCGCTCATTTAAGCTTCATTTCCAAGGGAAAATTATATACAAAATTTGTTTATAAAACAAACTGTACATAAAAGGCCAAGGCGGGTATAATTGTATAACGACTTTGAAATTCGTTATTAATCAATTATCTGTACATACATGTATTTATTCATATGTACAGTATGATATTGTATCATATATAATACATAAAATGACATTGTATCAACTTGATACAACATTGTATCACACCAAATGATACAATATCATATGATACATATATATAATATTATAACTGTAACTTGATCCAAAGGGTCGGATCAGGTCGAGTTGCCAGGCGCGGATCATCAGATCAAACGAGACGCGATCTGATGACCCGCGCCTGGCAACGAGACGTGATCCGGCTCTTTGGATCAAACTACTGTTATAATGATAAATTTATTATATACCCTTGTCCATTTAAAAGTTTTAATTACAAAACTATCTTTTTGAAATCAACTGTGTGACGTTTTCTTATATAACAAAACTATTTTAAAACGAACTATTTTAAAGCGCGCTAATATACAGACCTTATTTAATTAATGCGTACTACGCAATCAGTTTCAGATAGTGTTGATACGGAATCGGAAAACCGCAGTATGGTGATCTGGAAAATCGGAACACACTCTGTAAAATTGAGCATATAAAAAAA
Source organism: Magallana gigas (assembly GCF_963853765.1). NCBI lineage: Eukaryota > Metazoa > Mollusca > Bivalvia > Ostreida > Ostreidae > Magallana > Magallana gigas. The sequence goes on from NC_088857.1 coordinate 8,397,666, forward strand.
AGGAAAATTGATTAGTATAAAAAAAGAGATATTTTCCTTTTGGGCTGAAATAAAGCGACCTTGGGCTCATATAGGATGAGATATAAAAATTGCCATGTTATGATTTTTATGTCATATGCATTGTACTTATAAAAATAATAAAAAAAAATATTATCATGTAATGAATAATTATTGTTAACAAATCGCTCCATGTTTATATATTGCATCTCTAATAAACTTCCTTGAAAGTTTTGCGCCAGCTGTTTGTATACAAAGTTGACGTCGACGTAACTATTAGACATAATACTGGTACTCGGAGATCGGAGTTGAACGACGCATATCGAACTCTACGTCATAATAGCCGATGATAAACTGAAAGGGATGTGATATTACATCATAAGATTGCCGGAGAGGGATGTGACATAGATCTTATATACATGTACACCCCTAGGGTTTATATCACACGGGTAGACGAATTTTCTGTTAATAGCGCACAGGGCGGAAAAGGTTATATTTTCTATAAGTTTCCGATATATGATACAATATCATATCTTGATACGATGCCATATCATATGTTACAATATTATACAAATATTGACTGGGGTTGAGAGCAACATTGATTATATAAGCCCCCGAGGGACGAAATATTGCCCGACGCGAAGCGGAGGGCAATATTTTCGTCCCAAGGGGGCTAATATAATCAATGTTGCCCGAAAACACAGTCAACATTTGTTTTGTTATATGAAGAAACAAACCAAAATTTAAGAAATTAATTGAAAACAGATCGCCGTAATTTTCCCAGCTCAACAAAGATTTCACGAATTCAATTTTGTGCAAAGTTCATTTCCAAAAAATCCTCAGCATCAAACGGTCACTTGTGATATTCCGCCGACCGTAAGAATTATCAGACAGGCGTTTTACCTGATTTTACTTCACAGTAATTAGCAAATCCTTATATATCCGTTATGATAGCAAACCGTCGCATTGCGCGTTCGTTGTTTACTTGCCTTGACTGTTTGTCTATTATGACGTCACCTTGTTTTGGAGTCGCGAAGAATTATTTACGTCACCGTTTACGAATCAACAAATCAGAGGCGATTATTTGAAATAGAGGGAATGTTCTCTAGATATTATTCCTAGTCGGTCAATATCTAAAAAATATTGACCGGTCAATATTTTTCGGACGAGCTGATATTACAATTATTGACTATTCGTCTATATAGAGTTATATAGTGAGAATATACCACTGAATATTATACAAATATTGACTGGGGTTGAGGGCAACATTGATTATATTAGCCCCCGAGGGACGAAATATTGCCCGACGCGGAGCGGAGGGCAATATTTTCGTCCCAAGGGGGCTAATATAATCAATGTTGCCCGAAAACACAGTCAACATTTGTTTTGTTATATAAAGAAACAAACCAAAATTAAGAAAGTAATTAAAAACAGATCGCCATAATTTTCTCGGCTCAACAAAGAATTCACGAATTCAATTCTGTACAAAGTTCATTTCCAAAATATCCTCAGCATCAAACGGTCACTGGTGATATTCTGCCGACCGAAAGAATTGATATACAGATGTTCTACCTGATTTTACTTCACAGTAATTCGCAAATCCTTATATCCGTTATGATAGCAAACCGTCGCATTGCGCGTCCGTTGTTTACTTGCCTTGACTGACTGTCTATTAAGACGTCACCTTGTTTTGGAGTCGCGAAGAGTTATTTACGTCATCGTTTACGAATCAACTAATCAGAGGCGATTATTTGAAATAGAGGGAATGTTCTCTAGATATTATTCCTAGCCAGTCAATATCAAAAAAATATTGACCGGTCAATATTTTTCGGACGAGCTAATATTACAATTATTGACTATTCGTCTATATAGAGTTATATAGTGAGAATATACTACTGAATATAACAAAACAACATATTGTATCATATGCTATAATATCATATTGTATCAGTTCTTTATAGAGTAGTGTATATTGTTTTATATGATAAATCCTATGACACAATATTGTATAGTACCATAGGATGCAATATTGTTTTTAATATTATATACTGTATTGATTTACATTGTATCTTACAATTGTTTTGTCATGTAAACATGGCTCGTGCCCTGTTTTTGTTTACATAGGTTCAATATACCAGTGAAAATCAAATCGTTTACAAGCTGATTTGTGTATCTTATTCTTTAAACAAAACAGAAACAAACAGTTTCTAACGTTAAACACATTCATTTTAGGTCTATAATTGGAATGTTCACTTCAGCATTAAAATGTAAACAAATTCTTTGTTTACATTGCAAAGAATTGTAAGCTTTATAACTGGAAATTGAATTTATAGATGTTACAATGTATATTTGTAGAGTGCTTCGACTGTGCCTGTGTTTCTAGCTACATGTCGGTGAGTGGAGTTTATGAAATTACCAGTCCAGTAACAAACAACCCCATCCTAGTGGAATGTGTGATGAAGGATGGATACGGCTATACAGTAAGTACAGCTGGGGAAGTTTAGACAACACCTTTTTCTTTGTTGTATCCTGTTTTCAAAGTCAGTATATGAATTAGTCCCCGTTTTTGGGCAATATACTGTAAACAAATTATATTTGACTGTGTATTCAATAAAACGTGTTTAGCGGTATGTAGCTATCGCTAAATCAAGTACATCCCTAAACGTTATATATATATATATATATATATATATATATATATATATATATATATATATATATATATATATATATATATATTTGTTATATTCAGTAGTATATTCTCACTATATAACTCTATATAGACAAATAGTCAATAATTGTAATATTAGCTCGTCCGAAAAATATTGACCGGTCATTATTTTTTTTAATATTGACCGGCGAGGAATAATATCTAGAGAACATTCCCTCTATTTCAAATAATCGCCTCTGATTTGTTGATTCGTAAACGATGACGTAAATAACTATTCGCGACTCCAAAACAAGGTGACGTCATAATAGACAGTCAGTCAAGGCAAGCAAACAACGGACGCACAATGCTATCATAACGGATATAAGGATTTGCGAATATTTGTGAATTTAAATCAGGAATGATAATTCTTACGGGTGACCAGTGACCGTTTGATGCTGAGGATATTTTTGAAATAAACTTTGCACAATATTGAATTCGTGAATTCTATGTTGAGCAGAGAAATTCACGACGATCTGTTTTCAATTAAGTTCTTAAATTTTGGTTTGTTTCTTCATATAACAAAACAAATGTTGACTGTGTTTTCGGGCAACATTGATTATATTAGCCCCCTTGGGACGAAAATATTGCCCTCCGCTTCGCGTCGGGCAATATTTCGTCCCTCGGGGGCTAATATAATCAATGTTGCCCTCAACCCCAGTCAATATTTGTATAATATTTCTGTTTGAATCAGCCCAACTCATCTAAAAACGTTTACTCAGAATGCCAAAATTCACAATAATGAAAAACCACCTATTGTATTTTATAGAACTTAGAAGTAGGTGCTTTTTTCTTTTTCGGTCAGTGGCTTTTGAATATCTTTTGAAAAGTTATTTTAAGGAAATCCCTTTTTGCTGCAAGTCTTCGTTTTGTATGAGCTGAATTCCATAAATTGATAAAGATTTTAATTTTTATATCAATAGCAATTAGAATCTTAATCTTTAGATCTTCATGACATTAAACTATATAAGATCCAAATTTGACGACTCAAAGTCTGGGCAAACAACACCCTTAACCCGTTGCGCAGAATGCATTAACATGATATGATAGTTACGCAGGTAATAATATATTGATCAGGTGATCGATATTATAGGAAATTTTCTGTTCGATTTTTGAAAGTGAGTTTCGTCACTGACACACTCAGCAACGTGGTCGCGCACTTGACATTGAGCCATGACTCGCCCACTAATTACTTGTAAACCAGTTATGCTAAAAATAGCCTAACAACGAACACTCTCGTAAAAAAATCATTGCACACAACATAGAACAATATAACAATAGTTTACTATTTACCGGTATACAAACTAATGCAAAACTAATATAAATGGACTTTCTCACACATGCATTTTCATTCTCTTTGCAAAGTATTGTCAAGCAATATGGTATTGCGGGGTATATGAGTTGACTCACTCTTTTCATTCTGGATTGTTGTTTTCTTTTTCATCATCTTTAGTGTCTCACCAATCTGTCTTTTCTATGAAGGTAATCCTCCAGCGACATGACGGATCTGTTGACTTCAACCGGACGTATGCCGAGTATCAGGACGGGTTTGGGTCGCCATTCACAGAAATGTGGCTAGGTATACTATTAATCATTATTAACCACCGTCACCAACATTTTTGAAATTACCTAGCTCATACTGAAAGTCTCACCTGAAAAAAAAACTATTGAGGTTACACCCCGGATTGAGAATTAGAAAGACGTTGATGACGGTGGGGCTAGTAACGGTACTACGGATTAAAATCGAATGATACCACATGACCACAATGTCGAATATAAGATAATAAAAGGTTTATTGTAAAATTGTAAAATACTAGATCTCTTGTCGTAGTGCGGACTTCGTTCGCACACAAACACCCCCCCTCCCCCCCCCCCCCCCCCCACACTCTCTCTCCCTCTCTCTGAAATTCACACGTTTTCTTTTGATTACAGGAAATGAATATTTTCATCACCTGTCCTACTATTGGAATTCCCGTCTGTACATTGAATTGAAGTACAATGATTCCAGTTTCCGATATGTGGACTATTCTAATGTCTACGTATACCCTGCCTCAGCTCATTATCGTCTTTATTATAGCATCACGATGACAGGAAACGCAAGTAAAAATTCTCTTAAATATTCATGCAAATTTCAATTTTACCTTTTTTAAATTCAAAAGACAGTTCGTTTTTAACTGTATCATATTTGGGGAATCATGGTATATACAAACTTTAAATATAAGGAGTAATTGTTCTTTGGAATTGTTGCAAGGATCATCCGTAACTGAGTTGTGAAGTAACAAAGTGAAAGAAAAAAAATAGCCAACTCTTATCCATTGTCGTCTAAATGATGACAATGAGTTATTTAATATGTTTATTCCTTATTGTGATAGTCATTTTCATTAATAGGTGACGTATTAAGTAATATTGAAGGCTATTATTTCGGAGCTTACGACCTGAATCCCAATGGCTGCGATTGTCCTATGTCAAAATACGGCGGGTGGTGGCACGATTGTTGCTTGACTCCATGCGGTCTGACCATGCCTTATAACGACCCCACCTATCCATTTGGATGGGACTGCAGCAACGAAACAAGTATCAAGCTAACGAGTGTAAAAATGATGACAAGAAGAAAGTTGCTTTACAACAATATGTAGAACTTATCGCATGTTGACCGTATTTATAAAAGTCAGACTTGAGGGAAATTTATTTAAACCATGGATAACGTTTGTCATATATAACATTTATAGTGTTGTAATCCGAATATTTTAAAATGCTTGTTATACTTTGTTGGTTTTCTAAAGTGTCATTATATTCAAGCTTTTTATACCTTATTTTGTTGTGTTATAGAAATTAAAGAACTTGGCTAATTTGATGCATTATAGATTCATCGTTGAACATTTTAAATTTGATTGATTTAACTGCTTTGGACCTTTTTAATAGCACGCAAAACAAAATTTCGAAGCGAAGGCAAAGAAAAAAGGTCTGAAATCATAAAGAGTCAAAAGTTTATGTAAAGATGGAATCTCTCGGATTTCGGCAGAGCTCGGAAAAATACCGTAAAAGAAAGACGTTATATTTTTTTACGGATCCATCTGTATACTTTTCATTTTTAGACGGTGGCTATAAATAGCCACGGTCTATTGCTACCGTCCTGACCGGAAGAGAATTTCTCACAGGGACCCTAGCGGATAAGGAACGATAACTCTGTTACAGACAATGTTTTATCTATGTGTCGATTTCAGTATGAGAACTAATTTTAATCTTATCAGATATTTTAAGCATTATAGCTGCTAATTATTTTGTACATATGTTTAAATAATTTATGAAATTGTGTTTTATCTTAAATTGGCCGTTACCCTGTCTGCTTACGCGGTATAGATAATTTATGCACCAACTGCCAGTTGTGACGTTAAACTCTGTATCAGGGCTGCATAAACTATATCACTGCGATAATTTGCTAAGAGATTTCACAATAATCGCTTCTTGTTTTTTTATGATGTAAACAATTGTCAGAAACACACTATTTAAACAGGGTTGCCATTTCATATTTCAGCAATTTTTCAACCGTGACGCATTAATTTTAGTTGAGGCAGAATATTTATTTTGTTGTAGCTTATTCCAAAGAATTCACAACAGATACTGACAATAAATATTACATAAATTACATTTTATTGAACTTCAACCGACCAATGGCACACTTTCTTCTACAAATGTGCATGTGTTTTCAAACATACAAAAAACTTGAAATTTTCGATACAAATGTGTTTAATTTTGGACTGACCTGTGATTTACATGAACCTTATTTTGTAACCCACTCAGTCTGTAGGAACATCAATTTTATCACTGGCGTCGGAAGCAAAATGAAAGTGGGGGGGCTAGACTAATCCTCAGAAATATTGAGAAAAAAGTAATTCTCAAAATCATGGAAATCCTAATCCGGGGGGGGGGGGGGGGGGGGGGGCGAGTTTACCTATACTTCCCCAAAAAAAAATTTACTTACCCAAAACATTTTCTCCCCAGAATCATGAAAATCCTAATCCGTGGGGGGGGGGGGGGGGGGGGGGGGGGGGGGGGGCTGGGGCTAGTATGCTTCTGAATCCAACTTTTCAATCTTTCAAGGTAAATTTAGAAACAATTATCTTTCCTGCGAGAAAAAGTGGGGGGGGGGGGGGGGGGGGGGCTAAACCTTCTATCATGCTATGTTTCTAATGGTCAGATATACATTTGCAAAAAAAGTGGGGGGGGGGGGGCTTAGCCCCCCCCCCCCCCCACCGGTTCCGACGCCTATGTTTATTACAGGAACCTCAATATTCATCAGACAATATTTACTACTGAATTTGACGCTTTACTTGCTACTGACTTTTTCTGAAATACGCTAATCGATCGACCTCGGATTGTAAAATTCACGTGCAAATTGAGTCGCCATTTTACAATTTTACATATATAAACAAACCACATTTTACGATGTTTCAAAGATTTTCAGTTCAGATTTTTTGTAAGCAAATAAGGGATTGAAGACATAGGCTGTAAAACGTCTTATGGATTTCACGGCTCGTGTATCTCTAAATAATTTGCAGCAAACGCTAGCTTTTTTTGTGAGAAAAAACAATCGGTTCAACTCATGCAATATTCCATATACATTTATTGTACATTGTGAACAGTAATGTTAGAGATAATAGTTTTGTTCACTAACCAGTTTCTGACGAATTTTTTCGCAATAAACTGAATAACGCAATTTGATGAGCGAAGTACAATCTCATTCTGTGACTTTAATCCATATGCACCCGTCGACGTCTCTGCTATATACGAAAGCCGAGAAGGATCATTCGAGATTCAAAATACGAGATTCGAAATACGAGATTCGAGATTCGAAATTCGAGATTCAATATCTAAATTAACCAATCAAATCATGGATCTGAAACCTGTATCCTAGCAACATCTAACTGTTCTGAATAAAGATAATTCGTACATGCTCTTTCCTACAAATAAATGTCTTAATAGCTCTTATGTAATGGTTATAAAATGGTTAAATTAACATTAATGAATTAACCCCACACAATATAAACAATTAAATGAGTGATAACACTGTTGGCTTTGCGAATATATGTGATTTTGTTTGTCCTGTATGTATTTTCCCCCCGAACCATTTTAAACCGAGGTGTATTCGCCCCAACTGTGTAAAAATCGGCTCGCGAAAAAAGATCTGTTTGATCTAAATAATTAAAACTGAGTGTGGTTTTAGCTATGAAACGAAATTCAATGAAATAATCGACATGTCAAAATATAGGTTATGATAAAGTTTTAAACCATAGGAGATATAATGATTTACAACCTCAACGACAACAATCCAGATAGGAATAGTGTATTGTAGGGTATCAATGTCATTGTCGATATGAGAGAGAGAGATGGAGAGAGAGAGAGAGAGGAGAGAGAGAGAGAGAGAGAGAGAGAGAGAGAGAGAGAGAGAGAGAGAGAGAGAGAGAGAGTTTTGTAGTGTCATATTCAATTTTGATTTAGAATTTGAAATTGTTTGATTTGATACAAGCATATACAGACAGTTAAGCCACTCAAAGGAGAAAAGAGAGGAGGTAGCTAGGATAGGGCAGACCAACTAGCAAGCTTTAATTTGAACGGTGTTAACGCACGTGTGATTTACATCGACTCTCTCTCTCTCTCTCTCTCTCTCTCTCTCTCTCTCTCTCTTTTTCTCTCTCTCTCTCATCACCTAGCATTTCCTTTTCCGTGGAGGGGTTTGGGGTAATTGTGATTTCTTACATTAGCTAGCAAAAATGATAAAAAAAACCCATGGAATTTTCTTTAAATTGTGTGCGGATGTTGTACTCAATAATCTGTTTTCAGTATATAAATTTCGGGGGGGGGGGGGGGGGGGGGGCTATATAGTCCTAATTTAATTTGTCAGTTATTCTGTCCCCACTTCGTTCTCTCTTCTCTCTTCGTTTTCCAGGCTTTTTTTTTTATTTGGCTCGGCAAAATATATCCGTACTTAATTAAATTTGACTCTTATAATCGGATTTAATGTTCCAATAAATATAGGGTAGGAAAGAGTAGACGGGACTTTTTTGCGCATATCCTACTGTACCATTCATTCAACACAGGTATTAGCACTCATCGAGTTCGACTTTCATTTTTTTATCCACTGGTTTTAAAGCTATTAATTTTTAAAAATATTTCGAATTTATGGCCTGATTATATATAAATTAGAGCTGCGTTGGTGCATCTATTTACCCAAATGGACCAAAATAAAACTAAATGAATCTAAAAAATTTGACAAAATTAGTTTTAAACGACTCATTTTTCAATTCTAATCGGGTATGTCCTTTAGAAAAATCTTGAACCACACACATGTTTAGCAAATAAAACGACAATTGTTTCATTTTTTTATGGGGAGGGAGGTGGTGCCGGTAAAGGACATGTATTGCTTGTGGCAGTTGTGCTATACTCTCATTTGTTATAATAGGTATTACTACATATTGATATAAAATGAAAGTTTCCAATTACACTGTACATAGCTTCTATCATGCATTTTGACCCGCGCGATACTTTAAGACAATTTTCAAAGCATTTAATGTAATTCAACCGATCATTTTTGGAAAAAAAAAATCTGGATCCCCGCCTGATACGTCCGCCTCCATGTACATTAGAATTACATGTACGCTGACCATACTATGTAAACATTAACTTAATCGGCTATGTTATGTGACGATAACATTTTTTATCAATGTATTTGCAGGATAGGTAATAAATAACAGCCTATTTGTTGATTTTCGCACTGGTTATTTGAGATAATTTGCCGCCATCTTCTATGCATTCCCCACACCACACACAGTTTCTTTATTTGGTGTTCTGTGTGTATGGCGACAAATTGGTAAATTTGCACTTCTCGCCCCTTGTAGCTATCACCCTGATTACATTTTATCTGGCTAAGCGTAATGTAGTAGTATATTAAGTACACACATCTTTGCAGTGCTTATTTACATCTTTAGAGAGTTACTTACATACAAAGTAAACTTTTGTATGATTTATATGCAATTATTGTCAATTTTGATGTGTTGGGGGGGGGGGGGGGGGTAGGAAACTACAGAGACACTCAACTTGGGTGTGATACATATGCCTGTCTATACCTTCATTTCTTTCTTGTTGATATATCAATGAATGAATTATAACAAACTACAACAAAAGATTTTGAAAAATTCATGCACAATCAAATTTTTAAAATTTTACTGTTCTCTGCACAAGAAATCGGCAATGTGAACAAATTGGCACCCTATTATCCCTACCTTTAATTGTACAGAATATGTATCCTTCTATATTGAAAACAATGCCAAAAGTAAAACTCATAAGAGGTTGTTTACTCAAGAAAAGGGAAAAAAAATTGTATATATTAATAATTCCGTATGATGTGATAATATTTCAATGATTAGTTTATAATCATAGCACTAGTGTATGCCTGTATACATAAAAACGATAAGTAATGCTTATATTTATTGGTGAAACCTGGACTGATTATTTATAGTTAGATTAAAACGTATTTTAGATACTAATCTTCATGCGCGGAGGAGGTCTATAAAGGAGAGAGTCAGGGGGTCTGGACTTTCCTCGGGAAAATTGAAGCTTAATATACATAGTAAAATTATTGAAAATTGGCCTAGGACCCCCCTACCGAAAAAAAATTGGCTCCGCTTATGAAGCTCTCTACCATAACCGCATTTGTACACAAAAAGGGTGAATAAAGCCAGGGTTTAAACTATTGGTGGTGAAATACCCCAGGGTTCAAACGCATCAGGTGGAAATGCACAAGGGCAAACAAAATCACATAGATCTGCGAAACACACTGCATTATTAATATTCTACTTGAATATTCTGTGTAAAAATGAATACAAACAATTATTTAGTTAGCTAGGGAGAAGTGAACATAGCATTTATTTGTATATAAGAGCATGTACTAATAATCTTTATTTAGAACAGTTTGATGTCGCTAGGATACGTGTTTTCAGATCCTTGATTTGATTGGTTAATTAGATATTGAATCTCGAATTTCGAATCTCGAATCTCGTATTTCGAATCTCGTATCTCGAATGATCCTTCTCGGCTTTCGTAGCTATTAGAGAACCTTTTCTTTGGTTTTGGGGGGATTTTTTCACTAACAGATAACATTATTACACATGTACGTAAATATCGCCCCTTTTGTTCTCAAATAATTTTTATCTCGCGAGTACAACTCTATTATGAGCTTTCTTCGACATTTGTTTCCATAATAGGCAGGCCTTATATATAAATGCGCCAGTTTGTTGCGACTCGCAATCGAAATACACAACGGTTAGAAAGTGTCATCACTCAACGAAATGCTACATCAGCCATAGCGTATACATCCATGCTATATTTGCGATAAATAATGAAACATGAAGGCAAAAAATGTGCTTCATAGATGACTGTTGTTTTCTGCTGAGCTACAGAACTATAGCTTTCCGGAAATATTGCTGGGATTTGCGAACCCTAGATATAGTGTATATAGTACATGCAAAGAATAAAATGATATTTATATACACAGCTGTACGGTCAGAAAAACATGCGTTTAACTTGGATTTTGTTTGTTTGGTTTTTTTGAAAACTAATTCTGAATAATTAATCAATATGTAAGTTTACTAGAAGAGTTTAATGTAGCAAGTAAATTATGCGTGTTAAAGTGTACTGAGAAGCGATAAAATATACATGTGACTTTCCCAAATCCATTCAAATGATTTGAATGAATCTAGATCGATCTATAGCTAAATACAATTAATGATTAATAAAACTGCCGCGACTGTCTATTGTATGATATTTTTTTTCAAATTTTTATTCACTTTCGCTGTGAACAAATGAGAAGCGATAAAATATACATGTGACTTTCCCAAATCCATTCAAATGATTTGAATGAATCTATAGCTAAATACAATTAATGATTAATAAAACTGCCGCGACTGTCTATTGTATGATATTTTTTTTCAAATTTTTATTCACTTTCGCTGTGAACAAATGAGAAGCGATAAAATATACATGTGACTTTTCCAAATCCATTCAAATGGTTTGAATGAATCTATAGCTAAATACAATTAATGATTAATTAAACTGCCGCGACTGTCTATTGTATGATATTTTTTTTTCAAATTTTTATTCGCTTTCGCTGTGAGCAAATGGATCCACTAAAGTCGAAGATAAAATATTGATTGACTCTTCTGTTTCATGATGACAAGCAATACCAGTTTTATCAAACAGGTTCTTGTAAACTATTCTGTTTTCTTTACACCTAAATGTATCAACTGACTATGAAGACAATAGCAAGTTGATGGTTCACAAGACTGCAACTTTTTCCCCGTGAAGAAATTGACGGAAAATGCTGTCGAGAGGGACAATAAACATACTACATGTCTACCAAATAATCAGTAAAAACCTGATAAGTATTTTATCCATTTATTATATCCAATCCACACTTTTCAAAAGTTGTTCCCCTTTATGGGGTCAACCCAAATGTTAAAAGGGAAAAAAACCCAAAAATCTCCTTCTTTATACAATCAAATATTTGGGCGTACTGTGATGAAATCGCTTTGGATTTGATTTTAATTATTCATTCAATATGTGGTGGCAACCCACATATTTAATGAGTCATTCTGGGGCAATCAAAATACAAACATGTAGTACATGTATTACCTAAAACGGAGTTTTAATGTCAACTGATATAGATATACAAACATAAAGATACAAACTTCTATACTACAAAGGCTACTGTGATAAATCTATGGGTTTTCCCCAAAAGATGACGATAAAGAGAGACAACATTTGTAAAGTGTGGATTGTGATAACAACAACAATTTCCACAGAATTATCCATGTAGGAAACTCACGACCAGTTGTGCGAGTAAGCGTTAAGTATTAGTACATGTATGGGATACTGCCTTTGGATTTTCGACAACAAACATTACTAAATATCATACATGTAATATGCCACTTTCAAACGGCGCCACCGTCTAACAGTACTATCAGTACTTTGATTTATATTTATAAATGCTGACCTAAATATCTGGATAGTTTGTTCGTCAGTATTTTGAAATTTGTAGTTTTAATACTTGGTTAAGATCTGCATTCAGTCTTTAATAGAGCCCGTTTTAATAGATATCAAAGTATATTTTTTTTTCAAACAATGCATTTGGAATGGTGATTTCAAAGATTTTAAGTAAAACGTCATACATTTCAGATATGTTAAGTGGTTTTCATTTTTATTTCTTTCTTGTTTATTCAAATAAAAAAAATTAGCTATTGACACATAAGTTTTGTAAGAATGGTACACGTTTCTCACGTGTATTTTTTTATTATCTTTTCATGTAGAAAATATATAAAATGTTAAAACATGTAGAAAAAATTTGTGAAGCATATTTAACCTTTTGTAGAATATGAAGAGAATTTATGTTTTAGGAGAAATACAGGAAGAGGCTAAAGACGAGAGCGATAGCTCATTTTTATAGGCGATGAAAAGTTAACATAATGGAGGTCAAAAATCTAAAAAAGAGTTCAGTTCCAAAGTCTTGCTAACAGAACTACGTTGGTTACATAAAATTTTTTTAAATCGTTGTAAGACTAGTACTGTGCATTTAGCCCACTCTTTGGATAACCATCCAAGGCAGACGATCATGCAAGGCCAGTTGGAGGTAAATACTCATTGCCCAAAGACAGAATGTCAAGTGATTTTTTTTACTATCAAGAAGAATCACAAAATTAATTGCTTTATATAAGTTAGTTACGCACTAATGAGTCTTAATAGTATGTACAGTACAGAGCCTTTGTAATTTGATAAATACCGATAGTATAACAATAGCTGACTCATACGGTACTGTATAGAGTACATAAATAAATTATAGAATATTTTTTAATTAAAATTATATATAGGGGCCTATGATTAAATGCCAGTTTCACTTATATAGCCGATATATGGTCCTCGACTATCCTTTTATGGTACTAGAAAAAGTCTTCTATGATAAGTGTAATATAACTTGAAAGAAAGAGGTGATATAAGGTAGCAAACATTTAAACTGTATCTAATTTGGTATACATAATAAAACGTTCTGGTAGAGTACCAGTATCTGTCTTTATTACTCGTGTATTATTCTGTAACATATTCACTTTGATGTTCAATTATAAATACCGTTTTTAATTTTTCCAAATTTATTAAGTCCAAAAATCATTATTTCACATTATAAACAAAATTACAACTCAATTTAAGAAAGGTCGGAAATAGAAGAACACACAATTTTTACTCACACACTTTTCATCTTTAACAACTCCGCCTACTCTCACCTAAACTGACCAATAGAATTAATTGAAAAGTTTCAAACAAATTTGCATTAGCAAACAGAATTTTACAACGCTCACATATGGAAGACAGGAAACTGTAATTCTAACCATGAATAAATCAAAGAAATGTTTTCTCAGATCTGACCGTTAATTTGACAATAATTAAAGAATAATGACATTGATGCCAAGATTCAGGGAAGGGAGATGTCAAGATGAAATTACAAACATATGTGAATGCAACTTTCCGTAGTTCAAAGTAAACTAATTATTTTCCAATTACAAATTTAGAATTTCCAAAATGAAAAGACTAGATGTTACAAATTATAATAAATGATTTTTGTCATGTATAAACTCTATTACACATAAACATGACAATTCATTGTTATCATGATACATGTCGGGAATTTTATTACAATCATAAGTTGTAATTAGACACGATCTCGTTGTGAGCACCGAGTGGGTCTTCCGTTTGATTATGAATAAATGATAGGGTTAAATTAAAATGTTAACATTTGGTACGAGTTGTTACTATATTAACGTCCTTTTAAACTAATATTTGGACCTACACTGCAAAGGACCATGTGCGGTATTATGCATTTTTTGCCCCAAAAATTAATGTTTTTAAAAAGCTTTAAAAATAAGGTAGAAGATAGTTAAAATCATATCGGAAATAAGGGTGTAAACGGTTGTCTCCTTAGAGACGTCATAATGTAGAAATGTCGTCATGAACATTGTCTTAATTTGAGAAATTGATGTTTTGTAGCAAAATATTGGTGTTTTCCGAGGGTTTTTCGACTGGGAAACATCGAGCGCAGGCCTTCTCAAGTACCACTTTTTAGTATGATTTGTATATTTATATAAAGAAAACCATATCTTAAAATTGTGCTTGAGCAGGCCTGCGCTCTATACTTTCGAATGCAAAATATAAAAAAAAGATGACAATATTTTTATTTGTTTGCAAAAGTGCGGGAATTTAGTAGTTTAGGTGAAGTCATAGATAAACAACGAATGAGCAATGATGACTAAAATCAACATAAAGTAATAGGCATCCTCTGTACAACAATTTATGAGGATTTGATTTTCATCAACACTTTTTAGAAAATTGTTGAAATTGGAGGCAGATATTTGACCATACCAAATATAGTCTTTTGAGATTTCTGGAAAAAATTTTAAACTGCAATATCTCTGCAATGCGTTGTCCAATTTAAAAATGGTTTTTGGGAGTTGATTTTAATCAACTGTCCTAAGCAGTTACTCTGGCACACCGGAACTGAAACAGTGTTTGGACCTAAGCACAAATCATCACAGCTGACAAGAGTTAGTTATTGAAAATAATAGATAAATTCGGTTTAATGAATACTGAACCATTGTTTTTCAAGAAAACGTATATATGAACACCTTGAAAAAAGTAAGACTTTAAAGAGTACAAACAATTTAGATATTTTTTGTCGTATGTATTCCTACGCCGGAGTTCAATATAATCGCTCAATCAGACGCTCGGCTGTCTGGGTAAATCTCCGACAAGTAAAGAGTATCTCTTGTTAGTCGGCGATTAACGGTGACAGCCGAGCGTCTGGTTGAACGAGACTAAGGTTCAATATTGATTGGATACAGACGTGTACAATTTTTAGAAATACTTCGATTACTGATACATAGTTTGATGGAAGTTTTATTTTTAAATATTACATAACATGATTCATATTCAGTTTTCTCGAAATTCTAGTCGGAAAAGTATGAGAATTCATTTTTTAAAAATGTGCTTTATTCAAATACAGATTAGAAACTACTTGTCATGCTAAATCGATAAAATCAACTCCTGTCAGTACTTCAGTACTTTGATTATTTTTGTATTCAGAACAAAAATGTCTACAAAACGGATATGCTTTAAAAATCGAATTTTTGGAATCACTTCCGGTGACGGACGACCTGCTCATATAAAAATTTATTAAGTTTAAAACATATTCTGATAAAAAAAAATTGTTAAGTTTTAAATTTGAACAATTTTTAAAACACAATTTTCTGAAACTGCTGTCTGAGCGGACCAAAAGTGACAGATCTAGACGATCATGGTTTTACCTGATCGCCCCTAGGAATTCATATATAATTATATATATCATAATATATTATTCCTGAAAATATCAACGTTCTATCTTTAATCGTTTTTGAGAAAAAGGGAGGACAAAATCACTTTAAAAAAAGAAAAAAGAACATAACAGCCGACCATAATAAACGTCATTAACAAATATGTACGTGATAAAAGACCTTGATATTTGTGTATAATTCGTGAAAATTTCATTAAAAATCCGGTTTATCATATTTGAGATATTTGAGTTTTACAAAAAATGTTAAGAAAAAAAAAGAACAATAATAATAGTGAAAAAAAAGAAAAAACAAACCTAACAAAAGTCAAATTCAATGAAGTCAATTTTATACGTACAAAATGCAACTTGCAACTGAAAAAGAAGTATTTGCTTCGGAAATTAAATACATGTATAAGATTAAAAATCTTGAAATTGAACAAATTATGATTCATTTTCATATGATATAATATTTCAATTACAAATTCGGACATTTTTATATCTAAAACATCTTCCACTTTTCCAAATTGAATTTGTACATAACATATTACAGTATTTTGATTCTAATTTTTAATAGATATTGAATCAAAATTAAAAGCTTTAAAAGCTGCATGGTACCAAGATTATTAGAAACTAAACATGCTATAAACGACTTTGTAAACAGCTTTTTCAAAGAATTAAACATAGACATTCGCTTTATCTCAATCACATCAGAAATATCAATTAAGAAATTCGTTCAAAAAATGCCCCAATTCTACAAGGAAATTTTTTCGTGTTTTAATATTTGCAAAACGAGACCTGAATTTAAAACTACAGAATCATTTTTGAAGCAACCTATTGGGTCTAATAGCTCTTTTACTTACAAGGGCAAAACTGTTTGTTTTAAAAATTGGATAAAAAGTGGAATTTTATTTACAAAACACCTTTTCAATATAAATGGAAAACTAAAATCCTTAGATGATTTTGCAACTGTTATACATAACAAAAGTAATTGGCTTTGTGAATATACCATACTACAAAAAGTATTTAGGAAATATGAAAGGAACTTTGATTTTTCAAAGAAAAATTACATTCAGCTAGAGATTGATAGATTGATTCCAGGAAAACAGAACACAAATTGTTTTTATTCCATACTAAAAAATAAGAAATTTCAAATCTCATGTTCACAGCAAAAATTAAGTAATTAACGAGTTCCAAATTAGCTCGAAGTCAGATTGGGAACGTATCTATTTCAATAAAATAAAATCAATGGAAGATAAAAAAAAAATAGCAGAATTTAATTATAAACTTCTAAATAACATTTTATGTAATAACTTGTATTTAAGCAAATGGAACAGTCAAGTAAATAAAAAATGTAAAATGTGTCAAAATGACACAGAGAGTATAAGACATCTAATTTTTGATTGTA
This sequence comes from Magallana gigas, assembly GCF_963853765.1. Taxonomy (NCBI): domain Eukaryota; kingdom Metazoa; phylum Mollusca; class Bivalvia; order Ostreida; family Ostreidae; genus Magallana; species Magallana gigas. Next base: position 8,415,180 of record NC_088857.1, read on the forward strand.
AAAATGTTCAGAAAATATGGAATGCAATTAGTGATTTTGTAACTTTTCAAGTTCAATGGAAACATGTGATTATAGGTTTTTACTCATCACAAAACAACACAATCAAAATGTACAACCTACTTTTTTCTTTTATTTCATATAAAATATATAAACATAAAATGTACTGTCGACTTGAGAACACTGAAGAAACAGAACAATCTTTGTTTTATGCAGTAAAAGATTCTGTTTTGATCTATTGAAATGTTTTAAAATATATGCGTAAGACCTGTGATGGAATCTTCTTTAAAAAATTATATTTAAAGCTATAATTGTACAAAACTCACTACATGGTAGATCAGCCACCATGTAGGTAATTCAGCCCGGGGGTAGCTTTATATAGACTCTGGAGATGTGTTGGGATGCTACCTCCGGTTGAATGAGAGTGGCTCATGTATTAATACATTATATTTTGCTACTTTGCACTTGCTTTGTTATACCTTACTATACTGCACATTTATATTTTGAACTATATAACATAATTGTATATCAGAATATTTATATAACTACGCATACGAATGCTTAAAAAGGCATTATATGCATAGATTTATAGACACGTATATTCTTATTTCTCAGTTTTATCAACTTATGTCATTTACGACTCATTTACCAATATAAGAATGTAAACTTTATCAATTTATGATTACATTTAAAAAATGTTTTGTATATAACAAACTTCCGATCCAGGGGGCCCCCGGCACCCCAGGTGAGGAATAGTTAGAGGGCCTCTGTGGAGGTTTTGCCTCAAAATCTCTTTTGTATGTTATTTTATCAACTTATGTCATTTATGACTCATATATCAATATAAGAATGTAAACTTTTTCAATCTATGATTATATTTAAAAAATGTTTTGTATATAACAAACTTCCGATCCAGGTTGGCCCTGGCACCCCAGGTGAGGAATAGTTAGAGGGCCTCTGTGGAGGTTTTGCCTCAAAATCTCTTTTGTATGTTATGAAATAAATATATACATAAAAAAAACCATGTTACAGTATAACATAATCGTAGAAGGTCTATTAACATCCTAGACCTAGAAGTTGTTCTCTGTGATTATGGGCAAAATAATAAGTGTCCATATCAGTAGTTAGGCATAAGCTAAAAATAGCAATCCGCAGTTTGCCCTCACAAAACTAAATATAGTCAAAAAGGCATTTTTAATAGGCAACCGATAGTGGAGTATCATTTGTTGAGTAATAAGCGAGTTACAGAGCTTGAAATTCTTCGTTATGTAAACAAAGCGTTTGTTTACATTTTGAACGTTGAAGTAAAAATTTCAGTTTTAAACCTAACATGTATTAAACGTTAGAAACTGTTTATCTATGCTTAAAATAAATAAAAAGACAAATAAGCTGCATGAGAATTTTTTTTTACTGGTATATTGAACCAATGTAAACAATACCCATTCCTGTTCACAAAGACGGTAAATTAGATTCACCAGTGTTAACAAAACGTCAAAAATTTGAAATTAAATTCCAAATTTATAATTAATATATATTATTTTTTTTCAAAGTGCGTTTACTTGGTCCCAAATCTTTTGCACTTTGAAAAAATTGTTCAAAGTGCGTAGATTTGGTTCCAAATTTAACGTTCTTTGAAATTTTTTTCAAAGTGGGTAAGTTTTTCAAAGTGCGTTGCCACACCGCTGCGATGACCATAATTACGCAAAAATATTAAAGCTCAGGATTATTTTACCGTGTATACACACTGCCAAAATAAACGGATTGTTGTACCTAACATCAGATTGAAAGCCAATTTTGAACATTGTATTTTTAAACATACGGCGTTTTAATCAACACTTAGATGTATCCAATTTTCTTTTTCATTTTCTAAAAGAGGAAAATATGAGTGGAGACGGTGTGCTTTTGAGCTAGTTCAACCATATATTTTTCATGTCCATTTTATTGTTCAGTAAGGCATCAAATAAGGATTTAAAAATTAAGTGACTGTTAGTGTGCGCAACATACCTCAAAGTTAATGTTTTGTACATTGTTGAAAACAATAACATTAACAGTTATTGCTCTGGAATTATAATAATATTTATGTTCAGATTTTTTTTTTTTGGATATCAAACAAGATCCGATAATTTGAATAACTTTTCTGTTCATGCATATCTATATGATGTAACAGAAAAACACGTACATATATGCACGTACACCAATACTAGTATACATTGTAATAATAACATATTTCCTCAACAGTTATTCAAAATATAGCTAATATTTGAACTAGCATAATTTGATAAATCTAGCACAAAATGAGGAAAAAATTAAAAAACAAAATGAATTTGTCAATATATCTTAAATAGTTAAACCAAAATAAAGAGTTAAACCAAAATAACATGCTGAATTCATAAAACCGGGTAAAGAATGCTACTCATTGTGAAAATAACGCTCTTCATGCTTTCTACTTTTCGGAAGACGTAATGAAAAAAAGTCAATGTTTGTGACGTTATTTCTTACTTTTAACAAAAATCATAATAAAGGCGCAATCGGTCAAATGTGTTACCCCATAGCCAAGATATCTTCCTTTAAAATTAATTGATTTTTCACTCTGCTCAGCTGAATTTGAAGTTACAAGCACTCAACTTGTTACTAAATCGCTGTATATAGTTTTTCTTATCCATAGCAAGCACACTAGCTTACATTGACACAAATGTATCTCGTCGACATATGGCAGGGAAAATGACGCTGCATTAGTGTCGCAATCTGTCGAACTGTATTTGTTACTTTAACATGAATAGTACTCGTGAGCATTTTCTATAGTTTTTTTTTTTTTAATTTTCAAGGCTTTCAGGAAAAATGGGCATTTTCTACATAGAGTAATGACCGGGGGGAGGGGTCATTAATTTACTGCGAAAAAAGAACCCCGGTAATTATTCTACGGGGATCATTATTCTGATTTACACCGGTTCCCAGGTGTGCAATTCTACTAGTCTCAGTAAACTACCGTTAACAAAACACTAACATCTAGCGTAGTTCCTCTGTCTCTCTGTGATTTCCAGCATGATTTGAGCGAGGTCAATGAAGTGGCCCACAGTGAACTGGAATCCATATTATTGCTTATTGGTTTAAAATTTAACTTAAAAACAATAACCCACGATAAAAGTTTGAGATATAAGTCGTTTAGTTAATTCGACCATTATATAAGCATTGATCTTGATAAATGTTTTGTTCCTCTTTTTTTCATTTGAGTTACATATTGTAGTTTCTTTCAACAACAATATTTATTTATTTATTTATTTATAGAGAGAGAGAGAGAGAGAGAGAGAGAGAGAGAGAAAGAGAGAGAGAGAGAGAGAGAGAGCGAGCATACATTGGATCGACATATTTCTGAGCAACGTTCAATTTCTCTGTATGTGTTATAAAAAGTATACAATTAAATGGCATTTCTAAAACTTCTAGAATCAAACTGTTTGTAGATTTTCGAAAAATGATTACTTTTTGAATTCTTGATAAAGGCTTCATCTGATAAAGCAAGATCAAACACATCTACTACTTTAAAGAAAAAAGTACCGTTTATTAAATTAATGCATAGATATGCCTGAGATACATCAATAATAAATAATACACCAACCATACTTAATAAATATATATCAATCAATAATACATCAATAATACATGTTTCTATCATGCAATGAATATTAGCTATTCCTTTGTGAACCCAACTATGATGAAGCATAGTTCCCCGGGCTACTTTTATTGCTATAAAACTGTCGAATGTTGAACATAAACGTATTACTTTGTGATACGTAGTTGAAAATGGCGAAGATTCCAAGATTTGTGCTGTTGGTCCTATGTTTAAGTATTAATGCATTGGCCTTCTACAGCAATACCAAATTTTTTTACGAAGGTTTCGTGAACTATGACATAATTGATCATGTCTTTAAGGAATTTCAAATGCGTGGAGGACGCGAAATGGCGAACTGTTCTCAAGAATGTATCTTAGAAAACGACTGCATCGGATTCGAACTATGTAAAGTCGATTCGTCACAAACATGTAGGCTTGCACGTGAAAGTCCGAACCCTAAGCCTTCTCTTGACAAGTCTGCTCCCTGTCAGCACTTTATTAAGGTATCTGCTGAAAGTTCAAACATGATCTTTTAAATGAAGTACCAAAAAAAGATAATGAATACTATGGAATCATTTCATGTCGTGGGGGTTAATCTCCATACATTATGTGTTTTTTGCTTATTCGTGTGAATGTAATTTCATGGATACGTCGGGTTTTTTGTAACAGTTTTCGTCGAGGATGTAAATTTTTTGGTGGGGGCTAGAGCCACCACGAATTCGAATGATTCCACAGTCTTAGAATATCTCAATTCGGTTGTTTAAAGAAACAGGGTGTCGGCAAGACAATTCAAAAACTTTTTATGCAAGAAATTTACATGTTTAGTTACTGGTGTAATAATTTCATTATTTATGCCGACAAATAACCATAACTGTGAAGAATGTGCCATACATTTCAGCTCTCCCACAACTTGTACTCGTGTGACGGGTTCTCGACAACCGATGAATGCATTGACAACTCTCCGACCGGAACTTATTTAGGTGACATAACTTTACCATTTCCTACTTTGGAAAAATATGGTTCCATTTATAAATATCTGTATCGTGTTTAGGATATCTTTATTATTTAAAATAATTATTTTTTTTTAATTGTAAGGATTAGCAACCTTCCCAATCAAGTTGATTTTTCACATTGTATCTGAAACCTTTGATTAACGATTTAGACCCTTAACTATAACTTAATTTATTTAACTGTTCATTATGATATTATTCTATCACATTTGCAATGTTTATTTTACATCACAGCGTTTGTTTTGTCAAAACTCCGCAGAAAACAAAATAGAAACCTTTAAGAGCCACCGTTGTATTTTTGTGGTTTTTTTTCATTAACTAAATCTTATTTCCTAGATTTGTTTGCAGCTTACAAAATGAATTTATAGATGTTACAATGTAATTTGTAGAGTGCCTCGACTGTGACTGTGTCTCGAGCTATACTTCAGTGAGTGGAGTGTATGAAATTACCAGCCCAGTAACAAACAACAGCACCCAGGTGGAGTGTGTAATGAAGGATGGACACGGATATACAGTAAGTACAGTATCAAACTGATTGCACAGTCTTTTTTAATATCTAAAATATATGAAGTATACTTACTTTTCTAACCAATTTCTTAATTTTTAATGAAATGCGGTTTTTCAACGTCGATATTAACATTTTCGCTTACGATGTTGATTTAGACGTTTCTGTAAAGTGGAACTATCATAAATATTGGTAATTCAGTTTTCCCCATTTGTTTTAAGTTTTTACCTTTAAGGAAAAGATATGATGTTGTTTGCTAGCCTGAATCAAAGGAACTGATCTTTGCGTTGCTAGTTTGAATTTTGGTGGTCGAGTTCCGAAATTGAATTTGGAGTCCCGTAAGATGCACGTCGTTTGAAATCCTTATATTTACGATGAAATGTCACTACTTCAATACAATGCAATAAATTTTTGACATTGAAAACCTTCTCCTGCTTTATAGGATATAGTTTAAAATGAAATAAAGCAAAAGAGACTTGAATAACATTTTGCTATTTTAGATGACTGTTTAAAAAATAGATTTGCTTTATTTTGACTGCTTTAGCACGACATATTGCTACGTTTTCACTATTAACGAATTATTATAAATTAATTATTTACTGTAAAAAGTGATATTTTGTAGGAGATTTTGATCCTGTTTTTTTTTCTGGTTGATAGCCTCTTTTACTCTTAAAAGCATAAAAAAATATATTGCATTCTCAAAAAATGTTGTAGCGTGATGTCTTGGTGTTCACTCACTGTTTGCATTTAGGTTTTGTATCTTGGTTGCATTTTTGTCACTATCTTTAATCTTTTACCATTTCTATGAAGGTAATCCTCCAGCGACATGACGGATCCGTGGACTTCAACCGGACGCATGCCGAGTACCAGGACGGGTTTGGGTCTCCATTCACAGAAATGTGGCTAGGTAATTAATGAATCATCTGGCCACACTGTCACCAATGTTTTTTAAATTACTTGGGTCAAACTGAAAATCTTACGTGAACAAACCGAGGTAAAACATCAGATTCAGCTTTGAGGCTGTAATTTAGTTGTTAAAGAAAGTTCATGACAACGTTTCTAGTTACAGTACTACGAAAGCCAAACGGTGTCTGAATGTCTGAATCAGAATTTGTTTTCGTAAATTTTTGTTTTTCAATATCTTAAAAAAAATAAAATGATAAAGATATTGCTATCTTTCTTATTCTTTAAACTACAGGAAATGAATATTTTCATAATCTGACCTCTTTGGGTTCCCGTCTGTACATAGAACTGAGGTACAGTGACCTTAGTTTCCGGTATGTGGATTATTCTGATGTTATCATAGACTTTTACGCCAACTTTTATTATTATCTTCGTCATGTCGGCCTGATGACCGGAAACGCAAGTAAGAATTTTATACAATATTAGAGCAATGGCACTCCTTTCAATTTTAACTTTTTAATTAAAAAAGCGCAGAGAGATCCTTGTGTAAAAAGGCATTTTAAACTAGGAAGTAACTGTTGTTTGGAGTTGTTGCAAGCATCATCGGTGACTGAGTTGTAAAGTGACAAAGTGAAAGAAATAGAAAACTTTAGTCCACTCTCGTCTATATAATTATGCACAGTAAATTAATATGATTAACTTTTATAGTAATTTTAATTAACAGGTGACATATTACATTTGTATGACGGATATTTATTTGGAGCCCACGACGTACATTATTATAGCTGCGATTGTCCTATGTTGAAGTACGGCGGGTGGTGGGACGCTTGTTGTCGCAGCCCATGTGGTCTGACCATGCCTTATAACGACCCCACCTATCCATTTGGATGGAACTGTAACGCCGAAACAACCATTAAACTAATGAGTGTGAAAATGATGGTTAGAAGAGGTTGGAATTTAAATATTTTTTCTCATGTTACACTGTATGCATGTCTTATACACGTACTTAATTTTGATCAAGAAAAATAAAGATATGGCGAACAAGATACATTTAGATTGATCTTAGCAAAATTAAAAACTTCTTTAAATTAACCACCTTAACATACCAGGTTTTTTAAAATTAAGATGCCAATTGCGACTTTTCGCGCATTTTTTCAAATCGCAGAATGTACTATCCTCACATGATGTTAGATATATTTCATACAGAAGTCTCTTAAAAAATTCCAATCAATTTTAAAAGAATTATCTGGACAGCTATGAATGCTTGCAGTAGTTTTCCCGCTCATTTAAGGTGGAATGTCCCTATGATAAGAGAGATAACTTCTGTAGAAAATAATATCACTTCGTTTCTGTTAACTCACAATTATTGAGGCATGTAACAACAAGGGAGGTGGTGCTGGGTCCCAATTTATGTTGGAAGGCGATACACTTATTTCAATTCATATATAGAAAAAGAAAAAAAATTGAACGGAACAAACTGAGCTCCAGGACTCCTTTGAAGCAGGGAGCAAACATGTAAAGAAAACTTTTACAAAATATTACAAGAAATGTATCATAATGATAAAGTATTTATGAGGCAATATCTACATGACCATCCCCCCTCCCGATGGATTAATTCTTTTTTTAAATATAACTAAATTTTGTTCAGTACATGTACGTACATGTTTGATGTTTTAGGCCAGAGAATATTTTGATGGAATATTTTTATTTCTCTATCTATAGCTCGTTCACAGAGCTGAATGAATTATAATTGAGAAAAATGTGACCAAAACAATTTCAAAATTCTAGACTTAGTTATAATCGTTTAAAACTTATAACATTTCAAATGTTTAAAATTGAATAAGGCTTTTCTATTCTGAAGGAGCAGATATGGGAAAACACATTTAAAAAAAACCCTAATATCTCATTGATTCAAGACAATATATCCCTATATTGATATCATACCAATTACTGGAAGATTATTCACTTGATCCCCTTTTTGTGTTTAACATAACAAAATGCTCTGGTTTACATTTTTAGGATTTCTTAAATATATATCCATTTACTATTATCTTATCCAAATCTAAGAACAGAAAACCTTTTCTGAAAATTGAGAAACTGGCAATTTATCATGCACTATATGTAAACATGTATGTTAAACCTTCAATAGTCTATGATAAAGAAAGATAACTCTTACTGATTGAAGCAATTTTTGTTGCAAACCTATACAACAAAGTGCTATTCTGAACTAAAATGCAGCGCTTCAATATGTTTTGTAATATGAATTGAAAATGTATATAACTATATATTATTTTCATATACATTTTAGATTTTTAATTTTATGCTGTGATGGTAAAATTTTGCTTTTTCTAATCACTATGTCTAGTTTTCTTCATATTATGATTTGACATATTATCAATTTTTGAAAAATCTAGCAGCGCTTCATTACTTAAACTTTGTTTCATATGAATGGATTGATATTGACTTTGATGAAAATCAATATGAAAATATTTTAAAAATATATGGCAAAATTAATAGCAGAGGGATATTACACCTTAAGCTTCATTTCCAAGGGAAATTATATACAAAATTTGTTTATAAAACAAACTGTACATAAAAGGCCAAGGCGGGTATAATTGTATTACGACTTTGAAATTCGTTATTAATCAATTAGCTGTACATACATATATTTATTTATATGTACAGTATGATATTGTATCATATATAATACATAAAATGACATTGTATCAACTTGATACAACATTGTATCACATCAAATGATACAATATCATTTAAATACATATATATAATATTATAACTGTAACTTGATCCAAAGGGTCGGATCAGGTCGGGTTGCCAGGCGCGGATCATCAGATCAAACGAGAGGCGATCTGATGACCCGCGCCTGGCAACGAGACGTGATCCGGCTCTTTGGATCAAACTACTGTTATAATGATAAATTTATTATATACCCTTGTCCATTTAAAAGTTTTAATTACAAAACTATCTTTTTGAAATCAACTGTGTGACGTTTACTTATATAACAAAACTATTTTGAAACGAACTCTTTTAAAACGCGCTAATATACAGACCTTATTTAATGCGTACTACGCAATCAGTTTCAGAGAGTGTTGATACGGAATCGGAAAACCGCAGTATGGTGATCTGGAAAATCGGAACACACTCTGTAAAATTGAGCATATCAAAAAAGGAAAATTGATTAGTATAAAAAAAGAGATATTTTCCTTTTGGGCTGAAATAAAGCGACCTTGGGCTCATATAGGATGAGATATAAAAATTGCCATGTTATGATTTTTATGTCATATGCATTGTACTTATAAAAATGATAAAAAAAAAACCCATCATGTGATGAATAATTATTGTTAACAAATCGCTCCATGTTTATATATTGCATCTCTAATAAACTTCCTTGAAAGTTTTGCGCCAGCTGTTTGTATACAAAGTTGACGTCGACGTAACTATTAGACATAATACTGGTACTCGGAGATCGGAGTTGAACGACGCATATCGAACTCTACGTCATAATAGCTGATGATAAACTGAAAGGGATGTGATATTACATCAGAAGATTGCCGGAGAGGGGTGTGACATAGATCTTATATACATGTACACCCCTAGGGTTTATATCACACGGGTAGACGAATATTCTGTTAATAGCGCACAGGGCGGAAAGGGTTATATTTTCTATAAGTTTCCGATATATGATACAATATCATATCTTGATACGATGCCATATCATATGTTATAATATCATATTGTATCATATGCTATAATATCATATTGTATCAGTTCTTTATAGAGTAGTGTATATTGTTTTATATGATAAATCCTATGACACAATATTGTATAGTACCATAGGATGCAATATTGTTTTTAATATTATATACTGTATTGATTTACATTGTATCTTACAATTGTTTTGTCATGTAAACATGACTCGTGCCCTGTTTTTGATTAAATAGGTTCAATATACCAGTAAAAATCAAATCGTTTACAAGCTGATTTGTCTATCTTATTCTTTAAACAAAACAGAAACAAACAGTTTCTAACGTTAAACACATTCATTTTAGGTCTATAATTAGAATGTTCACTTCAGTATTAAAATGTAAACAAATTCTTTGTTTACACTGCAAAGAATTGTAAGCTCTATAACTGGAAATTGAATTTATAGATGTTACAATGTATATTTGTAGAGTGCTTCGACTGTGCCTGTGTCTCTGGCCACAAATCGGTCAGTGGAGTTTATGAAATCACCAACCCAGTAACAAACAACCCCATCCTAGTGGAATGTGTGATGAAGGATGGATACGGCTATACAGTAAGTACAGCTGGGGAAGTTTAGACAACACTTTTTTCTTTGTTGTATCCTGTTTTCAAAGTCAGTATATGAATAAGTCCCCGTTTTTGGGCAATATACTGTAAACAAATTATATTTGACTGTGTATTCAATTTGACGTGACATATTTATTACAAGTTGTTTTTTTTAATTGGAAATGAAGGAATGGGTCTACAAAATAATATTTCCAAATTTGAATCTCTTACTCCCAATAGTTTTCTAGCTACAGGCTTTTGTAAAACGCTGTTTTTATATCCCTCATAACTGGCACAACGTCATAACGTCACTAATTACCTTGACGTTGCGCACATTACAAACATAATTTAATCATTCAGATATGCACTTAGTTATTTTTTTTATAGTGTATAATTTGTAGAACAAGATGATATATTTTTAAAAAGCTTTAGTTGATTAGTTAACCATATTTGATCATTTCAATTTTTTCTCCAAGTTATAATAATATAGTAATAAAAATATATACACCATCAGAGTAAAGAATAGGAAATTGTTTTTAATTAAATCGTTCTGCTATTTCATATTTGTTAATTCATATGCAAATTTAAGTAAATGGTGTAATTAATATATGAATTCTATTATTAAAAGTTAGATTTACACAATAAAAGTCCACCATCTCCTGAAAAAATGTTTACATCAAAATGTATCAAAGTAAAATTTCAGTTCAGTGAGTTTATTACTGAACTGGAGAAGGGCACGTCTCCTCCTAGAAAGCAGATCTCACATGCGAGTAGAGATAACGCACCCTAGATTCAGACAGTCCACCACCGGAAAGTACATCCGGTCTTCTTTTTTCTCTGAACTGAAGTCCCTGACCTTCTCGATTTCATCACAAGTCTTCTTAGTTATAATGCCTGGCTCGCAGGAATCGAACGAAAAGTGTTGGTACTGGCGGATACCCTTCACTGGTTGGAAAATCTGTCCCAGATACTCTTTCCAGGATCTCCATTGCCATGCTTGATATCGCACAGCAGTGTTAGTAGTAGAAGATCTGTTAACAACATCTTCAAGTTGGCCTATGCTATCACAATCACACTGCCTATACAACTTATTGAGAAGAGCAAATCCTCCATTGATGAGGCATCGTGCGTGTCCAGGGATCTGCATCTTAAACTCTATTCTGTTGTGTTGCTTTGTCATTACTCACCACATGAAATATCCAATGAGATACTGGTTCTTATTTTGGCCACAGCAGTGTATAGCATGCCATTTTGCCTGAATTGTGGTTTTCTAAGGCCCAGTTTAACATTAAAATCACAAAATATGGTCCATGCACTGGTTCTATCTGGTCCGATAGTTTCATCTTAGTTTATTAGAAAGTTCAGTTAATTTGGTTTTCCATTGGATCGGGCACCAAATATGAACTTTCCGAAGTGTCTGAAAGTACAGGGGGCCCATTTGCCGCGAATGATGAGAAATGCATACATTCCGACTGAAGTCAAAAGTGTAATGGACGAATCTGTCATATGAATGGATGTGTCTCGAGACCTTTTCACACAATCGTTGTACACTTTCCTTTCAGCTTGCGTATGTGATGTGTTCCTGCATCTTTCTTGCTGCTTCCAATTCTTCCTCCTCTGAAACTGCATTTAAAACACTTTTTCGAAGTTTTTCACACGTGGCAACACATCGTCCCTTGGTTTGGCTATTCTAATATGCTGGAGCACTGATTCCACATGTTGCAAAATGTGGAATACCGCACATGTCGGTCGTTTGGACAGCTTTCAACATATTTCTCGTGGACCTCCTTTTTTGTTCTGTCGGATGGAATGTATATGGGAGGAGTGTCATCTTTTCCTCTTGGGGCAGCCGGTTGTGGCAACCCAAGGTCTTCTGCATAGCTTGATATGAACTGTACAGCTATTCTAATATCATACTGTAGCGAATGACTAGGTTTCTTTCCTAGGTTTCTATGCTTGCGTGGTGTTACTCCATGTGTATTCTTATTGTTGATGATGTTATGAAGAAAATGCTTCCTTATATTATAGACAAGCAGGAAGTTTAACGTATTTCTGCAAACCTTTTCCCCAGGAAACATGAAAGTCTGCCTTGAACGTATTCTTTTCCCCCCGTTTTGTCGTTTCTTCGCAAATGTCCACAAGCGATCCCATGATTTACATGCCTTTTTGTTCTTTTGACACTTCTCTCATGTTTAGGATGTGCGAGTAAAAGGTATCACCGCTGAAGATAGAAACGCACTTGTTCTTACAGCCGCAGCCACGAATCTTTATCTATCTGGTTTGAACAGATCAGGATCATCATGGGGTAGAGGTACATTCTCAATGGACGTTGAGCTTCTCTGATATTAATTTTCGTCATCGTCCCCATTTCCATCATCTGAATTAGAATCCGACAAGAAAGCATAATCTAAATCAGTCGTGTCATCAGCCGGTCCATCGTCGTCCGCGTCATCTGACGAATCTTTATGATCAGTGACCTGGAAAGCTGCAGGATGCTGTTTGGAGTTCATCCAAAGTGCTCAGAAAAGAAATTCTCTAGTTCCTGAAAATAAAAAAAAATGAAAATTTTTCACCAATAAGAAATCATGGTGCATGTCAATAATTGTAAATTGACTTATTAAACAAATATAATTAATACTCAAAGAGAAAAACTGCAAACATTGATATTAAGAATGTATACATATTAGTCCCGTTAATGATTTCTTTTCCCAAAGCTTGTTCAATTGTATTTTTAACCGGATTTTCCAACGGAAAAATCCGGTTATTAAAATGGTGAAAATGGCGGGCGGGCGGGCGGGCGGGGCGACGGCTGCCAAAAGGGTACCCTCATTGTACGGATCACTCCTCCTACAGTTTTCAAGATAGGAAGTTGTTCTTTTGCAGATCAATTGTACATATATCAGAGGTGTGCATATTGCTAGGATTTTGATTTCTGATAATTTATCCAAAAAAAATACCAGCATTTGAACTTAGTCATTTTTTGGCAAAATATTGCATATAGGGTACCCTCATTGTACGGATCACTCCTCCTACAGTTTTCAAGATAGGAAGTTGTTCTTTTGCAGATCAATTGTACATATATCAGAGGTGTGCATATTGCTAGGATTTTGATTTCTGATAATTTATCTAAAAAATACCAGCTTTTGAAATTAGTCATTTTTTGGCAAAATATTGCATATAGGATACCCTCAGCTTTTGAACTTAGTCATTTTTGCAAAATATTGCATATAGTGCACTCCATTTATCTGGATACGGGTTGACATGGATTATGGATACAGTTCACATAAAAGAAAACCCGGTTTGCTGTCACATTGACAGCTTTTCACTTGTTTAATTTTGATATAAAAATTAATGTGCAAAAAGTTTCACATTTTGTTTTCCCGACTAAAAATAAATTTGGTATACATTTCATAATTGTTATTTTTATTGTTAAACCAAATATATTAAAAGGCGAAATGAATTCAAAATGCAAAAGAAGAAAAATAATGCGATGTCACGGGGTCTTGAACACCCGATAGCAAAATAGATGAATATATCAAGAGAATGACCTAGCCCACTGCGCCACGGACTCTACGCACAATGTACGATTTCATACGTCAAAATAGCGATGTCAATAAGCCAGAGAGCGGTCCATATATATATTTGTTATATTTAGTAGTATATTCTCCCTATATTACTCTATATAGACGAATAGTCAATAATTATAATATAACATTTTTGAATAAGTTTTCTCGTTATGTCACAAATGAGATAATTTTATTACTTGCCCTGTAAATTGCTGAATCACACCGGAAATAGTTATATTGCCCTCCTGGAAAAAGTATATATCACAGGAAATGGTTATATCGCCCTCCCGAAACTGTTATATCACCCTCGCGTGCAATAATTCTGCATATTAATTACGTCGGGTTCGAAATTTAGCTAAGCAAACGTAAACAGTTCCCCAACGATAAAAATGGCATGACAGTGTCTGCTATTCAGAGAAACTTCCTTTAATTGTTTAATTTGAAAAATGATCTTCTTTTTGAACGCATCGATCGGTATTTTACAAGAAAATTGATTCGTAAGATAAGAAGATGCATTAATAATTAAAATACACCTGTTAATAAGGTAAATATATTCTTAAACAGATTTTTATTTTTAAAAATGTTATATATGTATAATATTAGCTAGTCCGAAAAATATTGACCGGTCATTATTTTTTAATATTGACCGGCGAGGAATAATACCTAGAGAATATTCCCTCTATTTCAATTAATCGCTTCTGATTTGTTGATTCGTAAACGATGACGATATTATCAAAACCGATTTGGTTTGACTTTTCCTATAGCGTCACGATCATTTCTGTCAGCTACGTCATGCATAAATTATACACGCCGCCGGTGTGAAAACTATATGATTGGTTAACTCCTATTTTTAGGCCGAGTTATCAGTATACGCTTATGCAATGCCAGAGCTGAAGGATTTCTCAGAACAGTTTATTTCCCCCCAATATTATTCATTCAAAATCGACTATCCCTTATGTTTAAATTCTGTGCTAAAGTCTCTCTCTCTCTCTCTCTCTCTCTCTCTCTCTCTCTCTCTCTCTGTGTAAACGGGCGTTAAACCATAGCCTCAAGCTACGGTCCAGAGTACGGCGTTATAAAAAATATAATATTTAAAAGTTGCATGTGCTAAGCGTTCATTTCATGTAAATACCGTAAATGTATAATGCACATGTATTACCTACTAACTTGCCAGTCAAAGTGATAGGTATGAATTCCTCGATTTCTACACCTTTCGATCGGCAATCGACAGTCAATAAAAGTATTGAACGATGGTGTGAAAGAACGAGACGGAAGTGGAGAGTGCAAGGAGGTTTGTACATGTGCGTCTTCATTAGGCAAGTGTCCGATTCGTTTCTCTTCTGTTGCCCTATCACTTTCGGTGTAAATATATATACTAAAATATCCACAAACCATTTACTGCAGATTTCTTTATTTTACCTGTCTCTGAACCCCCGATCACCCGCTCCATACATGAACACTGGTTTGTTTACACACATAAAAAATACAGTTCTTGATCCGCTTTCCGAGTACGGTTAAAGGTTGTTTAATAGGAGAAAGTTTGGGGCGGGTAAAGCTACAATTATTAACAGTAGTAAACTAAATGAAGAATTATTTAAATGGATTATTTGCACAAAATGTGGTATGGTATGATGTAAATATTTTTTATAAATAGTGTTATTTTTATACGCGGCAAATTGCCGTAAAGTTTTTTTGTACATGTAAGTATTGTATGCACTGTAGCTTTATATTTTCTAACCCAAAATTTATACACAGAGCTACAGCCATATATGTTATGTACCATATGTATTGTTTTATCACAAGTGTACACTTTCGAAAAATAGCCCAATTTCGACAGTCATGAGTACCCATGTGAATTTTTCATTCTCTGATATGTTGTTGTTCTGTCCGTGCATAATTTAGTCTTAGTTAACCAGCAGCCAATCAGCGGTAAGCTGAATCCACCAATAAAAAGACTGTTGTTAAGGTGCGGGTATTGTTTATGTATGACGTAGCTGAAAAAGTTGAACGCGACGCGATCGGAAAAGTCAAACCAAATCGGTTTTAGTAATAACTCTTCGCGACTCCAAAACAAGGTGACGTCATAATAGACAGTCAGTCAAGGCAAGCAAACAACGGACGCACAATGCTATCATAACGGATATAAGGATTTGCGAATTTTTGTGAATTTAAATCAGGTATCATGCGCGGATCTAGAGGGGGGGGGGGGGGTCGGGGGGGTCCCGACCCCCCCTGGAAAATGAAAATTTATTAAATTTACATAGTAAAATTATCGCGAAAATATGCCTCGGACCCCCCCTGGCAAACACAATTATCCTTCGGACCCCCCCTGGAAAAATTTTCTGGATCCGCGCATGGGTATGATAATTCTTACGGGCGGCGGAATATCACCAGTGACCGTTTGATGCTGAGGATATTTTGGAAATAAACTTTGCACAATATTGAATTCGTGAATTCTATGTTGAGCAGAGAAATTCACGGCGATCTGTTTTTAATTACTTTCTTAAATTTTGGTTTGTTTCTTCATATAACAAAATAAATGTTGACTGTGTTTTCGGGCAACATTGATTATATAAGCCCCCTTGGGACGAAAATATTGCCCTCCGCTTCGCGTCGGGCAATATTTCGCCCCTCGGGGGCTAATATAATCAATGTTGCCCTCAACCCCAGTCAATATTTGTATAATATTTCTGTTTGACTCAGCCCAACTCATCTAAAAACGTTTACTCAGAATGCAAAAATTCACAATAATGAAAAACCACCTATTGTATTTTATAGAACTTAGAAGGAGGTGCTTTTTTCTTTTTCAGTCAGTGGCTTTTGAATATTTTTTGAAAAGTTATTTTAAGGAAATCCCTTTTTGCTGCAAGTCTACGTTTTGTATGAGCTGAATTCCATAAATTGATAAAGATTTGAATTTTTATATCAATAGTAATTAGAATCTTAATCTTTAGATCTTCATGACATTAAACTATATAAGATCCAAATTTGACGACTCAAAGTCTGGGCAAACAACACTCTTAACCCGTTGCGCAGAATGCATCAACATGATATAATAGTTACGCAGGTAACAATATATTGATCAGGTGATCGATATTATAGGAAATTTTCTGTTCGATTTTTGAAAGTGAGTTTCGTCACTGACACACTCAGCAACGTGGTCGCGCACTTGACATTGAGCCATGACTCGCCCACTAATTACTTGTAAACCAGTTGTGCAAAAAATAGCCTTACAACGAACACTCTCGTAATAAAATCATTGCACACAACATAGAACAATATAACAACAGTTTACTATTTACCGGTATACAAACTAATGCAAAACTAATATAAATGGACTTTATCACACATGCATTTTCATTCTCTTTGCAAAGTATTGTCAAGCAATATGGTATTGCGGGGTATATGAGTTGACTCACTCTTTTCATTCTGGATTGTTGTTTTCTTTTTCATCATCTTTAGTGTCTCACCAATCTGTCTTTTCTATGAAGGTAATCCTCCAGCGACATGACGGATCTGTTGACTTCAACCGGACGTATGCCGAGTATCAGGACGGGTTTGGGTCGCCATTCACAGAAATGTGGCTAGGTATATTATTAATCATTATTAACCACCGTCACCAACATTTTTGAAATTACCTAGCTCATACTGAAAGTCTCACCTGAAAAAAAACTATTGAGGTTACACCCCGGATTGAGAATTAGAAAGACGTTGATGACGGCGGGGCTAGTAACGGTACTACGGATTAAAATCGAATGATACCACATGACCACAATGTCGAATATAAGATAATAAAAGGTTTATGGTAAAATTGTAAAATACTAGATCTCTTGTCGTAGTGCGGACTTCGTTCGCACACAAACACACCCCCCCCCTCCCCCCCCCCCCCCCCACACGCACACACACTATCTCTCTCTCTCTCTCTCTGAAATTCACACGTTTTCTTTTGATTACAGGAAATGAATATTTTCATCATCTGTCCTACCATTGGATTTCCCGTCTGTACATTGAATTGAAGTACAATGATTCCAGTTTCCGATATGTGGACTATTCTAATTTCAACGTATACCCTGCCTCAGCTCATTATCGTCTTTATTATAGCATCACGATGACAGGAAACGCAAGTAAAAATTCTCTTAAATATTCATGCAAATTTCAATTTTACCTTTTTTAAATTCAAAAGACAGTTCGTTTTTAACTGTATCATATTTGGGGAATCATGGTATATACAAACTTTAAATATAAGGAGTAATTGTTCTTTGGAATTGTTGCAAGGATCATCCGTAACTGAGTTTTGAAGTAACAAAGTGAAAAAAAATAGCCAACTCATCCATTGTCGTCTAAATGATGACAATGAGTTATTTAATATATATATTCCTTATTGTGATAGTAATTTTCATTAATAGGTGACGTATTAAGTAATATTGAAGGCTATTATTTCGGAGCTTACGACCTGAATCCCAATGGCTGCGATTGTCCTATGTCAAAATACGGCGGGTGGTGGCACGATTGTTGCAGGAATCCATGCGGTCTGACCATGCCTTATAACGACCCCACCTATCCATTTGGATGGGACTGTAGCAACGAAACAAGTATCAAGCTAACGAGTGTGAAAATGATGACAAGAAGAAGGTTCTTTTACAACAATCTGTAGAACTTATCGCATGTTGACCGTATTTATATAAAAGTCAGACTTGAGGAAAAATTATTTAAAACGTGTGTCATATTTAACATTTATAGTGTTTGTAATCCGAATATTTTAAAATGCTTGTTACTTTGTTGGTTTCCTCAACTTACATTATTTTAAAGCTTTTTATACAAAGTACTTTATTTTGTTCTGTTCTAGATATTAAAGAACTTGACGCGTTATAGATTGATCGTTATTTGATTTAAATTTGATTATTTCATTGATTTAACTGCTTTGTACCTTTTTAATAGCAAGCAAAAACAAAATTTCATAGCAAAGGCAACAGAAAAAACCGGTATGAAAACAAAAAGAGTCAAAAGTGTATGTTTAGATCAAATCTTGGATTTCGGCAGAGCTCGGGAAAATACCGTAAAAGAAAGACATTATATTTTTTTTAATGAATTCTTCTGTATGCTTTTCATTTTTAAACTTATAAATGCTGACCTAAATACCTTGATAATTTGTTCCTCAGTATTTTTAATTTTTTTAATATTTGGTTAAAATCTACATTCAGCCCCTTTAAGTAATTATCAAAGTATATTTTTGATTAAAACAATGAGTTTGGGGTGGTGATTTGAAAGATTGTAAACGTTGTCTCGAATAAAACGTCAAACATTCCAGATATATTAAGTGATTTTAATTTCAATTTGTTTCTTGTTTATTCAAATTAAAAAAAGATAGGTAATGACACATAAGTATTGTAAAAATGTGATAAGTTTCTCATGTGTATTTGTTTTATCTTTTCATGCCGAAAATTAATAAAATGTCTAAAACACGTAGAAAAAATTTGTGAAGCATATTAAACCTTTTGTAGAATACGAAGAGAATTCCCTTTTTAATGAGAGATACAGGAAAAGGCTAAAGTCGAGAGCAAAAGCTCATTTTATAGGCGATGAAAAGTTAGCATAATGGAGGTAAAAATTCTTAAACAAAGTTCAGTTCCAAAGCCTTTCTACAGGACTGCGTTTGATTACATAAAAAATTGAAACTGTAATAAGACTATGAATTTTAAGTAGAGGTTACATCTTCAACCTTCTCCATTGGCCGGTGTAAAGAAGAATAATGACCCCAATAGAATAATGACCTGGGGTCATTTTTCGACGTAGTGAGTAATGACCCCCAGCTGTAGAATAATGTATAATAAATGTTAAACATAAAAAGAAATGACCCCCGTAAAAAATGACTCCTGTTGTAATAAAAAATGGATATGAGTGCGGTCTTGAAAAAAGGGTGGTTATAGCATTTTTACACATTTTGAGATTATTACAAAATTGAATAAATCACATTTCACATACCAAGTGATATTAATCTGAGCGATATAGACTGAACCTTTGAGGTCGATATCACTTGTCTGTGTCTTCGGTCGATATCACTTGACATGGGTCTTTATAGTCACATGTTTATTGCACATTGATGTCCATAATAGTCATTTAATCACCAAATTAGACAATTATATTTGAAATAATTAGTAAATGTAGCACATCAGCTAAACTCAGAAGACCATATTTCCTAAGCTCTTTGGATAATCATCCAAGGCAGACGATCATGACGACCATGCCAGGCCAGTTTGAGGTAAATACTCATTGCCCAAAGACAGAATGTCAAGTAATTTTTTACTTTCAATGAGAATTACAAAAATAATTGTTTTTTATAAGTAAGTTACGCACTAATGAGTCTTAATAGTATGTACAGTACAGAGCACTTGTAACTTGATCAATGCTATAACAACAGCTGACTCATACGTCCTGTATAGAGTACATAGATAAATTAAAGAATATTTATTAATTAAAAATACATATATGATTAAATGCCAGTTTCACTTATATAGCTGATATATGGTCCTCGACTATCTTTTTATCGTACTAGAAAAAGTCTTCTATGAATAGTGTCATATAGCTTTAAAGAAAGAGGTGATATAAGGAAGCAAACATTTAAACTGTATCTAATTTGGTATACATAATAAGATATTCTGGTAGAGTACCAGTATCGGTAAGGTCTTCAGTACTCGTTTATTATTCATTTTTATCATGATACATGTTGGGAAGTTTTTTACGATCATAAGTTATAATTAAATTTTGTGTTATATTATTTTCTCGTTAAGATCAGCGCAAAATGTAAAATTGCTAAATCTTACGAATATGAACAAAGGATGTATTCTTATTTCTTGGAATCTAAATCGCTTGCATTTACAATATTAGAATTAAGAAATGTAATCGTCGTCATTCTTTTCCGGTTCCGGTTCATTATTTACGGTTCGTTATGGTTGATGTCATTATGTTAAATGTCATTAAAATTCAAGTCATGATGACAGGATGAGCCTGTGTTGTCCATCCAATCTAATCATTACTGGAATGTCCGGCAATGTTAGGGGTGACTAATTAGCAGAGCTACGTTTGATTGCCTGTAAACATCTAATATATAAAATATCAATTTAAATTTGTTCTAGTTCGTGAAAATTAATCAAACTGAACCATAATTGGTGAAGGCTGAAGGATGATGATTTCAACAAACGAAGTCCATTCAATGTAAATCAAATAGATGCAAAAAATTGCAATGAATTTTTTCTTAATTTTTACCTTTGTACTTTTCCGTTAAATAATCAAAATTGTTGCTAGAGGATGCAATGAAAAAATCTTTGAAGTTTAAGTAAAACAATAGTATTCATTTCATAATGTACCATTCCGTGTAAATCAATCTAAATTGTGACAGGGAGTTGCATTAAAAGAGGTCTCTGAATTTAAAGTAAAACGAAAACGTGTTTTCAGTATAAAATATTCATTCATTTCATAATATAAAATTCCATGCAAATCAATAAAAATTGGTGTAGGGAATTGCAATAAAACAGTTCTCTGAATCTGAGGAAAACACAGTATTTTTCTGTATAAAATATTTATTTATAATATACCACTCTATGTTGATCAATCAAAATTAATGCAAGAAATTGCAATAAAAAACCCTAAACTTTAAGTAACACGAAAATGTGTTTTCTTTATAAAAAAATAATTTTAATTGTACCAGTCCGTGTAAATCAATCAAAATGATCACATACGATGTCCAAAAAGACTGTAATGAAAAAATTCTCTAAATGATAAAAAAAATCTTTCCCGTATGTTGGAAGACTGTATGCGGTTTGGATACAAAAGATTTCTAGACATTGACTATTTTACACCGGTCAGCAGAGAATGCTCACTCCTCGTACTAGGCACCTGATCCTACCTCTATATTTTTAGAGGTCCGTGTTGCTCTTCTTCGAATTCGTTTTATGGATTTTTGAGATGGTTGACAGCTTGTTATTGTCATTTTTTCATATTGACCATTTAACATGTTTTCTTTAGATTTTGTGATTAACTACATAATTATGAAATCTCGATATTAAAGCAATTAATAGCAGTGTTGCAGTTTAATACAGCGTAGACTTTACAGTTTGAACGTTTAAGTCAATTTTATACGTAAAAAATACCACTGGCAACTAATGAATAAGTATTTGCTAAAAAATTAAATACATGTATAAGATAGAAAATCTTCAAAAATGTACCAATTACGATACATTTTCACATGATATAATATTTCAATTACAAACTAGGACATTTTTATATTTAAAACTTCTTCCTCTTTTCCAAATGGAATTTGTACATAACAAATAACAGCATAACATAATAATAGAAGGTCTATCAACTTCAAATTCATGCTAGGCCTAGAAGTTTTAAAATTTGTTCTCTGTGAATATGGGAAAAATAATTCGAGTTTCCATATCAGGGGTTAGACATAAGCTAAAAATAGCAATCCACAGTTTGCCCGCAAAAACTGAATATAGTACTACCTTCTAGTCAGTATATTTTGGTTTCAAACTTCAGGAATTTACACTATATGGATTTTCTGAACCTTTTGAATTAATATATATAAACCCTCAAACAAATGAACCGACAAACTTTGGAACTTTTGGATAACTGGACATTCAGGATAAAATCGTCAGACTATTACAATATTTACTGAGAGAGAGAGAGAGAGAGAGAGAGAGAGAGAGAGAGAGAGAGAGAGAGAGAGAGAGAGAGAGCACGTTCATTTTCTCTGTATGAGTTACAAAAAGTATAAAATTAAATGGTATTTCTAAAACTTCAAGAAGCAAACTGTTTGTAGGTTTTCGAAAAATAAATTTACATTTTGAACTTTTGATGAAGGTTTCCTCTGATCAAGCATGATTATAACTTCAAAGAAAAAAGTACCTTTTATTAAATTGACGCATAAACACATGTATGCCTCAGAGTTTTCATCATATCAATTGTTTCTATAATGCAATCAATATTAGCGATTCCGTTGTGAACCCAAACTATGATTAATGTTAGTTCCCCGGGCTACTTTGACTACTAAAAAACTGTCGAATGTTGATGAAAAACGTATTACCTTGTGATACGTGGTTGAAAATGGTGAAGATTCCAAGATTTATGCTGTTGGTCCTATGTTTAAGTGTTTATGCATTTGCCTTCCTCAGCAATACCAAATTTGTTAACAAAGGTTTCGTGAACTACGACATAAACAACCATGTCTTTAAGGAATTTCAGATGTTTGGAGGACGCGAGATGGCGAATTGTTCTCAAGAGTGTATCTTAGAAAATAATCGTACCCGGTTCGATCTATGCAACGTCGATTCGTCTTACAAATGACAGTCCAAATCCTAAGCCTTCTCTGGACATTTCTGCTCCTTGTCGGCACTTTATGAAGGTATTTTTCTTCGTTAGAGCACGATTTATTTTATAAACTAAGTATTGCAGTCATAATTTATTTGTTTGAGAACCTGAATTAAGTAGTAAATATACTTTGAAAACCTCTCAACTGTTCAGCAATATAAGTACATGTAGTCAAATTTTAGTTACTGGTCTATCGTATATCTTATCTGAATCTAAATTTAACTTTGCAAACAAATACTCAAAATACTATACATTTCAGCTTTCACACGACTTGTACACTTGTGATGGGTTTTCTACAACTGATGAATACATCGGAGACAATTATCAAATATCGGCGACAACCAGCTTAACTTCCGGTGTGACAGTTCAGACAACGACATCCGGGTCATATTCAGGTAATGTACACTGTATTAAGCTGTAGTATTAAGGTCTTTGGGAACATGATTTTTCATGTACGATATCTTTGTTTCAAATGATTGTTTCATAATGGTTAGAGTCAAGTCAAATACAAATAATTTTGTGCAGATCTCCCGTCCTCTTCCATGAACTAACTTGCGCCGTGACGTTTAATGTAGCTAATCTAGATCTCGGATTTTAATTTTATGACATGGATGAATGAATTTAGAATTTTTTTTTTATGGCGAATGTGTGCCCACCTTATCTTTAATTGACATATAAAAGGTCAACAATTCTAAAATCTATATAGTCGATACTTTTTCTTTTGAATATTAATAGTTCGTCAAAATTAACACGTCATATTTTCTCGGCACGAAATTCATCAATGTTTCAACTCACCACTATAATTACGTTTACAGTATAAAGATGTAAAATCGTATGTTTGTAGGTTGCTCTCACTGCCACTGTGTCTCGAGCTATACATCAGCGAGTGGAGTTTATCAAATAACAAGTCCAGTAACAAACAACCCCATCCTAGTGGAATGTATAATGAAGGATGGATACGGATATACGGTAAGAATGACCTTACTGCCAAGCAAAATGCAGTTCTCATTGAGACCGGTTGAAAGAAAAACAATGACTCCATCGGAGAAAGAGCGGGTCATCATTTTTCGACGTACGATAATGACCCCCAAGTTGTAGAATAATTGGACTATTTTTAAGAATAAAAACGACACAGGGACCTTTTTTCGACATGTTAAACTTTATGAGAAAGGACCACCGGAAGAAATATGACCACTGCCTAAACAGAAATAGATATGAGTTACCCATATCAAATATATTAGACTTTTAAATGACTTGAATTTTTAAAAATGAGCATTAACATGTTGTTCACTTTACAGATTTGATACTTTATGTATACAAATTTTTTATTTGCAATTTTATGTAAAAGTAAATAGAGTGCATCTGTGATCACAGTGTAGGAGCGGATCGAAATATAGTTTGTTACAATACATAGAGTTCTCAAAGAGACTGGCTGGTCAACAAATTGACATTAAAGGGGCATGGTCTAGGTTTTGGTTAAATTCAGTTTTACTGTTTTTATTATTTACAATGCTTTAGAAATGTATTTCTAATGATCATGTTAATTTGAAAGTCAGACGTAAAGTCATGAGCAAGATACAAGGCTCACAATTCTTTGTCATGTAAACATGGCTCGTGCCCAAGCTGTATTTGTTTACGTAGATTAAATATACCAGTAAAAAATCTTTTTTCAAGCTGATTTGTCTATTTTTAATCATTTTAGTGTAAATAAAGAGTTCCTTACGTTTAACACAATGTCATTCATTTTATATCTAAAACTGGAATTTTCACTTCAACATTTAAAATGTAAACAAACGTTATATTTACATAGCAAAGAACTGTAAGCTCTGTAACTCGCTTATAACTCAACGGATGATACTCAAAGTTTGGTTGCCTATTAAAAATGCCTTACCGAAGCATTGTAAACATTAAAAACGGACAAATAATTTCTGACCAAATTTGTAACCATGCCCCTTTAATATCTGTCGTTAACATTAACATAAATATTTTTGTCCATATACTAATATCTAGTAAAGACCAAAATCCAAAGTTTAAGCTTTCAAATAAATCAGTTTCCTATACCTTGACACAGAGCTCTTCTTTTTAGGAGATTTAAATAAAAGATAAGAAATGACTATGACCATCGATCCCTCTTATTATCCTCGACACACGAATATTTTAGTTAATTTTAATGCATTTGTTTTGTAAACGTAAGAAATTGTTTTTATTGCGAACAAGGTTTTATTCTTAAACTTCAGATTTGATAGATATAATACAAGTAATTATTCTGAATAATGGAGTAACCTTTTTATAATTTTGGCTTTATTAATAATTCTGGGTACTGCAATTGCATAGCCAGTGGTTATTTGCAGGGGATAATTATACACGCCAATGCAAGTATGATTCATGACCAAATATAGGGTCTACTCTTTGATTGCCAATAAACAGAATATAATTTCGTTATATAGTGACTCGTATATCGAAATAATTTTAATGTGTTTTCACTGATAATGATGAGATACATGTAGGTCGCTAAGGTGAGAACTATACTTCAGTACAATATATCAGTATCTTGCTATAACAAAAAGGATTCTGATTTTCTATAATATACTCCTCCTTTTACTTTAAGTTTAACTGAAAATGAACTATAATTTAAAGCCACTTTCTGTTAACTGCGATAAAAATGACAATATTGTAGAGATGATTTTATTTATAACAAGAAGTGAGACTGAAAAACTTAAATATATAAGGGGATCATTATTTAACAGGGGTCACTTTTCTTCACGTAGAGTATGCTCATTTTTATGAAAATTGCACTTATTCTTCGTGGGGAAAGGGTCATTTTAAACGTCCAATAATAACCAAGGGTCAGCGATAGGATTGTTTGATCAATCAATCCATAAATCAAGCAATCAAATTGTTGATCAATCAATATGAATCAAATACATTAGCAATAGGATTATTGAATTCAATATCGATGACTATTTTCTTTTGTGTGGCATTGTCATATGATAGCATTGGGTATATGTGCATGCTCACATTTTATTTCATAACTTAATATACATGTATAATGGTCGCTAAACAATCCGCCATTTCTATGAAGGTAATTCTCTAACGACATGACGGATCCGTGGACTTCAACCGGACGTATGCCGAGTACCAGGACGGGTTTGGGTCTCCATTCACAGAAGTGTGGCTAGGTAAATATAAAATGATAAACCAGGTGGTTAGGGCACTACCAAAGCTGAACTGTAACACATGAAAACAATTTCTGAAAAATAGATGCTTTCTCAAAAATAAAAAGAAAGATAATTACAGGGTCAAGTTTGTCATAATTACTACATGAATTATGTAGATACTAGTATGTTGCACGCATGCGCACATGTGCACTCAGACGGACACCTCCACCTCTTTCTCATTCTAATTTACACGTTTTCTTTTGATTTTGATTACAGGAAATGATTATTTTAATTATCTGACCTCCTCTTGGAGTTCCCCTCTGTACATTGAGTTGAAGTACAATGACGCAAGCTTCCAGTATGTGAATTATTTTGACGTCATCATATTCAGTGCTTCCAGCCAGTACAAACTCAGTCATGTCTTCTCGGTGACTGGAAACGCAAGTACGATTTTTTTTTTATTGTTGTAGTAATTTTTTTTTTATAAATTAGTATTCTTTCATTTGAAAAGGCATAAAAAAACACATTTATATTTTTCAAATATATTCCATCATTACGTTTGGGTGGGATTCGGTTTAAACAAGTGTATTCATGCATATACTAGATGTTACTGTTGTTTGGAGTTACTGTTACAGCGAGCATATTCGATGACGGAGTTGTATAGTAACAATGTAATATTTATTGACAACTCTAATCCACTCTCGTCTAAATGATTTTTCATACACATTATACTTTAATTTAATTTCAAAATAGGTTAAATAAATTTTAGGTGACATGTTACGTTATTATGAGAGCCATCCTTTCGGAGCCCACGACCTTGACCCCAGTGGCTGCAGATGTCCTATGCTGCAGTACGGCGGGTGTTGGGGCGCTTGTTGTTTAAGCCCATGCGGTCTTACAATGCCTTTTAACAACCCCACCTATCCATTTGGATGGAACTGTACCGCCGAAACAACCGTTAAACTAACGAGTGTGAAAATGATGACTACAAGGTGAATACAATGCAAAGAATTTTGCCGCACTCTTCGTGTTATCTGCACCAAAGTGGGACTTGGGGAGTTTCATTATGATAAAGAAACTATTGAGAAAGCTTGTATCTATCATTTACAAAATATGATCTGCCGGTGTAATTTTTTTGTTTGTGAAATTGTCTAAACAGTATTTGTAAATTTTACTGCAGTTTACAGAAAGTAACAGAAATTAATGTCAGATTCAAATAAATTTAAAGTGAATGAAGGGGTATATCTTAAAAGATAGATACTGACGTATAGTATCGGGGTATGGTTGTCATCTTAACGAGTTACATTTACATGTATCTCATTTTTACGAACAATAGCACATTAAAATTATTTCGAGATAAAAGACACTATAAAACAAAATTCTGTTTATTGGCGATGAAAGAGTAGACTCGATATTGTTCATTAATTATACCTGCATTGATGATTTCCCCCTACTAAAAACTACTGGGTATGCAAATACATCACCCAGAATTAATGATGAAACCAAAATTATAAAAAGTTCACTCCATTGTTAGGCATTATAACCATGCTGAAGTAAGCAGCCAGTAACAGCAGTCATTAAGCCAGTAGAAACTAACGGCCAATAAGGAAAATCATCAAAGTACAAAGAGAGCAAGAGAGCGAGAATTTGAATGCATTAATTTAAAAGGAAGCAAAAAGTAGAGTTTTTGTAATAAGAATTACTCTCAAAGCGTTTATCGTTAGGCAGTTTAAAACCAAAGTTCCGTGTTGCAATGTAACATGTACATGTATCGTGCAAGGTGCTCGCACGATAAAAAAAAAACTCTCGCTGATCGATGTCCAGAATTCAAGGATTCATTGATTATTTGATTTTTAAACAGATTATGTTTAGATTCAGGCAATAAAAGAGAAAGAAACGTTTTTTGTAGAAAAACTACTAGTTTATTTGCAAAGTTTTAGGAAAATTGACCATCTGGTTCTTTTTAGGGACCATCTCAAAATAGAGTTACATTTACTACAGGAATATATAGGAAACTGTCATTTTCCGCACTTCAAAGCAGATTAAAAAATACTACAATAGTTTTTTTTTCTCAAATTGTTTTATATGATTAGTAATATCATTTCTTACATTATGTGTAAAGACTACTGAACTCTGACGTCTGGTTTTTAGTGGGGATCATCTCAAAATATAAAAATACACCAAATTGTGCTATATATTTAGAGCATTACGAATGAAGATTGGTTCAATGGATTCATTCAAAAGATACTGACAGTCTTGTCGAGGATAACATCATTCGGTGTACAAAATTTCTACGGCGTATAATTTTGACTTTTTCTTTGATGTTTAACTTATTTCTTACAATGTACTCCTACGTACAAAGCTTCATTTTTTGGGAGTTGATTTTAATCAACTCTCCTATGCAGTCACTCTGGCAAACCGAAAGTGAAACAGTGTTTGGACCTAAGCACAAATCATCACCGCTGACAAGTCTTAGTTCTTGAATATAATAGAAAAATTCGTTGTTATGTATGCTGAAGCATTGTTTTCCAAGGAAACTTATCTATAAACACTTTGAAAATAGTAAGATTTTATATAATACGAACAATTTAGATATTTATGTAGGCTTATGTATTCCTACGCCAGAGTTTAATATAGTCTCGTTCAACCAAAAACTCGGCTGTCTCCGTAAATCTCCGACAAACAGAGAGGCTCTCTTGCTTGTCGGAGATTAACGGAGACAGCTGAGCGTCTGGTTGAACGAGACTGGAGTTCAATATCAATAGTGCTTGGATCCATACAATTATTAGAATTGTTTCGATTACTAATACATAGTTTGAAATCTATCTTTAAATAATACACAACATGATTCATATGGGGCTCTAAATTCTTGTCTGAAAAGTCTAATTAAAATTCATTGTATGAAACTAATAACCACGCAAGATAAGTTGATTTTAAAATAAATGATAATCGATAAAATCAACTCCCGTCAGTACTTCAGTACTTTGATTCATAATTAATTTTATTATAATCATATTTATTTTGTCATAAAAGCGCAATTGCAACGCTCCCTTACCGCACAACGGGAAAATCGTTTGAAAAATAAAAATTTCCTCTAAAAATCTAAATATTTTTACATGTAATATGTTTATTGTGTTCAATTCCATAAATGATATCGAAAATAAAATAATAAGAAGTAAAAATTTATGATTATATATACTACAGTTCGCAAAAACATGCGCAACGAAAACTAAGGTCGGCCTCCTTAAGTGTCTTATAGATAGAGTTCTGTTAAAATAATAGTAAATTAACAATTGAAATTATAGTGTTATGTATATGTAATGATACCGGATATTTTAGGTTCAGCTCGAACGGTTCTTTTTTTCGTTTCTTTGTTTATGTCACGTGACACAAGGGTATAAATAAGACGGTGAATCAGTTGTCGGCTGCTTACTTGAAGATAAGCAGAACAGAGAAGACGATTGTGAAATTGAATGAAAGGTATTTTGTTAATACAGAGCTCGTCCGTTCGTAACTGTACTGAGTATTTTTGGCAGGCCATAGAGAGGTTGTCCTCTTGGTATTTTGCGTTAGGTAGTACAGTCGTTTTGGCTTGCCACAGAAGGCTATCGTCAGAGAGTCTAGCCATTGAATTGTCTTAGTGGCTGATCATACTGTCGTCCAGGCCGTTGTGCCCACTGTCCGTCATGAATAAGGTTGCCTACAGTGTGCACAGTGGTTGAAGGGCTACCACATATAGTGTCCGTCCTGAATAAGGCAGCCTATAGTATATGCGGTAATCTGAGAACGGTCAGTCATTTTAGCTGAGTGGTTGACCTCAGTGGATTGTCATGGTGGGTGTGTACTGTTCGACCTGAACACGGCAGCACAAGTACATCACACAGAGTGTCAATTATATATTTATTATACCCTTGTCGTGTTTGTAAATATACTAGATTCCCTGAACTTATTTGTTGATTACTAACCTAAGTATGGTTAGGCTATACCAATCATTTTTGACAATCAATAGAAAATCATTATATTTTAAAACTCCTTAGTGTACACATAAAACCTGTGAATAACCAGGCACTAATACTCCCCCTGGCAGTATAAGTAGCTCGATACGTTACACATATATATTACTACAGGTATGAGTGATTGATTCGGATAAATTTTGATCATGTCTGTTGTAAATTTCTAAAGTACATTAAGGTATATGTGGCGTATTTTTAATAAAGAAGAATAATAAAATCTGGTTATTTGCTTCCTTACTTCATTTAAAGATAGGGCTTTCACATAAATTACGCTGCCCAAGTCAATCGCATAACAAAGATACAAGAAATAAAAAAAAAATCTATTTTATTTTGTTACGTGCCGGTAAAACATACAAAATATTTGAATAACCCCGCCATAAAAGGGTCACGTAACACACATCTTGGTCCATAAACAACAATGGCGTCGACAAGAAAGAGGGGTAGACAGTTTGACAGATTGACAGATTTGGCAAGGAAAGAAATGAGACGGACTGACAAGGATAGGAACAAAGGGAAGATTGTCATCGGATACCATGTAGATTAATAGAATAGGAATTAAAGCAGTTTCTTTACTGTATAAGTTAAAAACCACAAGTGGATTTTCATTTAGAGGAATTTTTGAATAAAGAATAAACACCGTCAGTACATACATCCCTTAGCGAGATAGTGTTTACCTGTTTACCGTGTCGACGATGCTAAAATCTTGTTTCATTTTTATTACACATAATTAATGATTCCAATTTGTAAACAAACTGTTCTTCCCTCGTGTTTTTAATGCTGGGTTTTCCCACACTTATGCACAGTGACGTTATAAATGGCGGATCACATTAATATTCATCAGACGTGTAGCAAAGTTTAGAGACAAATAAATAAAGACAGAACACGTTTTATGGGTCCAGAGTTTGCAAAATGTCTAATTATAAGAAGTATGAGATATATTTTTACTCAAACTCATGTAAAATGTTTACTCCAAGTACGCCACATAATGAGTGTCAAGTGACCTTGAACAAAGTTTCTGGATGAAA
This sequence comes from Magallana gigas, assembly GCF_963853765.1. Taxonomy (NCBI): domain Eukaryota; kingdom Metazoa; phylum Mollusca; class Bivalvia; order Ostreida; family Ostreidae; genus Magallana; species Magallana gigas. Next base: position 8,446,647 of record NC_088857.1, read on the forward strand.
GGTCAGGGTTTTATGAGACCTGTTTGAAAAATCTTTATCTAACTATAATAATATTGTACTTTTTTCCTAATGATTCGGTCTAGCTCATACATTACTAATAAGAAAGCTTTTAAGTAAAGGATGTACAGTGACCTTCGATCAAGATAGTTTTTAAATGTCATGGTCATATCACAGACCACTGTGTAAAGTTTTAATAAATTCATAGTCAAAATTTAAAACTTTAAAAGTTACGTGGAAAGCTTTTTATTATGTCCATTTTCAAAGTGGTCGGATGCTTTTTAAGAGGGACACCATTTAAATGATGTCAGGTACATTTAGTTTTTGCTTTGGTTTTGCTTTATGGGCAACAATCACCTGAAGTGTATTGTGTAAAGAGTCAATGTTATAGCATAGAACTGTATACACTGTAGTCTGGACCATGTTTTCTCTCTCGTGGCAAAAGACTAGGTCATTGCTTCATACACACAATACTTGTGGTTTATTAGTGTGAAGTGATCATGAGAAGTTCAAGATCCCAATGATGTATAGTTGTGAAACACAAAGGACAGAACATCTAATAAATCAAAAAGATCTAACTTTTTTTGATCGGTCAACCTCTTTCCAGCAATAAAATATTCTCATTAATATGGCATTTACTGTTTTGCAGTTGCCGGTAAATTCTTCCAACATATATTTCGCACAAATTTTGAAACATTAATATGTTGTCAAAAGTGTTAAAAAGAAAAACAACCTGTTTTTCCGTGACTTTATTATAATAGCTGGATTGTAATTGCTGTCTTTTTCAACCAGGAGCTTATACATGCCATACATTTAATAATTTTTAAGCAAAAGTAAATAATATCATGGCTATTATCATTTAAAATCCCCTTTCGGCACGAAGCTGCAACGGAAGACCTTTTTGTTGCTTTGCAAAAAGCTCAGTTCTAGTTAAATAAAACCTGTTACATAATGTTGAATAGTTAGAAACCAAAGATCAATTCTTAGCAACAGGACAAAACTGCTTGCCAAGACTTATCGTATTTTATCTAGATGAACGATTTCTAGGAATAAAAAGATGGTAAGGTTTTCTCTAAGTCAAGATTTATAGCAAAAGGATGCCTTGAACTTCTTCGAAATCGTTTGTAGAGATTACATAATTAATTACCAGTTAACTGTAACCTGAAATTAGTGTACATGTAAATTTTACCGAACTTGCTTTTAAATAATTACGTGTTTTTGCTTTTTCATCCTGTAAAAAAGGTTCGTACTTTCGATATTTGAGCACAGATGTTTTCGTCTTTTTTAAATATGTATTATAAATATTCTATTATTCATAATTAATCTTACAGTGATAAAATGATTAAATAGAAAATATTTAAACGCTTTTACTTTACTTTCGTTTTTGGAAAATAAATGTTAATATTGCAATGCTTGTTTTATTATAAACAATACTCATATTTCCTAAAACCAAAAAAATGGGTAAAAAAACCCCAAGAGAATAGCCCCTTAGTTTGATTCTCAAATTTAATCCATATAAACATGCAATAGATATAACCCAGGTAATAAAATATTTGCTTTATCACATGGACAATACTTTATCAAATGATATTGATGACATATATCATGATAGCTCTTAGCTTCTACGCTCCAGTTTGATCTTTTTTGTGCATTATAAACTTCTACATACCAAATAAATTTGAAGGTGGGGCTGACATAAAATTTCAAAAAATAGAAAGAATAAATATGCAGATAGTCAGGCTGTAAAATTTAATCACACGAGTTATCCAGAAGTTACCAACCAAGAGCCTTGGCTGTGTTTTTCTACAACTGAATTGAACACCCCCCACCCCCCCCCCCCCCCAAAAAAAAATGCTGCATAAGTCTTTCCTTACACCTCCAATATTATCATTGTACGCAACATATTGGTTATAGCGAACCATTAGATGTTTTAAAGATCTGTTACACAGGTACAGACAACATTTATACTTTTTGCTACGACGATACTGTAAATAAAAGATTGTTTTAAAAAATACAACTGGTGAGACATATCTATTTAAAAATGCACTCTTTATCTCTACAATAATGAAGTACATGCTTGCTTCGTAGAGAAACCATTATAAAGTTCCAATAAAGATTAAACACGTTACATAGCTATGTGGGATTATTGTCTAGTTATACTTTGCTTGTCAGGATTAACAGAGCCTCGATATGAAAAGGTAAATAAGGATCGAATTTTCTCTCGAGTTAGGTTCATTACTGTTTCTTAAGAAAAAGTAACGTTTTTAAGTCTTGAATAAAATCTACGACTTCTTCTTTATCCTGGTGCCCGATGTGCAAAATTCGTGCTAAAATTAAAGAAATAGCAATACTGACTTAATGACGATTGGTAGGTTTTACAAGGAGCATCTTTGTTGGTGTTTGGTGTACTAATCAAAATTTCTTTGGTTATTATTGTTCAAGTTTGTATTTTTGGTTATAGCTGGTTTTATCTGGATATAGAGAAACACAGTGGCTAATAGGGTTACTTTGACTGAAGTGTTAGTCAGTTTACTTGGAAGGTCTACGATAAATGCATGTTATTACTTTTCTTGTGTCCTCACAGATATGGGAATTGGTCCCTTTAGCATAAACCTTTAAAATGAACTTGAAACTTTTATCAACATTAACACTTCGTTATTGTGAGGAAACGGATGCCTTGAACTTCTTCGAAATCGTTTGTAGAGATTACATAATTAATTACCAGTTAACTGTAACCTGAAATTAGTGTACATGTAAATTTTACCGAACTTGCTTTTAAATAATTACGTGTTTTTGCTTTTTCATCCTGTAAAAAAGGTTCGTACTTTCGATATTTGAGCACAGATGTTTTCGTCTTTTTTAAATATGTATTATAAATATTCTATTATTCATAATTAATCTTACCGTGATAAAATGATTAAATAGAAAATAAACACTTCGTTATTGTGAGGGTCATAAAGAATATCCAAAGTGTGTAGTAAACTACATCCTATTCTCGCAATGAAATGATGGCCGAAAATCTAATTTAAATGGGAATGGTAATATTTCTTCTTGTTTTGTGGTGAAGAAAATGTCCTGTTGTATAATGTATAAATTAACATGTGGCAGTTAATACAAAAATAAACTTTTATTTACATTTCACATGCAGCCGATTTAAAATACATGTATTACAAATATATAAATCCTATTTCCAATTTGATTCTAAAAACACTCACAATCACGCTTAAAATATTTGAATCATAATAATTTAAATGATCAAAGATTATGTTGGAAAATATTTCATGTGTTTTTGATTCTGTAATACTGATTCTAACACAATATTCTTTTTTGCTTTCTACTTTATGCGTCTGCAAAGCAAAAATGAAAATTTTTAAATCAAAGAGCTTAATATCTAATTAAAAGGGATATGTGCTACTGGGAACATATATAGCTAGGAAAAGTCTTACTTTGTAGATATGGTACGAGTATACCGGTGTTTAAATGTATTTTTTGGCGAGACTAATGCATAATGTACATTTTTTACCCCCAACAAAAAGAAGTGTTATGTCTGCTGTATGTCCGTCTTACTTACCTGACCTTAATTCCACTTTATCTCCAAAAAAAACTCTCGAAACATGACTGCACGATGTGCAAATTTTCAAAGCTAAATGTCACCAAGGGACATTGTAAAAAAACATTGATTTTTGAAGACCTTTTCAAATAACTGATATCTCTACTTTTTATCAACATTTTTGTCTTCTTTTTTAAAAAATAAAGAATAAGAATAAAAATGATGCAAAAAGTTCCCAAGGGGTCGAGTATCCATTAACGGATGAAGTAGAAAAATGTCTACAAAAAGTAAAGACGCAAACAAATGCCGCAAGTGAACAAGCAGAACGCGTCCAACAAAAAGTAAGTAAAGAGTGAAAAGGGAGAAAAGAATTGTGAGATAAGGGTAGTAAACAGTTTGATGTAAAACAACAATCATTGGAAAACCGTAGGAACCTGCTTTAAGAGGTACAAATACAGAAAGAAAGTTTAGAGGGAGGAATCTCTGTAAAAAAAGGGAGAGAGATATTTATTTGTGTGTTGTATATAAACAATATATACCTGACTGGTATATTACAGTGTCTAAATTGTTATCTTGGGTACTTTCATTGAAAAAGAATAGCTTCAATTACGCTTAAAAACGAGAAAAAAAACCCCACTAAACATATGAGAAATATTGTTTAACGAATAAAAAGCATTCCAATTCTTATATACGTCTACCTGCATGAATGCCAAGTACAAAGATGAATCAATCAAATATATAATTATAATAGCTCTTTTTTTTTTAAATAATGCTTTCTTTTTCTCCTTCTTACTGCAGACGCATTTACAATATGTTTAGAATACTTAAAACATTATTCTTATTCCTGCAGGGTGAAGAGCTATTCCTGAAAAATCAACAAATATCAGAGACACCGACCTGCAATAAAGGTACAAATAGTTGTAACCATTGTTGTCGTTGTCGGCATCACAAGTGCTGTGTCGTTTCGTAACTAGACAGTGACGAATATCATCACTAATATCTAAAATGACATCAAAGCATATAAATGTAACTCGATTTCCGTAAAAAAATCTTAACTGTGTATATGGAATGTCTCTTTGTTATGTATATAGCATTGGTTGTTTTGAAATGAATAAATAAGTACTAAACTTTGATTTACTTATCATTAATTCATTGTTCTAGTCCAAGTATATGGTCTATATGCAATGATTGGTATCTTTACCAGCATCTTCAACCCTAAACAAAGTCTACGTTTTGACATTTTAACTTGTATTTACCGAAAGGTTTAAACTATCTTACTATATCTAGCAAGCTGATTCGCCCTTGAAGTTTAGATAGCTGGTTGCTTTAATATTTTGCAATATTTCTTTTGCTTTGTTGAGGCAAAAAAAACCATAACTAAGACGTTTAATTTTATGGTGCTGCACTGCGAAACCGAGAAATTCCAAACCAAGTCAACACAATAAAGTTTTGATCAATACGAGTATGTGCTTTGTCTTTTTAAACTGTCTTAAAAAAAACACGTTTACCAGGAAGACAGGTTATTCTCTAGACTATCGTTTGTTCCACTCTTATTTTTGCGTCGTCAATAAAATGGCTCTTATCTAAATAAAAGTGCCAACTATAGAATATGATCAGTTATAAAAGTTTGATATTTGTCCGTATGTTGGGTCTAATTTAATCGATATTTGTCTCTTGATTTCCATTCCAACTCTTTGACATTCCATTGATACTAAGATCATAAAATATCTACGGAAGGCTGTTTACAACAGGTGCTATAAATTATGCAATCTCAAAGGTTTTATCTCACCTAAACAAACATTTTTAGCTGAGCTAGTCACCCTTTATGCCTAGTGTCTATAATCTTTTTACATATACTGTATGTTTTCGACTTCCCTTGAACCACTTCCAAAATTTCAATCAATTTGGCACAAAGTATTCAGGAAAATGTTTTGAAAGGGTTAAAACAATTCTTTAAATGGAGTATCATGCTTGTATTAAAGAGAGAGAAAATGAAAATAGCATGGGCTGTATCTTATCTTAGTTCACTTACACTTTCATGTATTAATAAGACATTGTGAAAAGTACGTGCATATTCCTCCTGAATTTTAATCTTAATTACCAATAGTCCCCCGCTGTCGTCATCAAATTGTGTTACGTATGGAATATATCACTGTTGTTTGATCTCGCTCGTGACAGTAGATCCAAGATCAAACAAAAGTGAAATGTTGTTTATATCATATTTTTTAAGTTTTTTAAGTTTTTAAGCTTTTTGATTACCCTTATATGAAACTGTGGTACTGAGACGTACATGAGTATAAAATGATTCTTTATCAAGGACCAGATTATTTAAATATAAAGTGTTGCATTCGTGTGTATGATAGCTGTAACGTATGTGACGCGGTTTCAGTATTTTTGATGCATTTCTGATATCAAATAATGAATTACTGAATCAATAATTTGAATTACTGATTTCAAAAAATATTTCTTGATATTTCATGATATAAAAGAAAGAAAATAATTCTTGATATCCAATATAGATTTTTAGATATCAGAAAATTGTTTGGATAAAATTCAAATTTTTTATATCAAGAAAAGATTTTTTATATCTAGAATGTATTTTTGATATAAAAATTTAATGTTAATTCATTGATATTAAAATATCAAATTCTCAATTCGAATTTTCTAGATCAGAAATTCAACTTTTTTTAATATCAAAAGTTAATTTTTTTTAAAAATTAAAATTCTGATATTAGAGTTTTTTTCTGATATCAAGAATTGGAATTTCTGATTTCCAAAAACCATTTTCTAATATATCAGAATATATATGTGTTGATGATAGAAAATATTTCAAAAATACTATAAATACGGTACCTTAGAGTTAAACTATCAGGTAAATGATAAAGTATGGCTTTTTATTTTTGGCGGGGATATGATATTAATTTTGCCATATTTTGGAAAATTCATTAACGGTAGTTTTTTGGGCTTATGTTTTCATACATTTTTGAAAACCTGTAAGCATGCTATTAAGGAAATGTGTTTTTAGATGCATACAGTGCTGCATATACAAATATTTAAGTTTAATGAGGAATTAACAATTTAATGAAGAGACATACAGATATTGAATAGATATACAGTTGAAATATATTTATCATAAAGCCTTCGGGGTTTATTGGATTTGACCACGACCCGACCGAAATTATCCCCTCACAGTACTCAAAGAATAATTCCTTATTTCTTAAATAAATACGGGTTGGTACTTGATCAAATCTATCATAAAGCAAAACGACTTTTTAAAAACTAAATTAAAGTAATCAAATGGTTGATAAATTAGAACTCATTTAAATTTGATGGAAAATGCCATTTCCGGAATCAAATATGCAGGTCAAGGTAGACTAAAACATAAGTCCAGGTATTACGTCATGAAAGTAGATCCATCTTATGACATGTCTTAGGATACATGTAGTAGTTATTGTATATTTATTATGGGTATTCTGAATTATTTGGACGAAGGGCAGTTACAAAGCACGAGTCTCTGCCCTTCGTCCAAATAATTCAGTATACACTATGGTAAATATTCAATAGTTTTTTGTATCATGCGCCAATTAAAACATCAGTAAGTGTCTTGTGACAAATGTTTGGTGCCTGATTTTTAATTAGACCATTAGTAAGTGTCTTATTAAGAGTACCTGGTGCCTGACCAATAAAAAAGGTTTTGTCAGGTGACCGCGTGCATATTCTCTTTTTCCCGCCAAAATATTCTTCGAAGCAATTTTTGACCGGCTGTGAAAGAGAAAGGATGTCGGGTTGCAGCTTTCCAACAGTGAACACGGGTGCCTTACGAGATTTGGGCCTTTTTTTTTTTAATGATAAGGACTTAATTTTTTCTCAGGCATGTGAAAAAATAGAAATGAACTAGTGTTTTGGAGAAAATAAACTTGAGGAGTGTTACATGGATTTTGAAGCAGAAATGGAGAATTTTATGAATTTTGACATGAGCTTCGACGCAGAGAAGGGCGGGGTTTCTGGCATGGACGTAGACGTGGTGACAAAAAGTGAATATTTTCAAAATTTCGAGGAGTCACGATTTGGTTGTGAAGCTGACAAAGAAGTAATTCAAGCTTTGATAGAGAGTCAAGAAAATCGCATCTCGAAAAAGAAATATCCGTTTTTCATATTATACTCACATATTTGAAATTTGGCGGCGCGAACGAAACGCGCAGTGTCAAAGGGCGGAACTCACTACCACAAATCGAAACCATGGACGCTATGCAGCTGAACTTTTATTTTGAGACGCTTTACTATGAAAGTACGCAGAAAAGACGGTAAAGAATATCCTGCAGAAACCTTTTATTACATTAGCTGTGGTATTTTAAGATATTTATGTGATCGTGAAATAAATGACGAGAACTTTCTCGATGCGGCAGATCCAAGATTTGCAGGTTTCCGTAAAATTTTGGACAGTAAAATGAGGGACGCATTAAGCAGAGAGGTTGGAGATTGTAGCATTTATATGCAAAGCTTTTTTTGAGTTTCTATGGAAATCCAAAACAGACAAAGTTAAAAGGTCTCTTATAACACAAGACTACTTGTCAGGTGGTATGAAAATGGTAGATGTTAGAAGTTTTATTACATCACTTAAATGTACATGGATTAAAAGGTTAACTTGCTCACATAAACCATGGATGGATATTTTCTATGCTCTCAATGGAGATGATATTTTACAGAAATTGTAGATTTTGGAGATAGTTTTGTGTTTGATTGTTTGTTAAAAGAAAATAACGCCTTTTGGAAAGATGTTTTGATTGCTTGGTCATGTTATATGAAATCTTTTACTTACTCTCCGCACTTTAAAAACAAATTTCATAATATTCCAGTGTGGTATAACTCTAAAATAAAAGTTAACAACAAACCAGTTTTTTTTAAATCCTGGTATGAAAAGGGAATAAAGGTTGTGCAAGATTTTTTTGATGATGATTGTAATCTTTTAGACTTTGGAGTTCTTAAAAACACATACAATCTATCTGATAGTTGTGTGATGCAATACAATAGCATTGTTACAGCTATTTCAAAATATTTGAAATCATTGTTAATAGATAGGTCTTCTTTCAAAAGACTTCCTAATCCATATGTACCTTTATTTTTTAAACCTCTCATATCTTCTGAAAAATGCTCAAAAATCTTTTATAATTTCTTGAATAAAAATGAGGCTATTCCAACCTCAATCAGCAAGTGGGAGGCAGAGCTTAGGCCATATGGAGTAGACACAATATCAGTGCAAGATGTTTTTAAAATTTGTTATAAAACCACTAGTGATTCTTCTGCCCAGTGGTTACAATTTCGAATCTTACATAGAATTGTTTCTGTTGGAAAATACCTTAAGAAAATTAACATTAAAACTTCTGATTGTTGTGGTTTTTGTATGGAAAATGTTGAAACAATAATACATGTTTTCATTGCTTGTGATAAAGTACAAACACTCTGGAGTGATTTAAGTCTTCATATATACAGAAAAACCTCTGAAAGAGTTGGTTTCAATGTTTCGAATGTTATTCTCGGTGATCTACCATTGTCAAACAATAACAGGGTTATAAACTTCATAATTCTATATGTTAAACAATATATTTTTATATGCTTAATGCAAAACAAAATGCCAAATTTTCGTGGATTACTCAGTCATTTAAGAATAAAATACCATGTAGAAAAATATGCTGCTATCCAAAATCAAAAGCTGCGCAATTTTGAAAAATTGTGGCTTACATGGAAAAACATTTTAGATTAGTTTATGATATTTTGATTATTACTATTCGTATTATTATTTGTTATTTATTTTTTGGTTTTTTATTTTTTTTTATTTTTTTTATTTTATTATTTTTTTTTTTGGAAGCAAAGTAACCATTTACCACTAATATTGAAAAATGTATGTAATTATACTTGTGTGTGAGTGAGTATGCATGTGTATAAAATTTATAAAAACTGAATTTAATAATGTCAACATTATTATTAGTATGTATGGAACAAAAACAATAAATTATAAAAAAAAAAAAAAAAAAAAAAAAAAGCAGAGAGGTTGGGGGGAAAAGAAAATAAGCTGACCCCATACTTCCCGAATTCAAGCAGTTGTTTGGGAAAAGGGAATATTTGGGATGAACAACGCAGAAGCCCTTCAAAATACCGTGTTCTTTACTGTTGCAAGTTGTTTACGTTGAGAGGGCCTGACGAACGTTATTCTTTGGAATGTAATCAGTTTCTTCTTGGTGAGGATAACCGGGGTAAATTCCCTGAATTCACGGGCAGGTCAACATTCAAGGGAGGACTAGCTCACAAGGAAATACATAACAAACAAATAAGACATTACTACCAGCCCGGTAAGTCACCCCCTTTTTAGCTCACCTGAGCTGAAAGCTCAAGTGAGCTATTTTGATCACGTTTTGTCTGTCGTCTGCTTGTTCGCTGTCAGTCTGTAAATTTTTAACATTTCGAACTTCCTCTCTAAAACTGCTTATAAATTGCAGAAATGAACGACCGATCTTTATTAAAAGCTGAGAAAACCTTGAAACTGTAGAAAAATAGGGGGTGTGCATTTTTAAAATTCTTTTTCTCAAGTACTACTGAGTCAAATTCAACGTAATTTAGCTTAAATATTCCTTATGGAAAGGAAATTATAAATTGCAAAAATTATGGGCTAATTCTGTTTCGAATAATGAGATATTACGAAAATATTAATAAAGGAAAGGCGTGTTTCAATCAGTTTATAGCTTCGGGTTCGGTATTCCATACGAGTAATGGGTAGGCAATGCCAATCGCAACTTCTCGGTCCTTTCCGGCAAGCTCGGAAAAACACCTCGAATGTATTAACATCACCGGATGTTAGAATTTCATACAAAATGGATTCGCTTCCCATTGAAATAAGTTTCGGCTAGACAGCCTCGTGTGTCGCTTTTGTGGTATATTTTAGGGTATATCATTGGCTTTAACGAAGTCTAGGTGAAATCTCAACAGATCGTAAAATGTGTTGTATTTATATCAAATTTTATAAAAAGGGGGGTTGTCATGGACGCTTAGGTAATACATTCGAGGTGTTTTTCCGAGCTTGCCGGAAAGGCCCGAGAAGTTGCGATTGAGGCAGACCCAGACCGGGACAAATTAAAAGCCGGATCAGATCGAGATTTTTCAAATTACGTCGATAATGATATGAATAACCCATGCCATTGAAATTTTCAGGATATGTTGCAGACCGGTATATTTGTATTCGCTGTAAATATTGATAGGCAACAATGCGTATTTTGGAATTTATTGACGATTGTTGATTTTCAATTTGGTAAAATGGGTAGGCAACCCCGTACATCATGCAGGCACCATCTGTGACTGAGTTGTAAAGTACAAAGTAAAAGAAATAGCCAACTTTTATCCATTCTCGTCTACAAGATTTAGATTATAATTAGTAAATTAATATACATACTTTATTATAGCAATTTTCATTAAAAGGTGACGTATTAAGTAACATTGAAGGCTATAATTTCGGAGCCCACGACCCCAGTGGCTGTGCATGTCCTATGTTGAAGTAAGGCGGGTGGTAGCACGATTATTGCTGGACTCCATGTGGTCCGACCATGCATTATAACGATCCCACGTATCAATTTGGATGGGACAATAGCACCGAAACAACTATCAAGCTAACGAGTGTAAAGATGATGGCTAGAAGAGTGTGGAACTTTTACAAAAATAAGCAGAACTTATCGTATGTCGACAGTATGTTTTAGTCAGACCTGGTGGAAAATTATTTAAACCATGGATAACGTGTGTCATATAAAACATTTAAAGTGTTTGTAATCCGAATATTTTAAAATGCTTGTTACTTTGTTGGTTTTCTCAAGTTTAATTATATTCAAGCTTTTTATACCATATTTTGTTCTGTTCTAGAAATTAAAGAACTTGGCTTATTTGATGCGTTTTAGATTCATCGTTGAACATTTTAAAATTGATTGTTTCATTACCGTAACTTGTTCAATACTATAACAATAGCTGACTCATACGGTACTGTATATTTTACATAAATAAATTATAGAATATTTATTAATTAAAAACTATATATATGATTACATGCGAGTTTCACTTACATAGCTGATAAATGGTTCTCGGCTATCTTTATATGGTACTAGAAAAAGTGCAAAGTATTCTATGATTAGTGTAATATAACTTTAAAGAAAGAGGCGATATAAGGAAGCAAACATTTCAACTGTATCTTATTTGGTATACATATTAAGATATTCTGGTACAGTACCTGTATCGGTAAGGTCTTCGTTACTATTCATTATTATTCTTTGTTATCACGATACTTTTTGGGAAGTGTTTTACGATCATAAGATATCATTAAATTTTGTGTTATATTATTTTTCTCGTTAAGATCAGCGCAAAATGTAACATTGCAAAATCTTACGAATATACTTGTAAATCAGGAGATGTATTCTTATTTCTTGGAATCTAAATTGCTTACATTTACAATATTAAGATTAAAAAATAAAATCGTTGTCATTCTTTTCTGGTTCTGGTTATTATTTACAGTTCGTTATGGTTGATGTAATTATGTAAAATGTTATTAAAATTCAAGTCATGATGAGAGGATGAGATGGGCCTATGTTATCCATCCAATCGAATCATAACTGGAATGCTTGGCAATGTTAAGGGTGACTTATTAGCACAACTAGGTTTGATTGCCTGTAAACATCTAATATATAAAATATCAATTTAGATTTGTACTAATATGTAAAAATTAAGCAAAATGAACCACAATCGATGAAGGATGGAGGACGACGATTTCAACGAACGAAGCCCATTCCATGTAAATCAAAGATGCAGAGAATTGCAGTGATTTTTTTTCTAAATTTTTACCTTTGTACTTTTCCACGAAATCATCAAAATTCAACTTAAAAGTCTCAGACGTTTAAGTGAAACAATATTTTTGGTATAAAATATTCATTTCATAATGTACCATTTCGTGACAATCAATCTAAATTGTTGCAGGGAGTTGCATTAAAAGAATTCTCTGAATTTTAGGTAATACGATAGTGTTTTTTCTGTATAAAATATTCAATCATTTCATAATGTAAAATTCCGTGTAAATCAATAAAAAATTGTGTAGGGAATTGCAATAAAAGAGTTCTCTGAATTTTGAGGAAAACACAGTATGATTTTCTGTATAAAATATTCATTTATAATGTACCATTCTAAGTTGATCAATCAAAATTGATACAGGAAATTGCAATTAAAAAAACCCCATAAACAATAAGTAACAGGAAAAATGTGCTTTCTTTATAAAAAAAAATAATTTTAATTGTACCAGTCCGTGTAAATCAATCAAATGATCACATACGATGCAGATAATTGTCATGAAAAAATTCTTGGAATTTTAAATATAAAAATCTTTCCAGTATATTGGAAGACTGTATGTAATTTGGATACAAAAGATTTCCAAACATGGACCATTTTACATTGGTCAGCAGAGGATGCTCGTAGGCACCTGATCCTACCACTATCTTTTTAGAGGTCCGTGCTGCTCTCCTTCGAATTTGTATTTCGTTCTATGGATTTTTGAGATGGTTGACAGTTTTTTATTGTCATTTTTTATATTGACCATTTAACATGTTTTCTTTAGATTTTGTGATTCCCAACATAATTATGAAATATTTTTATATTAAGCAATTTAAAAGCAGTGTTGCAGTTTAATACAGCATAGATTTTACAGTTTGAACGAAGTCAAATTCAATTATGTCAATTTTATACGTACAAAATACCACTGGCAACTAATGAACAAGTATTTGCTTAAAAATTATAAATAGAAAATCTTCAAATTTGTACCAATTACGATACGTTTTAACATGATATAATATTTCAATGACAAACTAGGACATTTTTGATATTTAAAACTTTTTCCTCTTTTCCAAAGGAATTTGTACATGATAAATTACAACAAAAAACAATAATAGAAGGTCTATCAACTTCAAATTCATTGCTAGGCCTAGAAGTTTTAAAATATGTCTCCTGTAAATATGGGCAAAATAATTCGAGTTTCCATATCAGGGGTTAGACATAAGCTAAAATAGCAATCCACAGTTTGCCCGCACAAAACTGAGTATAGTACTACCTTATAGTCAGTATATTTTGGTTCAAAACTTCAGGACTTTACACTATATGGATTTTCTGGCTACTGAACCTTTTGAATTTATAGATATATATATATATATATATATATATATATATATATATATATATATATATATATATATATATATATATATATATATACACCCTCAAACAAATGAACCGACGAACTTTAAGATAACTAGACATTCATGATAATAAACCTTCAGACGATAGCTACGTATACTGGACCGTGACCGCTCCGTTACAACGCAGTATAAAAAAATTACACACTTTGAAAGGATTTTTCAAAATGCGTTTATTTTGAAACCAAGTCAATGCATTTTGAAAAAAAAGTGTGGTTTTTTTTCAAAGTGCGTTGAATATATGTACGTATTGCATAACCATTTCGTAACTTAAAAAAGAAAAGAAAATAACAACACATTCATCCACAATTAATAATTGATAAAGAATACGTAAAACAAAATTTACGTAAAATAATACTTTTTAAAAATATAACTTTTCTCCAGAAATGTAAATAAGAAGAATTCTTTTTCTTCCCTGCCTCCTTAGTCTTTTTCACGAAAATATTTGTCATTCTTCGATTGACAATTTTTTTTACGAATGAATATTGCTCATATTATTACAAAAATTATATAACTTCCATGAATATTGTTCGTCAAGTATGAAAATCTCCTTTGAGACAGAATGTTAATTATTAATTGTGTATGAATGTGTTGTTATTTTCTTTTCTTTTTATATATATTGTAGTTTTTATCTGCTCAACAACATTTACTGAGAGAGAGAGAGAGAGAGAGAGAGAGAGAGAGAGAGAGAACGTTGGGTCGACATAATTTTGTGCAATGTTCATTTTCTCTGTATGTGTTACAAAAAGTATAAAATTAAATGTTATTTCTAAAAATTCAAGAAGCAAACTGTTTGTAGGTTTTCAAAAAATAAATTTACATTTTTAACTCTTGATGAAAGTTTCCGCTGATCAAGCAAGATCGATATCAAGCATGATTATTACTTAAAGAGAAAAAAGTACCATTTATTAAATTTATGCATAAACATGCCTCAGAGTTTTCATCACATCAATAATACATGTTTCTATTAATCAATCAATATTAGCGATTCCGTTGTGAACCCCAATTATGATAAATGTTAGTTCCCCGGGCTACTTTGACTACTATAAAACTGTCGAATGTTGAACAAAAACGTATTAGCTTGTGATACGTGGTTGAAAATGGTGAAGATTCCAAGATTTATGCTGTTGGTCCTATGTTTAAGTATTTATGCTTTTGCCTTCCTCAGCAATACCAAATTTGTTAACAAAGGTTTCGTGAACTACGACATAAACAACCATGTCTTTAAGGAATTTCAGATGTTTGGAGGACGCGAAATGGCGAATTGTTCTCAAGAGTGTATCTTAGAAAACGATTGTACCGGGTTCGAGCTATGCGACGTCGATTCGTCTCAGGTGTGTAGACTTACAAATGACAGTCCAAATCCTAAGCCTTCTCTGGACATTTCTGCTCCCTGTCGGCACTTTATCAAGGTATTTTTCTATGTTGGAACACGATTTATTTTTTAATCTTAGTATTGCTGCCATAATTTATTT
Source organism: Magallana gigas (assembly GCF_963853765.1). Taxonomy (NCBI): domain Eukaryota; kingdom Metazoa; phylum Mollusca; class Bivalvia; order Ostreida; family Ostreidae; genus Magallana; species Magallana gigas. The sequence continues at coordinate 8,461,934 of NC_088857.1, forward strand.
GTTTGAGAACCTGAATTCAGTATTATATATCTTTTGAAAATCTCTCAAGTGTTTTGCAATATTAGTGCATGTACTCATATGTTAGTTACTGGTCTATTGTATAATTTCATATTATCTGAATCTAAATTTTACTTTGCAAACAAATACTCAAAATACCATACATTTCAGCTTTCACACGACTTGCACACTTGTGACGGGTTTTCTTCAACTGATGAATGCATCGGAGACATCTCTCAAATATCGGCGACAACCAGCGTAACCTCCGGCGTGACAGTGCAGACAACGACATCCGGGTCATATTCAGGTGATGTACACTGTATTAAACTGTAGTATTACGGTCTTTGGGAACATGGTTTTTCATGTAGGATATCTTTGTGTCATATAATTGTTTTATAATGGTTAAAGTGATCAACGTTCAAGTCAAATACAAATAATTTTGTGCAGATCACCCGTCCTCTTCTAAGAACCAACAATCGCCGTGAACTTTAATGTAGAGATTGTCCGATTTTAATCAAAGTTCAGTGGCGTAGCTTGGTACAAACTATTTGTAAGCAGGGGGTCGGGGGCGGCACCCCCCCCCCCTCCACAGAAGCTGAGCAGTTTTTAATTATTGCGGCAGTAATTTTAATATAGTTCAATTTACTAGATTTAATACCTCAGCCATGATATTGTAACTGTCTGTATCAACAAAAACAAACACATCAACTGATAAAAAAAATCAAGAAAATACATCTAAAAATCAATCAATTTTATTATATGAGGCAACCACTACTGACAAAAAGCATCTTCTCTAGCAAAGGGTGACGATCCTCGTTTTTCTCTATTCACACTATAATCAATCATAGATCGTCGCACTTGGCTAGCGAATATGGACAAAAAGGTAAAAGTAGGACTTTTAACTATAATTTTTTATATTTTTTATTTATAGTTGCAGTATTTCTCAAGCCGAATTTTATACCTGGTATAATTGTATAATTAAGAAATCAGAGTTGTAATTTACGGTGACGGTTATTGCCTGTTTTGCAAATTTATATTACGATGGCAATTTACTTTCTCTTTTGCCAGGCTCAGGGAACCTCCGTTTTTGAGGATATATTTTATTTTCCCCGAAATTGGAGAATATATGATTACCCAAATTGTGTTTTTCTAAAAAAAACCCACATTCTTTACATTTTGACACGCGCTGATCAGTTGATTGTAATGAAATGAACATTTGTTCATTTGTATATATACCATATGTATTTAAATCATGTGGTCTTACAACTCAGTCAGTTTATTACTTGTAAGACATGCGTAAAAACAAGTTCGGGATGATTCAGAAAAATACCGACGCAAACGCAAAAAGTTGTCGAATTTTGCATTGAAAAATAACAATTGAATGTTTTAAACAAAAATTTAATTCAGAAAAAATAATTTGTAAGCATGTTCTTACATTGCTTCAATGTAGCTTCGTTATGACATTAATTATTGAATTTGGTTTTTTTTTTGGCGAATGTGTGTCCATTCTTAGCTTTAATTGACATATAAAGGGTCAACATGTCTTGAATCTATATAGTCAATATATTTCCTTGTAAATATTGATAGTTCGTCAAAATAAACACTCGTCATGTTTTCTCGGGATGAAATTCATCAATGTTTCAACTCGCCGTTATAATTACGTTTACAGTGTAGAGATGTTATACCGTATGTTTGTAGGTTGCTCTCACTGCGACTGTGTCTCTGGCCACACATCGGAGAGTGGAGTTTATGAAATCACCAGTCCAGTAACAAACAACCCCATCCTAGTGGAATGTGTAATGAAGGATGGATACGGATATACGGTAAGAATGACCTCACTGCCAAGCAAAAGGCATTTATGGCATTATGATTTTGATAAAGCTACGAGTGCGTAGTAATTGTCAAACCTTCGGGAAAACCTGCCAGTTTTTCTAGAGTTGGCGTTCTGTACGATACTGTTCGTGAGAATCCCTGATATTTATAGTAAACTGTCAATGAGCATAATACAATCACTTCATTAATGTATTATAATAATTTTGAAAGAACCAAAATTACACGGTGACAAATGAAGTTTGAAGAATACCCAAAAGAGGTTTATCAATGTTTAGAAATGTTTCTTATGTGTGACATTACTATGTGATAGCGTGGAGTGTACTAGTATATGCTTCTTCACACTTTTTTCATATCATAATATAATACATTATGGTTGCCAAACAATCTGTCTTTTCTATGAAGGTAATCCTCCAGCGACACGACGGTTCCGTGGACTTCAACATGACGTTTGCCGAGTATCAGGACGGGTTTGGGTCGCCATTCACAGAAATGTGGCTAGGTAAGTATAAAATAATAAACAAGATGATTTACAAACCCAAGAGGTAACACATGAAAACAATGTCTGGAAATTAGATGCTTTTTTGGAAATGAGAAGAAAAATGCGCACATGTGCACACATACAGGACACCGCCTTCTCTCTCTCTCTCTCTCTCTCTCTCTCTCTCTCTGATTAACACGTTTTCTTTTTATCGCAGGAAACCGTTATTTTAATTATTTGACCTCGTCTTGGAGTTCCCGTCTGTTCATTGAGTTGAAGTACAGTGACGCAAGCTTCCGGTATGTTGATTATTTTGACGTCATCGTATCCAGTGCCTCCAGCCAGTATACACTCAGTCGTGTCTCCTCGATGACGGGAAACGCAAGTACGATTTTTTTTTGGTTGAAGTAATTTTTTTATAACTTATTATTCTTTCATTTCAAAAGACATAAAAACACATTTATATTTTTTAAACCTATTCCATCATTACATCTGAGAGGGATCCGGTTTTAACAAGTGTATTAATGCATATACTAGATGTTACTGTTGTTTGGAGTTACTGTTACAGCAAGCATATTCGATGACGGAGTTGTATAGTAACAATGTAATATTTATTGACAACTCTAATCCACATTCGTCTATTATTACTGAATTAATGTTTTTCTTAGTATTCTTTCATTTAAAAAGACAAAAATACATTTTTTATTTCTCAATTCTATTCCATCATTACATATGGGGGTATCCAGTTTTAATGAGTGTATTCATGCGTATCCCAGATGTCATTGTTCTGTGGAGTTGTAGAAAGCATAATCGATGACTGAGTTGTATAGTAACAATAAACAATTCATAGACAACTTTAATTCATTTCTTGTCTTAATGATTTTTCAAACATATTAATTATACTATTATTTCAAAATAGGTTAAATAAATTTTAGGTGACATGTTACGTTATTATGAGAGCCATCCTTTCGGAGCCCACGACCTTGACCCCAGTGGCTGCGGATGTCCTATGTTGCAGTACGGCGGGTGGTGGGACACTTGTTGTTCCGATACATGTGGTCTGACCATGCCTTATAACGACCCCACCTATCCATTTGGATGGGACTGTACCGCGGAAACAACCATCAAACTAACAAGTGTGAAAATGATGACTACAAGGTGAATACAATGCAAAGAAGTTTGCTGAACTCTTCGTGTGTTATAAGAACCATAAGTGAGACTTGGGAAAATTTTTATTATAAAGAAACTGATGAATAAGTTTTTATCTATCATTTATAAATATGATCTGTCGGCACTGTTTTTTCAAACTATGAAAACTGTAAATTATGAACAGATGTATCTGGTAAAATGGTAAATGCAAAATCATCAGATAATATCCTTTAAAGGCTATGTACAGTACGTATACGTATATTCATTTGTGCATGACTATATATCTTACAGTAATTACTTCGTCTAGTAAACTGCACCAAGCTATATGTAAATTATATGATGTATATAAAATGTATATAAAAATATAAGCATCAGTCTGTAGACATACTTGTATCTGCCTTTGTGTTATTCTGTGATAATATTGTTTTTCAAAAAGTAAAATATCCAAACAATGTGGGAGTCAAGTTGTTTGAGTCGTTTATTAATCTATAAATGTGTATAGAAAACATATTGATTTTGACTTGTGCCCCTCCCCGAAACCTTATTATTTAGTTCTTTTTTAGTAGGTTGACATTCAGATTAGTTGTATTATGGAAAATTTTCTTGTTAAATTACATAAGTTCGGAATTTTATTTTTAACTTTAGAAATGTAGATTTACAAAATCATAAGTGGTAAACGTAATAACTGATATATTTTGAATATTGTTTTGATTTGTTAATGTTTACTTGACAAATAAATCCAAAATATATATTACTTTTTGATGTTTCAAAACATAAATTATCACAAAAAGTTAAAACTCCAGAAATAGGGGTTGGGTGATTCCAACTGAAGTACATGTATCTATGTTGGGTAGCTAAACACAGTTTCGTATAAAATCCAGGAGGTTTTTCTCTGGGAAAAAAGCGTGATTGGTAGGGATTAAATTTTTTTTCAAATTCTCAATTGCATAAAATAGAAGTTTATATTGCGAATACATGAAAAAGTATGTTGAAAAAATTTAAAAATTAATTTTGCGAGATCCTATAATAAAGGGAGGAAACTCCAAAAACATCCGAATTCTAAGAGTGCAGAATTTCATCAATTTTTAGCGGGTAATATAGCTTTTTAAAAAGCTGGCGAATGTACCCTGAAAATACTATAAAACGATGCCTAAGGACTTGCTCTTGAAAATGCACAGAAATTAAAATAGCTGATTTATTTGCATTCTGCCGTTAGAAGAAGCCTAAAATGCATGGGTGTGCTTGTTGTTGTCTATTTTCTCATGCTTTAAGTGTCAAATAAATTCTAGCATTACGTTATATGTGCATTATTTTTAAATATTTACAAAATTCATATTTTTTTTTATGCAAGTCAGTTTTGCTTGTCCCTTATCTAAAAACGTCACTATAACGTAACATATAAAACTGTGTTTTGAACCCTAAAGGGAACACTTAATATAACGTTGATCCGTCTTTATCTTACAAAATTGCTGCGTAAGCAATTTTGCTCTGTACATGTGTTAAGTAGAGTTTTATTTTGACTCTCAAGCATTAAATGAATGTAAAAAAATACTTTGTGCATGTTTCGTTCCTCACTTTATAACATTGAGTATATAGTTGTGTATTATGACGTGTTGTTTTACATTGTGATGCATTAGCATTGTGACATTTTTAAGTGTGAAGTCATGTCAACAAAGACGCTCCGATCATGAGTTCATAGTTTTTAGTTTCACTGATAGGATGGAGAGAATATGATACAACAATTTTATTTGTTTTGCCTCGGACTAGAATGTCGCGACGTCATTGGATGAAACGCGTCACGTGGCTGCCTTACAAATTTCTTTAAAAGGCAAGCGTCAAAATTTATAGCGCAACATGGCGGACGTAACGTTATTTGAACTGATTTTCAATACAAACGTTTGTTTACATATCAAACTTTAGGTCCTCGACAAAACAAAACACTTATTAGGTTTGTTACTGACTGTTTTAAGAAATTTGTGGGGTCGGTAAAGTCCATAGAAGGCTCGGCTCCGCCTCGCCTTCTATGGACTTTACCGATCCCACAAATTTCTTTAAACAGTCAGTAACAAACCTAATAAGTAATAGTGTTTTATGTGTATGCGTGTTTAATTATGTGTTAAAATGAGTATCCTCTTATGGGCTTTTGAGCCGCTATATTAATTAATTTTTTAATATGAAACTATTACACATGTGTGCATAATTAAAATATACAATTGTGTGAAGTATCCGAAATCTATTTGACGGTGGGGGGAGGGGGTGTTTTTTTTGTCATCAGTTTCAAATGCACAGTACAATTGGTTATGTTCAATTCATTATATAAAGTAGAATTAGTAAGTGGAAAGTCAGTTTTGAATTTTGAATTGCACAGTCGTGTTCGAAAGGTCTATCTTTGTATTTGACACCTCCTACCTAAATGACAATATCTCGGCCATGTTTTCACTAAATTCAACTTTTTGTAAACCAAAATGTTTGTAATATTCTCCTCTTTGCATCCAAAGATTGAGAAATGGCATACAAATATTTTATATCCTTTCAGATAGCTAAACACAGTAACGTTTTTCTGTGGGAAAAGCATGATGGGTTAGGATTTTCCTGCTATTTTTTGCACTATACATGGAAATTAATTTTCTTAAATTCTCAATTGCATAAAATAGAAGTATATTTTTCGAATACATGAAATAGTATGTTAAAAGAATTTTAAAATTAATTTTGCGAGACCCTATAATAAAGGAAGGAAACTCCAAAAACACCCGGATTTTAATTACTCATGTAAAAAAAATTAAAAGTTGTCAAAAATTAAAAGCATTATGCTAGAAAAGTCGGTGGTAATTCATATTAAGGTATACGTTTACTCAGAATGAGAAAAAATTCCACTGATGATAATGAAAAACCATCTATTTTGTGTTAAAGACCTATCATGGTAGTGCTATTTTTCACTTTCAAAAAAGTAGGTCAATGACCTACTTTTTGAGATAATGGCCATTGACCATTTTTTTAAATTTTAAGAAAAGTCCCTAAAACTTTTTCAGTATCATTGAATTTTTCTTAATTGTGAAAATAATACAAATTGCTAAACTCTTTTAAAAATTAAATACAGTTTATGAATGGCAGTGACACTAAACAGACACAAAGCATTAAGATTTCATTCACAATTTTTATGAATATTCCAGTCCGAATTTCCTCTATCAGATTTCAAATTCCTACCCTTTTTTGATTCAATTTTACAAAAAACTGAATGATGATAATACTTAAACATTAATAGCATTCAACTAGGTATATTGACCTTACTCTGCAGGCATAAAAGTTATATGAGGTCAATGATCAAAATTTTGAGATATCATGTATTTTATCGTTTTTAAGCATTTTTCAATATTTTTGTAGTGTGTGCCATTCGAATATCTAAACAAAATAGTAAGGTAAAACCAGCAGAAAATGTGCAAAATTATGTTGACTAAAAGATAAAATCTTAACTTTGAATATGACAGTACCACCAAAAATGTTTCAGTGAAAAAATAAAATCTGAAAATTTTAGTCCGAATTTCCTCTGTTTTGCTAAAAGTCAAACTTTGTTTGAGCCTAATTCCATTTTTTAGTAAAAATACCGAATGGTTTGTCAATAATAATTCATTTCATGAATACTTTTAGTGTTTAGAACAAATTTTACTCATGACATTGAACTTTATAACAATCCGAATTTTAGAACTCAAACCCTGAGTAAACAACGTCCTTAAAATATCTCAATTGATGTATAAAAATACCCCAATATAATTCATGGACAACATTTTTTACCTGGCAACGTCCTGATCCCCCGTTACTAAAATGCAAAATGTGTAAATAGTAATCATATTATATTAATTAAAAAACACCCATCAAGCAAGTTTTAGTTAAAGAAAACCATGATAATTGAGATCTGGCTCTCTCTGAAGATACTCTTATGTTACACGAACCATGAAAGTCAAACAAAAGTGTTGGTAATGTAGGTTTATTTAGTAAATTATAGGATTTTTAAATAACAACTTAGAATAGTATTTTTGAGATTCATTAATGTTGCTCTGCTTTGAATTTGTATTTTGTTTTATGGATTTTTGAGATGGTTGACAGTTTGTTATTGTCATTTTTTACATCACAATTACTACTCATTTTGGCATCATTTTTGCTAAACTTTAGTACCATCTAAGTATATTAATGTTGTTTTGAGTATGGTCGGGCTATTTAATAAATATTTGGGATTAGATATTTTTAAGTAAATTGGGATTCATTTCTGTATCATTAGGAAATGTATCATCGCAGGTGGCTTATTTTAGATTCATTGGGGTAGTTTTGGTCATTGGGGTTCATCGGGATATCAATAAGTTTGGTTGGTTTTCTACGTAGTATAATTGGCTGATTCTCCGAACGCCTACTGCCCCATTATCATTATACAATTATACTGGCCAATTATGGGGCCTTCTAAAGGGGCACAGGTAGACTTTACCTGTGATTCCTTGAATGAAAAATAATATAACAGTTTGTCATTTTTGAATGTCGTTATAATTAAAATTGTTGCATAATTAAAAAGAAAACATTGACTCAATTTTAATATATTTATCTAATTTATTAGCACTACATATAATTTAAAAAAATAAAATAATGTTTTAAAATTGCATAACATTTTATACACAATTGTCAATTGGACACATAGCACTGTTTTAAAACACTCATAAATACATGGTTGTCTAAACCATAAATAACAATTCGAAATGACATAAAGTTTTAAAAGTATAATTCAAACCAGTATATATACAATATTTACAAAGTAATTTGGGCATGGAGTCTGTCTTAATGTCCTTTCACTTTCACTGTCACTGTGTCAATGTCCTAAATGAAGAAGTTCCGATGCTGAATCTGCGTAGGTCATAAGGTAGATGATCCTGTCTTAGTATCGCTCCTTCAGGGTCTGCAGTCTCCTCTTGATGGTCGCGTACTTCTTTGTCGGTTGACGAATGGTTCCTCCTGCTTGTTTCTGGATTTGAAGAATTTCTTTGCTGTTCTGGATGTCCTTGAATATCTTGATGACAGTGTAGATGTGTGGGTTCGCGTGTAGGGCCATCCTCTTCAGCTTCCAATGCCATGCTTCAAAGTTGTTATTGGTCCGTGGTCCATTGGTTCCGAAGTGATTCCAAGTAAGTCTGTCACCATTCACCCACTGTTCTGTCACATAGTCTGTAAAGGTCTCTGTCACTTCCGTCAGGTCGGCTTCATCGCCGTCTTCCAGGGCTTGGAACCACACGTCTTCGATGCTGTCTAGAGGAACTAGGGGTAGGACGGCTGCTCTTCTTATCAGTTTCTTCACGTCATCTTCTCTGTAGGGGATCTGAAAACCTGTGATCTGTGCCTTGCGCCAAACAGCCTGTGTGAAATGGAAGAAACATCCTTTGGTGGTGATTCCGGGGAAAACGTCTCTGAAGGAGTTATGTACTGCAGTGTCGAAGTCGATGTCATGATGTGGATGGTGAAGATCTGGTAGAACAGGCTGGGGCAGGTGTAGAAGGTTCCATCGCAGAAGAAGGTCTCGGAGGCAGCAAGGTCTTGAAGGTTGTCTGTTGTCGCAAACGCAAGTATCCTGTTGTTCTGGAAGATGTCATCTAGTAGAAGGAATTGTTGTCCCGTCTCTGTCTCTGTCCATTTCCCCTCCAGTCTGATGTTTGCTGTAGTCTTTGGAAGTGGTGGTGTCTGTTTCCTGCGGGCTCTGTAGAGTGATGACCTGGCAGTGTTGAAAGTCGGCAGCCTCTCGATGAGCTCTCTGCTGGTGTCGTCCCATTCGTTGTCTCGGAGTTTGTTAAGTTCTTCGCTGATAATGGATGGGATGGGCTTAACTTCCTCTGTACATCTTCTGGAGATGGCTGTCATAATTTGTTTGGCGACAACTTCAGTGTGGTCCGCTGCATGGGTGTGTTGCTGTCGTCCAAAACCTGTGGGGATGTCGTTCTCTGTTGAGATACTGGCGGAACATCCAGATGTAGTGCACCTCCAGAAGATCTTGCTGTCCGTCCTTCGATTTACCCGGTAAATGTAGCCATTGAATGCGAGATTACGTCCTCCTCTTCTGTTGGTGATGAACTTAACGTTGATCTGTGCATTTGCCATTGTGAGTGAATAGTGATGATGTCTGGATTCTTTCCTTATATTCATACAATTCTGCAGCTTGTGTTCATTTATTTACAGCTTGGATGAGTTCAGTTTAACATCATTTTTTTACAGCTTGGATGAGTTCAGTTCAACATCATTTATTTACAGCTTGGATGAGTTCAGTTTAACATCATTTATTTACAGCTTGGATGAGTTCAGCTTAACTTCATATATTTACAGCTTTAGTTCAACATCTTTACAGTAATTGATTTTAAAACTAATATTTAAAAAATATCAAAGTGAATTTTTTTTACCATAATGATGTTCAGTTACTTGGTTTTATGACTTTATTGAAGCTTGTGCTGTTCATTTATTCATAGCTTGGACAAATTTGTTGAAGACAGTGATTTTTTATCATAATTTTATCTCAGTCATAATTTAGATAATCATCCTTTAAAATCTCTGATTTTAATTTATACCTTAAGATATAATGTTTTATTTTTATTTTGTTAAGATGTAAATTTAAAAATGAAGAAAGATATATATATATATATATTTTTTAAATAACATTTAATGATTTTTTTATTTCACTGAAACATTTAGGTTATATAGCACTATTTATTGCATCCTTTTATTTTTTTTTTGAATTAAAAACAAGACACTGTCGTCTACCTGTACCCCAAAGTATATACAGGTAAAGTCTATACCTGTGCCCCAAAGTATATACAGGTAAAGTCTACCTGTGTCCCCTTAGAGAGCCCCATAATTGCCTTGACTAATTATTATTTTTAATTGAGGAGTAGGCTTTGGGAGAACACACCGTATAATTGGGGTTCATTGGGTAATTATCGGATATAACAGGCTCTTAGATTACATGTAGATTACGTTGTAGTGTACGTTATATTATTAATATATTATTGAAGCATCGTAAGGTTCATAATTCATTTCATTAGAATAAAGTCTCTTTAATTTTGCTTGTATTCATAATCTGCATGGCGTTCATAATTTCATGAATGACTTGAATAAATTAAGACAATTAGTTGAACCCAATTTGGTTAGAGTATATTACAGCGTATCTTTTATCTACAGAACTTTTGGATATCTTGTGTTCAACGATTATAACATGCGAATGAAAGTGAACTCTTATACGTCATTGTTATTATCTAACAGAAACTAATCAAAAGAAAATCGATAATTGAATTTTACTGCATAATATGGAAACGTTCTCATGAAAACGATTTTAACAGGTTATGAACAATCGTCGAAATGGTTTTTAATATTGCCTGTTTGATTTAGTTACCCAAAAAGCATATTGGTTTACAGTGCATGAAATGGGAAAAAACCATCTAGTTATTTTTAATAATTTACTTTTGCAGCCAGTAACTTTTACTTTGTGAAATTGATCCATTACAAGCTTTGAATCTACTAATGGACCAATCTCTCAGCAGAACTTGTTTGACATTTTTTCAATACTTGTTTGTTATTTTATTTTTATTGGAAATGTCTTTTTGCATTTGTACTGATATTTTTGAATAATTTGTAGATTTTCAAATAACTTAAAATTTAAACATATCATTCTCGATTAACACTTATAAGAAATGAATGTAGATAAAAATCATTATATATAAAATTCAAATGAGTAAATACACTGGGTTATGTAAAAGGATAATATGAAGATATTCAAGATTCAAAATCTTGGAACATATGAAATTTTAAAAAAAATGTTTACAACACTCAGAAGATTTTTATATTTAGAGAGGTGTACAACAGCTGTTGTTAAGATAAGCGATGTGGCCAATGTGCCTTTTGTTAAATTATATTTTCATTAAGGAAGTTCTTGATGAATAGCTACAAAAGTATGTCTTCCGTGTCGAGGTAACATAATATTTCTCAAAACTACGATTGGATACGTTTTTTTATTACATGATGTAATTTGCGTTGTATAGAGCTTTAAGATAAAGCACATTTTTGTGCCGAAACAGAGCCGGAACACGTGATAACAACACAGTTCACAGGGAAACGAGTGTTTAGCAGGACTGTAAATAGTTTCATGACATCTACCAGGCGATATCTAGCTATCTGAATATGGTAAGGTTAATATTTGTAGATTGATAAAGCGGAACTTTATGTTATGCATCCAACACTTGTAGATTAGAGATTTTTACCTGTTAACGGGTAACTGGACTAAACAATGTAAATTGAAGATATATCGTTAATCTGTATGCAGGTAAGTCCTAAACGGATGAAAAAACCCATCGTGTGTATCTTTTAGAAACGTGTTCTTTAAATGTCTGTTGATTACATACCTTAAGCTGAAACTTCACAACGTGTAATCTACTTTCACTTAATTTTTGAAATAGATTACTGTAATGTTGTTGAAAACTTGCAAGAAAGAAAGGGGATACGATTTGTCCATAACTTCCATATTATACAAATACCTGCATAAGTTATGCATATTAAGTTTTATGATCAAACATAATTTCATAGTTATTTTCCCGTTCACCGATAATTCGTTTTATATTTTGTTTTAGATTAATTGCTTGCCTGCTTGCCTGTAATAACTATTTCAGATTTAATATATTTGTCTTCCAATGATATTGATTTTTTCTGTTAACAATTGTTGCACACTCGGTTAGATCCAAATCACTGTATAGAAAATGCTATTCAAAAGGACTATATATATGATAAGGGCCTAAAATGGCCCCCTAAAATGAACATCATCATTTTACTGTAAATCTTTATTTTCTTCGTACAGATATATATGTGATGTTTATACATTATGTTCATTTTGATTCAAGTGCCCACAATTTAGAAATATGGTATCATGAAGACAGTCTTTTCCCGCCATTTTGCATTTTTAGCATAAAACAACTTGTTTTCAAGCAGTTTTTCTTTCAAAAAACATAGAGCGCACGCTTGAACAAACAACATATTTTAATCAGAGATGTAACTAGCCAAGACTAATAATTGACAAATTTTTTTATTTTTCTTGTTCAAGCATTCCCATTCGTTTAAAGGTAAGAAAAATGTCAATTTTTGACTGATTTTGATTGAATTATAGAACTAGCGAGTGCAAATAAATCAAATAAATAGGTGAAAAATATATTATATATCAACTCCTCTAAAAAATAACATAACATTTTAATATTCCCGAAACACTTTAGAAATGGCGAATTATGGGGGCAAAATTCAACTCATATCATACTAGTATATAGTTCTTTGGTTGATTTGGTTCACTTAAATATTGCATTGGATGATCTTGTGTATCTTTGCTCATGCCGAACCTCAAACAGGATTAGGAAGGCTTTAGTTGTTAGAAAAACAATTTGTCACTCAATTTTCCCCGAGAAGCACAACAAAACTACAATAAACAGCACTGTTTAAAGAAAATGAGCTGTTCTTAGTTTGAGTAACATGTAATGATGTAGTTTGTTTACATGATTTTTTGGTGATTGCTATACTTGTTTGGCTCCTCTGTTCAAAATGAACTAAGTTTTATTTATTTTTTATTGTATCATGATGATTTAAACATTCACATAAACTCTATTGGTAACGATTATTAAACGCATGACATTAATAAGTTAATTATTAGAAACAGGAAGATTCTACCCGACGTGGCAGGTGCCACCTTGCCACTGGCCGCGCAGTGGGGCTTTGCACAAAGCACATCTAATGATAATCTCACAGACAGACAAACACGATCCAGACCTTTAAATGCATATACATGCTTTGAATAACACCGGTAACACATGTTGAGTTGAAATAAATTTATTGTTACTTAGGCACAGTTGAACAAAACACAACAGTTTTTATCCTTACAAAACAAAATTGGTAATAGTAGGCCGCAACTTTATGTGGGGGACTGTGGATACCTACAAGAGTACCAAGACAACTATGGGCACTCAGGGGGCCGAGTGTAAGCACAAGTGCCCAATCCGAACGATCACCACGTTCTGGACCGATGAATGAGTGACTGCCGTTCTCCCATGCCACCTGGTTTATAACTGTGACCTCCCCCCGCTTGTGCGAGGTGGAGGTAAAGCCAGCCATGGACCACTAATATTAACATCTGAGGTTATATATTTTTATAAACACTTATGTATAACATCCCGAACACGCTCCCCTGCCTTGTAGCAGGGTGGGGGAGACAACCAGGTTATAGGGCCACTTGATCACAACATACACCAAAGTATTCTGCAGTCCCCCCCCCCCAACCTTAATTGCGACATGAAGCATAAACCCCATTTCAACCAAAGTAACCTAAGCAAAGTACTTTAAACTTGTTAAAATTTATTTCAACCCCCTTCTAGCTACTAAATTTGGTTTTATTGATGCCAATGGTATGCGTTGTTTTTGCCTTCAGCGTCCGTGTGGTCAACAGGAAGCATTGGCGCCTGTTTCTCCTGTAGGGGCCAGGCAGATCTTGGTGGTTGGGTAGGGCTAAAAAGTAAGTCTGCTCTAGAGCTCGAGAAGATGTACGGTGTGGAGTAACGTCCACAACAAAGGAAACCCCATTTGATCTGTCTTGGACTTTTGTATAGTGATTTGAATGAGTAGATTGGCTTTGATATTGATGTCTCTATATTGCAAGGCTAATGTTTTACTGACTTTTAACAAGCCGAAATATGTGAGGGTGAAAGCTGCTGAAAACAATGCCGACTCGTATGCGGAGTTACATATATGGGGTAATGAATGAATAAGTTTGGAAAATAGTTCATGTGATATGGGGATTCTTGTGTCTTTGGTTATCCTAGCCGATCTGCGCAAACCCTTCCAATGATTTAATCACTATAAAAAGTTTGGTTGTGTCTTGATGGCCATTTATTTTATGAAAATAGGATATTGCATTTATGTACAGTGCAACTGTTCTGTATGACCTCTTTAGAATGGAGAGGTACCAAATAAAATAAATAAAATTTGTTTTCCAGGAATGTGTGATGCCTTAATGCAAATGTTTGACTTGAGGCAAATTAAAACAAGCTTGCAGATCAGGTTCATAACCCTCCCAGACTTGGATGTAGATTTGGTTAATAACTTGGACAACTGACATATTGTCAATATGAAATAGAAGCTTGGAGTTTGTGAATTGGCTTTGTCATAATATGAGGGCAACTACCACTGGGAAAAGTTCCAAGAAGGTCATATCCCTAATAATGCCTTGTTCTGCCCAAGAGATAGGCCAGGACCCATGTGCCCATTTTCCTTTAAAGTAAATACCAAACCCCCATTTTGTCCCCCTGCACTATCAGTAAAGAGTTGTGTTGTTATGTACCTATGGTTGAAAAGAAGTTACAGGTATGCCATTGTACGATTTCAAAAATTCCTGCCAAATTCTGAGATCTGCTTTGATGTTTTTTGTGATTCTGATTCTGTAGTAGTGTTTGGTTATGCCTATTGTTGAATTTATAAGGCGCCTGCAAAAGGCTCGGTCAGGTGCATCCAATGAGCGACTGTATTTCTCTCAAGGACACTTTCTTTGCTTGTAAAAAATTAGCTAATGTAGAATTAAGGAAACAACAATTATGTTAATAATTGTATTTATGTGTTGAATGCTATAATTTTATTTGCTTATTTATTGTATTTTTCATGTATATGTTTGATTAGATAAGTTGCATTTCTTTCCCAGGCCTTGTAGTGGTCGTTGGCCATATTATGTAATTTCCCTGAAGTGGTCACTGTTCATGTCTATTTTTAGCCCAAATTCTTAGTCTAAAAACCTCCCAGTGACCTATCATGTAATTGATAAAAATCCAATGGTGAAATTCTCCCCAAATTTAATTTAATAGCCAATCAAATTAAGCGATACGGTAACGTGGTTTGATGCGGTCAGTATCTGACCGGTGAGATTAGGGTCATTCTGTCTTCATCTCTGATAGTGTTAGCACGAGTAATGTTTTGATACACCCACCACCATCCCCGTTTCACCACTCCAATATTCGAAAGTTGCATACATGTACAAAATATTGCTCTTTTGCATATGGCATATTTTATTTTTGAGGTGCCATCTTTTTGCTGGTTTTGTATATATTGTATATAATTTTGAACAAAATATTGTTTTTCTGTATTTTAAGGGGATCAGCATATTGATAAGTTATTTAACATTTTGTGTGAACAGCTTTGGGTCTGATCCCCTACTATGTTATTTATATTTTTCTTTACTTTCGTCATTTTTAATAAATGACATATTTCATCATGCACAAGTGTTGAGTTCATTTATCAGACAGCAAAAACTGAGCTGCGGTGGGGTTGTGCAGCATGAGAAAACATAAAGTTTAATTTTTCAGTGGGGAGTCGCATAGTCATGTTTTGCGAGTCTAACTCAGTGCCTATAAAAGTAAGGACATGAGTAGGTTCTACTGTTTTTTCATAGGCGATTGTGACACCAATGTCGGAGCAAATGGTCCTAAATACTTGGAGAGAGTGGTGGCAGGTGGATGAATATAATGACCCACAAAATAGAAAATCATCTAGGTGATGAATAATAAAATTATTGTGGGAGTACTTCTGGGTTAGCCAGTGAAGAAATCATGCAAACTTGTCAAACAATGCACAACTTATTGATGATCCAAAAGGCAACATTTTGTCAACATAAAATATTCCCTGAAATCTTAACCCAAGTCGATCAAAATCACCAGGTGATACAGGAAGTAATCTAAAAGCTGACTTGATGTCAGTTTTGGCTAAAAATGCACCCTCACCAGCGAGAGCTATCATTTCGGCTGCTTGGCCTATATTTTTATACTGTACTGAGCATGCAGTTGGATTTATACCCGTTTCAAAAACACTTCTTTCTGAGTTTTGGTTTTAGCTATTTGTGAATTAACATGTAAGCTTGGGAGGTTGTCAGACTTCCAGGGCAATCTAGGACCCATATATTGAAGCTTAAAGCCATTAGAAAACCCGTGCCATTAAAAATAGTTATCCTTATACCCTCTCAGGTGATTACATAGCTTTTGTAACTTGATAGGTGTTGTGCCCAATGAATATAAACGCGGGGGTGTTAAGGAAGCATATGGACAATTTAGCGTCTTATTTTGACTGTTCTATTCAAAATCGTGAAATTAAATAATTATTTCGAATAAGATAAAAAACTTAGTATTATCCTTTAAAATAGATATCAGTGCAATGAATTCGGGTATAGTCTGTCCCAAGTTATTGCTTCCATCGCTTTTTGATGATTTTTAATAAAATTACATATACCTGTGAAAGAAATACAGTTGAAATCGTTAAATGGGAATATATCCAAGATATCTTCATTGAGCAATTAACCCTATCCACTCAGAAAAATTCACAGGAACAAAAACAGATTCCTTACGGAGATTTATAATGGGGAATGTTTACATCTTTTCTCCATTCGGAATACACTCGGAATACATCGCGCAATTTTTTAACGTTATCATCCGGGCTTATTAATGGCTGTTGCAATGCAAAATCTCCGTAGACTTTCAATTTCAGGATGTGTATTGAAACCTGAAGTGGTAGAGGGGGCGTTTCAAAACAGATAATCTGGACATTTTTTATATTAGTGGATGAACGTAGTTTGAGCTCAAAGGTATTTACTATTATTGAAATATCAAGCAAAAAGTGGTGGAAGCAAAAACTCGGGACAGAGTATAGTACATTACTGCCACATTGGTACATTATCACGTGACGACTATAAATAGCTTACGTATATTCCTTAACATAAAATTAGATAGAACAACACTACCCCGCGGTTTCCAAAATAAAATAAGCATACCAAGTGAAAGCAAAACATCTTAGTTTAATCAAAATTGCTGCTAGAATCCTAGTATGTTTGTCCTTATTAAAAAGTTATTTATCCGGTTCTAGTAAAACCTTCCAAACTTTTATATAGTTTGCACAGAAAACGGCAAATTGCATCAATTCAACACACAAAATGGGATTCTAGCAGCACTTTATAATATAAGCATTGATCAAACTAACGATACGTATAAAATTTCAAGTTCAATATATAAGGGGTAGTGTTGTTCTGGTCGGATTTTTACATCGTAAACAACGACAGAGGAAAGCCTGGCTGAGAAATAAAAGCAAATTTACATACCTTTTAGCGAATTATTGATAAAACTAACATCTCCCCTAGTATTCTTATGTTCAATTCTCAATAAATCACACCACAATACTTTATTAGAGTTCTTAGATTAGTTATATTTTGAATATGTTTACAATGCTTTCTGATCAAATTCACACGACATTCAACTTTTAGTCATGACGTCATCAATGTGTAAATCTACGTAACACAAACTAATTTCTGGAAAAAAATTGTCTTCAGTATTTTTTATTTGTTTTTGATCTACATTTCGTTACTTAGATATTTGAATATGTACATAATAATTAATATTTGTGATTTCACGGAATTACATGCAACTCGGATTCCATATGCTTCCTTAACACCCCTGCGAAGGACCTTTATTTTGAACATCTTGTACTTGGGTGGTTGTCTCCGCATTTACTGCACGCATGTCTGTACCTGCACCGCCGTCACGACTGGACGAATCCGGTGCCAGGAATGATACCATGTGATCTACCGCTTCGGTCTCTACCACAGAAGATGTATTTCCTACTGCTGGTGGTGCAGTTTGTTCCGGCGGGGTTGAGGGCATCTGACGCTGGCTCTCGATCATGTCCGGCGACTGGCTTCGGCATGATGAAATGGGGGTGCTTTGGTTGCACCGCTTCCTACGGCCTTTGCCTCTGCCAGGTTGACCCATATTCTCCCGTCTTATCCTAGGAGTAATGGGATTGTCTCTAGACTAACAGGTGGCATTCTTGCTGAGTTTAATGGGTGGTGGTGATAAATGGATACACAATTTAACAAGAGGCCCAATGGGCCACATCGCTCACCTGAGCAACACTGGCTTTATATGGGCTTTCAAGGGATATTGTGTCATATGGCCCCTCGGTAGATTAACCTAAAATGAATATCCGAATTTTACACTTATTTTCGCACATACTTAATTTTTGACATATTTACCTTTATGGAATACCTACTAAGTATTTTACCGAAAATAAGATCATATGCAATATAAATAACTAAATTTTCAGTTGGTGTTCACGGTTAATTTCCAGGTCCCTTTATTTTAGCCCCCCCTCCCCATCACTTTATTAAACGATTAAAATACATGAGAGCATAAAGGTATATTTTCTCCCTCCACTACCTACTAGTTATTATATTTTATTTTTAAAAAATCTATATGTGAAAGAAGAAAAGTGTACCTCAATGAACCAGAATGAATGCGCTCAATTTCTACAAATTAAAAACATTTTTTAAAAAAATTAATTGGCCTTCTCCATTATAAACGATTGTCGTTTAGCAGGCATGAATTCATTTTGTATGACGTTTCATATCCTTACTCACTTGACTGATGAATAAACTTATCTGAAAAATGTTGTCACATATGTTAAAGAGCTATAATTCAAATCAATGTATTGGCAGGCATGTCGCTCTATTGTATCAAGGCCCACCGATTATTTTCATCTTTATTGAAAAACAACAAATACCTACAAAGGTTTTTCAGTTGCAAAATTTTTAAAGAACAACAATCATGCTTTTATCCTTATAATATTAATAATGTGTCAGGACTATGGAAACTGTTTAAAAGACGTCGTGTTTATTTACTTGTGTTCAAAAAACTATCAAAACTCTATGAAGATTTTATGCAATTCATCGTTTAAGAAGGAGCACCAGAAAGTAGTCACGGCATTTCACCCTTTTATAGCAAGACATTTCTATTGATCAACCAAAATTTCAGCGTCAATCGCAGAAATATAAGCAAGATACATAGCTTGGTTTGAGTCATGTTTTTGTTCACATGAGTTTATTACATTCACTTGAGCTTTCAGCAGTTTATATAAATATACACATATATACACATATTATGTCAAACATATCTCTTACTTTTTGCAATGCACTAATTTGTCTGCACTGCATGGTGTGTTATAGGACCGACGGCAACCAAAACTATGCATTCGATGCTTAAGTATGAATTTCCATGCCAAATTTTTTAAAGATTTATCCCTGCGCAAGTCTTTCAAATTCGATTTTTATGAAATAAAGTTGCTCATATCATAGGAACAAACTTAAGTCAAACTTATGAAAGTTTTGTGAACATGCTTGCTGAAAATTAAGTTAAAAATTTACCTCATTTTTTCCTCTAGAATAAGAACGCTGCAAAGAGGAAAACCGAAGAGGATGCCGAACGTGAGCTGATGAATTTAAAACACCATGCATTAGATAAAATCAATCATGCAGAGGAGGAAAAAGTCACTCTAAGGGAAAGAGGAGAGAATTTGACAAACGTCACAGTAAGGAACAAGAAAAAATGCATTTTGGTGTGATTGTGAAAATAACGTTTTTAACGAAAGCTAGTAAGGTTCCAGAAAATCAACCAGAAAGATGAAAATGAAACTATCAAAACTGCATCAAGAGAGAGAGAGAGAGAGAGAGAGAGAGAGAGAGAGAGAGAGAGAATTTCTTTAGTATCATTTTATTATTTTTTCATAATCATCATTAGGATCAAGATCTAATAAATAATTTTAGAGTGTCTTTTTATGCAACATCTGTTATGACGTCATAAAAGATTTGATTGATCTTTTCCCCGTATATTATGAATGTAAGGAAATTATTTAGAAAGTGAAACATTATCTTGACATTATATTTGAAATCCTATACAAAGTAATGCCGATACATACATGTGTATATCCAATTCAATATCGTTACAAAAAAAAGGTTAAGAACATTCTATATGCCGTTTTTAGAGAGAGTTTAGGCATTTTGGATATATTTCTTTCGTCATTAGCAAACAACTCTGAGATTGGTAATGGTTTCCGTTTTATTACACTAAAAATGACAATGTCACTGGTGTTAAGTCGATATGCGTACCATTTGGTACGCATATCATAAGATGGCGACAACCTCTGCAGGTTCGTAAGTTTACACAACTCTTTTTATTTATTCAGATCGTATTTCAGCGGGTAAAACATCAGTGTTTGAAGGGCTAGCGAGTCTTCACGTGTAGCAACCTATAAAATAATCCAAAAATATTAATTGATATTTTCTTCATTAATGAAAATCCCGATGATATGCGTACCTAGAAAAACAGATATACGTACCATAAAACAAATAAGAATTTCTGGATATGCGTACCATCGGTAAGATATACGTACCACTAATATACAAATTGATTTGGGTTTTTTTTTTCAAGGGAATTGTATATTTATAACTTATTTAACTGTATTTCGTTAAAAAAATTAAAACAACTTGTTAAATGAAAACTAGAAATGAAAAAAAAATTATCTAAGAAAGAAATACAGGTGAATTAGATTGCCTGAAATATAATCATCAGATTACCAAAATCTCACATTAAGTCTAAATTCAACATTCAAGTCCGAATGATACAGATACTGAGAGTCCTTCAATTTCTTTATCAAAAAAAGTATTCAAAGTATGAAAAATGATTTTGTTTATAAATACAGTCAAACTTCGCAATTTCGAACTAGATGGGGCTGTTCATAACTTCAAGATATCCGAGTATTCGAGATTTTGAGGGTACGATACTTCAAAAAAATGAGTGGTTGTTAATTGCAAATCACTTCGACATATCCATTGTATTCGAGATATCGGTGTTCAAGAAATCGAAGTTTAACTGTATAAAATTACGAACGAATGAAACAATAATAAAAGAATATTTTGTTCAAAAATTTACCATTTAATGTTGAATTCTGTTTAGATGATAAAGCATGAAACAAATAATACTCGGCGTATTTATCATTTTAAAACAATTGACATTGAACAGATAGGATAATTTCTTGACAATTATTTGAATATTATCTACTTACAAGGGATTCATCCATTATTGTATCTGAATTCTCTGCATGGGAAAAAAATTGCCAGAATCAAGGTTCAGTATTAAGCGTATATCAAAACCGATTGAACCGACCGACCGAAAACAAGAGATCAATTAGTAAGATATATTGACAATTTGAATGTTTATTTCCCGCTACTATAAAGTGATGATATATGTCCAAGTTCTCAACATACTGACGCTCTGGGAATAATGATACTAAAACCATATAATACAAATGCATTCAACGTATCATAACCGCACAGTTCAGCGAAAATAAGAAAACACAAAATGTAAAAGGAAAGTAGCTGGTACCCATATCATCAAGATATGGTACGTATATCCAAAAACATAAACATGCCGTAGGTACGCATATCATCGGGATTTTCATTCACGAAGAAAATATCAATTAATATGCAGTTTTGGATTATTTTAATCGGTTGCTACACGAAAAGACTCAGTAGCCCTTCAAACACTGATGTTTTACCCGCTGAAATACGATCTGAATAAATAAAAAGAGTTGTGTAAACTTACGAACCTGCTGAGGTCGTCGCCATCTTATGATATGCGTACCAAATGGTACGCATATCGGCTTAACACCAGTGAATGTAAAAACAAGACTTAGGAAGAGTACAAGTGCCACGTTCTGATTTTTTTCTTTCTTAAAATTCCAACTTTAAAGTTGGAATTTTTTAACTGTTATCGTCGAATTTCCAAATTAAGGTATTTTTAAAGAAGGAAGTTTTCAACGTTAATTAAGGATTTTTCAACCTAATGTTAGAACTTGCAACTTTGATCTTCTTATGATATATTTATTACAATAAGTTATTTATAAATTCAGACAAATGTTTTTAAAATAGTCATTTTTATCAACGCCATGTACCGTATATAATGGCATAATCAAAATATACAAATTGCACAGATTTGTTTTGATTTTAATTGTTTGTTCGTCTGCGCCTCTCTTGTACTACTTTAATAAACGATATATTTTTATTTTACTTTCTAATACATGTATAACGTTGATTTGATTCAAAGTTATTACGATATTGATATCTGACACTGTATATGTATACGGTTAAATCTTATTTTTATAGAAAAAAAAATCCTAGTTCATAACTACATAATGTATAAGTTTATAGCACAGTCTACCTGTGATATAATGAATACTGTTTAACATCCAACATTAATCAGACTTAACTCAATATGAGTTAAGTCCAGTTATTGAGACGAATAGAAACGTAGCTGATCCAAGAAAGATAACTCTCAATTACCTCTTGGTTTCACATTAACTTGGAATTTTTAATTTTAAAATTGATTTTTCTAACTTAAATTATGGAAACATCAACTTTTAAGTTCGATTTTCAGACTATAAAGTAGGAAAAATCAACTTAAAAGCTGGAAAAATAAACTATAAAGTTGGACATTTCAATATTTAAGTTGAAAATTCTAAGGCAAAAGTTAAAATAAAAATCAACTTTTTCAAAATTAAATAATCCAAGATTTTAAAGTTCAGGATAAGAGATGGAAAGTTCTATGCCATAAATAACCATTTCCATACAAAAACTAGTTACCCTTTAAGTAAAACATATATCAGGTCTATCTAATTTAAAATAAATACACCATAATAAACAAACAATAAATAAACGTAAAATGGTTTTAGTATTAAAAAACCAAAAAATCATCTTCATGTGCACGTTACTATAAATCTCCGCTTCATTGGTTTTCAGACATTGATATTTTAGCATTTATTTCAAGGAGGCTAGATGGTCAACAGATTTACCAGGAGATCTACCTAAAATGTTAAGATATTATTTGTTTTATTATAAACTTTTATATCCGTGTATTTTTGCTTTTAAATTTAGGTATTTCCATAAAATTTTCTATCGACCTCTTCTTTTTAAGAAGATCAATAGAGTCTAAAAATGACAATGACCATCGAGCCGTCTTAAATTTATCTTTTTAAATTACCAAAAAATTAAGGTTCACATAAGTCTGTTTTTTTGCAGAGTCAAATGTTTAAAACGACACAACAACGAAAAAGGATTAACTCAAAAAAGTGTCCTATATGTACTTGTAAGAAAAAGTCAAAGGTGACAATTATCGTTTTTGTTTTCGTCATTGCTGTCCTTACAATCATCACTGTCGCCGTTGTTGTCACAAACACGACGGATAATACGGAGATTGGGAATTACGACACGACTTCCATCATTTACAATACGACAGAAAACGGTACATCGACATAGGTTGAGCAAGACATGGATATGGATGTACATATAATTCCAGTATGATGTATGTAATGGATTTGCAGAAAATCCAGACTATCATATTACCGTTTATTATAGTATCGTCTTGTAATACACAAGCTATTTTGAAAACAATTAACAATATATATATTCTGCAGAATCAGTGATATTTGATTTATTAGTTAACAGTGTACAGTGGTAACAACGTTATTGTTGACAAGCCAATCGTGTTAAATAGTTCGTGTAACGTGGGTGATCGTTCGTGTAACGTGCGGGATCGTGCGTGTATCAGGAAAAATAGTTTGCGTTTTTTACCGTGCGTTTTTGTGCGTGATCGTGCGGTTTTTTCGTTTTGTAACTTCTTTTACGGAATGTCAGGATTTATTCATAAAACAAAGACAAGTAGTTTTTGTAAAACAATGTGAATTTTAAACTTTTTTTATAGAAGAACATTGACAATTGTTAACAATCATTCTCTCGTTCGTGGTTAAAACATTTATCAAGTATTTCCACAGCTCATTCAATCCTTTGTTCGGTCGAGTTAGTCTTGCATAATGTTATAGTCAGCCTATATCAAGCTTCCATTGTGTCTTTACACATAATTTTAATCATATTAGCAAGAGCGACACGTTGAATGAAAGCGGTCAAGCTTACCCACTCCCCGTTTTAAACTAAACGACTATCCCAAACGCTTTTCTTTCAAATGAGAAATCAATACGCATTCCTATCTGGTTCATTGAGTAAACATTTGTTTGAAATAATTTTTTAAAGACGCTTTAAAATTTAGAATAAATAGAAATAAATCAATTATGTACCGTAAATAATGAAAATATGCAATGTGTAAAATCGAAATTCTATGGAACAAGGTAACAAATTTACCTCTATCCCGCATAATCAAATCGTACGTAAGGGAACTGGATTACATAAACAGTCAACTCGTATGTAAATAATTTCATATATTTAATGCATTATCTTCAATTCATTTACACTGAAGTTATTATTCGTTATGGAGACAATGAATCATATATTTTTTTTTGTATGGATGTGTAAATTGTTTACTCGTAAATATAAAACATTGCATTGCTCTGTACATGCCGCTTTTCAATAAAAAAACAAACATAAAGCAATACGTTTCCTTAATTCTATTCTTAAAAATTAATTTCGATTTTGCGTGTTTAATGGTGTAGAATCGTTCGGATGCGTGTTTTATCGTTTTTGCTCGTGTATCGTGAAAATTCAGTAAGTTAGTGATCGTCCGTGTATCGTGCGTGATCGTTCGTGTATCGTGCGTGATCGTTCGTGTATCAGAATCGTGCGTGTCGTTTGTCAACAATAACGTTGCTACCACTGTATGATAAAAAACCAGTTAACAATGTATTAATAATTTTGTTTACAAAGATGCCTAGCTATGTATTCATGTGTACTTGTGATGATTCAGTGTTACATGAAAAAGGTGCTGTTTACAAAAATTGATATTGACGTTTGCATATTTAAAATAATCTGCTTTATTATGGTGATTTTGTTCGGGGGCGTGAGGTTATTTGGTCGGACGAGTTAGGATTTGTTCGGACAAATTCGCTATTTGTTCGGACAAATTAGTTTTATATTTGTCCGAATTAGGATTTGTTTGGACAAATTAGCTATTTTTTCGGACAAATAAGTTATTTGTTTGGACGAATTAGGATTTGTTCGATCAAATTAACTGTTTGTTTGGACGAAAAGTTAATTTTTTATAAAAAGTTTTTTTTTTTTTAAATAAAGAGAAATTTATCTGATCTCTTAATGAAGGGGATAAATGGGGGTGGGCCGGGATCAAGCCACCTTTTTCCTAGAATGTCGTTTTTCCCTCAGATGGTAAATTGCTATATAATATACACATAAATGTTACATGTACTAGTCACTGTTATTTATACTTTATCTGACAAATTTTGATGCGAGAATATAAGCTCAATTCTACGAAAGCTGAGAAGGATCATTCGAGATTCGAGATTCAAAATACGAGATTCGATATACGAGATTCAAGATTCGAAATTCGAGATTCAATATCCGAATTAACCAATCAAATCATGGATCTGAAACCTGTTTCCTGGCAACATCAAACTGTTCTAAATAAAGATCATTCGTACCTGCTCTTTCCTACAAATAAATGTCTTAATAGCTCTTATATAGTGGTTATAAAATGGTTGAATTAACATTGATGAATTAACCCCACACAGTTTAAACAATTAAATTAGTGATAACACTGTTGGCTTTGCGAATCTAAGTGGTTTTGTTTGCCCTGTATGTATTTCCCCCCGAATAATTTTAACCCGAAGTGTATTCGCCCCAACATTTTAAAAATCGGCTCGCGAAGAAAGATCTGTTTAATCTAAATAATTAAAACTGAGTGTGGTTTTAGCTATGAAACAAAACTTTCTGTGTAGCTCCATAACGATGCACCGTAGATAAATTATGAGTAGTTTTACTTTTGATAAACAGGTACATATCCGTACTTGATTTTTAATTTGACTCTTATAATCGGATTTAATATTCCAATAAATATAGGATAGGAAAGAGTAGACGGGACTTTTTGCGCATATCCTACTGTACCATTCATTCAACACAGGTAGTAGCACTCATCGAGTTCGACTTGCTTTCCTTTTTTTATCCACTGGATTTAAAGCTATTAATTTTTGAAAATACTTTGAATTTATGGCCTGATTATATATAAATTAGAGCTGCGCTGGTGCATCTATTTACCCAAATGGACCAAAATATAACTAAATGAATCTAAAAATTTTGACAAAATTAGTTTTAAACGTACGACTCTTTTTTCAATTCTAATCGGGTATGTCCTTTAGAAAAATCTTGAACCACACACATTTTAGCAAATAAAACGACAATTGTTTCATTTTTTTATGGGGAGGGAGGTGGTGCCGGTAAAGGACATATATTGCTTGTGGCAGTTGTGCTATACTCTCATTTGTAATAATAGCTATACTACATATTGATATAAAATGAAAGTTTCCAATTACACTGTACATAGCTTCTATCATGCATTTTGACCCGTGCAATAGTTCACAGGGTCCAAGCCCGTTTTAACATTAATTTCAGTGTAACCATAAATAAAGAAATGGGTCGAACTCTGACCCAGATAAAAAACTACTTCAAAAGCCTAATAAATCAATTAATTTTTAAAACACTCGCAATATACAGGTATTTTTCATAAAAGTAATGTCTGAGATACACTCATGCCGAATTTCAAGTTGATGGGTCTTAAAATAGCTGAGATATACGTCATTATTCTCTCGAAGTCGCCAGTTTATTTTTACTCGGACATTTACCGGTCCAGGGCTCACGATGGGATTTTTGCCTATGACAAAAGCAGTATTGCAACAAGTCAGAGTTCGACACCTTTCTTTATTTATGGTTACATTGAAATTAATGTTAAAACGGGCTTGGCCCCTGTGCAATAGTTTAACAATTTTCAAAGAATTTAATGTAATTCAACCGATCATTTTTGAAATTTAATTTTCTGGATCCCGCCTGGTACGTCCGCCTTCTTGTATATTAGAATTACATGTACGTTGACCATATGTACACATTAACTTAATCGGCTATGTTATGTAACGATAACATTTTTTATCAGTGTTTTTGCAGGATAGGTAACAAATAACAGCCTATTTGTTGGTTTTTGCACTGATTATTTGAGATAATTTGCCGCCATCTTTTATGCATTCCACACACCACTCACAATTTCTTTATTTGGTGTTCTGTGTGTATGGCGACAAATTGGTAAATTTGCACCACTCACCTCTTGTAGCTTCGCCCTGATTACATTTTATTTGGCTAAGTGTAATGTAGTAGTATATTAAATACACACATCTTTGTTTGCAGTGCTTATTTACATCTTTAGAGATTTACTTACAAAGTAAACATTTGTATGATTTATATGTAATGCCAATTTTGGTGCGGGGGGGGGGGGGGGGGGGGGTAGGAAACTACAGAGAAACTTAACTTGTCTGTGATACATATGCCTGTCTATACCTTCTATTCTTTCTTGTTGATATATCAATGAATGGATTATAACAAAATACATGTACAACAATTAATTTTGAAATATTCATGCACAATCAAATTTTTAAAAAGTTTTATTGTTCTCTGCACAAGAAATCGGCAATGTGAACAAATTGGCACCCTATCATCCCTACCTTTAATTGTAGAGAGTAGGTATCCTTCTATATTGAAAACAATTCCAAAAGTAAAACTCATAATAAGTTGTTTATTGGGCAAAATGAAAAAAATTGTATTAATTAATAATTCCGTATGATGTGATAATATCTCAATGATTTGTTTACAATCATAGTACTAGTGTATGACTGTATGCATACATAAAAACGATAAGTAATGCTTATATATTTATTGGTGAAACCGGACTGATTATTTATATTTAGATTATTTAGATACATGTATTACTCTTCATGCGCGGATCTAGAAAGGAGGGGGTCAGGGGATCTGGACCCCCTCCTCGGAAAATTGGAGCTTATTAAATTTACATAGTAAAATTATTTAAAATTGGCCTAGGACCCCCTACAGAAACAAGAGGCCAATTGGCCTTAACGGTCACCTGAGTAGCATATATCCCATACACAAACTTGTCATGGAGTCTCATATATGCATCTAATTAATTAGGTTTCATACTTGAGTAGAAAATTTATAAATTTGTAATGACAACCACATTTAATTCAAAAAGATCTGTGAAACCTATAATTTTGGTGAAAAACTAAAAGATCTGATCTACAAAATAAAGAATTCAGTTTTCCTTTCAGGTGTGTGGGAGTAAAGAAGATAATTTTTTAACGTTATATGCATTAACATCTATAC
This sequence comes from Magallana gigas, assembly GCF_963853765.1. NCBI lineage: Eukaryota > Metazoa > Mollusca > Bivalvia > Ostreida > Ostreidae > Magallana > Magallana gigas. The sequence continues at coordinate 8,490,466 of NC_088857.1, forward strand.
ATCCATTTTGGCCCTGCCCTAGAGTCAAAACCCATACCCCAGGGGACATGAAAATTAAAATTTCAGTAAAGGACTTCCTGGTAAACATAATTATTAGTCGTTTTTATACCCCCGCTCCGAAGGAGTCTGTCTGTCTGTCTGTCCGTCCGTCTGTCCGTCTGTCTGTCTGTCCGTAACAAAAATTTATGTCGCATTTATCTCAGCAACTATTTATCGCAGATGCTTGAAATTTTAACACAGTGTTTGTTAAGGCATGCCATATCGTGGGATATATTTTTGTACCAATCGAACGTCAACTTCCTGTTAAATGACGACTTTGCTTATTTTTAAGCCAAAATTTTCAAACAAATTTTCGTCAAAGATTTCTCAGCAACTGTTTATCGCAGATGCTTGAAATTTTTACACAGTATTTGTATAGGCATGCCATATCGTGGGATATATATGTGTACCAATCGGACGTCAACTTCCTGTTAAATGACGAATTTGCTTATTTTTAGCCAAAATTTTCAAACAAATTTTCCTCAATGATTTCTCAGCAGCTATTTATCGCAGATGCTTGAAATTTTAACACACTATTTGTTTAGGCATGCAATATCGTGGTATATATTTTTGTACCAATCAGACGTCAATTTCCTATTAAATGACGACTTTGTTTATTTTTTGCCAAAATTTTCAAACAAATTTCCGTCAAAGAATTCTCAGCAACTATTTATCGCAGATGCTTGAAATTTTAACACACTATTTGTTTAGGCATGCCATATTGTGGGAGATATTTTTGTATCAATCGGACGTCAACTTCCTGTTAAATGACGACTTTGCTTATTTTTTAACCAAAATTTTCAAACAAATTTTCGTCAAAGATTTCTCAACAACTATTTATCGCAGATGCTTGAAATTTTTACACAATATTTGTATAGGCATGCCATATTGCAGGATGTATTTCTGTACCAATCGGGTGTCAACTTCCTGTTAAATGACGACTTTGTTTATTTTTAGCCAAAATTTTCGTCAAAGATTTCTCAGCAGCTATTTATCGCAGATGCTTGAAATTTTAACACACTTTTTGTTTAGGCATGCCATATTGTGGTATATATTTTTGTATCAATCGGACATCAACTTCCTGTTAAATAATGACTTTGTTTTTTTTTGGCCAAAATTTTCAAACAAATTTTCGTCAAAGATTTCTCAGCAGCTATTTATCGCAGATGCTTGAAATTTTAACACAGTGTTTTTTCAGGCATGCCATATTATGGGATATATTTTTGTACCAATCGGACGTCAACTTCCTGTTAAATGACGACTTTGCTTATTTTTAGCCAAAATTTTCGTCAAAGATTTCTCAGCAGCTATTTATCGCAGATGCTTGAAATTTTAACACACTTTTTGTTTAGGCATGCCATATTGTGGTATATATTTTTGTATCAATCGGACATCAACTTCCTGTTAAATAATGACTTTGTTTTTTTTTGGCCAAAATTTTCAAACAAATTTTCGTCAAAGATTTCTCAGCAGCTATTTATCGCAGATGCTTGAAATTTTTACACAGTGTTTTTTCAGGCATGCCATATCATGGGATATATTTTTGTACCAATCGGACGTCAACTTCCTGTTAAATGACGACTTTGCTTATTTTTAGCCAAAATTTTCGTCAAAGATTTCTCAGCAGCTATTTATCGCAGATGCTTGAAATTTTAACACACTATTTGTTTTGGCATGCCATATTGTGGTATATATTTTTGTATCAATCGGACGTCAACTTCCTGTTAAATAATGACTTTGTTTTTTTTTGGCCAAAATTTTCAAACAAATTTTCGTCAAAGATTTCTCAGCAGCTATTTATCGGAGATGCTTGAAATTTTTACACAATATTTGTATAGGCATGCCATATCATGGGATATATTTTTGTACCAATCGGACGTCATCTTCCTGTTAAATGAGTACTTTGTTTATTTTAGCCAAAATTTTCAAACAAATTTTCCTCAAAAATTTCTCAGCAGTTATTTATCGCAGATACTTGAAATTTTAACACACTATTTGTTTAGGCATGCCATATTGTGGGATATATTTCTGTACCAATCGGATGCCAGCTTTCTGTTAAATGTCGACTTTGATTATTTTGCATATTCACATCAGAGCGGGGGTATCACTAGTGAGCATTGGCTCACAGATATCTTGTTTTATACAGATGTGTGAGAATAGAGAAAAAGATTTTTAAACATTATATGCATTAACACTTTATTGCCATATTGCCCCCCCCCCCCCTCATGTCCTGAACCCCTGACCCAGGTGCCATGAATTTCACAATTTAGGTAAAGGAGATTGTGGATATCATAACCATGTATTCAGTTTTTTGCCCACATGTGTTGGAGTAGAGAAGAAGATTTTTTAAGATTTAAAACATTTTTACTATATGGCCATATTGGCCCCACCCTAGAGCCTGAACACCTAACAAAGGGGTCATGAATTTCACAATTTTAGTAGAGGACCTCATGGACATCATAACCATGCATTTAGTTTTTAACAAATATATATGGGAGTAGAGAAGAAGATTTTCTAAGATTTAATACATTTTTGACTATAAGGCCATTTCTAAGATTTAATACATTTTTAACTATTTGGCCATATTGGCCCCACCCTAGAGCCTGAAGCCCTGACCCAGGGTTCATGAATTTCACAATTTAGGTTGAGGGCTTCATAGACATCATTATCATGCATTTAGTTTTTAACAAATACATGTATATATGATAGTAGAGAAGAAGATTTTCTAAGATTTAATACATTTTTACTATATGGCCATATTAGCCCCACCCTAGAGCCTGAAGCCCTGACCCAGGGGTCATGAATTTCACAATTTAGGTAGAGGGCTTCATGGACATTATAATCATGCATTTAGTTTTAAACAAATATATATGGTAGTAGAGAAGAAGATTTTCTAAAATTTAATACATTTTTACTATATGGCCATATTGGCCCCACCCTAGAGCCTGAAGCCCTGACCCAGGGGCCATAAATTTCACAATTTTGGTAGAGGGCCTCATAGACATCATAACCATGCAACCAGTTTTTTCCTCACATGCGTGGGAATAGAGAATAAGATTTTTGAAAATTTGGCTTTTTTTGCATATTTGGCCCCGCCCGTGGCACCCCATGGGTGGTAAAGCCATAAATTTCACAATTTAGATTCTTCTTACCATAGAGATGCTTCACACCAAAAATGGTAACGATTGGCCTGGTAGTTTTCAAGAAGAAGTTAAAAATGTAAAATTGTTAACGCACGACGCACGACGACGGACTAAGACCAATTGCAATAGGTCACCTGAGTGACTCAGGTGACCTAAAAATTAGATACGCTTATGAAGTTCTCTACCATAACCGCATTTTTACACAAAAGGGGTGAATAAACCCGGGTTTTGAACTATTACTGGTGGTGAAATACCCCAGGGTTCAAACGCATCAGGTGGAAATGCACCAGGGCAAAAAAAATCATTTAGATCCGCGAAGCACACTGCATTATTACTAGTCTACTTAGATATTCTGTGTAAAAGTAAATACAAATAATATTTAGTTAGGTAGGGAGAAGTGAACATAGCATTTATTTGTATATAAGAGCATGTACGGATGATTTTTATTTAGAACAGTTTGATGTCGCTAGGATACATATTTTCAAGTCCTTGATTTGATTGGTTAATTTAGATATTGAATCTCGAATTTCGAATCTTGAATCTCGTATTTCGAATCTTGTATTTTGAATCTTGAATCTCGAATGATCCTTCTCGGCTTTCGTACAATTCTGCAAATATATCACAATTGTGCATGTCGGTAAAGGGTTGGAGTTGTAATATTTGTTTTGGCATAGCGCGAATATTTTATATTGTAACCAAAAAAAAGCATTGCTTGGAAGGACATCTCCATGAGAGAGAGAGAGAGAGAGAGAGAGAGAGAGAGAGAGAGGTAAGGGGGGAAATCGGACCCCCCTAGTAAACATCAAAGTACTGAGAGTACTGAAAGACGGGGTCTTGAAAGTTTGAATTTGTAATTGTCATGGATTTCCTCGAATATGCTTCCAAAATTAATGAGTTTGAATTATTTGTTACAATATATGTTAATTCGGCTTTTTTTGCAATTGTCTCATACTTTGTCTAAATTTTACTCTATCCCGACCTTCATAATTGTAGAAAATTGACACAACGGTATATTATGTAAAATAAGACCCCAAGGAAAAATTTTAAAAATTACTACTAACCGGGAATATCAAACAACTATATCAAAGTAGATAATTTTAATCATTAGATTTATTCAATTTTGTGATCCAAGGGAAAATCCACAAGTCGGACGGTATCCGTAATAAAAGTTTTATGAAAACCCCGAAAACTCTAAAACTGCTGAATTAACAAACAAAGTGAACATTTGTATACCGATACCAAATACAGGCACCTGACGTTAGAAATTTTTTTTACAATAAGATTCCAAGAACTTTGAGAATAAAAAGATTTATCACGGTCGCCATTTGGATTTTTAAGACCGACTTATCTGACACGATTTTCTTCATTTGCGATTCATGCAAAATTAATAGGTAAAAATAAATCCGTTCGCCACTTACTACTTTTTTGTGTAAACTCGTGCATCACCTACACGAATTACGATACAACCGTTCCTTTCATTAAAAATCATACTCCAAAAATCAGAGATATAAATAACAGAGATTGTCAACTCCGCCATTAGCGTGTAAATGTTACGGGGCCAACCTTACTTTGAGAACTACAAGTGCAACAGCAATCTTGTATGTCATTAAATTTGAACCTGATAGTAAACATGAACATGAACCTGTAAATATTTTAAGCATGTTTTATTTATGAAATATTTACAAAAACTCTTTATCTAGTTTTTAAATTACTTTTTGAAAACTTATTGACTTTTTACAAAGTAATGGTAATGCATTACTTTACTCATGTAATGGTAATGTGATGCATTACTTCAAGAAAATTAAGTAATGGTAATGGTAATTTAATGCCCTAATTCATGAAGTAATGGTAATGTAATGCATTATTTTACAATGTAATTCACCCCAAGCCTGATTCCAACTAAGCCGGAAAACATAAACATTAACATTTAACTTGGTTCTTCAATCGATAAGATTGTATATATTATTTGATGTATAAGTCTTCCAAAATGTATAATCTATTATAGAATTTGCTTACAATGCATTGTTTAAAATTTTAATTCAGTTTTATCAACTAAAGAGCCAACGAACGAGAAGGCAAATTCAGATTTGTTTTTATTTTCTTTGTACAAAATTCCTTTCGAGACGAACAGCAGTCTTACCGCAAGTAGACTGGAAGCCAATGAAACACCTATTTAATTTGTAAAACATCTGTGTATAACCCGTCCCGATTTTAACTTCGGCTTGCGCATGAAGTTTGGTACTATTAAGGTGAAAGATTGTCAAAATAAAATTCACAACTTTTCAAAAATGGCACATTGCGTTTGGGAACTTTATATTAATTTCGATTCCACCATCAACCTCTTCGATTGATTAATGAGCTTGTACACCAACTGAATCGTCAACGGCGCTGTGCATTTAGTTACGTAACTCATTCCACATTTGAACCCGAGGAAGAATATTTTGATCAATAAAACTATTTGGTTATTTTCTAAGTAGAATTTTGTTTATACACAGAGGACTTAAAACAAGATTTAATGCGTGTTTTCATAATACATATTTACTGAAATGCATGAAAACTTTCTGCACTATTTTCTTACGCGTAGACTCAATTCATGTGTTCTACGCGTGCCTTCGGCTGACAGTAAACCAATAGACGGGGTCACGTGAAAATTATCTCTTAGCCCCCCCCCCCCCCCCCCCGGGAAGATTCTGTATCCCCGCATGTTCTTAAATTTTAACTTTTAAAATCAGTATATCCCTGATTTTTACCTCTCCATCCCTCCCCTCATATTCTCTCTCTCTCTCTCTCTCTCTCTCTCTCTCTCTCTCTCTCTCTCTCTCTCTCTCTCTCTCTCTCTGTTATACTAATTAAGTTATTCGTCCGAACAAATATCTTATTCGTCTGAGTAAAAACGTAATTCACCCGAGCAAATAGTTAATTTGTCGGAACAAATAACTTACTCGTCCAAACAAATATTTTTCTGGCCCTTCCTCGTCGCCGTGATATTGCATCTCAGATGAAAGATAGTTTTGCATTTTGTGTAATATACCTTTAAAAGTAGAATTTAAATACGCAAGTATTTTTGTACAAAACCAGGTATGAATTAACATTTCAATTGAATTTCGCAAAATCTAATTTTTGGGTTATTATTGATATATTTTGCATTGTTTATGGATACTACGTAACGGAAACGGATTTTCGTGAGTGTTTTGATTATCTTAAAACTTTACCAGTTCTTATTGAAAAATCATTATGAAATTTATACGCACTGTGTATATTGAAAACATTGTTTGTATATTCAAAACATCAATTATATCAGATAGTATCTCAAGGCATTTGTTTTCATAATCGATAAATTTAATCGTTGATTAGGCACAACAACTTCGCATTTACAATGAAACAATTTTGCAAGACACGTTTGATTTGCCTTATATTGTAGGCTCAGCTCAATTATATGTAGGAGTCACGAGAATTCCCCGTGCTTAATATTTATTCGAAACAATTACAATTTTTTAGAAGTAGTGATAACGCTCTGGTATACTGTGGAATCATTTAAATTCGTCGGGGCCAATTTTCTTGGATTGTGTTTTTTTTGGCTTAGTAATAGGGATGTGATTTCGTGGATGCGTCAGATTACTCTTTCTAAATTTGTTTTCGTTGGGGATTTGAATTCGTGGGAAGGTGGGGCTATCCATTCATATCGAGCCACAATGAATTAATTCTAACGACTCCACAGTTATCTGTGTAAAATACATTATGCAGCAGTCCTCTAACTTGCAATTTCAGAAATAACAGTTTTTGATTCATTTATAGTAATTATAAACTGCCAGTGTCAATCAACATGTGCCGCCTAGAGCTACATATTGATTCAGACGAAGGTGATGTACCATGAACAATTACACTTTCGCGAAGTTAGTTCGACAACTTTAACCAGTATGTTCCCTTGAACCTAAACTATGGTGGCATATCTCTGCCCCTGTGTGCAAGTTATATTTCTATCAAATATGTCGACATGCAAGATAAATATGTTGACATGCAAGATAGTTATGTCAACATGCAACATAACTATGTTTACATGCTAGAAAATTGCAATCAAATAAGAATTACAAAAAATCTCAAATATCGCCCACATGTGACAACCAAGATGCTAGATGCTACTTATCTATATTGACATGCAACTAAGTTATGTTGACATGCAAGATAAATATGCTGACATGCATCTTATTTATGTGAACATGCAAAATGCAACTTAGCTATGTTTACATGCTAATTATATATGTCAACATGCAAACTAAATTATGTTGACATGCAAGATAAAAATGTTGACATGCAAGATAAATTTGTTGATATGCAACTTATAAGTTGTATATCATCATAACTAAGTTGTATGTCAACATAACTAAATTGTATATCAACATAACTTTTTGCCAAGATGCTGGCGGTTTATTCTTAAAACAGAAGTTCAAGTTCCCATGATGGTAGTTATCTAAAGTAGTCAATTTATTGATAAGGCAGCAACATTCACACTCACTTAAATTTGAAGGACAAAAATCATTTTAGTGATGAAATATACAAGTCGTCAATGTGGACTAGAACATAATTCTTGCTCCTACCAGCTGATCACAAAAAATCACATTTTTATGGATGAATTAAAGAGCAACACCAGATGATGTTTAGAATCCCTAGTTTTCATTGAAGTGTGGACTTTGACTATAAGACTGGTAAAGTTCATACGTTTATGTAAAGACAAGAGAAAGTCTTGTAAAGATAGATTTGTAATTGAAGGTTTATTAGTTTAAATCCCACTATGGAAACTGATGTGTTTTGGGTAATTATAAAGACACTAAATCTGAATTGTCTGAGTCCCCCCAGCTTAAAAGGGAGTATCAGCTTATGGTAGGATAAGCTATTCAATTTTAATTAATATTTCTTACTTAAGTTGGTATAAGCACTGGACCTTTACATCTTTAATCGTATTAGCTATAACTATGGCTTGTGAGAAAGGATATCACTAAACCTACATGGTAGCACATATCTGATGATACATATATTTAAGTGTTTTACCAATAGGTTGTTTCTTTGTGATGTTTTCCTTTACAGTATGTCTACCCAGCTCTTATTTATAATTTAATAAAAAAATTCAATACCTAATCATTTTGTTTGTAAACATTATAATGCAATTACATGTTAATATGATTCATGGTTTTTTCAGTCATCATCATAAAAGTAACACCATGCAACATTTGTCTTGCCGATAAGTTTTTAAAAAAAATTTTCTTTGTATCAACATGCCAAAAAACCATATCTGGTTCTTTTTAGAGGTCTGGGAGTTATGTCTAGAAAATATATGTGACACAGCCTTTTCTAGCTCTATTTGAAAAAAAAATTGAGAACAAAAGATGTTCTTTTTATTTCAACGAATAGGGTTTCCGGAATTTAACTAAACTTCAAGATGGCGTTAACTGTTAGCAACAGTTTTACTTACAACAGACAAGAAGTAGTTCATATCTCTAGCAGAGAAAAATTAGTGATGTGATAAAGACTGCCGAGGCTAAAACTAGAGTTTTTTTTAGCTTGCTCTGTCAAATGGGACCAGTTCTATTTATCTGTAAAGTGCAATACATGAACATTTCTCCAAATTTCCATCAAAACGGACTCACATTTGAGAAGTGAATGATCGGTGTGTGTAATACGATGACCAACTTTAAATTTCAAAACGATATATGAAGAGTTGTTACAGAGTGTTAGAATTCCATATGGTATCAAGGTGAACACTCTGCATCTCTTTTTTCCAAATCAGGGTTGCTGAAAGACAGTGAAAATTCTGTTGCCATGGCAACAAATGAATCTAGCGTGTAAAGAATGCCACTCTAAATTGAACAAAGATAGACATACTGCTGTCATAATTACTGGTCAACAGGAGCATGATATAGTTGGCTCTTTGTGAACGATTAACCTTTATTGGGGTAAGTTCTCAGTCTGGAAATATTACAATTTAAATTGATAATGATGCATAGTTTGGAATAAAAAATATGATTTCAAAATGAATATTCGATGGCATTATATATTATGATCTACAAAAATATTATATGTGTGTGTGTGTGTGTGTGTGTGTGAGAGAGAGAGAGAGAGAGAGAGAGAGAGAGAGAGAGAGAGAGAGAGAGAAGAGAGAGAGAATGGAGTATTGACAGATTTGTTTTTAAAAGTGTTATTTTCTCTGTTCTGTATGTTTTACAAAATTTATGTTATTAAATGATATTTTTAGAAACGTGTACAAGTAAAACTATGTGCAAGGTTTTGAAAAATCAATTTACCTTTTGAATTATTGAGAAAAATTTCCCCTTGAGTTGATAAATCAAACATATTTCTTACTTAAATTAAAGAAAGTATCGTTTATCTAGGTATAAATATGCTTTTGAGTTTAAAGTACAGCGGGCATATTTTTAAACAAGAAATATTAGTGATCCCTTTGTGTGTATCCCAATTATGATAAAGGATGGTTCCCGTGCTTCACCATTGTTTATTTATTAACAAGGAAATATTAAACAAACTGTTCTGTTTAAAAACTATTCTCTTCAAGAGCTATGCAGTGTAGTGATTTATGCATGCATACATGAATGTATGTCTCCATTCCTTTCAGATACATGGTTGGTTATTCCAAATATTCTAAACTATGCACCGTTGGTCCCCTGTGTCAGTGATTTTACCTTCGCCATCCTCAGCAAGTCCAAACTCCTTAACAAAGGTTTTTTGAACTCTGACATTAATAGCCACGTCTTCAAGGAATTTAAGATGTTTGGAGGACGCGAAATGGCGAAATCCTAGAAAACGAATGTACCGGGTTTGAACTATGTGAAGTCGATTTGTCACAGATGTGTAGGCTTACAAATGACAGTCCAAATCCTAAGCCTTCTCTGGACAATTCTGGTCCTTGTCGGCACTTTATAAAGGTATCTTGTTATAGTTCAAACACAAGTTTGTAGTAACATACGAAGAAAATGAATATTGAATCATATATAATCATATATCATAAATCGTTTTTATAAAGAACCCGAGTTCAGCATGCAAGACAATTAAAAAACATGTTATGCAAGAACTATACATGTAGTAATGTTATTAGTAAAGAATTATTATTGTTTTTCATATCAGCTCTCCCACAACTTGTACTTGTGTGTAGGGTTCTCGACAACCGATGAATGTATATTAAGAAAATCTCCGATCGGGTCATATTCAGGTATATCGCTTCACTATTTACAACTTCGGAAAAATATGGTTCTATCTATATTTAAATTATGTAAAGGATCTTTGATTATCTTTAATTATTTAAAATAATTGTTTTAAAATGGTTAGGAAGAGATAAAATTGACATTCTTTTTTAAATTTAGACCCTCAAATATATTTTTGATATTTATATCGTTTTTATTATCATTTTAATCATAACATTTTTAAGGTTGGTTTCACGTCACAATATTCTTTGTCAAGACTATGCAGAAAACAAGATGGAAACCATAAAGTCAGCCTTAACATCCACTTCTTTTTGGTACTTTATGAATTATATCTAAATTATTTGATTACTCTTTGTAGCTTGAATTTGTAGATGTTACAATGTATATTTGTAGGTTGCTCTCAATGTGACTGTATCGCAAGCTATACATCAGTCAGTGGAGCTTATGAAATCACCAGTACAGTAACAAACAACCCCATCTTGGTAGAATGTGTGATAAAAATGGATACGGCTATACAGTAAGGTTTTAAACCAGCATCTTGATCTCCATGAGGCTAAGAATTTTATTAAATTGACATATATTTCTTTTTATATATTTAGGTCAAGATCTAGTAAATGGAAGATGCCTACATGTTCTTAAAATTCAGGATATAAATTCGTTCAACAATGCTTCATATCAATAGGTTTGTTTTATATAAAAAAATCTAAAATTACTCGGGGACCCAAAATGTTGCAAAATACACAATAGATGATGATCTGTGTTGGCATTGCCAGGTGGTGTGATAGCGTAAGGTATGTGAGATTACTCAGGTTTACTTTCAAATACATACACTGTATATCAGTTGCTAAGCAATCCGTTATTTCAATGAAGATATAAGCCTCCAGCGACATGACGGTTCCATGGACTTCAATCGGACGTTTGCCGAGTACTGGGACGTGTTTTGATCGCCATTCACAGAAATGAAGCTAGGTAAATATTTACGAAATATCTTATTTTGTGACAAAAAAGGGTAATCTGAGATATAACCATATCCCATTTGTCATAATTACTGGATACTAATATGTTGTAGTAACGACATTATTTGTACTCATGCATGCGCACATGTTCACACAGATGAACCTCTCTCTCTCTCTCTCTCTCTCTCTCTCTCTCTCTCTCTCTCTCTCTCTCAAATTACACATTTTCTTTTTGTTACAGGAAAGGAGGGATCCCATCTGTACTTTGATTTTAAGTACAATGACGCAAGCTTCCGGTATGCGGATTATTATGATGTTTCCATAGGCAGTGCCTCCCACCAATATGCACTCGATTTTGTATACAAGATGGCGGGAAACGCAAGTACGAGGTTTTGAATATTGAAGTAATGGTGCTTCTTTTAATATTCTGTCATTTCAAAAGACCCGGTCGATGAAATCGTATTTTAGTTGTATTACATCATTATATCTTGGGGTATTTGGTTGAAACAAGTATATTCATGCATATACTAGGGGACATTGTTCTTTGGAGTTGTAGCAAGCATTTTTGATGAATGAGTTACATAGTATCAATGTAAAATGTATAGACAACTCCAACATATTCTTGTCTTTATGATTGTCATATCATACTTAGTTAATTTTTAGGTAACATATTACGTAATAATGAGGGCTTTCGTTTCGGAACCCCCGATGTGGATCCCAGTGGTTGCAGATGTCCTACAGTGAAGTACGGCGGGTGGTGACACGATTGTTGCTGGACTCCATTTGGATGATACTGTACCGCGGAAACAACCATCAAACTAACGAGTGAGAAAAAGATGACTACAAGAAGATGAATACAATGAAAAGAAATTTGGCGAAATTTTTGCGTGTTACTAGTACATATGTATCTGAATTAAAAGTGAGACTTCGTAATAATTATAAAGAAACTGATAAGTAAGCATAATTTACATAAGATTCCAGTACTGGGAATAAATACCTCATTCAATCTTTCAAAAAGACGAGAGCTTTGTAGGAAACAAATGTCTTACACACATACAATTCATAAATCCACTACCTTGACTTTTGACCTTAAATGAAAATTGTGACCTCTACCTTTGACGACTTCTGGCCTTAAATTAAGAAGATGTCTTTGTAAATCATTATTTCATTACAAAAAGTCAGAGGCTTTTCCAGATACCAGCGAAAATATTAACGGAAAAGAAAGTTTTACACCGAACACACACACACCCAGTTTCGGAAAAATCCATCCATACCAAATGAAAGACCATTGTCTAAAGAATATGTAACATTTTTTTTTATTTTAGTGTGTCTTGCGTGACAGGTGAGATATTTACATTGAACAATTAATATCCCATAGGAAAATGATAATTCCCACAGGAGAAATGATTCTCTTACAGGAAATATTGAAAATCTTTCCGATAGGAAATTTCAAATTTTTAATGTAAAATTTAGTTTTTCCTATAGGGAAATATATTTTCCTGTAGAAAATTATATTTGAAAGGTAAATATTAAATATCTCTCCTGACAAGTGTTTTATTCTTTTAAAATCCTAAAGAATTGTCCTAATGTCCCGAATTATTTTTTCTTTGGAAATTTACATTTTCCTAAGAGGTTTTAAATGTTTAAGGTAAAATATCTCTTAGGTCGGTTTGGAGACACTAAAAATTAAAACTGAATAACTAACCTATACTTTATCTATTTGGAACATTGTCAAATACTTAAGGAACGAATAAACAGTTTAACCGTGTTGCATTTTGTACTTTTTTATTTTTCATACATACCATTTTAAATACTAATTAACAAAAGCGTAATGAAATATATATATATATATTTTTTTAAACTTCATTTAAAAAAATTCATTTTTTTGCTTTTTGCCTCAGATCTCATAGCATTTTTGCCCAGTGGGTTAACAATACCCGGCCGGTGTGAGGATTTCAAAGCCAGCAAACATGGATCTATTTGTATATAAAAATATACACTATGGATTTTTCAGTTAAAAAAACACATCATCATGGATTCGAATTCCATACAAGACAAGATCTGTCCTTGAATAATTCAGTATACGTTTAATAAAGAACCATTCTTGACAAGACATGCTTTGGGACAGACAATTCGTTTATGCGTGGTCGTTATAAAGTCAATGGTTAAAATGAAAAGACACACAAAATAAAAAGTTAAAAAATTTGACCAGTTTGTATGTCAATAATGTGAACTAATTTGATACTACGGATAAGCTGAAAACAGCTGAAAATGATGAAAACATTTTTTTTTCACAATCACTACTGACTGTCGTTAAACTGACAGAAAATCGACACCGATGAATATTGAACTAAACTGTAAATGGCATACAATTGAAATGTTTCATCTTTAAAGTCCAGAAATCTTTACCTAAATTTGTTTGTAAAACAGCATGCTTTGAACACCTTTAAGTTTTCCTCAGCATCATTTTAACACTCGCAATGCTGGAGGTAGTGGCAGTGAAAGAGAACAAGCTATCAGAGAAAGTATAGGACCATCCAAAGGAGAGCGATTTATTGTAACCATTGTACGGCATTGTCAGCTGAGAGCTGGAGCAACACAGATACCACCATCCACCAGACAGGCGGTTTGCGCAGCCGCAGAGGTTAGGGCTGTTGTCAAGATCTCTTGTCGAAAATGGAGCGCCATTAGTTCCGGTCATGACGTCACCTGTAATTTTAGATATTAAGACTTATTCTCATCCTACATATTATATAATTTTATTGATAACAAACATTAATTTAACTGTCATTAAATTAAAAAACTCGTAAATAAAGAGAACGAGTTAATAAATTATCCTATGAAGAGCATCTTATGAAACCCGTAAAGCAAACATGATTTTGTTCTGTTTCTTGCATGTATGATTATAAGCGACGCAGATGTAAGCAAATCTTTCATTTGAACGAATTAAATAATATGCATCTATTTTTTTTGACATAAGTAAAGATTTTAAAAGGATAATAGTTGATTTCCTTCATACCGGGATATATTATTATATGGTTACTCTAATACACAAAATAGCAGTACTGCATTTAGCAGTTGTAGAGAAATATGTAATTGATATTGCGACAAAGTGTCTTTAAATGTTTACCAATCAGTCCGGAATAGCCAGATACATCTAGTTTATAGGCCGTGGATGCGTTACCAACGGAAAAATGACTGTATTCTATCGCATAGGAATAGGTATTGAGAAAAGGGCCAACGAATTTAACCTCGATCCTCAGTACCGTGTTTCCAGCCTGTGTCAACAAATGAATATATTTGTTTCCTGGAAACAAAAAATAGCACACATGTATGTACAGCTTACATGATAAAAAAATGTACATTTTCAGATTGTATCCTTTACTTTCAGAGATAAATAAAATGAACAAAAAGGATAATTTTACTTCTAGATGTTTAGAAGTTCTCACTTAAGAATTAAGAATGTTTAAGAATGTTTGAAAGAGTATAAGAAGAAAACAAACCAAGCCAATTTTCGGAGGAAGCAGATCCGAAACCATTTTCATATTCTGCATACGTTCGGTTGAAATCAAGACTTCCATTGTGCCGATGATATATTACCTTGAGAATGATTTGGTTTTTTAAATTATAAATTTAATCAACTACTATGTAAAATATAAACATTTTACTCTTATCTTTCCCAAACAATTTTCATTTTTCAATATACTTAGTATAAATTTACGCCCCGAAGTTTATTGGTTGAAAAATTGAAAGAAATTTAAATAATACTTAAGACAGTTTTAATTAAACAAAAACCTTTTACACAAGCAACAACTTATATTATTTCGTATTTTTATTAAAAGATATTATTTGCAAGAATTTATTTAGTTTTATTACAAGCAATTCAGCTGATGCAATTATGCACGCATCTCAATATTTCAAATGTTACTGTTTGATGTTCTTGATATTATATCCTGAATGCTGATTTAAAATAAAAATAAAGTACCACTAACAGTGTGTGCCGTGCCGTCGACCTTGACGCACTCCACTGTGAGTTGTTGACCCCCCAGGGTTACCTGGTAGAAACCACTGGTTGTGTAAGACCCGGATAAACAGCCACAATCAGCACAATCTGTCACATGTTACAATTGCAATCTCTGAATAAAACGTCTGCTATTCTTACAAAGAAGTTCAGACGACTGTCTTCATGCGTTATAAAAGGAAATTTTACACGAAATCTACCCGGCTTCTTTGCGATTCGAAGGCTTATATCACTATAATACTTACGACATGTATTTACTTGCCATTCTGAAAACCGTGTATGTTTTTTGCATTATTGAACGATGTAGATTACCTATGTATAACTAGTTTAAAACACCATTACATGTATCTGAACTGATTTAAATGGGTATGGTCACAATTTTTGTCAATTTTTTTTACTGTTTTAATTATTTACAGTGCTTAAGGAATGCATTTCTAAATATCAAATGAAATTTGAGAGACAGTGATGAGTTATTATAAGCAAGATACAGGACTGACATTCTATGTCATGTAAACAAGGTTCGTACCCTGATTTAGTTTACATAGGTTTAATATACCGGTAAAAACCTGTGATTTGTCTATCTTCTTATTCATTTTAAGCTTAAATAAACAGTTTTTAACGTTTAACACATTTGTTTTAGGTCTAAAACTGAAATTTTCACTTCAGCATTCAAAATGTGAATACATGCTATAATTTTCGTTGCATTTTAAAAATGCCTTACGAAAGCATCGTAAACATCAAAATCGTAAAATTAAAATAATTTTTGACCATAATTGTGACCATGCCCCTTTAAAGAAGTTTACCTTGATTACTATTATGATGAAATATGTCAATTTCTTTATTTTGAACTTTTATAAAATATCCAACGTTTAAAAACGCATATGTTAACATAATTCATTCAAACTTCTTAATTTTATGTAAAATGTTCATAGTTCCTCAAGTAAAATTTTGATATAAATGACAATAACAAACTGTCAATCTCAAATATCCATATAGCGAAATACAAATTAAGGAAAAGCAAACACGGACCTCAATAAAGATTGAGGTGGGTTCAGGTACAAAACAATATTAAGTTCTATTAAAGAAAATGCAATTCTTACAAAAAAGCGATATATAAAAAACGAACTATGCTTTAGAAATTATATCAAAATTTAACATATATGTAGTGTCAGCAATAGTTAACCTACCAGAAGAGATATCCCCACTAATCCCAGTAACATGTACAGCAGCTGTTGTGGTCACTTCCTTTCTGAAACCATTTCCGAACTCCAAAGCTGATATATTAACCTGTGAAAGTGTTTTTGGTTGTTGAATAATACTGTTTTGATTAAGAAGCAACACAACATTTCATATTACCCACCTTCTCAAAATACCGACACTGGGATCTTTCTTCGCGTGCCAAACACCCTTCAACATCGAAAAGTCTACAAACTGTGGAATTCCCAACGTCACAGAGGTCATAGCCCATGCAGGAGTCTTGTTGTGCGCAAAATCTGGGACATGACACTAGCAGAGGTTCTCTTCCCCCGGGGTACAGTGTCTCAGCGACATTGGCGTCACTGTCATTGTTGGAAAAACCTCTAAAGACAAACTGCGCTTCCTTCCTGACAGCATGAGAGACGAAACAGCAACACAACAACAGGATCAAATGCTCCATCCCCGATACCTTCAATTCGTCTTAACAAGACTCTAAATGTCTCAAGATAAAGAGTAAGTTTTTATAATCTATGTTAGGGAAACGGCGTATGTTATCGAACGTCTTAACAAATATTAGAAGTTCTGTTATTATATATAAACAAACAATACTATGTGCTGAAAATGTTTTTGACGTAATTACTATTTCTTGAAAAAATATTAATAAGAACCTTTAGTATATTTAAAGTAAATAATAATTCTTTATTGATTCAGTTCTTGCCATGAGCATTGAAAGCCCCCTCATAAAATATACATCTGATCATCAATATTAGGAGGTTTCCTCAAACAAATAGCTACGTTATATGTGAACGATTGCTTGCCATCTATTTTCTCTAAGAGACCGAATGTCGTCACATTTGAAGTCACGACATTGTTTTTGTAGATTAAATCAAATATAAGATATTGCTAAGGTTCCCTTGAATTGTAAAGGTTAACAAAAATCAATTGTGTTCACTCTCCTAAGCTTGTCAAAAACTATCGACAAATGTTCTCGTTTCAATCAAACACTTAAGATGGTGTGACTGCAGGTTGCAATACAGTATTAAACTTTACTATATATTCTTACCAAAATTGCACAACTTTACATACAGATTAAAAATTTAAAACGAACTTCTGGAAAAAATCCTCTTGACATCTTTTTAAACAACGCTTCATTTATAATTTTCTAGCAAAATACACACGTGCATCCAGCAAGGCGTGAAACTTTGTGTACCTCGAAGTTACACATGTGCTTGAAAATCAAGCCCGGGCCTTTTCACCCCCTCCGGAAACAACACGCATCAAAAATTCAAATGACCTCGCATTGTTACAAAACTGGAATAGTTAGACCTCTTGCACATTGTTTTTCATCTCATAAAAAATCAGCTCCTGTCTCGAGCGGAAACGCCCCAAATTCAAAGGAAAATTCGGGTATTATTTTGCCTCAGCCATGTTAAATACTGAAGTGACACCTTGAAGTCCTCAGCAAATTGGCAAGAAAATAAATTTCGGAATTTCTCTCCTTATTTTACATGTACTTAATATGATAATATTTGATATATGTTCTCTTGTATTTTCTTACCCAAGAAAACACAATCACATCGGAGATATAAATCATTAATTATTGTAGGGGTACACTGTTTTACAATCAATCTCCGTAGACTTTTAGCTCTGTCCTACATTGGAAAGCCTTTAAAATAAATGAGCACATTAAGGTACATTTTTAAACCTGCTGTTGGTCTATATATTTTATCCAATCTATCTAACCCGGAAACGTGACAAAGCTTGCATTTATTTTTAATCTATAACATTATGATTTGATCATCAACAAGAAAGCGGGATGGCTATATACGTATTTTCACGATAAAGCGACAATCTAATCTATAAAAGAATCGGCTACAAAAACTTCAACCCCTGAGTTTTAATAAAAGTATATTAATGTTTCGATTATATTTGGAATTGAGTAGATGCATTAGTGATTTACACAAGTAGTATAAATATGAACACTGATTTTTTTTAAATCCCTCTACTGTATACATGTACATGTTTCAATGCATTTATCAAAGGATGAAGGAAAACAATGACGAAAGATTTAAACCTGAAGCAATTAACATCATGGGTTGCAATAGATATATTAACTAGGTACCTTTTCACTGCAATGATAAGATTTAAAATACAGAATTATAGACTTACAATTTCTAAAAATCATCGTTAGATAACTCATTTTGATTTCAATTTTACTCAATGAACAAGCTGTACGATTAATTTCATTGTTGTACGGTTTACTGTACGAGATATGGTCAATGTATATTAAATGAATATTATTAAAATTTGTGTGGACAATTATTATTACAACGTTTAATTTTTCATACTTTTTTATGAAAAAAAAAAAATTAGCCTTTGACATGTACATAAAAGATTTATATTATGCAAAAATTGAGACCAAGTTAAATGATTGCAGCGGCAAAATTTTCTTGATTCTCTGAAGAAAAATGTAAAAAAAAAAACAACCAACAACCCGAGAAATGGGATAGTCGGTATCAGGCTTTTATTTATTGAAACCATATTTCAAAACAGATAGTTTTAGATTCATCATATAATAAATTTGTGTGTTGAAAAATCGCTTCACTCGTTTTTTTTGGTGATGTAAATAAATCAAATTGTAAAAGAATCTTTTTACTATTTTAAATTTTTCAAACAGAAATATATCTTTAACTCTGTCAAGTAGTGGTATTGTTTTTATCAAAGATGTGCTTTGTTTTCGGAAATTTTAATGAAATATATATGTTTGTCGAATTTTCATTTATATTTTGAATGGATATTTAATTGAATTGGTTGAATGAAAAAATGACAATAACAAATCGTGAACCATCTCAAAAATCCATAAAACGAAAAACTAATTCAAAGCAGAGCAACAACGACCTCCAAATAGACAGAGGTAGGATCAGGTGCCTAGGAGGAGTAAGCATCCTCTGCTGACCGGTGTCGTATAATTTAAGGTCCGCCCTGTAAAATGGTCCGGGGCGGACCATAAATGTTAACATAGTAATTACCGGGACGGGAAATACCGGTATTTACATGTACCATCGGTAATTCCCACCACTGGTATTTCCCGGCCAACCCTGGCATTAACTAACTTATAGGATTTCTTACCATTTTCAAGTTGCCTCAAATTTTAGTTAATGAAAAAAATTATTTCATATCTATAAGGATTAAACAATCCGCTTATTGGGGTCACATGGAATTTGTTTCTACATCCCAACTTTTGTGTTATAAACTGCACCGCAAAGATTTTAGTTAAAGATTTGGTTATTATTCCATTTTATTCTTTTTTGTAATTTTAAGCTGATCAGCATGAAATTTGAATTTTAGATGATGATGAAAGTCCTGAACACAACCAATCATCGGAGCCAGTTCCCAAGAAACAGAAAACATCTGACAATGTTTTTCACTGTGCCAATGAAGAGTGTGATAGAAATTTCAAAACTCTATCATCCCTTGAACACCATCAGCTCCTGGGTAATTGCAGTCTCAGACCAGAGAAGAATCTTCTTGACAGATCCAAGGTTTTGTATCAAGAAAAATTGTCTACTGTCAATACAACTTGTTCTACATTCTATGAAGATCATTCCCAGTCATCTACTGCCATGAATGAAAAGTCTGTAAAACAGATCGGATGGGCTCATAAATTAAAAAAACAAAAAGTCTTCTTTAACGATGACCAGAAAGATTTCCTTAATGAAAAATTCAACATTGGTAAATTTACGGGTAAAAAAGAGGACCCTGCTTAAGTCTCCAGAGACATGGCCTATGTGAAAAAAAACGGCAAGCATCGGTTTGGTAAGGAGGAGTACCTAACCCCAACGCAAGTGGCAAGTTTTTTTTTCAAGACTTTCTCAGAAAGATAGAAAATGTTATCATGAAGATGGCGATTTCCTGGCGGCGTCTTCTGACAAGAAGATGTGTATTTTAAAAGAGGAAGTTCTTTCACGTATATAACATTACCAGTCCACTTAACTGAATGGTATACAGTAAAACACAGTTTTAACGAAGTCTTATAGGGTAATTCATTATATCCTTCTTTACAACTTGTGATTAAGTCAGGGAGAATGCAATTCAATTCGGTGTAACTGTATGGTATATTTACTTCTTTATAAAGATGGATTAATTCATAGAATTAGAGTCTAAGGTCCATATTCAACATCAGTCTCTCCATGTTTTATAAAACCTGTGAACATGATTTATATTGAACACTAACATCTCTTCTTAGTTAAACTTTCTGAGAATTGATTAATCAGTAGATGTCATTTTTATTGTAAACTACTGTTAGAAGCTGATAGATTTGTAGACCCTCTGTATTTAAAGTGTTTTCTGTTTATCATTCAAGGAAATTGAGTCAATAACAACATAGTTTAATTTTACTGATTACTGTGTTGATCCAAATCATCGTGCATTGTATAATATTCACTTATCATGAACCTTGATTCATTTCAATGTCGTCATTCATGTTCTGAAAATTGTTAAAATTGTATGACATTGAGGTTAAATCTATAAATGTAAAACGATTGAAGTATACATGGAGAGAATTGTTACTGATAACACATCTGTTATATGTATTTTTGTTGTTGTTGGTGGTGTTTTTTTGTGTTTTTAACAAATTCTAGTCATGACAAATGTATGTTTATTATCACTTAGTTGATTGATTATTGTTATTTTATTTATTTAATCAATGCATTTGCATAAACATTTTAAAAATTAGATGATTTTATGCCTCAGCTGTCATCTTTTTAAAAGGTGTGTTCCAATTGTAAGTCTGTTGTTAAGGAATAAAAGATCACTTATTTTTGGCAAAGTGCCAAAACATACAATTTCTATGTCATAATATTTTTTTTCTCGAATGTTTCTCCATAAACGTTTTCATTTATATTAAAGGTTCTATGTTTGACAATTTATTGTTAATAATTAGATTTTTTTTTATCCTTTTTCCAAACAATGCAAAATTAACTCTGAAAAACAGGAAAAAGACGATTTTTGGCAAAGTGCCAAAACATACAATTTCTATGTCATAATATTTTTTTTCTCGAATGTTTCTCCATAACTGTTTTCATTTATACTAAAGGTTCTATGTTTGACAATTTATTGCTTATAATTAAATTTCTTATATCCATTTTCCAAACAATGCAAAATTAACTGTAAATAACAGAAAAATTACGATTTTTGGCAAAGTGCCAAAACATACTATTTTTATGTCATAATATTTTTTTTCTCGAACGTTTCTCCATAAATGTTTTCATTTATATTAAAGGTTCTATGTTTGACAATTTATTGCTTATAATTAGATTTCTTATATCCAGTTTCCAAACAATGCAAAATTAACTGTGAAAAACAGAAAAAATACGATTTTTGGCAAAGTGCCAAAACATACAATTTTTATGTCATAATATTTTTTTCTTGAATGTTTCTCCATAAATGTTTTCATTTACATTAAAGGTTCTCTGTTTGACAATTTATTGCTAATAATTAGATTTCTTATATCCATTTTCCAAACAATGCAAAATTAACTGTGAAAAACAGGAAAAATACAATTTTTGGCAAAGTTCCAAATGGCAATAAATTTGCATAAGAGCCAGGCAAAAAATAATAATCCCATATTTATAAAAACTACAGAAAATGAAAGATAATTTTATGTAAATTTAAGATTTATTGACATTTGTTGTGGTATTATTTTAGCAATTATAAAATTTTATGATTAAACATTGGTAAAATTGGCTGATTTTATTAGTGTAATTCAGCTTCATGACACCACTATCAGTTTCCATGGCAACGGAATTAAGAATTTTGGTTCAAAGGTCAACATTGTGTAAGATAGTGTAATTGAAGATGACACAATGAAAATCAAGGTAACCTGTGATATTGAGTGGCCAGACCCCTTCTCATTTCCTTGATTCTTACATAGAATTAGTCTTTAAAAGGTCCGCCTTTGCTCTAAAAGGGTCCGGCCCGTATAAGAAAAGGACCTTTTCTTATACGGGCCGGACCCTTTTATAAAAGGTTCGGGGTATATATTTTTTCATTTGTATTTTTTTTTTTCAATTTCGAGTATTTTGTTATAAAATAAGTGGTATTGTTTTGTAATTCTTTAAAAGGAGTACTTACCCAAGGTGAGTTCGTAAACATCCATCACGAAGTGTAAATGAAAATACATAATTTTACATGTAGTTAAAACTCACATTAAAAAACCCAGTTTAAACCTGGTTTTTTTTTTTTATTTCAACATTAATTTTGCCAGTCGATCTTATGTAAACAGGAAATGAAACTGATTGGTGTAACTAATTAGACAATGGCTTCAGTCAGGTGTTATATACACACACACCACCCTGTAGGTGTGAAGGGTTCACACCTTCCGGTGTTTGACTGTTTGAAATGATCATGTAAACAATAATATTATACATTTTATACGTCCTCTTTTTGCACATCTTTCCAAAATCAAATATTTTTTACAATTAAGTTAAATACCAATACCTGCAAGCGGTACGTATTATTGCTATTTTTTATTTGCACTAGGGCACCTGTGTAAGTTATGCTAATTATAATAAATTGTTCAATTCTTTGATCCTTTTTTCTATAATTATATTTTTGGATCAGACTTTTGCCTTTGTTAATATCAAAGAAGGGGAGTATCCAAAGGAATTGATTTGTTCATAAGAAATTAAACACATGTAATATTAGCAAAGAGCCACATTCCTTTGGCTGTCTTAGCATTTTGTATCTTAAAAGAATTTAAGGTGATTCAGTTTAAAAATTTCTAAAAAAGAAAATATTTGTGTGAAAAAGGCAAATGTTGACACCCCGGTAAAAGAAGATGGGTGAATAAGGCGTGTAAACTGCCTATTTGAGGTTAGATAAGATACTATAAAATTAAAATATGAACAAATCTCATAATTTCTTTCTAAATTATTGAAAACAATGTATATTTACCACAATATCGATTTATAACCTTTTTAAAAATATGTTAAATATTTGGAATAGGTTGATTTAAACTGGCGTAGGCGTGTCAAAACCTCCAAATAGTGTCATTTTTTATAACTTCAATGCTTTTTCTTTTATAGAGTGGGTCTGGGCTCCATATTTTTGTCATAGTCTATATAAGGTTTAAAGGAAATCAAACCAATTTCAATCAACAAAAACGTGGAGAGATGACCCACTATACTTTAAAAATGTCATTTTATATCTCAGCAATTGAGCGTTTTAGAAAAATACTACAAGTGCGTAAATTCGTGGTTGAAGTCCTATGTAGCATTTAACAGGTCGGGTACACTACCTTATATGGATAGCATTATTTAACACGTGACAGTATTTTTGGCAAACAAATTCTCCAATCCAGTGAATGAGTTGCAATGCATGACGGTCTATAACGTGTTTACGATTCAACAAACGCACGTGGTATTTGTCTGTTTTATACACAATATTTGATTGCTTGCCGGAATGTTTGTACATCTTGATTTTTACTTTAGAAGGTAAAAAAGAAAAGATTACGTACCATTAACTTTGTTCCATGCTCACATTAAAAAATATTGTTGTTTTAGTTGATTAATTGTGGCTTCAAAAATGATCAGTATCAAACGACTGACAAACATACGCATACAAGTACAAACATATTTTGATAAGAAAAAAACATCACATTTGTGTATTGGTGACTTTATCATTGTGCACTAGAAATAAATACAGGTAACTGTACAGTTTTAACACACGTGAATAGCCACGGTAGTAGAAATGCACAAATATACAAACGCAGTTCTTCTAAGCGCAAGCTATATGCAGCATAAAGTAGTTTGTCCGTTAAGCATTCTGATGAATGTCCCTGAAGAAAATATCAACGAGCGTTCTACTAATGTTGTCCCAAATATGGGGTAGTACTAACAGTACTAACTGCTTTTAATTCAATAGGACGTACCTCTCTTTTGAACATTGACAATGGGGTATTTAAATAGGTTGATATAAGTCCTCATATGCAATATTTTTTAAATATGAGCATAGAAATTGAAGTTCAGACATAATTGTCCATATTACTTTCATAAATTCTGAAAAATCATTCAAAATGAGTTTCCAAAAGTATCATATAAACATTATGAAATGCATTTCTTGGCCCTTCACCAATTTAAAGAATAAAAAGGCCATTAGATGAAAATCAATACCGTCAGACAAATAGCCCAAACATAGCTTAATATTTTAAGATTATTTCAATGAGACGGACAATCGTTTGCAATGGATTTCAGGCCTTTGCCACATTTTTAAAAAGTCGTCGGATAAAACTTAATTATAAATATGTTTTACTACAGTAACTTCTCCTACTAAATATTACATTAACTTTACGATCATTTTAGGGACACAATGCATTTATATATACATGAACCGGGTCTCATTCCTTTAATTGAAATATCTTGCGATGAAAATCAATTATTTAAATACTTATAAATAATGTGTAACTACTCTGAATAAATAAAAAAAACTTCCCTGAAGTCAATTTTATGTCCACTCCAACATTAAAAAGATCAAGTGAAAAATATCACAACAAGAATCAAATGAATATTAAACTACATCCATGTATGACCACAAAAAAAATCACGTGGTCACTTGCAGGGAAGTAGTGAATTTTTTCCGCTCGGGAACTTTCTGTGAATTTTGTTGAATTTTGTTGAATTTAATGGTTGTTTTTAGCGAAAAAACAGCCGGAAACATAGTTTCACAACTAAGGTATTTGTTACTGATAGTTTTGTAGCAATTAATTATTTAAACCGTGTACTTTGAAAGTGTTTTCTATTTTGGCCATTGAGTCAGTGATTAGTTCTCAGTTCTCAACACGAAGTCGCTAACAATGGCACAAAACTCGATGAGTGAAACCTCGGAAATATTACACGAAAGCCTAACAATTATTAACGGTGGCAGTCCGAACACTCGTGGTACGAAAGAAGACAGACAGGAGCTACAACACATTTTGGACTTGTTGGAAAAAATGGACAAAAAACTTAACAAAATAGACAACTTGGAATCCAGGCTGACTAAAATAGAGGGTATCTTTAAACGCCTTGACGTCGTGGAAAACAAAGTGACAAAATGTGAGACATCAGTCTGTGAATTAGAAAGAGAAATGAAGGAAGTGCGGAAAATTCATACAGAGATGGATAAGGACATGAGCGGTTTAAGCAACCTGTTTGATGGTGCGGCAAAAGAGATGAAGGAAATACAGAAAGAAGTAAAAGGAGAAACAAAAAACATGAAGAAGGATGTGACGGATGTGAAAACGAAATTAAATTCAAATAGTGGTTCGATATGCCGTATCAACGCCGAGCTGGAAGAGGTACGTGACGAGCTAAAGGAGGATATGCTGGATCTTCGATGCCGTTCCATGAGAGACAACTTACTCTTCTGTGGCATACCGGAAGAAGAAGCAGAGGATTGTGAGGAAACGGTGAGAAGGTTCATGTGCGACAAGATGCGTGTCCGGAAAGATATTAATTTCGAAAGAGTGCACAGAATTGGACGAAAACCTTCTAGCCCAAATACGCGACCACGCAATATCGTCGCCAAATTCTCGCACTTTAAGGACAGAGAGTTGGTGAGAAAGCAGGCTCCAAAAACTCTGAAGGGGACCAACTTCTTTGTTCAGGAACAGTTTCCTGTCGAAATCGACCAGCGCAGAAGAGCCCTGTTTCCAGTGATGCGGGAAGCGCGCAGACGGAACCAGAGAGTACGGTTGATGCGGGACAGACTTTTTATCGACGGAATCGAGTATACACCGAGCGAAGGACGCGACCAACCCGCGCATCAACCCACTGTGTCGCCTAGCCACCGCCAGGATCGCAAACGCCCGAGGGTAGGATCCAGTTAGGACAGACAAGAGGGCCAGGGACCAACGTGTACAGAGAGTGAGTTTAAGTTAAAGTTGCTTAGTTGGAACATTAATGGGGGACTCGAGAAAAAACTTAACGACCCTGCTTTTTTAAACTTTATATGTACATACGATGTTATATTTTTGTCTGAATGTTGGATAGAGAATGAATTTGATTTCAATGTACCGGGGTTTACATGTAGATTCATACCAAGATCACTTTCTAGATCTAAACAAGGAGGTGGGATGGCCTTATGTATAAGGGATGAGTTTCGGAAACATATTACAATAACTGATGTTATTTTCGACACAATTTGCTGGCTAAAGATTAACGGTGATGTAATAGAGTCTAATGAATGTTTATACATATGTTGTATCTATATTCCGCCGGATAAATCCTCATTTTTCAAACAATATAACTGTGATATTTTTTATGAATTAGAGAATCAAATTGCTAAATACTCCGAGAAAGGTAAAGTAATTATTGTCGGAGACTTGAATAGCAGGTGCTCGGTGTTAAATGATTATATTGAATGTGATAATGTACATGAACAAATCTCTGATTTTATATCACCTATCTGTAATTACAAGGAGGACGATAGATTAATTGATCGTGTGTGTTCAGACAAAGCAGTGAATGCCTATGGGCTTAAGTTGATTCAGATGTGTATTGAAAGTGGGTTACGAATTCTAAATGGCAGACATGTAGATAATATGGCTAACGATTTTACATATTGTGGTGCCAATGGATGTAGTGTTATTGATTATGTATTGAGCACACCTGACATATTTAGTTACTTTTATAAGTTCATAGTTTGTAATTTTAACACTTACTCTGATCACGCACCATTGCACATCGAACTAAGAACGGGTATAAACATAGCATTGAATCAGTCAGAAGGGAATTCATTCAGTAGTCATGATCACGTAAGATATCGCTGGAAGGAAGATTTAGTAAATGATAGTAAATTGTCACTGCAGCAAAATGTGTATAGATTAGAGGAATGTTTAGTACAGAATGATTTATCTAGTAATACAGGGTTAGAAAACGGTGTCAAAACTTTTGTAAATGAATTGTCTTTTCTTATGTCTGACTTTCATAAGGTGTCCAGTCCTCGTCATGTCAATAAGAGTAGTAGACAAATAGATAATGTTGAACCTAGACATGACCGACCATGGTTTACTGCTGAATGTAAGCGATTATATGATATTTATCGTAAAGCGCTAGCTGACTTTAACAAAAGTAAATCTTTAGAAAATCATGAATTATTAAAATCAAGTAAAAGGCAATATAAAATATTGGAACGCAGAATCAAGAGAAAATATCTTAATGAAGAGGGCAATTTATTAGAAACAATAAGGAAATCTAATCCTAAAGTATTTTTTTCGAAATTTAGTAGGAGAAAAGTTAACAAAGTAAATGTTTCACTTGTAGATTTACACAATCATTTCAAATCCCTTTCTTGTATTGATCATACAGCTGTGGGAAATGACATGGTCGTAGGTGAAAAAGAAGTAATTTTTGAAGAATTAGAAAGTGACATATCTTTGAATGAAATTGAAGATGCTATAAAGACTTTAAAACCAGGTAAAAGTCATGGACTGGATGGTATAATTAATGAATATTTCATTGAATTCAAGGATATTTTGGTACCTTTTGTACACACAATTTTTAATGCTATGTTTACATCAGGTCATTTTCCACATATACTGTGTGAGTCTCTCATTGTACCAATATATAAAAAGGGTGGGACAACTGATCCTGCCAATTATAGAGGTATTAGTTTAATTAGTTGTATGACAAAACTTTTTACTTCAATTTTGAATAAGAGATTTATGTCATGGGCCGAGAGAAATGATGTTATTACAGACGCACAGTTCGGGTTTAGACCATTTCATAGTACTGTTGATGCCATTTTTGCATTACAAACAATTGTGAACAAATATCTCTCTAAAAAATGTAGATTGTATTGCGGCTTCGTAGATTTCAAGCGTGCCTTTGACACAGTGGATAGGGTTAAAATGTGGAATAAAATTTCAATGTATGGAATCAGAGGTAAACCTCTGAAGATTTTACGTTCACTTTATAATAATATTAAGTCTTGTGTTTTATTAGATGGTAAGTTATCAGATTTTTGTGTGAATAATCTTGGTGTTTTACAAGGGGAAATAATTTCCCCTCTCCTTTTTTCCCTTTATGTCAATGATTGCGAAATGGAATTTTTAAGCAATGGAAATACTCCAATTGAATTACAAGAGCTATCCTTATTTTTACTGATGTACGCAGACGACATGGTTATTTTTGCTCAGTCTGCTGCTGACTTACAGTCAATGTTGAATACTTTAGAAAATTATACAGAGAAATGGTCGTTAACGGTTAATGTAAACAAAACAAAAATAATGGTTTTTAGAAATGGGGGAATTTTGCGAACAGAAGATGTGTGGTTTTATAAGTGTGAACAAATTGAAGTAGTGAACAGTTTTTGTTATCTAGGACTTTTGTTGAATTACAATGGCAAATTTCATGTTACGCAGAAACAATTGTCATTACAATGTATGAAGGCGCTTTTTGCACTGAAAAGGAAATGTTGTAATATGAGTCTTAATTTTACTACGCTTTTGTCCCTTTTTGACACTTATGTAGGAAGCATTGCTTACTACGGTTGTGAAGTCTGGGGCTTTCATTCTGCCCCAGATATAGAAAAAATTCATCTTAATTATTGTAAAAACATACTTAATGTTAAAAGGGGCACATCTAATGCAGTTATTTATTGTGAATTGGGCAGAATGCCTCTGCAATGTATCAGAAAAATACGTATTTTAAGATATTGGATGAAACTTTTATCATCAAGAAATTGCATTTTGAATTCATGTTATGTTAATATGTATAATGAAACTTTAGGTAAAAACAAATGTAAAAACTGGGCTGCAGAGATCAAGAATATGTTAACAAGTATTGGGCTAATGAACTTATGGGAAAACCAATTTTTTGAAAAGCCAGAAATTATTTTAACGATCGCCAAGCAACGTATTTTTGATAATTTTAAACCGTCTTTACTAGCTGACATAAATGCCTCCTCATTTTAGAGTTAAAATTCAATACATTTAAACGAGGCAGAGGGCTGTGGAAATTCAACAATTCTTTATTAATTGACAAAACTTACATTCAAAAAGTCAAAGACACAATACAACAAGTGCATAACCAATATAAAGGTACTTCCTCTGAATCCATTGAGGACCACAATTTCCTGGAAGTTCTGCTCATGGAAATTAGAGGTGTCACAATTTCATACTCTTCTTTTAAGAAAAAACAAAGGGACAAGCAAGAGAGGTCCTTGTTAGAAGATATAGAAAAATTGGAATCAAATCCTCATGTTAATATTGATCTTGTTAGTGAAAAAAAATTGGAACTAGAAGGTCTTAGGAAAGAAAAATTACAGGGACATGTTATAAGGTCACGTGCCAAATGGGTAGAAGAAGGTGAAAAACCTACTAAATATTTCTGCAGCCTGGAATCTCGAAATTTTTTAAATAAAACTATTAAGAAGGTGGAGATGGATGAAAACAATACTATTTATGATCAGTCTGAAATTTTACAACAGGTAAAGATTTTTTTACAAAAGTTTGTATACTTGTAGAGACTCTGAACACATTGATATAAATCTTACAGATGTATTAAATCCCCTACATTTTCAGAGGCTCGATAGAAAGACTTCAGATTCCCTTGAGGGTAATATCACAGAAAAAGAAATTTCCTTAGTTTTAAAAAATATGAAAAATAACAAATCTCCAGGAAGCGATGGATTCACTGTTGAGTTCTTTAAATTTTTTTGGAGAGATCTAAAGTTGTACATTGTATCAGCTATAAATTGTATATTTAGCAAACAAGAGCTTCCCATTACTCAAAGGCTCGGAATTATATCCTGTTTACCCAAGGGTGATAAGCCAAGACAATTTTTAAAAAATTGGCGCCCAATTACCTTGCTAAATGTCATGTATAAACTTATCTCAGGGTGCATTAGTTATAGAATAAAATCTACCCTTGATTATCTTATTTCAGAAACACAGTCTGGTTTTATGAAAGGCAGATACATAGGTGAAAACACAAGGTTTGTATATGACCTTATGGCATATACAGAGTCATTAAAAATTCCTGGCTTACTTATTCTCATAGATTTTGAAAAGGCATTTGATTCTATTGCATGGGAGTTTATTTACAAAGTTTTGCATTTTTGGGGGTTTGGAAAAAATATAATTAGCTGGGTTAAGATCTTAAATACAAACTTTAAAGCAGCTATTTTGCAATGTGGACATCTGTCTGATCAATTTGACATACAGAGAGGTTGCAGACAAGGAGATCCGATTGCTCCATATTTATTTTTACTCTGTGCAGAGATCCTAGCCATACTTATCAAACAGAATACAAACATTAAGGGTATCATAGTTAATGGTAAAGAACACAAGATAACTCAATATGCAGATGATACAACACTGACACTTGATGGTTCACCAGAGTCTCTTTTTCATTCTCTAGATACATTAGAGTTTTTCTCAAAATTTTCGGGATTAAAAATCAACAGCTCAAAAACCAAGGTGGTTTGGATAGGCTCGAGAAAGTTCTCAGATCAGGTTTTTCACCATACCCGATGGAAACTCAATTGGGGTAGTACAACTTTTAATCTGTTAGGGATAGAATTCTGTGTAGAGTTAGATAAAATTACTGAATTAAATTACAATATACAACTGCCAAAAATTCTTTCACTGATTCAACAATGGAACAGAAGGGTTCTAACTCCTGTTGGTAGAGTAACCGTGGCCAAGACTTTAATTTTGCCGAAATTGAATCATCTATTTATTTCACTACCCACACCTGATAAAGCATTTTTATCCTCATTGAATACAGCAATATTTAATTTTATATGGAAATCTAAAGGTGATAAAGTAAAAAGAAAGATAGTTACTCAAGATTACACAAAAGGTGGTTTAAAAATGCTGGATGTCCATAATTTTGTTTCTTCTCTCAAATGCTCATGGATTAAAAGGTTAACTCTCAAACACAAACCATGGATGGATATTTTTTTTGCAATTAACGGCAAAAATGTTACTATGAAAATGTTAGAGTTTGGGGATGATTTTATAAGAAAGATGATTAAACAAAATAATGTTTTTTGGCAAGATGTTTTTCAATCATGGCACCAGGTAGTGAACATGTTAAACAAACAGCCTGGTTATATTAAGAAAAATATTATCAATGTTCCAATATGGCACAACTCTTGTATTACAGTTGCCAATAAATCTTTCTTTATTAATGTATTGTACCAACATGGTGTAAAGTTAGTTGGAGATTTCTTATCTGCAAATGGAGCTTTTTGACATACGATAATTTTTTACATATGTTTAACTTGCCTGATATATATGTCATGCAATACAACAGTATTATTAGCGCTATTTCAAAGTTTTTAAAATCAGTGTTTGTTGAAAGAGTAAATATTGAAAAAAATTGTACTCCTTTTTTACCAATGTATTTTGAAGTGATTTTATTGAATGAAAAATGTACCAAGGCAATTTATAAAATTTTGAACTATACTGCAGCGGTTCCAACTGCAATATCAAGATGGAATAATGAATTACCACTTGAACAAAATTTGTGCATACAAGACTGTTTCAAAATATGTTTTATGACAACTAATGATACATCTGTTCAATGGCTACAATACAGAGTTCTACACAGAATTCTTCCTGTTAACTATTATTTAAAAAAAATCAAGATCATTACAAATGATTGTTGTACTTTTTGTAAAGAAGAAATAGAAACAATACAACATGTATTCTTTAGTTGTACTAATGTTTTACCATTGTGGAATGATCTTAGTATGTCTATATATAGAAAAACAACAAAGAGGGTTGGATTCAATGTTATCAATATACTATTTGGAGAAAATTCTCTAAGTGTAGACAATAAACCTGTGAACTTCATAATTTTATATACAAAACAATTCATATATATATGTTTGAAGCAGAATAAGATTCCAAACTATGTTGATCTATTATATTATTTGAGTTTTAAATACAAGATAGAGAAATATGCATCGGTTCAAAAATTTCAACTTAGGAAATTTGAAAAATGTTGGTCACAGTGGGAAGATCTCTTTTGTTTATAATTGTATACCTATATTTTACAGAGGTGGAATTTGCTACGAATATTATTATTTCATTTATTATTTTTATTAACCATTTAATATACAACCTCAGGTTCATTTAATTTTGAATTTTGAATGAGTGTATGAATGAAAGTGGTATGAAAGAGTGATTATAATATTTAAAAAAGAAGTTGACATCAGTTTAATAGTAATTATGTATGTTTGAATTTGAAAAATGCAAATAAAAAAAAAATGCCTCTTCCAAATGTACAATCTATAGATATTTAGTTGATCATTGTACCTTGCAGTCATATCTAACAAAAAGAATTCCTTTACAATATAAGAAACTTATATGTAAATTAAGATTATCATCCCATTGTCTTACCATCGAAACTGGCAGATATAACAATGTTCCATTACAAAGACGTTTATGTCCTCTATGTACTTTAGATATAGAAGATGAATATCATTTTATATTGAAATGTCCCTATTACTGTAACTTAAGAGAAAAATTCCTTAAGAAGTTTTATTATATTAAACCCTCTGTCTTTAAATTAATTCTATTATTGTCAACACAAAATGTAAAGGATTTGTGCAATTTAGGTAAATATATTAAGAATGCTTTTGTAATCAGAAAACTTCATGTATAAACTTGCCTTTTTCAAGTGACCAGTATATGTATTATAACATGTGTATATTAATTGTATATGTCTATGAGCTGTACAGCTGTTGACTAATAAACAATACAATACAGTTCTTTCAACATGGCGGACCTTTTCTTGAACTATAATATTGGGTCCTACCTCTAAATTAAAAGTCATCGGGTAAAAATACTGTGAATTGTATTTACATACAGCATTTCAATGGGGTGGACCTTTTCTGTACAATGATATTGTATCCTACCCCCTAAATAAAAGTGTAATTTAGATGAACATCAAAACTTGTTCAATATGTAATAACTACTTGTACTTAATTCATTGTTTAACTACAGGTGTTAACAAGTTTTTCTCAACGTGTGGACCTTTTCTTGAGCCTTAATATTAGATCCTACTCCTGAATTAAAAAAATCCTCGGGGTAAATCAAAGTAAGAATCAATAGGCATATTGATTATCTGCATCCAGTATTTCAACGGCGGGCGGATCTTTTCTTGAGCCATAGTATTGGGTCCTACTCCTAAATTAAAAGATCCTCGGGGTAAATCAAAGCAGGCACGTAGCATCGTTTTTGAAAGGGGGGGCAGACTCATCAAAACAATCTTGATAAGCAAACGAAAAAAAGGGGAAGTTTGAATTTTCTGAAATCTTCAAAATCCTAATCCGTGAGTGGGGAGGGGGGGGGGGGGGCTGGCTGGCTGGCTGGCGTGTTATAACTTCAAGTTCACTCATAATTTCCTTATTTTCACGCCAATTTTATATACATACTCCCAAAAAAGTGGGGGGGGGGGACTCCATGGTAATTCAATTTTTTATATGTAAATTTAAGAAAATTAGTTTCTGCGAGAAAATTAGACCCCCCCCTTCCTCCCCGCTACGTGCCTGCAAAGCAAGAGTCTAGTATATGAATATTGATTATTTACATCCAGTATTTCAACAAGCGGATCTTTTCTTGAGTCATAATATCAAATCCTACTCCTAAATTAAAAGATCCTATTTTTCCATCGGGGCAGATCTCATCTAGTGATGTGAAATTAGGCCCCTTTCTAATATGGAAGTCAGGAGAGAGAGAGAGAGAGAGAGAGAGAGAGAGAGAGAGAGAGAGAGAGAGAGACTTAATAAATTATACCAATACAAGCCTGCTTTTCTTAGACACTATCTTTTTTAGTAAGGACGTCAATCTTTTACTCCAAGGGGATACATATTTTTCTTAAATTAGCAAGGATGTTATTTTTTAGGCAGTTTACAAAAAGATTTATATTTCCGCATAAAAACACTTTGTAACATATCACAGGTTATATACCTTGCTTCTTATATTTCTCCCTCAACGCAATTTTTGTAAGTACGCTGTTAGTTCAACTTTAAATTTTCATATATGAGAAATCCTAACTTGGACATACCAAAATTTGAAATTTGTAGAATTTATCGATGGAAACGGATTTATCTATTCAGTGTTTACTCGTTTCCAAATCCTGCATTATCATGCATTATTATATACATGTAAAAATATTGGACATTGTAAATAGAGGAATATGGAATCAATCTTTGAGAATATTGAGGTGATCAAATACGATCGGGAATAAACACTTTACTTTTTTTTTTAAACAAAATTGCATGTATATTTTGAGAAAAAAAACACAGAGAGAGAGAGAGAGAGAGAGAGAGAGAGAGAGAGAGAGAGAGAGAGAGAGAGAGAGATTATTACCACACTATCAGACTTTCATTACTTTTAAAGTCATGAAAGTGGTCTACTGAATAGAACACTCAGAATTCGAAGAAAATGTATAATTATATTGTAATATTTATTGTGTGGAAGATGAATTTTCTATTGGTGTGTCATTTGTATGATCTTTTTCATAAAAAATATATCAAACCATATTGTTGGAGAAAATCTTATATGTTATATGTACATGAATACGGATGGGCTGTTAAGCCCAAAGTGAATAAAGAAAGAATGAATAAACACTACATGTACCTGTGGTCAATCAAAACATGCTTTTTGATAATAGGTACGGCTGATTCTCCGAACGCCTACTGCCCAATTATCATTATACAATTAAACTGGGCAATTATGAGGCCTTCTAAAGGGGCACAGGTAGACTTTACCTCTGAGGTAAAGTCTACCTGTGATTCCTTGAATGAAAAATAATATAACAGTTTGTCATTTTTGAATGTCGTTATAATTAAAATTATTGCATAAATAAAAAGAAAACATTGACTAAATTTTAATATATTTATTTTAATTTATTAGCACTACATATTATTTAAAAAAATAAAATAATGTTTTAAAATTGCATTACATTTTATACACAATTGTCTTTTTTTGGACACATAGCACTGTTTTAAAACACTCATAAATACATGGTTGTCTAAAAATAAATAACAATTCAAAATGACATAAAGTTTTAAAAGTATAATTCATACCAGTATATATACAATATTTACAAAGTAATTTGGGAACGGAGTCTGTCTTAATGTCCTTTCACTTTCACTGTCACTATGTCAATGTCCTAAATGAAGAAGTTCCGATGCTGAATCTGCGTAGGTCATAAGGTCGATGATCCCGTCTTGGTATCGCTCCTTCAGGGTCTGCAGTCTCCTCTTGATGGTCGCGTACTTCTTTGTCGGTTGCCGAATGGTTCCTCCTGCTTGTTTCTGGATTTGAAGAATTTCTTTGCTGTTCTGGATGTCCTTGAATATCTTGATGACAGTGTAGATGTTTGGGTTCGCGTGTAGGGCCATCCTCTTCAGCTTCCCATGCCATGCTTCTAGGTTGTTATTGGTCCGTGGTCCATTGGTTCCGAAGTGATTCCAAAGAAGTCTGTCACCATTCACCCACTGTTCTGTCACATAGTCTGTAAAGGTCTCTGTCACTTCCGTCAGGTCGGCTTCATCGCGGTCTTCCAGGGCTTGGAACCACACGTCTTCGATGCTGTCTAGAGGAACTAGGAGTAGGACGGCTGCTCTTCTTATCAGTTTCTTCACGTTGTCATCTTCTCTGTAGGGGATCTGTAAACCTGTGATCTGTACATGTGTCTTCTAATTAACTTCCTTTTGTTTTTTCACGCCCTTATAGTTACCACAGTTACGTATGTTCACTATATTGTCAACGTACATGTATATCGCTTTTGTTCAGGTAATCCATATACATGTATGCGGCCTCTTATCATTTATCATACACTAAATAAATGTTAAATCTACCTAGAGACGTATAAATTAATAGTATATAATCATACGTTCCTGACCTACTGAAATTTAAACAAAGCACGAGCTAAAAAGACAATCTAAGTTGTGTAGAACACTACAGCGGAGACATTTTTTCTTTCACAGTTCAGGGGTGTATTCTGATTAGCACAGGTGTGAATGCCTGCAGGGCTTCTTTTACCCGTGTTCACCTGTCGTAAAACATATACACCGGAAGAGATTTAAAAACAAAGGGACTTAATAGTGTGTGCAAATTATTGTCAAAATATTCCTGGTTTTCTTTTCTTCAGATTCTTATACAATTGGTCAAAATCTAACCCGCTATCAATATTTAATATTCCAAAAGTAATTTAATTAGTAATACGGTCATACATGTACGATACACAAATGTCCGATTGGATTACATAAACAAAGACATCTTTAAGATACATGTACATGAGCAAAAAGAAGAAATACTTTAAGAGAACTTTTAATAAGTGCATGACTACGGGTAGGACCTTTTCTTATAGGGGAAAGTCGGACCCGAAAAGGGGCTCTATTAGCAAAGATAGATATTGAAAACGCATATAAACAAATCCCTATCCATCCTAGCGATTTTGAACTTCTGGGTTTCATGATAAATAATCAGTATTACTATGACAAAACACTTCCATTTGGCTTAAGCTATTCCTGCAATCTCTTTGAGAAATTTAGTACAGCACTTCAGTGGATTCTAACTACAAAATTTGGGGTACAACATTGTGTCCACATGTTAGATGATTTTCTTTTTATTGGCACACCTTCTTCCCCTGAGTGTTACAGTTCTTTGCTTGCTTTCTATGTTTTAGCAAAGGATATAGGTCTGCCAATTAAATCGGAGAAAACTGTGTACCCTACTACTATTTTGACTTTTTTGGGACTTGAGTTAGACACTGTGCAATTTCAAGTTAGATTACCCAATGATAAGCTTATTCAGTTGCAATCAGAGATCAAAAAATTTCAAAACAGACATTCTGTTACATTACAGGAACTACAGTCCCTTATTGGAATGTTAAATTATGCGTGTTGTGTAGTGCCTCCTGGGCGTACTTTTTTAAGGAGACTCATTAACTTGACAATAGGTCTTAAAAAGCCTCATCATCATCGCAACCTCAATTTGGAGGCAAAGGCAGATTTAAAAGCTTGGCAGGTTTTCTTAGAAAGCTTTAATGGCAAAGCCTTCTTCCCATCACACATTGTTCATTCAACGTCCTCCCTGCATTTATTTACGGATGCAAGCAATCTAGGTTTTGGGGGTATTTTTGGTACAAAATGGTTCTCAGAAAAATTTGCACAAGAGTGGTTATCTTGCCATATTTCAGTTCGTGAATTTTTACCCATTGTGATAGCATTTGAACTTTGGGGGTCTTGTCTAGCTAATTCCACCGTTGTTATTCATTCGGATAACTCTGCAGTTGTTCATGTTATCAATAAAACCACATCCAAAGATACCAGGCTTATGCAACTCATGCGAAGACTAATGATTTTGTCGTTGTCACATAATATCCATTTTCAAGCACAACATATTCCTGGAGTTGCAAATACAGCAGCTGATTTACTTTCTCGGTTGCAGGTTCCACAATTCCTCATCAGATTTCCAAATATGGACAAAACACCTACACTGGTTCCAGCCTCTCATGTCAAGATCTGACTAAGACAGTTGATGTACTCATTCGCAATTCCCTTTCCAAGTCTACAGTTTCAGCTTACAAGGCAACATATCTAAATTATCAAAACTTTGTGATTCAATTTTTTGGCCCGACTGAGCAGCCACTGCCCCCTTCTTTAAAACATTTAACAGCTTTTATAGCTCATTGTTACATCAAAGGATTAGCGGCATCAACAACTCGTACTTTTATCTCATCACTCAGTTTTATTTTTCAGTTAGGAAATTACCAGGATATTTCTCAAACATTTTTAATAAAGAAAATGTTAAAAGGTTTTCATAAATCCAAACCAACAACTGATCCGCGCTTGCCAATCACTCCAGAAATTTTAAGCTCACTTTTGCAGTCTTTGGAACACACAACCTCTTCCTTTTTTACCAAACTGCTTCTTAAAGCTATGTTTATTTTAGCTTTCTGTGCATTCCTTCGCATTGGGGAAATTACCAAAACACCTAATCCTACACAACATTTCCTTCTATTTGGTAATGTTTTTACAGGTTTAGATGAACATCAAAATGGTTATGTGGAAATTAACATTCCCCACTTTAAACATGCAAAATCTAACACTACTACCCTTCGTCTACATCAAAACAAAAATAACCCATGTTTTTGTCCTTACCAATCAATGCATAATTATCTCAAAGTTAGGAAACACGCTTCTCCATCTGACCCCCTATTTTCTTTCATGGATAATACGCCTATCTCTAAACAATACTTTACACAACAACTTCGTCTTGCCCTTTCATTTTGCAATTTTGATCTTAACCGTTACCAATCACATAGTTTTCGCATTGGAGCAGCAACAACTGCAGCCGCGAGAGGATTCTCAGAGCTGCAAATTCAAACAATGGGTAGATGGAACTCCAATGCTTTCAGGAAATATATCCGTATTCCTGCATTACAATTTTAAAACTCTTTTCTGTGTGCTGTTCAGTCAGGGGCTGATAGTACTATTTTCAATGTAATTTGACATTTCTGTGTGTATCCAATCAGACAGGGGCTGTTGGTTACTATTTTCATTTAACAATGATGTTTTAATGTTGAGATATATATGTTACGTGTTCAAATAACCATTCAGACAGGGGCTGATGGTTACCATTTTATTTGTCATATTTTTTTTTTTTTTTTTTTTTTTTTTTTATGGGGCGTTGACAAGATAGACACTATTTGATTTGTGATGTTGGCAAGGTATTCATCAAATATCGCCTACCTTGTTAAGGTGGGGTTAACGCCCCCTTTTTCTCCAGATATGCATTATTCTTGAGACTCAGTTAATTTTGGCTAGATATTTTTTAGGTCGATTATGCCGAAATTGTATTCTAGTCTTTAGATACAACTTATTGTTGCTCTCAGGCACAAACTTGACTTTTTATGATCTGTCTCCTTTCTTTTGATATTTATGTACATACATGTAACTTATTTTACTTTGTACATGTTTTTTATTGTGCCTTTTGTTCATTGTCATTTATTGCATCATTCAATAAATGACCATTTCTATTCTCTAAAGAGGAGTTATGTTTTATATCGATGGTGGTGGTAAGGCAAGCAGACATAAAAACAATTTATGTACAATAAATGGTTTATGTATGTTGCCAGTTGGTAATGTGGGGATTTTTCCCCATTTAGTGATATTCTTATCTGGCAATTTGCATACATTGTGACTGCGCATGCGCACTTTTTTCCTGAACTCCAGTCATGGAGAAAACTTGCTGTCTGCCACCACCCACCCCTCCTCCATATTGTATCTAGTCATGTTAATGTTTTATTGTTGCCTTCTAGGGGTTAACGCCCCCTTTTTCTCCAGATATGCATTATTCTTGAGACTCAGTTAATTTTGGCTAGATATTTTTTAGGTCGATTATGCCGAAATTGTATTCTAGTCTTTAGATACAACTTATTGTTGCTCTCAGGCACAAACTTGACTTTTTATGATCTGTCTCCTTTCTTTTGATATTTATGTACATACATGTAACTTATTTTACTTTGTACATGTTTTTTATTGTGCCTTTTGTTCATTGTCATTTATTGCATCATTCAATAAATGACCATTTCTATTCTCTAAAGAGGAGTTATGTTTTATATCGATGGTGGTGGTAAGGCAAGCAGACATAAATGTTAACATTAAAGGTCCGGCCGGACCATTTTACAGGGCGGACCTTAAATTATACGACACCGGTCACACACGAATGCATTAAATTGCTCTGTGTTCGACTTAAGGTATCACACCGGTAATCGGCCAATCAATTGTAGTTCCATATATACCTCAGAATTATTTTTTCCCTTGACTGCATTTTTACATTTTCCTTTACTTAGTTTTAAAAATGTTTGTACCACTGAGTAGGATATTTCATGTATTTTGTTAGGTGATGATCTTTTTTCACAGGGACTACTTCTTTAAGGGCACATGCAGCAGCTTCCTGGGGAGTGTGCAGTCTGTTTACATACAAATGGAAAACACGTGGTTTTGAGGGTAGACCTGTTTGGAGCTAGATATTTTGAGAAAATGCAGTATCGCTTGCCCTTTTTATGGTGTTAGCTGATGAGATAGGTAACAAATAACATTTCCTCCGAATATTTTGTCATGAAAAATACAAGCTGATTTTTAAGAATTTTTTCCCCTCTATAGTGCTATATAGTGAAAACAATTACTGGTGTGATACCTTGAAGGGCTGTGTGTCAAATTGAAAAAATGTATGCAGGTGCCAGTTTTCAGTATTTTATGTAAAATCTTGTTAACAGAAATTAGTTTCTGTAGTCTGAAGATAGAAAAATGCTTTTAAAATTTTGTAATGAAAAAAATATGAAAAATGATGGTTTTTGGTGTGGAGAACATGTAATTTTTAATATGTAATAATAAAAACCTTTGGAAATGGATGATATGAAGTCACTGGAGCTTAGAATATTGGTTTCTGTGTTCTAGATGCTGTAAAAGTGTGCAGATCAGTTGTCGCAGTCATATATGATGCCCTCAGACTTTGTCGTAAGAGTACGCAGCGACTAGTTTTTCATCGAAAGACCAATTTTGAGTTTACGTGCAAGTCTCAGAATTAAGCGACAAGTGCGAATCATTGCGAAGAAGAACATGAACAGTCTATCGAAGGATTATTTTGAAAAAACTTTAATTTCTTTGATTTCTGCTCACCTTATGTGAGATTTAATTTCATTTCCTACATAGTCATGATTCAAGAAATGAAGGGATTTGGACAAATATGTGCTATGTTTATGTTTATTTTACATTGAATTATCCATTTGTAATAGTTTAAGGCAAAAACATGCTTTAACACCATTTACAAGATCACACAGATGCATATTTTTTGTAGAAAAGAGGTTTCATGCATTAAGTTGAGAAGGTCATTATGAGTCAAGTATACATAATATCATCATGATTGAATCTAGGAGCTTTTCATGGTTTTTATCCTTAAAAACTGATGAATTTCAGTTAACCGGGAAATGTTTTTATGCATTATAGCCAAAAAATCAGTTTCTTCCCACATTTTAAGGGGAGTTCCTTATTTACAAAATACAAATACTGACATTTGTGTTTGAATGACCTAAGATATTGAAATATTAGTCATTGTTAAAATGTTTAGAAGGAGATATTACTATTTTTTACATGGTAACCTCAGCCCACCTGTCCTAATCTAAGTAATGAAAATCAAAATTTGAATGGAATCATATCATGTAATATGTATGGGTACAATATAGATGCCCCACCCATATCCACAACTAGGGGGGTTGGTATGATTCTTATTCTAGTATTGTGATATGGCATGCACTTATGTGATTTCTCTTGTAAATATGCATCAGAAATGCATTGCCTTATTGAATTACTCCATGTTTATGCTTATTGCTCTTGCTGTTAGTTATCTAAGATGTGTCAATCATCATTGATCAGTAATTCTCTTCAAATTCGAAAGACTATAGGGATGGCCTGATGAGGGGTATAATTAAGTGTGTCCAATTGAAATTTCATGGCTACTTTTGCTCTACAGATAGAATGTTACATAAATCACAGAATGAAGTTGCATCCCAGTTGTTTCTTTTACATTTCTTATCATCAAAGCAAGATTTATGGTTGTCAGAGCAGATCTGAGCTCCATTACATGCTGATATCATTTGGGCTGTCCTGTGTTACCATGCTGCTTTTAGATAAAAGTGAGTATGGCAGTGTGTAGACAAGTAAACAGGCTTTACCTGATATATAAATTTACCAGATACAGATTTCATTTTTTACCTGATAATTCACAATATAGTTATGAAATGTGTGAACAATAGGGGTAAATTTCTTCTTTGTTATGCAATGATTGCATAATGAAGTGACTCTAATGGAATATTTTTATTTTGATGTAAAGAAAAATGTATATGCTCTGATTTGGTACCAAGATGATTCTGTATCTTGTTGTTTTAAGGATAAAAATTGGCTTCAGGTCATGCATGGTGTGAGGCTCCAAATGTGTTTCATCTGTGCTATTTTCTTCAGTCTGAGTAAGGGAGATAAATCCTCAATAGCTAAAGAAATATTGGGAGCT
Organism: Magallana gigas; assembly: GCF_963853765.1. Taxonomy (NCBI): domain Eukaryota; kingdom Metazoa; phylum Mollusca; class Bivalvia; order Ostreida; family Ostreidae; genus Magallana; species Magallana gigas. Next base: position 8,533,107 of record NC_088857.1, read on the forward strand.
TGGTGACAGGGTTTTAGGGATTTGGTGACAGTTGATTGGGAATTCTCAGGTGCAAATTTGAAAGGGATCTGACATCTTTAGAGTCTCTTCAAGTAAAGACATTGCTGTGGATTGATACATGTACGGTGTTGTTTTTTTTTTAAATTTGTGTTATGGGAATTGACTTGGTCCTCATTTTTCTGATATCAATAAATCAGGTAAAGACCAGTGCTGTATTATCATTAAGAAGGCATTATGATTGCTTTATCTGACCATGAATGATAGATTTCACTAATGTCGTCCCTGTACATGCGAATGTTGACAATGTATTACTATTCTTAACATAATCATCTGAATATTTTGAGATCCTTTGTTTATTCATTAAACATGAATTTGTAAAGCCTTGAATATCGACCTGTTTATTTTATTGTTGTTAAGGAATAGTCTTGCCATACACATTGTATTTGCATTGAATGAAATAATAACATATCGGATATATAGCTACACGTGTCATATCGGCGGGTTAGGTGAGAACGATTACAGCTGATATATTCATGTCATGAGCTTGTAAAGCAGCGAAGTCAGCGCTTTAAAAAAAAACCTATAATCTTGTCACACCGTGCTTTTTAGTATCACGTTTTCATTCATATTGCTGACAAGGTGTGCAAGGTGTGAAATTTATGGATTTTACACTTTTTATAGATTTTTTTTTTGAACATTTCAAATATTTAAATGCTTCTATGTATTTTAAATTTATACATGTATTTTTTTTTAGTTCAGATGTCAAATAATAAGTCCAAATTACAATGATCTGAAATATGACATCAAATGTTAAACTTTAAGCTGAGAGGTCCAATATGTACTATGGGAAACAATCTCGCGTAATATACGTGCATGCTATTCTGTATATTTTTAGCATGTTCTGGTTTGCAATTACATGTATATACAAAAGTTTTAGGTATATTTTTCTGCATCAGTTGCCCTTTTACGTAAATGTTGTTTTCATAAATAAGAATTTAAATTTTCGATCAAGTCACTTATTTTATTAAGCTATTCTGGGTTATTGCACAACATTTTCTTGATATCTGTATGTATGTAGGATCCAAAGAAATAAAGATACATGTAAATAATTTTAATAGAATGATAACTTGCGAGTTTTTGTTGCCCGCCTCACGTCCCTAAAGTATCTAAAACTTAATATAGGTAAATTATTTCTTGTTAAAAAAAAATCTTAAAGATGAATTTCTTTGAATATGAAAAATACATGTACAATCCCCGAAAAAATGCGCACTAAATGTGCACTTAATTTCAGTGAAAAATATTACTCCAAAAGAAAGTTATGAAATAGATCGATCATATCTATGATATTAATGCACAAAATTGGTGCACAAAACTTAGCTACTTTATCGGTTATTTTATGTTCCACGCTTGAAAAAAAAACAGACCATGAAAACTGGAGAAACTAAACACTGAAAGGAAAAAAAAGGAAAAAAATGATTATTATTACTGAAAGAACACTGTAATTCATTAATTTGCACAATCATTTTTATAACATATTTTGCATTATCATGAATAAACCCTTAAGCAAGTGTAAGCGATCGATATTAATCCCCAAAGATCGTGAAGTCATGCATAGATTTAGATGTTGATGTTCCATTGAAAATGTTCATCCCATAAACTTGGCGCATTGACTAAGTGTCAGCTAGACAGCCTCCCTTTTCCCACCACAGTGATGTTATTTCATTGATACAGAAAATGTTTGTATTAATTAACACGTTACTAACTACCTGTATGCTAATTCATCCTTTATGGTGGGATAGTTGGTCTGGTTGTCAAATAGATTAATTGGAAATGCTTGTAGTATGAATGTTTAATTAATATACAGAAACACAATAAACTGTGATAATTATATTTTTAAGATAAAACGCATTTAAATATATGAATGCAGCATCGGTCATGGACCTTATTGATAGTTCTACCCCAGTATACTATCACTTACTACTGTTCCCTCAAACAGGGTAAGTGTTAGCAGATTTGGAAATCATTTCAAGTGTCACATTGAAAATTTTATGAAAAATCTCCCACAAAATTTCCAACATGACATATTTTTTTCGAAGGCCGTGAACGTAGCAAAAGGGTAATAGGGGTTGTGTGTTTTACTTTAAGATAAGTGTCATTCCTGAGATTCTTCCCATCAAAGAGTCACCGGTTTGAGAGTGTTATAATTCCTTAATTAAGTTGATTAAATGTTTGAGTGAAATATGCTAGAGAATGTGCCTTGTGTTGGTTTTGATCAATTTTCAGTACAGATGATAAAATTATGTGCATTGTAATTGTTTTAAACTTTAAATTATGACACTTTTAAGTGATGGTTATACAAAGTTAAAAAAATTGATTATGAGAACAAAGAAGGAACTATCTATAAACCTGGTTTATTTGGTTAAAGGTATAATGAACAGGGATATTAGTTTGACAAAGTTCTGTAAATGTTGTCTTGTTTATTTTCGGCAGACAACTGAAATACATTGGAATACATGATCTGTATGATTACTGTAGTAATAGCATACAGTAATGCCCTTTTTAATATCAATTTTGATTGTTATACATAAAAGGATTAAGGATTATTAATGATATTCCTTGAAGTAGGCGTTATATTCATGATTCATGCTCTGACATATATTGTTACTTATAATAATATCTAACACATTGAGATTATCATAAAAAGCCCCAATATATTGAATTTACAACTTAGATTTCAACGGTATATTGCAAAGATTTTCTCGATCGTGTGAAGGTTGTTAAACTCCTAAGGTTTGAAATTAATTATTTTGAATTCATGTCGCTAAATACATTGTCTGGCACGTGAGTTTATCATTCATTGATCACGTGAATAAAAAACGTAAAAATATACACGATGTTTATCTTGCACTTGAATTGGTACACTTGGGACAAAACTTAAAAGCATCATTGTTTTATGAAATGGAACGGTTTGAAAGAATTAATATAATATCTGTTTTCATTTGATTTTTTGTGGAAAAAGGGAGAAATATTGAGTTTTGTTATCAATAAATGTATTTGTAAGGTTAAGTTGTGTATATATATCACCGGTAACACACCCCTATATAATGGTCCAAGGTATCTCCTAATCAGTATGTTGGCACAGCAATAGAAGTGTAGAACATTTTATTAATATACTTTCAAGTTAAATACTAAAATCTGATTGGCTTAGATGCAGTTTATAATTCTTTCCATCATCTTCAGCGTCAACAACACACTGGTTAATGGGTAATACAACAAATTTTTACATGCGCGTAAATTATGTGCGCACGATTCATCAAAGAATTCGCTTCATTTCTGAAGAAGTCAATTAAGTTTTCTTTAAAATTAAGACATTCAGTATAATAAAATAAATAGTGCCTGTTTGGTAGGATAACAGTTGAAATTGACACCCCCGAGAAATCCATTGTTAACCGACGCGAAGATTATATTATGTTACCTATTTATGGACGTTATTATATAGCCTCCGTAGAGAAAAAAAATTCTTCTAAAAATCACAAACTCTTTTTTATTCAGTTAGTTACATCTTTTCACATCACAAACCTTCAAATCCAGACAACAAACAGGTATATGACATCAACATAATTAAAATCACCCACTAAATTGATACAACGAAAATGAATTTACGAAATTTTGGAAAAGCCTGTAATATAACCTTCCTTTATGTTTATAACAAATACAATTATGACATGTTTCTATTTCATATCTATCTGAAGATAAAGACTGAAGGCATTCCATACATTACGATATTATCACATTCAATATTTAAGTGATTTGTTGTTTCATTCACATGGCATATCTTAAAAATTACAAATTCTAAAGAATAACCATTCATATTTTTAAATTCCAAAATTATCAGTAGACATTTTTGAAAGAACTTTAATACTCCGTGATAATCGTGATTTTGTATCTTCCTTCCTTATTATTACGTTAACGTATTAAAATTTATTTAATTTCACAGACAGTTTCAAGCATTTATAACAACACAAGAAATTTTGCAGTGGTATTGTTGAAGTTGTATTGATTTTAAATTTATGCAGGAATGTTAATACGTGTTTATATTTTAAGAATTTAGACACAAAGTATGCATTTGTGCGTTTAGACAGAATCATTGGGATTCATTCTACCCTAATCAGATCTAAAAATTGATAGATTTTAAAATTGACCCTTCATTAACACATTGTATAACTAGTACCTGTTCAGGTGTGCAACATTTGAATTGACTCTACCGAAAAAACCATTGACAATAGTTTTCGAGAGGTGTCATTTTCAAACTTCTGCCCTCTCAAGCAGGCATTATTCATTCTATTAATATTATACTAAATGTATTTAAAGAAAACTTTACTGCTTTTTATTTTTAAAACAATTTTTACTTCGAACCATACGCGTAAAATTTACGCGCATGTAACAATTCGTTCTATTATACTTTCATGTTAAATACTGAAATCTGATTGGTTAAGACCCCGGTGATGATCTGTTCTATTACCCTCAGCGTTAGCAACACACTTAGTAACGGGTAACACAACGAATTGTTACATGCGCGTACGGTTCGCCGTGGAATTCACGTCATTTCTATATAGAAGCAGTAAGAAAATCTCTAAAATTAAGACATTCAGTATAATAAAATAAATAGTGCCTGTATGGGAGGATAACAGTTGAAATTGACACCCCTCAAAAACCATTGTTTCCCTCCCAAACAGGCACTGTTTATATATTGTTACCCGTTGCTAAGTGTGTTGCTAAAGCTGAGGGTTATAAACTGTGGTTAAAAAAACAGTTTTCAGTATTTAACCATAAAGTATAATAATAGAACTTGGAGACTCTCTAAGACCAAATACATAAACAATCCGTTTCTTTTGTGACAACTAATCTGAACCAAATGAAGTACAAATCACAGGATGAAGCCCTTCAGGAGAAGGATCGGAGGTACATGTAGGATGAAGCTACTTTAGGATTGACGATTTTTCTGAGGTCGTCGTTGTCTATACTAAGGATTTTGTGCAGGGGATTATTAGCTCTGTTAACGTATAGGTGTATTTGAGAATATGGAATTTCGATAGATAGAAAAAAGATTACTTAGTAACCATGGGAAGAAGATGGTCTCTTGTCAGTGATGGAAACACAAAATCTATAATACAGGGTTGTGTGACAAAATTTTAGCAAAAATGATTCCGAGATACAATATGAACGGAGAATGCAAAGTAATTGGAAACATAGAAATAATCAGTTTTTGCAATGTGAATTAAATTGAAACTGCATTTTCAATCAAATCAAACACATTGATCTCAAAATAAGTAGGTGATCTGTGATATTCTTAAGCATCACCTTGGTAATATAAGTTTTGTTTACCTATACAATGCAATTTCATTTTATCACATTTCAGTTAATATCGGCAACATTTAATTGTAAATATATATACCGCCATTTCTTCCCTTGTGATTTCCGGAGATTCTTTTGGGTGCATAAAGGTAATTTTTCAATAGTAGATTTGAAATATAATATGCTTTACTTGCAAACACTTTTTTGAATAACAAATTAGATACTAAGAAACCCCGTTAATTTATCACTTGGCTCGATCTTTTGGTATGAAAGATCCATAAGGATGACCAATAGTAAAAAAGGAGCGATAGAAATAAAATAGAAAGACCGAATGCGTAGTAATGTAACGTTCGAATATGAATTGAGGTCATGGGTCAAGGATTATGTCGTCACTGTTGAAGGATCTTAAGAAAATCCATTATGCCATGCTATAACACTGGAGTGAGTTTATTGAGAACAATTATCAATCCATCAAAATATGAAAAGAATGCAATATTACATGAAATAATTCTCAATATTTTATTGAAAAGTCTTTGGGAAATCGGAAAGCTGTGAAGACCTCTAAGTCTTGTTATTGGGGATGCCTATTAAAGAAAACAAATAAAAATCAAAAGATCTTTGTGTTGTAAATTATGATCTGTTCGTAAATTTAGGATTTTTGTCAGACTTTGGACTACTTGGTGTTTGTTTTGATGGGCTTACTCAGCTGATGTCTCTATCGATTTATTTTCTACACTTCTTTTTGTGACGTATAAGGTGCCAAAGTTTTCAAAGAAATTAACACGAAGGTGTGTTTCAGTATCTCTATATATATTGCAAGAGACTTCCAAGGGAATTTCACTAAGTATTCCATATTCAGGTAAGAGTGTATTGTAAAGCATGATTACTACTAGTTATTGCACATACGCAATATTTGCAGTTTCAATGTAAGTTTTTTTTTTCTATTAGGAATCGATGAAAATGCATTATGATTGCCTAATCTTTTCAAATTATTAAAAAAGACTAGCGTGTTACTGATAAGTAAAATACAAGGATATATCATTTCTTTGAAAGAAATATTCGTGTATGTTTAATATATCAAATGAATGAAATAAAATTGTAAAGCAGGCATACCAATGTGAATTTTGTACTAATTTGAAAAAATATGACAAAATTTTTCAACAAGATATCTTCAAACTTAAATATTTGCAGCTATTATAAGAGAAAAAAATAAAATATTGTATAAAGGACTATTACATCTACAATGTTGTGCTAGGAAAACGATTCGTTATACTAAAGGGTCGATTAAAATTTAGATAACGGAAATAATAGTATACTAATAATAATGATGAACATTGGATTTGTTTCTACAACACGTTCATCTTGTTATTGTGGATGTATTGTGGATATATTAATTTTTCTTGGATAAAGCTTTTTATTGTATTGTACATGTAATATTATTTGCTACACAGATCATATGTTGAAAAGATAAAACTGACAGAATATTGAGCACTTCACTGCCTTCAATTTCTTTTATATTTACAAGAACGTTTAACATAAGTAGCTTTGATTAAAAAGGGCTTTGCTTTTTTTAAAAAAAAAATCAAGGGTTAAAATTCACATTTAATAAACACATCCACTTGTGCAAATGCACATATTATAAATTACATACAATTTGTTTCAATTATACGTTTTATCTAAATTTTCACATAAAATAAAAATTAAGGTAAAATATTTAAAAGAAAACTTCTTTACACATAAATGAATTCTTGGCAAGTCAGCATTGAACAAATTAGAGTAATGAGCGAAAGTTTTCTACAAATCGCGATCGATTGGAGAACCAATTAAAAATATTCCCACATAATGATCTCATTGAACAAGAAGAGTCGCTCTCGTGAGCTATTGAGTATTGATGATGCTGTCTCATCATCTTTTATACACTGAAAATCTTTGCGAATGTATATATTCTACGTTCATCTCAATTATTTCAGACCAACAAATTCACGTAATGTAATTATTCTTCCTACTTAATATTATTTTTTGAAAAATATTTTTATTTCTTTAATACTTTTTTTTAAATGTTATATTTAGTGATAGACGAATAATCAAAAGATAAATTCAGAGGTACATTATTAATACATTTTATTTGCTACAAAATCGACGAATAGCATAATGGATCCGGATATTTCGTGCTGTTTTAGTGAAATTCAATATTAAATTTAAAACAATTTTGAAAATAATAATTCTGACAAAATTTTTCTAAAGTAGCTTTACTGTCCTGTTACCTTTGCCTACTTCTAATGTTGTAGGACTTACTGACGCACCATCCTACAGGATAATGTCACTGGGAAAAACCAATGTCGCAATTCTGTTAGTTGTCTTTATGAGTGCAATCCAGTTGTCTTACCAGCAGTATCCTTTAATGAGTACACTCGTCAGAAGGTGAGTTTTTTTTTATACTGACTACATACTTTAGAAGATCATTATAATAAATCCCTTACTCAGTATATTATACAGAAAGTAAACTTATTTCTACTTTTAACTGTGTACAATCGTCTTTTTCTGGGTAGTTTTTACAGGATGTCTTTTTTTTTTATCACTTACTGAGTTCATTCTTTGAGAGGTGAACTTATTTCTATGTTTTAGTACTCTTATCTTTACAATTACTGAAAACACTCATTATAAGGTGAACAGTTTTGCTTTCCTGTATTAAGAAAACTAGTAGAAGATGCAAGTACGCTCATATCTGGCCTTTTTGAGTCCTTGTTAAAATCACATCACATACGACAAGTTGAATACAAACGGACACCTACTCTCATGGTCAAACATGGTCAGTGCCCCTCGTAGAATGAGGATTGATTTTGATTACGAAGCATTTAGATATTATATTAGACAATTGCAAATAATTATCCCGCGTTGTGTAGAATATAGGCTACGATTGATTCGGGAGTTTCCATCAACCTTAGCACGACACACAGCGGTGATAACCAGAAATTCAATCCAGCCTAACATTACAGCATTGCATTGATTCCTATCAAAATGTCAGAACTTGACTGTAAATAAGTAATCTTAAACATGTATAGTCCCACGGAGGAACGAAATGCATGTAACTATGTCGAGAACTTTTCCTTAATGAGGAATATTTTTTCCCTCGCATAAAACTTTTTCACATTAAATACCATTTCAGCGACATACCTTGGCATTTTGTTTGTAGAACCAATTTAGTATTGTATTGATTTCCAGATTTGGTTATGCTGTGTTTTACCAGTTAAAATATAATCAACACGATCCTATTGAGAATCACTTTCACTTACCTTATTAGTAAAAAAAAAACCCGTTAAAACTACCATATTAAGCTCTAGTATTAAAATTAAGGATGTCAACGAGCACTTGAGTACTCGACTATCGCTCGGTCACCTGACCAGCAATTAACATTTTCTTTGTCGTTTAACTCGTAATAAAATGAATAGAATTTAACAATAAAATTTATTTTTTCTTAACGCGGCAGTTTTTGGTCTAGGAATGCAAAATAATTAATGTCTTTTCTTGACATGTTTGATCCGTGAGTTACACTATTTTCTATAAACTGATCTCTTTTGATTTACTTTGGCAGACATGTACTCGAGAACAATTAATCAATTATTTATTGGAATAGATGATTGGATAATCAAAACTTTAATCATATCAATAATTAAGATAAGATGTACTTGGCAGACCGACTAAAATTGATATGCCTAATCAAAACCAACAATATTCGTTAAAGTTGAAGCCGAAGATCATCAAATTACTAATGTTTCAAGACAGAACAGTAGAAGTTCTTCTGCATGTATGGGTATTTTTTTTCATCACTAGAATATTTAAACTTGATGGCGTGTTCCAATAGTGTATATAAGTATGACATTTTTGTAGAAACGTCCCCCCAGGAGCTACAATCCACCTGTTCATGGAGACGTGCGAGGCGTGTGGAGAGATGTTTGGCTCCAGTGTAACCTATAAATGCCTTACCGATAGGAAATCTTTCTACACCTATTTCAACTGCCGGAAAGCTATATCATAGATATACAAATTAACTAGATTATTTGACATTTTTAACAGTCACTGTTCTAAACATGAGGATGTGAAAAGGTTCATAAACACTCGCTCATGTTTTATATGTTTTTGGAATTTAAAATAAAACCGGCAAACAATCGGTATACTGTGTTGTTCTCATCCCAGCCATTAAAAAGTGGTTAACATGATTTCGCACGCATGCATTTTAATATTAAACATCAACAAAATAAATTGAATGATCACGGGCTTTAAGTCTCATACTTTACCTAGTATTATACTTTACCTAGTGTTATACATTACCTAGCGTTATACTTTACCTACTGTAATACTTTAACAGTGAATTACGTTAACTTCGTAATTTTAAATAATAGATGCTTACACTGAGATCACGTTTCTCACGCCGCATTTAACAAAAATAGATACCACAAAATATTGCACCTTTCGGATTAATTTTAGTACATTGCAGTTTTGTGCACTTTAGAAGGAAAAATAGTAGATTATTTATATAATAGTGATTTGCTAGCTCGTTAGCAAGAAAAATAAAGTGTAATAGATTCTTGTTTCATATTTGCAATGTGAGAGCATAGACTTTGCTGTCACATATATGATTGCAGTTTGTACTATACCTCTTAACTATTTTGGTGGAGAGTAATGAATAGCGCCATGAGTGACACTATTTTTTTTGAAGTGCAGATACTAATACATTAATGAAAAGATTTATCGAATGAAAACTATGAGTTGGTCTTGTTCTGCAGAATCCGGCGTAGCAACAGAGAAATCGGCTTGAATGACAGACCAGAGGAATGTTATTATTGCAAAAATCTGAGGATTTTGTAATTATTAAATAGCATGTACGAGAGATGTTTGGAAATGATTAAGACGTGTACTCTCTTGAGGAAAAAAAATAAATCATTGAAATTGAACTTGATTTTTTTTTCAAGTAAAACATAAAAATTTTGAAGTCAGTGACGTCATTAGATCAATCCTGTTGAGCTTACAAACTCGTACATCACTACATGTACAGTGTGTCAAGAATAAAAATAAAAGTTGGTTACGTTCATTTCTTCAAGATGACAAAATTATTTTTATTGCAAGGTAGTCCGTGTATAACTGAAATGACTTAAACAATTTTGATTCATATCAACTATATTTTTTCTTTTAAAACTATTATGAGGCTGGCATAGACCCAATTCAAGAGACTGTATGTAGTCAATGAAATAATCCTTTTGCACTTAAGTTTTTACAAATGAGTTATCTGACATTCATGATTATTAGAAGAAAATAAAATCCTAAAAATTTGTTTAGTTTTTTATGATTTTTTTTGACAATTTTTTTCAAGATGGAAAAGCTTATGCAACTTTTAACCGAGAGACTTATAAAACTTGTGATAAAAAGATAGATTATAATGTATAATTCGTAAGATTAATTAAATCTATGTCTTCTTTTTTTAGAAATGTTTCGTAACTTCAAGAGTCAATAAATTTGATACTATTCATTTTTTATTCTTCATTCCAATGCTGAACTTTATCTGCTTAACCCTTTAAATCATTGATTAAACTTACAATCAAAAATATATGATAGTTATCGATAGACATCCAGCCCTCTTTATCGAAGTGACAAAAAATTGATATTTTATGTTGTTATTTAATTCAAGCATATTTAGTAAAACGTGGAAATAAAACCGCAAAATTTAAGTTTATATTTGATAGTGAATTTGTTGTAAGCCATATCGAACATTAAATCAACAGTGTTTTTCGAAGTACTATACATGTCGGCGAATAATTATATCGTCAGTTTATTCTGTTCTGTTCAGACAGTTATTGGTATACTACTTATATGTTTAAGTAAGAAACCCATGTCTAAAAGAATTTCAATGGTAAGTAGCGAAAAATTAGGGATGTCAACGAGTACCCGGGCACTCGACTATTACTGTCGGTAAAATTCTCGATTACTCGTTATGAAGGAAAAAATTGAAATCATTTTATGTTTTTTTAACGCAGCAGTTTTTGGACTACGAATGGAAATAACAGTTTTCTTTTCTAGGCAATTTATTCAAAAGTTACATCCTGTTCCGTCAGTGTCCCTGGTGTATATTTTTGAGCAGATGATAATTGATTATAATTCTTTTGATTTTGTATATCAAATAATTGCTTTGAAAAGAAGTTCTTAGGAAGACATATACTTGATTAGAACAAACTGTTTCTTATTGTTAGTTATCTATTGTGTTAGATGTTTGTATAATCAAGAATTTAATCATATCAATAATAATCTCAAATCGCTTCATTTTATAATCATTTATCTTCATTTTGATTAGGCACGGAACAATGACAAAATATGGAATAGGTCATATTTGCTTAAAATGATACTGCATGCATATAGAGCTCAAGTATGTGTAAGCGTCACAAGAAAAAGAAAAAAAAAGCTTAGACGTATACTAAAGGATATTTAGATAGAACACTTTCCACTTTGTTTCAAATCATATACATTAATTACATATTATCCTACGTTTTTGAATATTTTTAAGTTAAAGATAAGATGTATGTGACAGTTTTTTTATTTGATTTGAAAAGGACACACAGCTTCAAATAAATCAACGAGTGCTCGACTATATCTCGACTATAGCTCTCGACTAATCGACTTAGCAAACCAAGTATAATTGAAATCCCTAAAATATAACAAACAAAAAAATTGTCATAAAATTTTTGAAATCCAAATGAATTATAATGTTCAAATTAAATTCGTTTGTGTTTTAAGTATGGAAGAAATCAATAAAAAAAGACATTCATACTTTGATCCATGCTTGACTTTCCTGTTGATTTTAGGGCTAATTCCATTCTCGAAATAAAATAAATTGTTCTCATGGGGTATGCAAGCCACAGACTAAGGATAAAGCGCTGCTGTGTTATAGATTGCCTCGGTGTAATACTTCTTGATAACTTCTATGACATCAATAGTGTGTTGGGTTGATGAAACACACCAATACTTCTTTCTGTAAGTCACCAAGACATGTGAGTTTGACTACAGCAAGCAGACGTACATTGCAATTCTTTGTAGAGAACTTATGCCATTTTTGAGGTAGGAAGCATTTTTGAGGTAGAAAGATGACAAATCTATTCATTCAAAATGTTAATGTATACTAAAGGAAGTTTTTTTTAAGTATCTTCTCTTATATTATTTCTCTTATTTGAGAAAACATTTTACCGAAGCATTATTAGATATTTTTTACCCGTCTATGTTGCAGTTTAAAAAAAAAATGCATAAATTATAAAGATATTGATTAGGAAAGATTATTCTGCATATAATTAGGTCTTATCACAGGAGATACCCCCCCCCCAATATTAAAAATAATTATCACACTAATATCATTGTAGGATTTTAATATCTCTCAAGAGTTGGTTTGAATATTAAAAAGTGCAAAATGGTAAAATCTAAAAGAAATACTTAAATTCAAAAGTTCTTTTCTGTGCTAATCTAATATGATTGAAAGGGCGAAGAAAAATAACCAAAAACAGAACACTTTTATAACAAATTAAGAAAATCGTTAATTTCAAAACAATAAATGAAACTAATAGATATAGTATTTGTATTGATTAAATCAATCCACTTCACGTATAAACTCAGCTGGTATCACATATGTAACTAAGTTTGTACGTATTGAAATAAGTTTTTTTATAGCTATATTTATATATCTAAAACTCACCTCGTTCCCCAACAGATGCTTTCATAACTTCATATATACAATTAAGCTTACAGATTTCAATGACTATTACAATACACAACATGTATGGACGTCAAAAGCTAAGAAACTTGTGCACATCGTTAAACATACATGTACCAACGAACAACTGAAATTCATTAGCATTGTAACACTCGTATTAGGATGTCTTATGATTTTGAAAATATTTCTAATTGTCTGCTATTGGGCTCTACATCACGCCACTGCATACTGCAATAAAGAATTTTTTTAAACTGCTGACTTTTATAACTTTGATTTGTAAAACAAAGCTATGGAGGGATGAACAATTGAACATTACACTGTTACCTTTGTCATGATGTGTACAGCTGTTGGGCATAGATTTATGATTGTTGTTTACTGTCACGGCGAGATCTTCCAAAGAGACATCGCCAGATACCGGCGAAATATTGCAGACTAGATATCAATATGGTAGGCGGGGCCATTGAGCAGCGCCAGTTCTTCAGCTGGAGTTGTCAATGACTGGTCATTGTTAGACTATTATAATCTTAATAAGAAGAGATCTACATAAAGATATACATGTAGCATTTGCAACTCTCAACTTAGCGGGCTATTCCGGCGGAGCTCGGAAAACACCTCAAAAGTATTTAGATAATAGAACTTATACAAAATGAAGTTGCTTTCAATCCTTGTGTTTTTTTTTTGTATTCTTGAGGTGATATCGATTTTTTAAAGGGTCATGGTCACTATTTTGGTCAAATTTTATCTCTTTTTCTTTGAGTGTCAGTCGTAAAATTAAACACAATATACCGAGCTCACAATTCTGTATTACGGTATATAAACAAGGCTTTTGTCATGATAGTGTGTATATTGGTTTAATATTCCGGTAAAAGTTCTCTTTCAAGCTGATTTTTCTATCTGTCAATTCGGTTCGAACATATGTAAACACTTTTTAGCGTTTGTCATTCATTTTAGGTCTAGTCATACCCTGGAATTTTTTTTTTCAATATTTCAAATTTAAACAAAAACATGACCTGAGCTTTGTTTACAAAACAAATAATTGTGAGCTCTGTATCTGATTTATAACTCAACGCCTGGCTCTTAACCTTTGTTTGACTTTTAGAAATGTCTTAAAAAAAATTATTATCATTAAAAAATAGCTTTTAAAAATCGTAACCATGCCCCTTTTTATGCCAGACGTGACCTATCGTCCATTATTTTCTCCCCCCCCCCCCCCCCCATATCTCCGAAATGTGAAGATTTTCAAAGAATATTCTAACTAAAATAATAGCCTGGTAATGCACAATGAATTTTTGGGCTTTTACAGGTTTAAATGCAAATGAATAAAAACATTTCTATTAAGGAGAATTATCTAAAACTGATGAACGTCGCGTGTGTTCAAATATCAATACCAGATAATAAAATGTATCTTTATCAAGTTGTACATGAATAAAAAGGGAGTTGTCATGGACGCCTACGTAATACATTTGAGTGCCGCTAGCCGGAAAGTTGCGATTGAAAGATGAATTTTACGCTACACTAATCGTATCTCTCTTTGCTTAATGATAGTTTATGGTGAAAAATAGCACAGGGAGAAATGTAAAATAAGTTGTTGACCATTGACCCTCCTTAAATTAACACAGAAACTTTTCGACAAACCCAAACATTCCGATCACTCACTGCTACCGTACATTTGTATATGTCCATGAATACATAAATGTTCCTTGGGCAATTTCTCTTATTTATTACACTCCTTAGTTGATTGATTTGTAATCTCTTACGTAAATTTAAAATTGAATTAATTGGAAGGTGTTATATGATTTATTGGTACTCATTACCGATTTAGCTTATTGATACTTTAAAAAAAAGTCATAAATTTTCGACAGGAAAAGTGGGTTAGTATGTAAAACATCGAGATGGTTTTATTTTTCATCGAAATCGAATAATTTAGTACTTAAAATAGGTTCCTTCTATTTTTTGAACACAGAATTTTAATTGAATTTGTCTGCTTTACAGAAACGTGGGTTTTATTAATTATCTACTCGTCTTACCAGCACAGAAAATGAATTTTATTTCGTAGTTTTATTCCATTTTACTTCCACAAAAGGATCGGTTGATTCATATCCCAAGAGGTGTCAATCGACTGCATTACAACAGAAAAGAAAAGAACGTTCCCTCGATGAATATTAATTACAAAGATATCGACATTAGCCATTGATTTCAATTGTTCAAATTTACTGTCCGAGCAGCGGAAAAACAAAAATCCAATTTTTATTACATATTTATAGAAATCATCATTTGGAAACCCACTTTCCATTGATGGATTTTGAATCGTTTGCTATGACGATAGCACTTTGCTTCTGCATTTAAAACAGTCCCATTGTATTTTCAATCACCCTTTTTTCAGATACGCAGGTACGTGAAACAAACTTCTTAGGTAAGAGATTTATCAGAAAAATGTCCAAATCTGTTACTTTATTTTTCTACCATCCAAATTGGTTTGAATATGAAAACTATGTTCTTAAAGATTTAGTTTTATTTTTTAAATTAAAAAGTGTTAAAGTAAATTGAAACATAAATCTTGACTTGTCGTGCTAAATAAGTGATATTGGGCATCAGGTTTCTTTTACAAGTTCTCTATATATATATTTATTTCTTTAATTCCAGTCATTCTCTAATATCATATTATCTGACATTTAATGACATCTTTTATAGCGGATCATAATCAATAGAAAAGTGAGAAGATTTTAAATTTGGAATTTGAAAAGGTTAAAGGGTAACGTCTTCCAGAATGAGCGCGCATTGGACTGAATTAGTGACAATTATCTGTGGTGTCCTATCTGTGTGCAATGCCAGGAAGTTATCTCCGTTAGAAATAGCCATCAGAAGGTAAGAAAACATGGAAAATCGACACAGCATGCTATGGGTTTCTCTAACCAGACCAAGCTTTCTTAGTAGTACAATTCGCCCAGAATTGTACCACAGGCAAAGCGTTTCTGAAAGTGCTACATGTATAAAGGATTCTTAAAATCTTTTATAAGCGAAAGGCATTTTAAGGTGGTATGGGACATCTGTCAATATTAATGTGGATTAAAGTACTGTATAGTTGAAAAACTTTCACCGGTTTAGAATTTTCAAATTTTTCAATATTTAACCAAAAAATAGCTAGTAAAAATATTTGAAAAGGTAAAAATTGTAAAACCCCCAGCGGGATTCGATCGAACTCATGACTTACAAGTTCGTAGTAAACCCTCTAACCCACTGCGCTACGGAGTTAGGTGACCAATTTTGAAAAGAAACTACTTATATAATTACACTTTATTTTATTGTTTATTTCGATAAACAATACGTCACAACATGGAAGTGTCCCATACCACCTTAAGGCGGAAAGCTACTCAAAACTGTTATTTTAAGGTCCGTTAAAGCATCATTTCTGAAACATGATTTCGTTTTTTAAAAAAGTAAATATGCCCTTGTAGTTTTCTTATACGATTTTTTGCATTTATTCTGAAAAAGTGGAAAATAAGTTTTTGTTTTGTTTCGGTAGATTTCGTTTTGTTTCGTTTTATTCTATTTTGCTATTTTTCAGACCAAAAAATATATAAAGCTATGTTCCTTATTAAATCTAAAGCAAAATCATATTTTTTAGCATACATGAAAATCTATAAAAAAATGATTGAATAACATCATAGTATTTGTCAGAACTTATTCCCAAGTTTCTGCTTTTTACTTAGTATTTTGATAATCAGAAATACTTTTACACCCAACCAACGTTCATTTACTAGAACGAAAAAAGTCCAGAGTTTCTGTTTTAAAACGCCTCCTACCGCTGCAGGTTTCAATGCACAACCAAAAAAAAATCAAAGTACTGAGTACTGAAAGACGAAGACGGGGTCTTGAAAGTTTGAATTTGTAATTGTCAACGTTTTCCTCGAATATGTTCCAAAATTATGAGTTTGAATTAGATGTTTCAATCTAGTATGTTAAAATTCGGCTTTTTGCAATTACCTGATACTTTGTCTAAATTTTACTAAATCCTGGCCGGGAATGTTCTTCATAATTGTAGAAAATTGACACAACGGTAACTTATGTAAAATAAGGCCACAGGGAATTTTTTTTAAAAACTACAACTAACCGGGAAAATCAAAACAACTATATTTAGGTAGATAATTCAAATCATTAGGTTTATTTAATTTTGTGATCCAAGGGAAAATCCACAAGTCGAAGGGTATCTGTTATACGCTTTTCAAATCGATAAAACTAGAAAATGGAGACCAAAAGTGAATGAATCATGTCATATTTTGGGGTAGACCTTTCCTGATTGGCTGTTATATTTGTCGTTAAAAATAAAGCAACATAATAATAAAGAGATTAACTGATAAATATACAGAGATAAGTCAGTTAAAGGACTGGTTAGAAAAAAAGTAAGGAAAATGTCCAGATCAGTTACTTAGTGCTAATGAAGGAGAGTTGGTTTCATGTCTAGGAAAAAATATTCACATGGCGGTAATATGTTTTACCGACAATTGATAAAGCAAAAATTATTGTATGATAATTGTAAATTGTTAATTTTAACTATTATTTCAGAATTATTTGATTTTAAAATTTCTAATATATGTAAAGTTAACGCTTTACATATATAAGTTAACGTCTATTAAGCGCACAATATTAACATACATATATAAGTTAACGTCTATTAAGCGCACATTTTCATGCGTGTCTTGGAAAAAATGAACTCAATTTCGAAAGCGATTTAATTTCAATTTTTTCGAAGAGATACAATAAAGGATTTGTAAATCAGATTTTATAACTACGATAAAAACTTAATAGTTTTTAATCTTCTTAAAATTGATATAAGTGCTATTTATTTACATGTACTACCACACGGTAAATTCAAAATTTAAAACATATCAGTCATGCATTATCTCTGAATTCATAGGTCTAATATTGGTGCGAGAATTTTACCGATGGGAGAAAGATAAGCTAAGGTTCTGATGAGAGACATTAAGATATTGATGAAGAATTCTTTTAAATCATGAATATGACTTTTTTTGTCCGTTATAAAGTATAGAAAAAAGTGTAAACTTATGTCTCATGACATTAAAAAAAATTACATGATTATATATTCCAGCTACCCGGACATCATGAATATCAGCATTTAACTTGGTTCTTCAATCGATAAGATTGTATATATTATTTGATCTATTGGTCACCCAAAATGTATAATATATATAGATTTTGCTTACAATGTATTGTTCAAAATTTAAATTGAGTTTAATTAACTAAAGAGTCAATGAACGAGAAGGCAAATTCAGACTTGTCTTTATTTTCTTTGAACAAAATTCCGATAGAGATGAACAGCAGTCATACCGCAAGAAGTCTCGTAGCCAATGAAACACCTACTAGTATTTATATGTAAGACATCTGTGCATAGCCCGTCCAGATTTTAATCTCGGCTCGCGCATGAAGTTCGGTATTTTTCAGGTGATTGATTGTTAAAATAAAATTCACAACATTTCAAAAATGGCACATTGCGTTTAAGAACTTTACTTTCGATTCAACTTTCAACCTCTTCTATAATCGCAACTTCTCGGGCTTTTCCGGCAAGCTCGGAAAAACACCTCGAATGTATTACCTAGGCGTCCATGACAACCCTCCTTTTTATAAAACTTGATATAAATACAACACATTTTACTATCTGTTGAGATGTGAGCTATACTTTATTAAGGGAAACGTTATACACTAAAATATAACACAGAAGCGGCATACAAGACTGTCTAGCCGATACTTATTTTGATGGGAAGTGACTCCATTTTATATAAATTCTAACATCATTCGAGGTGTTTTTCCGAGCTTGGCGGAAAGGCCCGAGAAGTTGCGATTGCCTTTCTATTAATGAGCTCAACTGAATCGTCGAAGGCGTTGTGCATTCAGTTATGTAACTCATTCCACAAATCGCTACAACTATTGAACACGAGCAAGAATATTTTGTTCAATAAAGCTATATTTGTTTATTTTCTTTATAGAATTTAGTTTATACATGGAGGACTTTAAAAAACGATTTAATGCGTGTTTTTATAATACATATTTACTGAAATGCATAAAAAGTTTTCTTATGCGTAGACTCAATTCATGTGTTCACGTGACCCCGTCTAATAAAAATTACGGGAATTTTGCATTGCAAACGAAATAAAACGTACATGAACGATAACGATGTAAAATTGTGCGATGCGCATCGAGGACTTCTAATGGAAAAAATGTGCAAAACTTTCCCATTATAAACCTCCCCAAGAAATCTGATTTCGTTTATAAATAATAATTTCTCTGGGTATTGATAGATAAAGGGGTGATAAAAAAAAATTCCGGGATTTTTTCCTGTGTCGATATGAATTGAACCTCTTTGACAATTATATGTGTATTCTAGTTAAAATCGCCAAAAGGTGAATAAAACAGTAACCTGGGACAGACTATAACAATTAGTTTTTGAATTACATGTATCAATAGAATGAATTGTTTCTTGTTAAAATTAAACCGTTGTGCCTCGTCTCTATACAATATTGTAACAAAGAATTGAAGCACATAAAATCGTTAACGATCTATTGATCGTTTAAACCTCCATTTCCGACAAATGCAACAAAAAAGCAATGTAATGGTATATGCTAATAAAGTGATGAAAGATTTTAGTTACTGCAATTAATTGTGATAAAAATAACATCGCTTGATCCTCCACAAATAACAAAACAATTCAATAAGCAGCATATTTGAGGATTTAATAGTATTTTTTTCAATACATGATATAAAGATGTATGTACTTTATGGTATTGTTTGATTAAAAGTATTTCAATATCTAGTGAAATTACACACAACAGCTTTGTGCATCGTACAAATTGTACATGTACATATACATTTACAAAGACACATAATTCTATATGCATATAAAACAACTATATCTTGCATTCGTTAATATGAAAGTAAAACTGCGTATGATACACAAAATGTATGTACAAACCACAATGCAGGTGTATACTGAAGTAATAGTTCTATGATGCATTAAGTAAACTATTTTATTTTGACAGCAATCTGCCAGAAGGCCAGTCCTTCAAGTTTTTTCTTGAAATCTGTGAAGCATGTGGGGAGATGTATGGATCCGCCACGGCACATTTCTGTCTTATCGAACGTGAACAGTCCACATACTACAAATGTCTGATGGCCATGGGATTTAAACGATAATAGGATTATAGGATTATCAAAACTAAACAGCCAGACTTGTATCAGCTTCGAAATATTATAAGAAAGGAAATTTTAAAAATCCTTGTATAGACTAAACTTGAATATATTCTCGACAAATTACTATTCTTTACTGAGTGAGGTAATCGTCGCAACAATATATTACTTCTTTCTTTTACAATGAAAAAAGTGCAGTAAAACTAATAAAAATTGTAAATATGATTTCTGCTTGTTTTTGTTGTTATATTTTTTATGTATAGCATTACATGTAGAAATACATAGCATTAAATAAAAACATGGCTAAGACAAAGACAAGATCTGACTTCAGGATGGAAACACCAGAGAACACAATGCCAGCAGTAGAAGCATGGTCACAGCTGCAGTGGCTGAAAATCTTGAATTCCGGAATTTCTGCGCAGGTTTCGTTCCGCAAATTGGACATCATGCATTCGTCCTCAGCGCCAACGATTCCAAAATCAACAGAGCATATCGGACACTCAACGTCATTACTTCCCCTTGGTACGGTCCAATTTTGCAGACCACACGTCTGCGAAAGCTCAGACACAAAGTCGTACGAAGCATTAATTGACATTGATTCCAATGGATTCTTTTCATGCCACTCAAAGTTTCCATTTTCGAGTCGACGCAGTCCCACCACTGACCGTTCGTCTTTTAGAATATCCTCCTTGGTCCCGGAACATCCGGTCCTGGGGTAGATGTTTTCAATGACAACTTGTGATTTCACCTCGATATCGTCGCTCTTGAGGACACACGTAACGTTGAATAAAGCGTGAAAAGAGTCCACGGCGCTGTCGTTGTGCGCCATGTAACCATAGATTGTACCAATTACTACAATCGGGGAAATACTCAACCTCTGTACCGCAAGGGTAGGTTGCCACATCGTTACTTTACATGCTTTATTCTTTTTCTCCGTGGCAGTTACTCCAACCAGCAAAAACGACAAGGCGAAAGCGATGTATGTACGACTCATCTTTACGATGTTCACTCTTTCATATTTCATGACACTGAACAACTGGCAGATTTCATAAACTAGAAAAATCAGGCTTTGGTAATCACGTAAATTTCAGGTTGTATTAAGGTCAGGTTTTAAGATTAAAGGTGTAACAAAGATTAACATAAAACACTAAACTAGTAATCTGGTTTTCTCTGTAATTCATAACGACCTTTAACCGCGATCGTGTATTTAAAATACCCCAGTACCTCAATAAATCAATGTAAAGCGTCATGTTAAGAAATCTAGTTTTAAAATAAAGTACTTACTATAATATTGTTATTGCTCTTCGACAGGTCAGAGCTCCCTATAATTCAAACTTTTTAAATGACTGATATTAACTCTCTTCTTTGGGTTTTTCTACATGTACATCATCATGTATACAAAATAGCATAATTATAATACATCATTTATTACTGCATTACATAATTTATGCACATATCAAAGCTTGCATTTTCAAGTACTAGTATAAAGTAAATACAAATCCCGAGAAAATTCTACGTTGATACTTTTTTTGAAATCACATTTTCGAAATATATAGAGTGAAATCGCAAATTCCGGGTAACGTCAGACTATTTCATGGATAGTTTGCCAAGTCTTTTGGTTGATATTAAAGAGGACGTGATTTCCCCACTTTCAAATCACTGTCTTATTTTTCAGGTGATATGACTGAGGTATCGGAAATGTCAGGGAATTGTTTCAGAACACTGTGTATGCTAGTTAGTAGCATTAAAAAAATAATGGCAAATGGGAATATGTAATTTATGGTGACATATTTACGTAGTCGCTTGTTGGTAGGGTAAAAACGCTGTAATTTTAACAATCTTGAACGAGTTGCCTTTTTCAAATGTAAATATAAGTAATAAACAACAATGTTTAAAAGTTCACCGGGACATGAACTTGTTTAGTGTGTGATCAAATCTTCAGGTATTTCCTTTGAGACTTAATGCTTTCTAGTACGACATTTTTTCTCTTTCAGAGTTACCGCTCTTTTAAACCCTTCTTTTGATCGTGAATCGCAATCAATTTTTGTTTTTAACATAACCGCTCGAAAAATTGTTATCGAACTGCTTAGTCGTATTTATTTTAGAACAAGTGTTTTCATATAACTTTTTAATTGAGACGCACACATGAGGCTGACTTGCATACCTCTTATTGACTATGCAATATGATACCTTTCAGTAAAAGAAACAAGAAATTAAAGATATTGACGCAAGCGTCAAATGGGCGGCAAAAAATATAATTGATGTATGAATCATCATTGGTTGTTTACATGAAAAACTAGCCACAAAGAAGAAAGTAAAGAGTTGGTTGTACTAATTTTAATGAAAATTTTAAATATTTTCAGCAACACGTCTCGAAGTTTAACATTTTATTTAACAGTTATTATTAAGAACCGAGTTCGTTACTGTAGGCATTTCTAACGGCAATTGTATGACCATTGCCGTACACGTAGTATAAAGTAATGGAGAACACTTTGATTTACATTATTCTAATACAAAATTCAACTCATCATTATTTCCTTGGAGACACACAGAAAGTCATTTTATTTGACGCAGAACATAGAAATACAAATATATCATTTATATGAAATTCCATGTCATTCAGGTCTTTAGAATTTCAGTTCTTTAGTACGTCCGTATACCGACCCCGATATAATTACCGTCTTCCTTAAAAGACGGTATAAAGAGTTGAAATAATTTACAGTCTCCGGGTTGTGCACTTCCTTTCCTTTGTGATTGGTAGAAAATACATGATGTGAAAATTTACATTTATTTCATTGGTTGAAATATTGTTCGGCGCAAGGGAGATAATTTTCTGATGATCTTTTTTATGTACGACTTAACAAATTTCGTAGATTTCAAATCTTAAAAAGTGAGAAAACGAAAAAGCAATACAAAATTGCTATGAATGAAATTCAGCCTTTGGTTATCAGGTCCAACTAGTTGAAAGTAACATTCTATAATATCTATTGAAATTATTTGTTTTTCTTTTAGCATTGTTTATTCTAGATAGATAAATACAGTGGGATAACAATAATACGAGTCTACGACCCTACCTAAGATCGCTTTTACCCTATAGTCGATCTCAACTTACAAGCTCGGGTACGCAGTTCTCAATTTTAGACACGAAGGCTTAAACGACACATGACATAAAATGTTCCAATCGCCATGCTATGTAGAGGAATGTGACATTTATATAAAAAGAATTAAACTGTCTTTGATAACTAATTGCTGTTTAAGGTTTGTTCTAAAGAGAGTAAGCTTTTAAAAAAAAGCAAAACTTGTGTTTTGAAAAGAATGAAATTACAGTCTCGATAAAAACTCGCCTAACACGACAGGCTATGATCTACTTTACATTTACGAGTAAAACAAAAAATATGTAATATTTTATAAAGGCTTAAAACCTATTTCTACATGCAAATTTACTTTTAATTCATAAAAATAATTAAATATTTTAAAATTCGATAACAAACACTATCCCGCAGAAACGCAGTTACAATATCTAAATATATATCAAATAACGGACCGCCTTCCGGCGGCCCGTAATAACTACACTCTACCAAAGAAGCCGAAGTTCTTTAGGATTTCCCTAGAAGTGATCCGAAGAAAAAATATCTACACAGTCATCCTTATATACATTGTATAAATGTAAGAACTTTCACTTTTTACCTTTGAATATCTTTTAATTCACCATTCCTTCTTGATTCAAACTTATTTGAAAAAAAATACATTAAAAAATGTAATGATTACAATGCATTTATTTATCATTACACAAAATCTGTTTGCTATTAAAATAAGACTAATATGGCATACATGCAATTTTTTAAGGTACAATGGAAGAACTTTTATCAAAACATGTGACTTGATAGGTTAATGAAAGAAATCCATTGGAATGACCATACATGTCCTCAACTTTCTTGTAATATCAATTGTATGAAATGGTAGTTGCTATGAAGTTTTTTTATTGCTAGATAATCATTAAATGTGTATAAAAAATTGAGCCTGTTTTTTTTTAACAAATAACAACAATGAATGGTTTTACCACGGGTTTAAAACTAGTATTTTTGCTTTTCAGAATCTCTTTGACTTTTTCGTATTTTAGCAATTTGAAAAAAAATTTCGTGTATATGTTATGAAATTTCGGTTTTTACATAGAATTTATCTTAAGAATTAGAAGTTAAATAACTAAATATAACGAAAGGCATCTTGGATAAAAGCCCTTTATTGACAATTGAGAATATAGTGAACATAAATGACATATTATAGAGAAAGTCAAAAGGAAAAACATCCAAACTCTAATCAAATTTTAGTCTAATTAAAAATTTAGGAATTTCTACTGTAACGAAATTGACACGTGCTGTCTATTGGTGACCATTTTTAGGAAAATCTGGCTGGAAGAAGTTATCAGTTACACTTTAGCTGTAAATTTCTGGATATTCCTCTCTGAAGTTACTGTCACGTCCTGGTGCTTTCTGACAGAGGTCTATGCACGCCTTGCAGCAGTTCCGTCCGTCTTTCAGATCGGTGCCCGGTGCAGGGTTGGTGCAGTATCTGCTGCATTTGCCACTGACTTTCTTTTCACACCGAGAATCCAGACCGGAATCTCTAATGTTGTTATAGTTTCCCCAGGGACAAACTACAAAGAGATGAACCAGTTTCTGAGTTACTATAGCTCAAAGACACTAAAGACCATCTTTCTTATAAAAATTCCTTTAAAAAATTATAAAATAAAAGTTTATACCGCATTTTTTTCACAGTGTACTGGTATACAATTTGGCACTTTGTTTGCTCAAAGGTCAATTGCTTATTCTCATGTTTAACTTTTTTCACAAAACCACTAAGAAAAGTCAAAATTAGCTATCCACTTGATTTTTTAGATTGATACGGTGGAAGGGGGTTTGTTGTTTTATAACAGCAGAAAATATATTTAGTTTAATACACTTTCCGGGGTTCGAGAGATTTTGTTTTAACCTAATCAACACCTCATCCTTTTTAAAAAATGCCATTCAAAAGTCACCTGCACATTGCATAGTTCTTGCATCTTCGTAAAGAATTATTTTAATGCAATTGAAATGTCAAAATTACCCCATTTTGTTAAATACCTAACATACTGTCACATGTGAAGAGGACAGACATGTATCAGGAGTTTGTTATCAATTTTGTTTGTCATTAATTAAATGCTTACAACTTTTATAAAACTAAAATGTTCCTACTCCACACCTTCACAAACAAGGTAACCTCAGCAAACGCAAAATTGAAACTGAACTCTGCACTTTAAGCAAAAGTCAAAGGTCAAGGCAATGGCTGGAAGAGGATGAAGACTTATTGATCAGTCACCTCTGACAAGCCAAAAAATACTGTAAAGTGAAGATGATACTCCCTATTCTTAGTGATGTTTTGTAAAACCCGCCTTAGGGAATTGAAGTAAACGGTACTACATGTAGCATGGCTGTTCGTTTTTTCATAATCTAGTCTTTATATACACATGAATTTACTTACGCATGTCTTTGTACTTTTTATTTCCGTTGTCGGCCAGAAGTAGCTTTTTGCAGGTCTGTTTACATCTACTGTACACAGAGTTCTGGTAACACACATTTCGCATTGATTCATTCAATCTACTGCAAACTGCATCGTCTGTGAAAACATAAATTTATCTTATTTTATATTTTGTTTTATTTCTCTGATGTAGAAAAAACAATGTAAATCCATCTATTTAACAGATAACCAATCAAACAGTTATATTTATCAAATGAGTACTCTTCAACAAAAAAATAAGCGTTTAAAAAAAAAAGGATCCCAGCTGCAGCATTGCTGATTTCAGATGAAACTGTCTCACAGCTTTAACTTTAAGTAATTGATATTTTTCCAGTACAATTCGTTCGGACATCCTTAGCAATTTTATACGCGCCAATAAAATATGCTTATCTGATATATATGTGTGAAATAAACGAAGTTATATACTCTAACTATATATAATTATACTTACCAGTGTATACAACATTGACTAAACAAACGACTAGAACCACACTGCAGGAAAACAGTCGTCGGTATTCCATGGTTGCTGTTACTGAAGAAATTCACGTTCTAACCCTTGGGAATGAAAAATACACTTCTTACCTGCTCGGGTACGACTGAATGAGTTGCCCCATCACCTGTTGAGGGATTTACATAGATATTGAGATCTACACTTCGCTGCACATCGTGTGCATGGACCGTAAGTAAGAATGAAGGTCTAAGGCTATGGTCTTGTCAAATTAATTTTTTTTTCAAATCTTATGAAATACATTGAATTCATGTATATTGAAATGATTTATTTAATTCAAATTGTTTAATGCGGTGGAAATTTTGAATGCAACAGCTGACTGTATTATATGTATGTATTAAACGACTTACAGTTTGTCATCCAGGTACTTAGGTAAATTAACACAAATCAATACACAAAATGTGTTACTGCTTCTAATGTTTTGTACACATGACGACACCTTGTTTGAATCTGATACATAAAGAGAGTATGAATGTTAAAAAAAAATGTTTTATATGCTACAATTTGTGTTGCTCTATATAAAATGAAGATCATGACAATTTATTTTACCTACCGTGAAATTAATAATGTTCATCTATTTATATACGAAGAATCTTTGGTCGCCTCACCGATTATTAGACTGATCAATCCGATCGCCATATATGTCTGTAGCAAAACAGTAGTTGTAGTAAATACTAATAATACATTCATTTTTTAACAAGATAAAGCAAACAAGCAAATGCAATGCACAGCTTCTTGTGGAAATTTATCACGGCAAGGTAACGTTTGAGGTGAAAAAAGTTGTTTTTGAAATATCAAAAACCCAAAGGTGTACTCTATTTGTAACTAAACATTCGATTTTAGGAAAAAAAAACCATAAACACAAGACATTATGAATGCATATACATGTACTAAACGTTCGACGGCATGTAGGAATCATCGCCCAGAACATTAATATTTTTTTTTGGGGGGGGGGGGGTCAATGTCCTCTTGAGTTTGCACTAGTCCAAAGTAAAAATAACAGCAAAAATGTTTTCTCCATGATGCGGCATCAATTCAAGACGGGTGGATGGTCATGGTCAATTTAAGACTTTTTTAATCTTCTTAAAAAGAAGAGCTTGTGTAGAAAATACATGAAATAGAAAGTTCTTATTTTTTTAAAGCTAAAATATTTCTCTTTACTTAATGATAAGTTATTGTGGAAGAAATCTTAGATATATAGGTTTAAATAGTTATTTCAACTCAAAATACATGCATAATTATCTAATATGCTTAATTAAATGCATGACAACCTTTCCTTCTACTTGAACAGGGAATCAGAAAGTTTGTAGAATTTGTTCCCAATCCCTCCAAATTATTCATATGACGTCTTCAACAAAGTTGTACTTGACTTTGGGGATTTAATTTGCACAAAGATCCGTGAGTCACTGAAAATAGAAAATAAAACATTGTCTCTGGGATATGCGAGCTTTGTAAAATTCATGATTTTTTTTTTAATTGATCATTATCGTCTAAATGATTTTTGTGCCTTCTCTGGTATACACAGAAAAAATCCGTATTTTCTATTGGCGTGAAACTATTGCATTTTTGTTCATCCCACTTACCGGCTTTGATCAAAATCTACATGTATATCGATACATCTATTAACCTCAACTGTGTATTATATGTATAACGGAGCAAGCTGTACATGCCTCTTTGCATTGTTTTATCTTATCTGATCTTAACACATGGGACACCTGGTTTCATATTATATATTGACGCTTTTTTACGAAAAAAAAATACTTGCAAATATGATCCTAGTTTTGTGTCTTTTGTATATTCAGTGAGTCATATATCAATAAATAATTTGTAGGATATTAATGTTTTGTAACTCTCAACATCCCATCAAAATCTATATCTATTTTGTTCGAATGAAAAAGCGTGTTTATAAAAATATGACACTTTAATTTATAGAGCTTCAATGTGATTAAAATATGGGCCTTTTGAGTGTAAGAAATTCCGTACTCCTTTGTTTTTAATCAAATCTTAAAATCATAAAACGTGTCAATTTTCTCCATAATAACCAATCGATGCATGTTTTAAATAGGAATGCATTTAATGGATGGCTGATGGGGTGATGCTCCGTTTGACACATTACAACACAACGCATTGTTTGAGGAATTCAAAAGCTAATAAATGATAACAATAATGCAAAAATCACATACTGTTAAACAGTCAGAGATCCAACTGACAAAAGAACATTTTGATTAAAACCTTGGGTCCTTGAACATTGATTCTGTGGTTTCGAAAGCCTCGATCATTATATGTATCATGTCTGTCTACATATATACATGTATTAATCTTTCTTATGACGACATCGGATTTAAGGAGTTTTTTTCTTTCTAGAAGTACTAGTAAAACACTTATCAAAGAGGGTTTAGATACAACACAATATCTTGTTACAAATCTTGAAGATGATACAAGTCAGGTAGCATACACCACTGTATCTGTGCTATTGCATTATATCTGGTCCCACGTCAATTGGCTACCGTGCAATTTACACGTTCTCTTATCAAATTTCGATTGAAACTAAAATAAAAATTTCTGTTATTGTAAATCCTTTGCAAATAGACTAAGAAACTTTCAAAATGACAAACAAAATTATGCAAAAAAAGAGCTCAATTTCCGTTCATACTGAATGTATGTGTTTCATGTAAATAGGATAAAATCAACAACGGATATGTATTTGAGTTGATTTATTTTGATTTTTCTAAAGCTTACGCAAACCAAATTCATAAACATGCAATATTTTTTTTAAACATTTCACTTATTTTATAACGCTTTAAAACAAGACTAACGCACGAAATACATGTAGTACAAATTTTATGCCCTCGTTTAATTGATTATCTTTTTTTGTGCGTAGATGCGTCAAAATCTGATAAATTATACAAGGTGGGGACAGATTAGTTTTGGTGATAGGTATTTGAATATTCAAAATACATGAATAGGTTTTAAAATAAAGTGTCTAGATTTATAAAATATCAAGAAATATTTTTTTTAATTTTCATGTAAAGGGTCATGCTTTTTGTGTAACACGTTTTTAAAAAAAATCTTATCATAATTGTGAAAATGATGTTTACGGACGATGCACGATTCCATGCTTGGGCTGATGCCCATTATGTTCATAGATTCATTGAATCAGTTTTGGTACAGAAGAGCGTCAATTAAATTTCTCCATTTTTCTCCATTTTGGTAGTGCGGTCATGAAACAGTCGACCGTCTTGGCCTCGATTTGAACTTCGTCAACAATGAACAATCTCGTACCTCATCAAAGAGAACTCGAACTTTCGTGTACTTTAAGGCGTTAACGGTCAAAAAGTTTTTATTATTCATCTCATAATCAGGATAATTGTATGTTTTTAGTTATTATGCTAAATCATGACACCTCTGCATGCCTTGGCTATTTTCTATACTATACATGAAAGGTAATTTAAGCAAAATACAAATTAAGATAAGGAAGAAAACTCTCTCTCTCTCTCTCTCTCTCTCTCTCTCTCTCTCTCTCTCTCTCTCTCTCTCTCTCTCTCTCTCAAAGATGACAGTATATGGTTGAACTTTTTTTTTTCAAAGCAAACATTCAAAGATTTGAAATGAGACCAAGTGTTCGCTAAGAAAAAATAGTATGTAACTAATATCTTCATTGTAGATTACATGTAGAACTTAGCACTGCGCTAACCAACATTTTTACAATCGTATTTAAGTTCAGAGATATGGAGGGTAATCGTGTTCAAAAATCCAGACATGTAAACTTGTAAATCCGAATATGCAATCGTGTTGATGTGTGAGTCTGAGCATGAATATGTATAATTCTGATCGTGTAACCTACAAAACTCGGGCATAAACACGTGTAAGATTTGACTCAGTTCCTTCGCATGATGCACATTTTGCAACTTTATTGTTTACATTAGTTAATTAAACCTTCAATTTTGCACACTTTCAATCCGTAGTTTCTGCGTTTGTAACTTCAGGCTCGGCAATAGCACATCTGACATGATACAAATTGACAAATGTAAAGTCTACAAGTTTGTCGAATTTTGACATGACCTTATATGGAAACAGTGACGTCACTGATAGAAAAAGGCTAGCTGCAGGTAAAGGCATGCCGTAATCGCCGGAATAGGGACGGAATAAATAAAAAAAAATATTAGGTAAGCATATAATCATATTATCTCTGGATAACATTTCATAGAATATCATTTTTCGGAAAATTAAATAATGAGATTGGTGTACATTTTATCAAGAGAATGTATAAAAGATGCGAGTAAAGAATTCGATCGGCTTCAGATATCCTCTTAGAACTGAAAAAAATTACATTTAATTAATGACTTTGTTTGAATACACATGTATAAAGATATATACGCATTTTTATTCATAGGCGTCTGAACCGGAAGGGGGGGGGGCTAGGGGTCGGGACTTAGCCCCCCCCCCCCCCACTTTTTTGCCAAGTTAGTCCTAACCATTAGGAACATAGCAACAGGGAGGATTCAACCCCCCTACTTTTTCCTCGCAACAAACAAAATTGTTCCTTAAAAGACCTTAAAGAGAATGAAATATTAATAGTGATATTGAAAATTAGAGTCATAGTAGGTATACTAGCACACCCCATCACCACCACCACCACGACGGATTAGGAATTTCATGATTTGAGGGGGGGATTGGGCAGGTAAGATTGGATTTATTTGTATACCCTCCCCCACGGATTAGAATTTTCATGATTATGGGAATTCTTGTCAATATTTTTTTATGATTAGTTTAGCCCCCCCCCCCTTACAATTTGCTTCCGACGCCACTGTTATTAGAGTACATGCAACAAATTGTTAAAGTATAGGCCTCGGCTGAATTAAGAAAATATCTCCAAATGCATCCTTATCGCTACCAAAAAGTTGTGACAAGACCCCCCCCCCCCCCACGTGAAAAATTACACGGGGTCCGTCAGCTGAGTTGCAAAGTTATCGATAAGAAAAACTATTTAAAGACATTGGTTTTGAGGTTGTGATTACCCCGTTATATGAGACATAAGAAGCGACGCCCTCTTTAAAAAAATGAATAAAAATTCCAAAGATAAGGTTAACTGTCGTGAAATTAAAATGTGTATAAATTATTTTAAGAAATATTTCTTTGCATTGTCGGCAATATATAGGGAAAAAAGCCTATCATGCAGGTAAAAATTGACATTTTTTAAAATCATTTTAAGCAATTATTACGGGATTGAGTATTACGTCCTGAATGTCGGTTCAATACAGACTCACTTTGTGAAGTTGGCTGATAAAAATTTTCTGGAGAGTTAGTATAATACAGCTTTACAGCCACTTGTGAACTACCTGCAGGTCTGTAGCTCCCTGTCTAAAAATACAGATGAACGATCTTTGAGCTACAGTGCCTCCCGTAGTAAAACTTCAATTTACGGCGCACAAAAAATATGCGCTAGTTTTTTTTTATTATTATTGAAGATTGTGTTATTATTTGTCTTTCACTTACACAACAACAAAAAGTATAAATACAGTCATGTAAAGTAACATAAATTTTTCCGCGAAAAATTACCAAATCCTTGCAGGTCGTTTATTCTAACTAATTCAGAAAAATAACAAGAGTAAAAATGGGGTACTCTATATGCAATGTTTTGGCCCAAAAATGACTAAGTTCAACAGCTGATATTTTTATAAATTATCAGAAATCAAAATCCTAGAAATTTGCATACTTCTGATATATACGTATAAATGATCTGCAAAAGAACAACTTCCTATCTTGAAAACTGTTCGAGGAGTTATCGGTACAATAAGGGTATCTTTTTGACAGCCACTCGCCCATCTCCAATTTTTACTATTTCAATAATCGGAAACCCGGTTAAAAATTCACTCTCAAAATTCTTAGAATTCAGAAGCAATGGAGCTACATGGGACCTCACGGCGGTCTTCGAACCCCATGCCGCTCAAAATATATTTACCCCCTTAGGAAATTTCTTGATCCGTCTCATTTCTAGAAAAAGAGTACGCATTTACTTATATTCCAGTTTAAATTACTTGTCAATTTTTTTTAGAGATGTAAGATATTAGGCATTTCCTTTTATAATTCCATGAGAATTATATTACGGAAATTAGCGCATTCGTCACAACGGCAACGATTTTTTTCTACATGAACCTCTTCCTGTTTGGTCCAGTTTCAATCATACCTCAATTTTTTTTCTACAAATAATACCGGTGTTTTCGATAGAAAATGTGTCGTTCATTAAAAGCTTATTGCAACAGTTTAGCTGAATATTATGTTTATTTTTCGTTCATTCCGGTCCGGCGGTTACGGCATGCCTTTTCCCGCAGCAAGGCAGTTGCCATATAAGGTCATGTCAAAATTCGACAAACTTGTAGACTTTACATTTGTCAATTTGTATCATGTCAGATGTGCTATTGCCGAGCCTGAAGTTACAAACGCAGAAACTACGGATTGAAAGTGTGCAAAGTTGAAGGTTTAATTAACCAATGTAAACAATAAAGTTGCAAAATGTGCATCATGCGAAGGAACTGAGTCAAATCTTGTACACGTGTTTATGCCCGAGTTTTATAGGTTACACGATCAGAATTACACATATTCATGCTCAGGCTCACACATCAACACGATTGCATATTCGGATTTACAAGTTTACATGTCTGGATTTTTGAACACGATTACCCTCCATACAGAGATAGATACACTGTATATTGTAGAAGAGTGGCGTGTCTATGAAAGTTTGTTTCCATAGGCGTCTGAAACGGGAAGGGGGCGCTATAGAATGAATGAATCAACGCCTCCCCCCACCTCACAACGGTTTTGATTTTGAGGATAGGCGAACATGTGTTTTTCTTCTTACATGTATTTCTTTGTGCTTGTCAAAATTTCGGTCTAGTCTTGTCATCCACCCTCAGTTTGCTTCTGACCTATGGTTTTCATCTATCTTTTGTCAGTTAGTTGTAACATAAAGCAATAATTAAAGGTTAAAAGGAAAAAAAAAATATTTGTATTTATTTGTATTAAAGCCTGTTTATCTACGCCGACGCTATCTACAGTGGTAGCAACGTTATTGTTGACAAACGACACGCACGATTCTGATACACGAACGAACACGCACGATACACGAACGATCACGCACGATACAAGGACGATCACTAACTTACTGAATTTTCACGATACACGAACAAAAACGATAAAACACGCAACCGAACGATTCTACACCATTAAACACGCAAAATCAAAATTAATTTTTAAGATTAGAATTAAGAAAACGTATTGCTTTAATTTGTATTGCTTTATGTTTGTGTTTTATTGAAAAGCGGCATGTACAGTAGCAATGCACTGTTTTATATTTTACGAGTAAACAATTTACACATCCATACAAAAAAATATATGATTCATACACAAATTAATTTTTTGTCTCCATAACGAATAATAACTTAAGTTTAAATGAATTGAAGATAATGCATTAACTATATGAATTTATTACCTACAAGTTGACTGTTTATTTAATCAAGGTCCCTTACGTACGATTTAATTATGCGGGATAGAGGTAAATTTGTTACCTTGTTCCATAGAATTTGGATTTTACACATAGAATATTTTCATTATTTACAGTACATAATTGATTTATTTCTATTTATTCTAAATGTTAAAGCGTCTATAAAAAAATTATTTCAAACAAATGTTTACACAATGAACCAGATAGGAATGCGTATCGTATTCTCATTGGAAAGAAAAACGTTGGGGATAATCGTTTAGTTTAAAACGGGGAGTGGGTAAGCTTGACCGCTTTCATTCAACGTGTCGCTCTTGCTTTATATGATTAAAATTATGTGTCAAGACACAATGGATGCTTGATATAGGCTGACATAACATTATGCAAAACTAACTCGACCGAACAAAGGATTGAATTAGCTGTGGAAATACTTGATAAATGTATTTAACCACGAAAGAGAGAATGAATGCTAAAACTGTCAATGTTTTTCTATAAAAAAAAGTTTAAAATTCACATTGTTTTACAAAAAAAACTTGTCGTTGTTTTAAGAATAAATCCTGACATTCCGTAAAAAAAGTTACAAAACGAAAAAACCGCATGATCACGCACGAACACGCACGGTAAAAAACGCAAACTATTTTTCCTGATACACGCACGATCCCGCACGTTACACGAACGATCACCCACGTTACACGAACTATTTAACACGATTGGCTTGTCAACAATAACGTTGTTACCACTGTAGTACATGTACAGGGAATTAGAGGGAACGAAATAGAGAAAAAACATTTTGTCTCTGTGTTTTGTTTGTTCAGAAACCGTACATAAGATGTCCACTCTACCATGTAACCATGCCCAATCTTTAGTTATTATTTTATGCGTTTCCAGCTATTACTGAACCATGAAAGCGCAATTCTCTCAAATGTCACTTTCTATAAATCGCATCACAATTTAAGTTTATCAAATTGAAAACATTGTTTTTTTTCTCCCGATGTCGTTTTTAGTACATTTAGGTGGTGGGTTTGCACGAGTGAATCGATCATGTTTAAATAACAAATCGTTTTAAATACAATTATGAAACATAGATAAAATGCTCAAGTTTAGATAAATACATTCCAGTATCAATTTTTCTTGTCAACTGTGTGTGAGTCATTCCGCCATATTCAATGTAGTTGATAATGTTTCTTTATTTTGCATAATTTTTCAATAAATGACTTTTACAACTTACTAAGCTTTGCTGTACTACATCGTATAAACAAACAAGCTTCTATGTTGCTTTGGTGTTCTTTTTTAATTTCGAAATAAAGTTTGAATTATCAAAACACGTTAAAGTTTCAGTTAAAAAACAAACAAACAAACAAGCTGGTGAAATAAACAACCCGATTTTTGAATTATGTACATGAATGTATTTATGGATTGAGTTAACACCCCCCAACACCCCCCCCCCCCCTACAAAATACACGTATGGGGAGGGGATAAACATGAATAATCATCCTTTCGCTCACAAAGAAAATAAATTTGAAAAGATTATCACGTTTATATAGATAATTATTTCAATCGTGGTTGCGAACCAGTGTCTGCAAGAAATACCAGGGGACACCAGTAGCTGATTAGTGAAAGTTTGAATCAGGAAAATAATATCATTTCAAAGACATGACGTCGAAAACATATTTGAAAATGAGAAGACTTAACTTAAACATCATATTTATTCACACAAATAAACACATCTTCCCTATATGGTCACTATGGAATTATAAACGGTAACGGTGATTAAATTTCCACATGTTCATTGTTGAAGAATTCTGCAAGAGGTACCGGCATGTAATCGAAAATTAAACGTATGTATCAGCTTTGATACAACTGAATGAAAAAAGAACTAAATTAATGAAACGTTAGAAGAGTATATTTTATTGCCAATAAAAATAAAGTGTTTGATAGTGTTTGTTGCGTTTTCAAGGAGAATTCCCAATCCAGTGGAATAAAAAGATGGAAATCGGCTTTAAAAATCCAATATATTTTACAATGAACATTTGTATTCCAATTTGAAATGAGGTTTTAGAAGCGTCTTATAAGAAAACTGAATTTGTATTAACTTACGCTGCTACATGTATACATCAGCAAAAAAGATTATTATGTGGGTATGAATCGACCGATTTCCTCTACCTGCAAAAGGACGCAACGCGTGCACGTTTCAGCAAATTGATATTTTTGTTTTTGTGAAATAAAATTTCAATTCCACGAATATGATTCATAGCGTTTGATTCTTAAAATATGTTACAAAAATAACAGGCTCTTAAGAAAAAAATGCAAATAAATTAAAAATATTTGTTGATAAGACAAACATTCCTTGAATATTGCTTAAGGTCCTGTCACAAAAAGCTGCTTTCTCACAGCGTTTTCACAGCGATGAAAAAATCCTGGAACTGCCGTAGGATCGCAGGAAAAAAAATCAGAAAAATATACAATCTTATTTGAAATAATTTGAAAATATGTCATGATGTCCTGGCGGCGACCGAAGCGTTTCTACGGAGCTTAACAACGTGTAACTGCGTTTCCACAGATCTAGAGTTCTAATTGGCAATTGACTGTGCTCTCGCTCAGAATCCGCCAAGCGCTCATGACGTGCTCAACATTTTTGCCTCACGTTCACAGCGAAATAAAAATGCTCGCTGACTGCGTGCACAGGGTGTTCTTTACTAAATGGTGTGTGAATTTGCATTAGTACAATATTATTGTAAGGAAACAATCAAGTATTTGGTAACATCAGATCAAAATGACAAAAATTCCATCTGCGTCTTTAATGTACTGAGGTTTCATCAATATTTGTTGAATAGCAATTTTCGTGGATTTTGTTGTTTAGTTGTTCCACGAAATTAAATGTTCATCGAAGTGCAATTTCTATTATCATTTTGTATTGATATGGTCATTGGCCTTGAATTAGCATCTCCTTGAAACTGTGATATTCACTTCATCCACGAAAATTGATACCCTTGAATATTAATGAAACCACAGTAATCTGGAATATTCTAAAATGCTACTTTTTACATATACTGTAGTCATCAACATCAAGTTTGAATAATATTGTACAACAGTTATTGTTCAAATTAATGTGAACAGACTGACAACGCACTTGAGACACAGCGGGGGCGCGGTATTAACGCTAATGAACGTAGAAAAAACGCCAAAGGATAGCGATGATCGAAGCAATAGCTCTTTGGGATCGCTGTGTGAACGCAGCAAAATGAAAAACGTTCTAACGCTGTAAAGTGAGAGAGCAATAGAGACACAGTGACGTCATAAAGTCGGTATAAGCACAATCGACTCATTACTGCGACTTTACTGCGATTATGAGCTCTAGTGGCTCGAAAAAACACCTCGAAAGTATTTCCTAGGCGTCGATGACAACCCCCCTTTTTATAAAACTTGATATAAACACAACGCATTTTACGATCTGTTGAGATGTAAGCTAGACTTCATTAAAGTAAATGAAATACCCTAAAATATAACACAGAAGCGACTTATAAGGCTGTCTAGCCGATACTTATTTTAATGGGAAGCGACTCCATTTTGTATAAAATTCTAACATCCGGTAAATAAATGTTAATACATTCGAGGTATTTTTCCGAGCCTGCCGGAAAGGCCCGAGAAGTTGTTTTTCCGAGCCTGCCGGAAAGGCCCGAGAAGTTGCGATTGCGATATAAGGATTAGCATTTATCAAGAAGAGCAACTCTATATATTACATGATAATTATGCTGATACTTTCAGAGAGTAGTCGTCCCTTACACCGTACGTTTTCTCCGGGTTATGTTTTTTCCAGGGTACGAACTATCCCGATACCCGGCCTCTTTGCACGCGATTTATCGCTAATTCACAACAATACTGTTGGTTTTGCATCGGTGCTCGTTTGTTTTGTATCAATGTGATTTTGCGAAAGAGGCTGTTGATTTTATTCTAAGCTGGTCTGTTTCGGTTTTTTTTTTCGTTTTTAAAAACTAGTTGTTCGCTTTGCATTAACGTCTTTTTACCCTTTCCGCCGCCCATAGAGATACTCGATAGATGTACATTTTGTATGTACATATGCAAAAAAGTTGTCTGTCTTTAGACAAAATCTTGATTGAAAGTTCCATGTAAAATAAGGATAAAACTAGAAATACTAAGGTAGGGGTGTCAATTTTACTCCGTTGGCGAAGTCGATGAATTGGAACATTTAGTCGTACGGTAGTCGAGTACTCGTTGATTTATTTTAAACTTTATGTCCTTTTCAAATCAAATAACTCTACAGTCACATACATCGTAACTTAAACCAAACTTGAGATAATACGCACTAAATGTATTGGATTTCAAATAAATTAAAACGTATTTTATCTAAATATTCGTAAGTTAATGTCTTTGCCTTTTCTTTTTCTTATGACGCTTACACATAATTATAATTATTAAGCTCCATAATTATCATCTTACTAGGCAAATCAAATGTTACCTGCTTACCGTTAAGCCATTGCCCCGTGCCGGGCCAAATGAACAATAACAGTTTTAGTGAGTATAAAAACAAACACATTGAGGTGATATTATTAAATTTTTTATAAATACAGAAATCTAATCCAATAAATAACTGATTAAAAGAATCAAAAATTGATCTCTTCAAGTACATGCTTGCATAAGTACAGTTACTTCTATTCAAAAAAATAGTTTGATATACAAATTCAACAGAGATCAATTGTTAGCCGCCTAAAAATATACGGGGGACACCTGTTTAATGGAACAGAAAGTAACAAGACCAAAAATGCCGAGAAAAGAAAACCCTTATTTTAATTCGAAGCCCAAAAACTGCTGCGTAAAGGAAACAAAAAATATTTTGATTTTTTTTTCACTTTATTTAGAGAAATCGACTAGGAAAATTTTAGTCGATGATCGGTGTGACCGAGCTACAGTCGAGTACTCATTGTCATCTGTAGACTATGTACTTTGATTATCTGATCGGGATCGAGTTTCTCTACAGTAGTACACACAGATCAAACCACTGAGATAAACTAAGTGTAGAGATTGAACTCATCTGCATTATACACGTGTAAGATATATATGATTTTTTTTTCTATTCAGCTATACATGAATCGTGCTGATGAATGGTAATTTTCTTTGAAAATTTATCAATTCTTAGAGTATTTCAAAAAAAGATTATGTTTTATTTCACACGTAAATTCATTTCTGACTATGGTACATCTTTATTTCTCAACTTTAAAAGTCCGGGTGTTCATATTCATTTTGATGCATTAGAACTGGCACAAAATATGTTTATTTCATTTCTATATTGCATAGTGCATATTTTAAAGAGAACTTAATGGATTGTGCATTTTTTCCCATCCAGCTGAATCCCATAAATCATTAAACTAAACAGCGACGCAGCAAAAGTACATCTTTGAAGTTGGATAATTAAACGAGAAGTACAGATTCAATATTGCTTGTCAGATACAAATAACAAAATCAAAAAAAAATATTATTTGCTGTCATTTGCACACGCTAATCAAAATTTATTGTTTGTGCACTGTGTACCTCTTGCTATGGACCACCCGGTTTTTTGCTTATCAAAATGTATAACCACGTGATGGTGATGCAGAAGTATGTATACGTAGTAGTTTTGGAATGGTCAGTGTAGACGATATATTAACAATTAAGATTATCATACTTTCATGTTAAATACTGAAATCTGAATTGTTTAGAGGCAGTTTATAATCAGTTCTATTACCCTCAGTGTTAGCAACACACTTGGCAACGGGTAACACAACGAATTGTTTCATGCGCGTAAATTATGCGCGTACGGTTCGGCGTAGAATTCAAGTCATTTCTATATAAAAGCAGAAAAAAATTCCCTAAAATTAGGACATTCAGTATAATAAAAAAAGTAGACTAGTGCCTGTTTGGGAGGGTAATTTACAGTTAAAATTGACACCCCGAGGAAACCATTGTCTACCGACGCAAATTTCAACTGTTACCCTCCCAAACAGGCACTATTTATATATTGTAAAATGGGCGTATCCTTCCACTCTGAGCCTCTTTCTTTACTCATATTCAACGTTTTGTTTATGATCTTTCAATTTGAACAGATTGCAACAGAAAAGGAGAATGTGCATTTATACCCAATGTATTATTTTCAAGTTTCATTCAGATGGTTAAGAATTTTTTGTTAAGAATTTAAAAGAAAGTATCGTACACCCCTTTGTGCTTCTTCTTACTCTGACGCAAAGAGAACTTTGCAGGTAAATACTCTATTAACAATTTTAACAGAACACAGTTGGTGCTGCTAATTCAAAGTGACACATTCTCCGATTAAAAACAACTTGAGAATATGTTTACGTCAGTGAACTTTGGTACGAACAACAAAACAATAAGAAAAGATGGCAATTGAATCCCAACTTCTATTTGTTTTGAATATAAATACGTGAACGGTTTAAAGTACATGTAAAAAAGTATTAGATTGTCTAAAAAAGAAAATATACCCATTCGGTAAGTCTTTGACATCTACAATGTTAATATTCAGGGATAAGGAACTCAAAGCGAGATGACACAGCCATCTTTACGTTTTATTTGTCATCTGAGCATGTCTTTTGAATTCGGTTCAAGGCCATCAATTGATAGTAATACAAGCAAAATTTCATTGAAGAAAACATGAAAGAAATAAAAAATTCAAAACATACGTGATTAATGAATTATGAATGTGTTAATATCAGGTTGAGACTCTGCGTTGTGAATTACTTACGACCACCGCCAAATTCTCGTTATTCTTTTCAGAAACAACCATTTTTGCGGCATACTTTACAGAAAGACATTTAATTACCCAAGGCTTTCAATATAAACATTTCATAACGTTGTAAACATTGAAGTTTTTATGATCATATTTTGACGAGTCCCTGAGGAGGGAGAAACATATTTACGATGAAATGAAATTTATTTTGCAGGCCATTATGCGTTTTATAGAATTAAGTAATGATTTGAGAAAAATCGTGAGTACCCCAGTACTTGACAAAACAACACACCTGAACAACACAACCAAGTAACAGTAAGCACTAATTGTAATGGACTAGAGTAACAAAGCAAAACCGATAGAATATCAATTAAGGCAATAAAATTTACTGCAAATGCGGGAAAAATGAATAAATTTAATAACACATGGGGAAGATGGCTACCTTTTTAACATTTCTCTCTCTCTCTCTCTCTCTCTCTCTCTCTCTCTCTCTCTCTCTCTCTCTCTCTCTATCCTTACTGAACAGATGTCATAATTTGTTTTAAAAGAAAATACAGAATGTAGTAGATACCGCTTTTAAATTGGGTTTAAGTTGATTGTGTTTAACCCCTTCTAAATTTCACAATAAGGTCATCGATTTGTTCTCATTTTGATATATCCCAAGAATCATATGTTCATTTAATGTGTATGTTCTTTTCCGAATTCTTCTTCTTCTTCTTCCGATAAGATTTTCAATTTGT
Source organism: Magallana gigas (assembly GCF_963853765.1). Lineage (NCBI taxonomy): Eukaryota > Metazoa > Mollusca > Bivalvia > Ostreida > Ostreidae > Magallana > Magallana gigas. The sequence continues at coordinate 8,574,444 of NC_088857.1, forward strand.
GTCTTTAAGCTAAAACATAAATGTTTTTTTCGGTTTAAGTGTTATATTTTTATGAAAGAAATAGATTTATAATAAAAAGAAACCCTTTTGAATAAAACTGCGACAAAAATACATTTACAAAATTTTTTTCAAAGGACATTTTGTTAAGTTAATGTTGTAACTTCAAGTATATGTGGTGATTGTATATGTAGCTAACAATTTCCAGCTCGCTTATCGGTTTTTCTAAGTTCAAACCTAAATCCGTATCGTGTTAAATCCCCTGATAATTTAACTAACCGATAAATTGTGAATATAACAGCCGTCAAAGAGTTACTAATCAAATTTTATAATAGCTTAATGGCTTTTTAACATCTCATTAAACATCTTTAAAATTTTGTAATGTATCATCTCCCTTTTTAATGAATAAATTTTAAAAAGAGAGTGAACTTAGTTTAAAAAAATATCTTAGTAAATTTCGATTAACTAAAGGAAAGGCCGGAATCTATCGATGATTGTTACTGTTTTTTGCAATCTAAATTTTGGAAATCGGTTCTGGCTCATTTACTTTCATGTTAATTTATGTGACACACCACTTTTGCATTCAAATTCATATCACCAATTTAATTTGTTTACCTATTAAGGATATTTAAAGGTGTGATGTTTGGGCTTATATCGAAAAAAATATACTATAAAGTGCTGTTTTTTCGACGTTGGTGTGCTGAACGATATTAATATAACATTAAGAAAACATTCTAAGATGACACATGCCAAAAAAGTACGACATACATGTAAATATTACCAAATCAAATGACAGATGAAAACATCGAGTTGCTTACAATGAAAGATAAGGCAAAAAATATCAATAGTACCCAGCGTACTTAATCACGATCCTAAATACCCCTCAATTTCCAAGTATTCTCGGGATATGATAAGGCAGTAGCTGCTCTCTGACAATATAAAACAGGGAAGATGGAAACTTAATAAAAAGTCAATTCCAGATGTTTGAAAAAGAAAATAAAGTGATCGTGGGGTATTTTGATGAAAGTAATAAACCCTCAGCGCGGGCCATTGTACGGGGGATCGGCGCCCAGTCAGGGTTTGATTGAGGACCGGGGACAGCGTGTTATTTTTATGTTACTCCACCCTGCTTTTGAGATTAAATGTCAAACTTCAATTTTTGTCCATTATTTGTTCTTTTCATATCTCCCATAATTATTTCAGGCTTACAAGACGTGATTATGATGTGCGAAAAAGTTTGTCATGGTAGATTTTCGTTTCATATGTGATCTACAAAAGAAGTAAGAAGTCCGTAAAAATCGTATATAAGATGTTTCTTATTAAAACACAGAGAGTGAACTCAAGTGCTCTCTCTCTCTCCCTCTCTCTCTCTCTCTCTCATATATATATAAACGTCGACTTACTGAACATGTATCATAGTTGGTTCGAAATAAAAATACATGTACATAATTAATGTAGTAGATACCGCTTTTAAATTGGGTTTGAGATAATTGTGTTTAACCCCTCCTATTTTTAACAATAAAGCCATCGATTTGTTCTCATTCCGATATATCCCAAGAAGCACATGTTCAATTTATTGCCTGACGTCATGACGTCAGGCATATCTAAGGTTTAAAAGTTGCAATCTCCGAAACAGTGCAGACAATGGGACAAGCAAAATCATGATATCTCACAAAAAAGATTGACCGAGGCATGTTTAAAATGTCAGGATTTACGTTCATAATTGATGAAAATGTTATATGGCATGTGGTAACAACAGCGAGCAAGAGTTTTCAAGTAAAAAGGACGGTCACCATGCAGATCCTGCTTTAAAAATAGATCAGCATTCCACCAAATTTGAACGGTTAAAAAGGGGGAGGGGGTCATCGCAACAAGTTGTAACATATTGTCTATTACGGTACAATGTAAGACATAATTGGTGTTGGATTATCATTATTACAAGAGAGTCATCAGTTTGGAATTAAAACAAATATATATTTATACAGCTGGAATGTTTACTGGAGGAACTAAATCGCCAAAGCGGGTGTGACCCCATCTTCGTTTAGTTGGGCGATTTCTTACTAAATGTACATTACCACATTTAAAAATTACTAATCAAGTGTTTCTTAATTCGATAGATTTCTTCCAAAACATCCGATCCAAAATATAATATACATATATGTAGCTGTTACAAAACAAATGTCAAAAAATTCATCTACCCCCCCCCCCCCCCCCCAATGGATCTCTGCCAATGGATGAGTTCATTCGTTGTGTGAACGGTAAAGCAGGATTTCGCGCCAAAATGTATCATTCATAGTTTTTGTGCGTCGATTAGTTGACGAGTCTGTTGGGATCATGCAAATACCCCAGAGCACACCATGTGTTTACATCACAGGCACGTAGCATCGGGGGTTGGGGTGGGGGAGGCTGCTTCCCCCTCCCTTCTTTTTTGACAGCTGGCACTTTCTTAACTTTATAGGATAAATGAAAATATCATGGATTTGCCCCCCCCCCCTTCCATTTTTGTAGGAGCATGCAATAATGAAAAGTTCTGCAAATAAGAAATTATAATTGAATTGAAGTTACAGTTAGGGTTTTTTTTCATGAATTTGAGAATTCACCCTTTTTTAATTGCTTGTCAAGATGATTTTAATGAAGCTGCCCACACACATTCAGAAACAATACGTGTTTGTGTACCCTCTCATATTTCAGAAGGTTGGAAGTTTTAAAAAATGCCTTTCAGTTGATTTTGCAATTAATATAACAAATACAATTTGAAAAAACGACTATTTACTCTCCAGCTTTCGAACTTACATGTACTTATATGATATGTGTGCATTCCTAATTATAAAAAATTGAATTAATAAAATAAATGAATTTTAAGTGATAGATATGTACATGTTCTAGATTGAAGAAAAGACTAACATTTCGTCTTAAATTTGCATGTTCCATTTATAAATTTATGATCAGCAGCGAAAATTAAAATTCATTTCTGATAAGATAGCCTAACTGATACATGCATGCTTCCATTGAATAATTTTGTTTAGTCAGGCAAGCTTTTTGGAAAGCTATTACTTTTATATATGTAGTTTTCCGAATTCCTGAACTTTATATATGAGCAGTAGTGGTAAATTTTGAAATGTCTTGGTGTTCTTGGAATTGTCTTCTAAAATCATTTTAAACCCCGAATTTTTTTGTCTGATAATTACGATCATGAATGTCAGATTAAATTTCACACGTTACAGACAAATCAAGTGAATACCTGTGTTGATTCTTTAATCCAACCAATTAAGATACGTATACATCGACAGCACATTACTCTACCATTTATCTTATCCTTCATCGACAAACACATTGAAATCTAACAAAAACCGAGTTTAGAAAATCGTCAAATGGACACAAATGAGATTCTTACTTTCACATTCCGTACACCGTGCATTGTTACAGAGCACGTGATGTGATTAGTGTCCTCCATTAATCACAAAATCAGCCATTTATGAATTATCGAAACCTTTGACACCAGGTGCATTAATTTTGACACATCGGTGATAATTACCCAGTTTAAAAACAGTATATTTGATGCATACATAAAATAGCACAGACTGGAATAATGAATCAATAAATGTATGCGTTATAAATTATTATGTTGAAGTCGCAAAGAAGCAACAACCTTAAATAACCCAAATGCATCAGATCAAAAGAAAATTAAACGTAAAAATCGATACTAAAGTATCATATTTTTACTTTGACATGAACATAGATTCACCAGGTGTCAATCAATTTTCCGATTATCTCATATTGAACTAAGAGATGGTAAATATATAAAAATCAACATTTTTCTTTTTTGCATGAAAACACTATCACATGTTTGAACTAAAGAGACACACCACCTTTATTTGCAAATCCTGTTTTTTTTATCAGAAAATAATTACCACCAATCTTTAAAAAAAGTATGCAAAGGATTAAATGTTGTGCACTTTTTGTTGAAAAAATCTTTGTTCAAGGAAAGAAACAAATTGTCGAGCTTCGGGTATTTGATCCGGGCTAACTTCCGTGATCACAAAGCGAAACCAATCATGTAGTTTAGGGGGAGCAATTTGCCTCATACATGGAAAATTGTTTCGTGGCAAAAACCAATAATGGCCAATCAGCATTCATGTATTGACTTTAATTATGGAGTATGCAGACAATTGTAATCATTCACAATTAGACCTTTTTTGAACAGTGTGATGGCTCTTTTAATAGTGTTAGTTCTCAGGTTACTTAGGTAATAAGTTAATCTTTAATTGTCTATCAAATATTTCAATGTCACTAGATTTAATGGACCTCTCTTGCTCGGTTTAGATTTACACCCACAGTACTTGCTTCCTACCTGCAAGTGTCCGTATGTACAACTTTTTCCCAGTATTACCCTTTTTTAAGGCAAACCTAACAGATAATAATCTCTATTAATCTGTAATTAATAATAGATTTTATATTATACTGACATCATGTTGATGTTTGTTTAGAAAGCAAATTTTGATAAACTTTTGATATGTCGTTAGTTTTTTGGTTTTTTTTTTATTAATTTATTCACAAAAATTATTAAATCAAAATTGATTATGACAATAAACAAACACTGCTGTCTCAATAATTCATCGAAATAATCAATGTATTATTTCTATCAAATCCCGTTTTAAAGCGAAGTACTTTAATGTTAAATTCGCTGGATATGCTCTCTGAATTTCCGGAGTTTTAAAAAGGATTTCTAGTGCGATTAAAATCCTACAAAAATAAATCAAAATCAGTACTGTTATTAAGAACTTCGTTAAGAAATAATTCCTTGTATCTCTATCAGTAAATCAAATGTAATCGGTTGTGTAGCTATTGTTCGCAAATGGAAATGCATTGTAGAAAAAGAAAACCTTCGTTTCGCCTTTCCCTCCCATACTATTTTAATGTTAATTTTATGAGGAAGTCCTTATTTCTAAAAATATGTTAATGTCGGAATATATTAACACAGTTTGATCAATAATAACTCGAACAGCATCTATGTGAATGGAAGGCAGCTTTGAACAGTAAAGGTAAACTCGTTAATCTCAGTACACCTGAAAAAAGGCCCCACTTTTCAACGAACGAATTTAACAGAAAAGCGATTGATTTTTATTAGAAATGGAATGTTTGATTTAAAATCAAAACTCTCATATATACTATATAAATTTGAGAAAAAAAACACTCTCAAAAAATTAATTCATCAATGGATTTGCATGATGACAAAAATAAAATCAATTTGAGCGATCGTGATATCGAGAAAATCTATCTTTTGAAATGAGAACTAAAACTGATGCTTCGAAATCATAAATATTTATGGAATCACAACGACTTCAAACATTGTGACCTTGAGTTCGTTATAATGTTTATTTAAAAATTCTTCCTGGAAATGAAAATATAAATGGAATCGCAAATAACTTCAAACATTGTATCCTTGAATTCGATTTCTATAATATTTATTTGAATATTCTTCCTGGAATAAAAAAAAAAGAAAATTAATAACATGCAAGTTTGTCAGATACAGTAGATCCTTACATTATTTTTTTTTTTTAAATTTCGAATATATGTTGCTTATTTCATAGGGCTTCAACTTGCTACAAAATCTGTAATTATAGAGCTATCCAACCAGTTACAATAATAAACCCACACTCCACGGTGTATTCGTGTCGTGTAAGATGAACCGATCTATTATACGTATGGAAATCAACATCAAAAAGTCGAAACCCTTCTTTTCAAAAATTTCCATAACGAGGGCTTTAGAAGTGTTTTCCATCTCAGATATCCAGCAAGTGTCGAGTTGTCACCGGCAATCGTTCCTGTGTCAAATTCTTCCCCACTGTCTGGTGTGGCACCTCTGACAAATTACTGTCATTGTGTAACGTTTATCGCGGACTGAATCGCCATGACAACCGGTAAGATGGAGTTCACAGCCGATGACGGATTGTAATTTGTCCGAATTGTTGTAACACTGAGTGACGGATTAATCTCCTGATTTGTACCTTGTTAAATCTGTTCGGCTCGAGTGTCTCAAAGTCATGTCATCTTATGAGAACATTTGGAGTGGTTTTCTGAAGACTTCTGATATGCTTTGTCACTGACTTTTTTCCGTACAATATACTAGGATATTATACGGTAACACTGAGTGGACAATGATTGGATTGCAAGTAAATTACTTGTATGCAAGCAATGAGTACTGACAACCCGTTTCTTTGATATGAATTTTCTTTTGTGAGTTCTAAAGGAAAATACGATATGTAGATATTCCGTAAAGTAAGTAATGTAAGGAGGGGACCCTCAACATTGAATGAAGAAAATGGATATTGTTGTGTGGAGAAAAGAGTAAAGACACTCAATTAATCAATCGACCAAATTAAAGAAATGACGCAAGTTATTCCATCCTAACCTAACAATCGGAATGCGACCGCAATAATGAGTTTGGAATAAATGGCCCTTCCTGTCTTGACCTCGGGGTACCACCTCGGGTATTAGAGGGAGCAGTCCATTTAAATCTATTACATGCTGAGGGAGTTATTTTGTGAACCATTTTAAAGGTTTTTCTTGTCGCAGAAGGAGCGTAACGCTCAAATTCTGATTCCGAAATGTTAATGTAAAAATTTAAAATGCCAATGAGAAGATAATATTTTAAAAAAATCCCTATTGTCCAATCAGATCGTTGTGTTACTTGCTCTGGATCTGTGGGAAGAAATGAAACATACAACGGTAAACCACGTGCTTTGTTATAGTTTCGAAGTTGTCTTTAGACAGTAACGAGACAGGTTTAGTGCTGACTTTGCTTCAGAAGTGACAGGACTATGGCAGTAGGTGATGAATGTGTCCAAGTAAAGGCAGTCATCACTTCAAACCGCAATCTCTAGACCCGAACGAGCGGGGACGTTTACATGCAATTTATTCATTTGAAGTTGGAGTGGTACAAGATAAACTTTTTTGTGAAAGGCTTTTTCAAGCTTACAGGAAGGAGATTTGTGCTGTTATTCTGATGAATTTACCAGATCGATATGCCTCTTACACTAATGCTCCTAATAGCATATTAAGCTTGATAGATGCTGGGACAAGTCAGCGTAAATGAGAAATTCATTGTTGAGTTTAATTTTTCATTGTGATGTTATAACTGTTTCCACGAGATAGGAATATTTTAAATGACAGTTGATAAACTCGATTTAAGGACTTACTCCAACATGAGTAGTGCGTTCGATCCCTTTTGGTGCAATTTATGCATCACTGTGCCGAAAGGAAAGCGAAAACTTCTCAAAAAAATTCTATACCCATTAACGAAATGGATTGACCCGTCTTTCGAATTTTTCAACATTTTTGAAAGTGACATCCAGCCTCGAAACGATGATAAACCCAGTAGAACTTCAGAACAGTGCGAAGTGGAGAGCGTGAGAGCACCTTCCATTAGCGTTATGCTGTTTTTATCTGAAAATGGTACCATGTCATCGAAGGATGTCCAAAAGCTGTTCCTCTTGCCTCCTTGGGCCTATCACCACAAGGTGGAGCTTTATAACGTACGTTCCCCGGAAAGAACTGCAGCCTGCCAGGAATTCTACGAAATAGCAGACGACATGCCTCTTTGGTCAGTGTGTCCAGTTCATTACGGAAACGAACATCTAAGAGTTCTTATTTATGTGAGAAATTTTCATCAGATGGTGGAATTTTACAGGGTCATTACGGATAGTGAAATGGAGAGTAGCAAACCTGGATTTTGCATATTTCAAATGTGTTCTCAACCAGGATTGGATATTCAAGTAGCTCTAAAATACTCAAAATACATCGAACCGTATCCGATTTCAACCACACGTTTGTCATTTAAGGTGAAAAGTGTTGAGTCCATCGGGGCTTTTACTGGATGCAATCTAGAACCTGCTGAGGGCAACTCATTTATAGCAACTGACCCTGATGGAAATAAAGTACAACTTTACCAAATACCAAATACAGAATCTTCTATACCAACGAAATCAGTGAAAACTAGAGGTGAAAAATTCTCAGAGGATATAAAAAGTTGCCGAAGTTCGGACAGCCATGATTCAGGGCGGTGCTCAGACAGTGAAATTTGGTGTAGCGAACCCGAACCTTTTCGAAATGAATCTTTTGGACTGAATTCTCGGACAGAACATGTGCTTCAGATACAAGAAAATTGCGTTATGCCACCAGCACTTAACACTAAAAACAAAATCAAAGCAGTCTATTTGTAACAAAGGGACGAGCAAAAGTGCACGGGTAACGAGTTTTTAATTTTTACAGTTTTGTGCAATAAATCAATTTTTAAAACGTTTTCACTGGATTGAAGTTTTTACTAAGCACAAAATGGCATAAAAACTTTTTACAAAGTATTTCACAGACTGCAATATCTTTAAAGGTAAACTCGAAAGGCAATTTGCAGGTCGCACCGAAAAGTAAATAAATTTGTGTAACCCTTACGCAATAAAGTTTTTGTACAAGAAATAGCTATCCGCGATTTAATCGAAAGGTAAATAAATATCTGCGTGAATCATTTAAACGGCCGGCCACTAAGTGTCAGTGGTACCTAACTAGGCGAATCTTGTGAAAAATTTTAATTTACAGATTGAAAAGATCCTTGAAATCAGCGCCTCGTTACATAAGTTTGAAAACATGAACTATTTTAATTACTGGACTGTTGTCGGGTATGGAATTTTCGTTACACTTAAAATTGACAATGTTACACGTTACTATATAATTATGTCAATGCTGTTTTAGAAAATGAGGGCATTTATTGCTGGCTCAGAAAATTGAAACATTTGAAAATGACAGTACTAGTATTTGCGATAGAACTGTGGGTTAATAACAAAATTTTAGCACCTTAAAAATAAAATTGTTGGACAACAATAATCGCCCGATTACGTCAAAGTTCTAGATTTTTCCCCTTAATTTTGATCTGCGTCTGATTATGTCTTTTACAAATTTGATATACATTGTTTCTAAAGAAAAAAACCCGGTAGATTTATATTGAACAAATATGATAAAAATCACAGATGGGTATGTAACAATAGCGCTATTACAGAGTTATAAAATATTCATTAGTGCATGAACGCTCTATCAAAACGAGGATCTTTTTACATCCATGATAATCGCGCTGAGTTCGCTTCTTTGATCAAGTGATATCTAGAGCCAAATATTGATGATTTGAATTATTTCTTCCCTTCATTTCCGCACCACCCGGCTTGAAGATCTTCTTGTGATGAACTAATATCCTGGTTGATGCTGTTAAAAATCAATTTTGGTCTTCGTGAACAAACTCTTTCAGGTCCATGAAAAAACAGTAATTGACGGCCTGGGGTATCTTATAGGACAGAGATACAAGACTAATAAATATTTCGGGAGTACGAAGGGGGCTGTGAATGTGGACAATTTACTTCTTTCCTTGTGAGATAAATGGTGTTTTAATTAAACTTTTTAAAAAATCTTAAACAAAATCAATTGCATGTAGATAACCAAGTTTAATTTCATAAGAAATAAGTCCTCTTGCGAAAAAATATTACTTTTAGACAGACTGATAATAGCAGAGATTACAGAAATGACAAAACCTAATTGTTTTCCTGTCAGTTTAAAACTTAATTGATTATAACGGATAAGATAAACACTTTTCCTATATCAGAAAACATGAATATTGCTAACTGCTAACAAAAATGGTAAGTTGTATGTGCCAATAATACAAGCTGCATTATTATAACAAACTGTTCCCTCTCCTAGAATGATTAAAAGTAATGAGACCAACTTCGGTCAGGTTGCATGTTTCCATTGTGAGTAAAAAAGATTCTTTCTATCTTTTTTTCAAACTTGCGTTTGTGAGTTTTCTTACATAAACATATATTTGATTCGTAGTCATTCCACCACCTTAATCTATCGTGCATTTTGAAGGATTTTTCTTTATAGAAAACATTTTCCTTGATTGTGCAAGGTTTTATGTAATCGTAAATTGCACCCCATTGTTAAAAGCTAGCCTCTTTGACAGTTTAAAGTGAAAAAAAATCAATTAAACTTTTGCTGATAAAGTGAAGTTCTGACACTGATATATGAAGTAGGTAAAGTAGAGTAGGTAGTGTGATAATTGATTAAGATATAATTATAGCAAATTTAAGGCTGTTACGTTACTGAGACGGACAGCTGTCGATGGCGATATTTGGGACTGGTACATTCTGTATGAAATTAAGGTCGGTTGCTATATCAAGAAGTACAGCTATATAATTATTTAATTATACCGTTTCCTTATCTTCTTATTGTGCATTGTGATTATTAAAGGTATTTCTTTTGGTTTTCATCTTAGCAGTGCAATTTGGAGTATAATGCACAGCAACATATCAAAATGCTAAAACATTTCCAAATCAAACACAGAGCTCTTTGAGAACGATATGTTTCTCGTATAAAGTTAGCATATTCATCTATGTTCACTTGCCCGAGTTTTACGAGCAACTTTATTAAAAAAATATTTTGTATGCTGTAAAACTCTTTTAAACTAATGCGGTTAAACACAAAATAATGTTTCGTGCTGCCACCTTCCTCTCGAACTAATCAGTCCCTAATGATCTTCTATCGTGTTGCAAATCAGCGATTTTTGCACGATGTGTTTGAATAAAGCTGACAACCATATGACTAAGTATGTGGAATTTCGGATCTCACCATGAATGGAAGCGACCCTTCTGTGGGACGAGAATTAAGAACATCAATGCAAAAGTAATCAAGCAGAGAAGCCAATTGTTTACCATATTGCGTGATAGAAATATTAAAGTTAACAGTTCTTCTAACCACGACCTCCTAATAAAGAGTTTCGAAAATAAATACGTTTATACAGCAGATTTCAGTCAGATTTTACCCGGGTCTGAACGAGATGTTAGAATATTAAGAGACAACAATATCTCAGGGAATGTAGTATCATTTGAAATTAAATCCAAGGAACACCCCGACCTTTTATTCAGTAGTGGAGAAGATTTTAATTTAATTACATATCATTTTTTCTCTCTCAACCTGAGCCATTATTCTACAATAACAATAAGAGACTAGATGAATTGTCCTGCATTAGTTGTCTGTTTGGATTTGATCAAGGGGATGTCGTTTTTTCCCAGCCAAATCACAAAGACCCGTGTTATGTTTGGTAGTAATTCATCTACCCACAAAAGACCACCACAGACAACAAAACAATAATTACAACCCTGCGTTTGAGTAATAAAATTGCTAGATTTGACGTTGACAGCGCGAAGATACAAAACGGGTGGATTTTAATTTTTTTCTTTTGGAATGGATTATGAAACGACCCGCGAACAAAAAGGTTCAAAGTTGTTCCACCTGAGCATATAATAAAACACATAGGCACAGCAGTAGGTCTCTTAATAAGAACATAGGATAACACAACACTTACACGAGAAAGATGCGGGGTGACAAGGTAGAATCCAATTCTATTATGATTCGCCTTTTCCGGCATCTTTATGATCAAGCTTGCACATCATTGTGAAAATTTCGTAATAAAAGTAGTGATCTCATATTATTCTTTATTTTCTGTGCGAAGGACATGCCCTCTAAGATAAAGTTGTTCGCAAAGAATTTTATCAATGTTAACTTCATATGTAATCGTATATAGATATTTTTCATAAGAGATAAAATACAACAACAGTGCAGGGCATCAGGTACATTCTAAAGAAACTAACATGTAAAATCTTAAGTATTATGGATTTTATTCCGGATGATAGCTAAGATTAAAAGTAGGATGTATTTTATTCAAAATAACACGTAAATCTCTATGATAGTGCTAATTTTCTCTAAGATCATAGCAATGACATTAAATAGATTAATAAGATCAATAAGATCAAATTAGGCATCGACCAAACTTTCCTTCGTATTTTATTACACTAATTTATTTCACCTTCCTATATCAAATTGATCGGCAGATTCCCATAAAGCTGTCAATGTCTGCACCGATAACTGTTAAACGTACAAATGTTTCTTCAAAGTAAAACAAACATTGAAATTGCTAAATTGGCTCACAACATTCCAACGTCCCCATTGAAGTCATGTCACGTGACTTGTATGGCCGGCAATAAATTGAGTTAATTTTCTTGCTGAATGGACTTTATGAGAAACCAGTGAATAAAAAATTGACATGGGGGTCCTTAACATGAAAGGTAAGGAAGGTAATTTTTACGGATCAGAAATTCTTGCTATTGTGATAGAGGATTTGGTAATGTGGTCAATATGTTGCAGATAATAAGCTTGTTCTTGATTCGTTTCTGAAAGCTGAAAAAAATCAATGACTGACATTAAAGAGTCTCGAGTCAATTATTCATATCTTTTAAAAATGGCATACGAACATACAGGTACATGTACAACTAGACATCTCATTTTCTAATTTAACTGAATTGTCCATGACGGTTGCAAATTTTCCAATACATGTAGCAAGATGAAAAGAAAATAACAAAGTTTTAATAATAAATGATTATATTTTAATGCATTCTCTTTTATTTGGAATAAAACTTAAACGAACTCGCTTTTGATCTCAATCTCACTTTTACAAAAGGAATGTATAGTGGAAAAGTGAGACTTAGATCGAAAGTGAGCTCGTCTAAGTTTTATGGCCCCGGGGCCAGATGTCCGCACATTGTAAGCAAGAAACCGACTTCGGGTTTCAGGTAGAATGATCGTAGTTGGTATCAGGCTGCGAATAGCCAGAGGAAGATGCTTATTATGTATCTTGGAGCAAAGACGTCAAAAGACGTCAAAACTCGCGACAGACTTCAACTGAAATCAATTGCAAGAAAAACATTATGGATTTAAAAGTAAGTTACCTATTTTCAAGGTGAAAGAGCAAGGTTACCACATCCTTTAAAAGAAAACATCTGGTCTTTGAACAGATCAAATTTTCAAGGGAAGGGATCATAGATGGAATACAGGACGCGTTGACAATTCGAAGATCTTTATTAACCCTTGAATCTGAGCCAGTCATCACATTCATGTCATGGGATATTCTTAGTCAACACTTTGAACGCGAAATGTTATGCAGGTCCTATAACTAAGTTTTTACTGGGCATATATTTACCAATCTTGTATGTATGGTGGCTGGGCATACGAACGGACAAAACTTAACTGATGTATCATTATCAACGGAATTATTCCTCTATCTAGGAACTGTCTGAGCCCAAATTTATATGTATAAAATTAATGTAGGGGAATCATTTATTCCGATAGAAAGTGGATCTGCTTTTGAAAGAAAATGTATAATTTCAATATGTGAACTCAAAATTAAGAAACAATTGTACATGTAAATAACATGCGAATGCATTTATCAATTGATTGCAATCAACAGTAAAACAACCAAAAACCGCCTTACTATGATTTATGCAATAGGTACATGTAAGTTATAGATAGAAGACAAGTAAACAATTACTATTTTCTTGTTATTCTTAAATAATTGATATGGCATTGTCCTTTTTTTATTGTATCCGATAAAATGTACTTAATTTTGTAACAGTGACTGCTACATAGTATATCACATTTCATATAAATAACGATTATTCCCGCTATTCAAAAACTCATATTAACTTTAAGTAAAATTTACACCATTGATTTTAACATCTAAATGGTTATCAATTAAATATTCATACAGCAAGACCCTCGTGCCTGAACCAATTTTACAATAAAGTATTCATAATAAAATAAAATCAATGATAACACAATTAAGAAAAATATTCAATATTATGTATTACATTGTAAATGGAAGTTGCACACCTTGATACCTTTACCTACATTATTAACAATACACGCTTTTTAACAATTGGTATGCACATTTTAAGCTACTTTTTAATTTGTGATTACATCGAACCCCCTACTGGTTCAAATGTTTGGTGTTAATTTTCAACGAAATAAAGAAATTGTGTTCTTTACTAAACTTGACTAAATCTAGAGCATATACAACCCAAGACAGACCAACGCTGCGAGCTATAGAAAGGTCTTTCACAGAATTTGAATCGTAGACCGAAAATCTGATACAGTTTCCTCACACAGAAAAAGCATTGAGCCATTATGTATAGGACATAAACCATGCAAGCCTGTCTCGAAGAGAAGGCGACAAGGGTTAAAGAAGCCCCTGTCGTTTAGACGTAATCCTAAACAAGTTTGGTTCGTTTATGTTACAATCTGATAAAGTTTTTTAAAAGATTGTTGAATTAACAATTTCCAAAGTGATGTTCTCTTTGTAAGTTTTATTGGTTGATCTATTAGATATACATAATCACCATTCTGAAATATACAAATTATACCCATTTTACTTATAAAAAGCGTTGGAAGATACTGAAGGACTGTTTAACAACATGCATTTGTGTAGTGCATATTTATTTGTACCCCAGTCGAGATATTAGCATAAATTAGTAGATGATCATAAAATAAACATAACGATAAAGATAACCCACTGACTTATTATTATTATCTTAATACGGTGCATTAGTACTTTTAAAAATATGTATTATTAAAACACAGTTGCAAAATTTACCTTAAAAAAGAATAGTTGTTCGATGTAATCGCTTGAAGTTTGATAATCTGTCAGCTTTCGATCAAAATAAAGGCTTGAAGTCTTTTGTCAATTTGTGTTGTTTACCTTAAGTTTTTTGGCAAAGGAAATGATAGGCATAGTTCCTATTAAAAGTTCCTTCTTTGGTAACATTTATGCCTTTAGTTTGGTGATTGTGGTGCACTCACACATAATGCCTTCATTTTGGAAAAAAAATAGAGATTGCATTTTGAAGGTGTCAGTATGGGCCATTTTTGTGTGTCATAGAAAAAAATATTTCTTTTGTTCCAAGAATTACATTGCAATAATTCAGAATTTAATATACAAGCATAAAGTACTTGCACATATGCTACATGTATTTATTTGATAGTTTGAACGTTATTCATAAAATTCATAAATAAAGAAATGGTATGAACATATTTGATTTATTAAAAACATCAAGTATTACACCAAATAGCATACATTTTTTTAAATCAAATTAAAGCTAGTATGCAACTTAATTGCACAATTATATGATATCTGTGCAATTATGTTGAATGGCGACTGACGTTAGGAAAGCGTGTCAGATTATTCTGTGGTTAAGCGGTGCATGTTTGGATGTGCACCGAACGAGCTGTATAACCATATTTGTTCTCTATGCAAAATAAACGCTATTTTTTGTTCGAATTGTTTATTTGATCTTTCGGATTAACATTTTTTGCAGATTACAGAGCATCGTCAAATCAGATATAAGTAATTACGTCAAAAATTCACCATTTTAATAATTGAATGACGCTTTTTTATACATATAAATGTATATGATATCACCATAAGTGGTTTATGCTCTAGGATCATTGTGGAACGATTGTATTCAAATAGGCTCACAGGAGGGGAGAATGTTGCAAAACAAGATTTGACTTGGTGAAGATGAGTATCACTTTATTTTTAAATGATCGATGTATCATAAACATAGGACACTGTACATCAAAAATAGTTTTGGTGTAAACCAAGTATGTATAAACTGCTACAATTACTGTCAACTGAAAATATACTGAATTAAATAATGGACAATATCTTCAGAAAGACGAATCACACAGAAATGTGTTTGTAATAGATAAATAGGTAATACTTTGCTGCATTAATAAGTGCATTGCTACAAATTATGTCTTATATTGTATATATACAATGTATTATATATTCCTTATAATATATGCTGATACCTTTCGAATAAAAAATCTAAACTAGTTATTTTGCCCCAATTATAACACCAAAACACAAATACCTAGATATGCAGAAACAAATTACATACATCCAGACAAATCTTTTGGTAAGGATCTGTTGGTTTTTTTTTTTTTTTTTACATTACTCAATCAATTTTATCTTATCTCAAAAAATATCTATCAATATATGTGCATTGGAAAACACATTATGATCAAATACAGCAAATCTTGATTAAATTATATTTTTATTCACCCTATTCCATTTAATGAGATATATTGATAGCATCCCTTTTCTCCATTGTTTGCCATCTTTGTATACAAAAGCAGTTTTGTATTTTTTTGGAGCAAAGTTTTGATCTTTAAATTAGAGTTCGTCCTCTGAACTTATTACAATACGGGTATTAATCTCTTTTCTTACAAGTTTAATTATATTCAAACAAATGCCTCTACAAAATGAGTAAGCATCTTAGACAAAGAATAGAACAGAATATTTAGACTTACTCGGGGTTCTTGGTTTACATATAAACGAGATTTATGCATCATGGCATCGAATGTTTATTGCGCTACAAAATACCTACAAAACGTGTAAAACGGCGGGTCTGGATTCAAGATTGATGACTTGTCATATGTTCTATGTAATTAGGCGTTTAGTTCTTAACATATATGTTAATACTAAGGATGAAAAACCCTGCAATTTGATAATATAAGTACCCTATCAATTCCACATCTGATAAAAAGGGGATAACGGAAGACATGCTAAAACGCGAAAAAAAACCTACGAAATCGAACACCCAAGTTAAAGCCATCTGATCACTATAGACGCCATGGTTTGTTTTTTTTTCGAAATGAGCGCGCATTGTCAACAGACTCAAAGATGAGACTTTTGTCAGGTTTATTTATGTAGTCATAAACTGTGTTCTAATGTTTTATTTGGTTTCCAATTTTGTGTTATTTGAATCAAGCTGTCTTGCACCCGAGTGTCTTCGTAATATTATCTGTGGTTAATGTGATGTTGTATGCAAATGCTGTACCCAGTTACAGCCAGAATAGGTTTGTCTGTTTGTGATATCAGATACACTGTGCTGTAAGTACAGAAAAAAGTTGCATTTATCATAAGGGGTACATATTTAGTACGCAATTATGTCAATTATTTACATACAATATTTATCTAATATCTAATATACTAGTAATAAATTTTTATCTCGGTAAAGAACCCCAAAATACAAAAATGTACATATAGAACGATAAATCGTTTTGATATTCATAAAAATGTAACGGAAATTGCATTGTCCGACAAATTAATTGTAAACCATTGCATGTTCAATCAGTTTGAATTCATTAAAAGAGTAATCCTTAATAGATATGCGTAGGATTTAACATTTCAAAAAGCACTCTGACAGTACAACGTACTTATGTTCAAAACTTTAAATTATATATATTGACTAAGACCGTTAGCACAGTCAGAGGCAAAAAATAATGTATTTCTTTAACCTATGGATTATTCTATGATTGCTATCATAATAGAGGTCATTTTGTATTGACAATAGATTTATGAACCTCTCAGGATATCTTATCAGCTACACAAAGTAACAAAATTCAAATACGTTAAAAACATTGTTGGTGCTGTTTTTCATGGATTCTTTTGAAAAATTCCAAACATGATATCTAACTGCTCTTTTTGGATTCTTTCTCTCGAAAAAGTTAAAGGTTAAAAATTTCCGGAATTTATACGACAAATGAACTAACATGCAAACTATTTTATTCTTAAATGATCAAAGCAACCTATTTTGACTATTATAGATTAATAGGCATGGTCAAACAAAATAAATGGATACGAATCGTAAGTTGTACAATTGACATTGGAATTGACATCTTAAGTCAGCATAGCTGTCATAAATATTCCATATAGGTATTTTTTCTACAGTTAGACAAGTTTGCATTTCCATTTATGAATTTTAGAAAGATAATTTACAAGTCCATCTTTTTTAGTGATTCAAAGTTAATAGTATATAAAACCAGAACCCGGCCTGTACAAGTACAATGCACATATTAGAATTACATGTACATGTGTTATCATCAAGAGGCAACTCATTTTATGATAACCTATAACAGTTTTTTTTAATATAAAAAGTCCTGAATATTAATAATAGTTCACAACCGGAATGATAGTCATATTTTGTTCATTACTCTATACAAAAATCATATGTGATTCTTAGAATAGACTGTATTTTTATATCAACAATATTAAGCTATATTCCAACCATAACGAATAAACATGAAAGTCGGAGGTAACAAGACACAATGTTGCAGACAAAATATCAGGAGTTATCGATCCTGTCAGTAACACAATGACGCTAGATGCTGTAGATACTGCACCATTCTTCTTTGATTTTAAGGGACTTCATCTACAACCACCTGGTTTGAAAATCCTACAATATGAATTGTCAAGATGCGTCCGTTAAGAGGCTGGATAGTTAACAAATTACATATAAGATTTAATATAATACCATTTACATATCATATACAGTATTTAACCATAATCTATTATAGTTATTAATATCTACAACGGAAGTATTTATCATAGTAGTATTCCCCACCAATATCTATGACAGAATTATCTATAAAAAATACCAATATCTAAAGTATCTCTTTTGTAGAAAAATATTTACTTTTTTTTTTACTATATATACTTTGGATCAATTGGTATGATGTAATTTGGTTTAATTATCGAAAATTCCGTTTATTGAGGCTGGGTGGTCCAAAAATTATCCATAAGATTTGACTTATTAAAAAAAATAGATATACCTTCTACAATATTCAACTAATATCAATTTTTTTTTTTACAGAAAACCTCATATATTTTAGCTATAAAGTTTGCAGTTTTATTATTTATGCAGAGCTTGTTATTTCCATTATATTATTAGTGTAGTTCAAAATTTACCACGACCATCCAGGACTCTTCAACAGTTTTCGATGAGTTGTGATTGGGGCATCAGACTGGTATTGTTGTTTGACCTGATAAAAAAAATAGCAAAAGGGAAAAGTTTTGTGCTGCAATTAAGTAAAACATGAACAGATTCATATATGGGCAGATAATTAATGCAGAAATGACTTCACAATGTATGCGTCTTTTTGTTATGAATTTTAAAAAAGCATTGTGTTCACTTACGTTCGCTAATTAAATTTTAGAAAAAAATACCTTATGAAGACAAAACAATCAAGATATCACAATTTATCACTAGGTGATCTCTAAATGATTTTCAAACGTTCCACGTTATACCAGTAAGTTCACTCAACGACTGGCATCTCTCAGTCGAGGATTCGGCCCGAACGTATGAAGGGTGAGGAGATACAATCTTTGTTCTGTCGCCCATTCTCTCTGGCGCGCTGACCGTTCAAACAAAAATTCAATAAAAAGTGTTGTCTTTTGTCCTGCTTTCCTCCAGCTTTTACGTAAAATGGATATGGGATACAAGAGTCATCATCTATTCTTAATTTATCTCAGATACTGCTCAGTATTGTGATTCAATAAGGGTATCCTTTGAGTTTGCAATAAAATCCAAATATCTGTACTTCATCTCGATAGTACAAGAAACCAGCCTTATCTTTCTTTTCTTTCTTTTTTAAACTTTGGAGGTATGACTCCACACTTTTGAAGAAGATAATTAGTGCCCGAAGCGACTATCCCTATTTCGAGAAGTATTCATTATAGTCGTATTTCCCATCAATATCTTTTACAGAATTATCAATAAAAATACCATTAACTAAGGTATACAACATGAATACAAATATTGACTTTTTCCGTCTGCCTTTTTGAAAAGTTGATATAAAGTAATTTGGTTTTATTATCAAAATTGCCATTTTGAGGAGTCTCGGGCTGTAAACAAATTACCCAATGCATTAGATCTATATTATTTTAAATAATGATGTGTCTAGTTGTTAACTATCATTTAGTGAAGAACACTTCCATATATTTAACGTTGAAACATGTTTTTCTTTATCTATATACCAAGCTCTTAAATTTTTTTATAAAGTCTAAAAATATCTATGACGATCGAACCCTCATAGCATATATATTGCAACTAATAGCATTTCTCAAATCGATTGATTAAAAATCAAAGTACTGAAATACCGACGGGAGTTGATTTTATTGTTTATTTATCTATTAGAATTTATTTTAAAATCAACGATTTGTAATTGCACATGACAAGTAATTTCTTAGCTGTATTTGTCAATGAGTTATTACGCACATTTATGACAAGAATTCCGAGATATAGACGGAAAATCCCATAAAAATCATCTGCAATATTTAAAGATAGAATTGGCGCCATCATACTCTATTTTTCATTATGTATCAGTAATCGAAATATTTCTGAAAATCTGTACCCAAGCAAGTTTTAAACAAACACGTAACTATAAAGTTTACCCTACACCCGTACTGGTTCTATTCTTAGATTAAATAGTATGCCTTTGATTCCAATCGCTACCGCTGTAGAACTTCAATGACAGCGAACCAGTCTTAGTGAACGCTTGCGCAGAAATACACTCATGTACGACTTAAAAATTATCTTATTTGTTCGTACTATTTAAAATCTACTTTCATGTTATTTCTAAAAATAAATTAAGTTTTCCTAAAAACAATGCTTCGTAATACATTACATAGAATTTATCAATTTTTATGCAAGTACTTAGTCTTGTCAGCGGATATGGTTTCCATTCATGGTTTTGCTAAGGTCCACACGCTGTTTCACTTCCGTTTTGCCAGAGTTACTGAATAGCAGCTAAAGTTGATTAAAATCAAACTCCAAAAACGAATTTAAAATACAATTTAATTAATATAGTATACTCAAACAAGCTTCACGAAAAAAATAACCTATGTCATAAAAAATATAAACGATTATTATTATAATATTTAGCGAATCAAAATGTACTTGGTCTAAATAAAAAAAATGCATATTTAAAACATCTTGGAGATAAAGTAAAAGTGTAAATGGCATTACATAAATCTGAAAAAATTTGATCATCATAACATAATTAGAAAAGAATGACCAAATCAAACCCAAAACATTTCTTTTATTCATAACAATAATATTACACGAATAAAAAGCGCAAATCCCAAAAGTAACCTAAAACCCTCAAAGAAACTGAAATAGGATCAACAATATGACAAAAGCTACAAAAATAACATAAGGAAAATACTTTAAATTAATATCGGTACAACGATGACATATTGAGTGTAATAAACAATATGCAATTAGGAGTACACGCATAAACTATGTTGCTAAATAATATTATTGAGATAATGTAAGTTAACGTAAGTCCATGTGTCCAATGTTTAATAAGTACATAATCTGATTTTATTTTTTGATATGAAGGGACCTAATGTCTCCAATTTTGTGTTTGGCGATTGTCTCATTTTTCTCTTAAAGTTGCAAATCACCAACACTGGCGTTGGCCAAATACATATCTTTTTGACAAGTATTTTCCAGAGAAGCTTCTACTGTGAAAACCACCGTCTTTTGATTTTCTTTTGTAATTTCTTTAATTTTGTGTGCTGGTTTTGCAAATTCTGCAACTGAATGGAACAGTTAATTTAGCACAAGATATATGATATATCATAACAATAAGAAATGCCAATATAATTCACTTTTAAATCTGAATTATACCTTTAATAATTGATAATAAAAATAAAAAAGCAGATGCAATTTCAAATTCTTTTACAATTCTTCGACTTGAACGATAAAGTGTCATCATATCATTTCATATACAACATAAGGAACATGGTATTGTAAAATTTGTTGTTGATGTAGTTTGTTATTGAAAGCCACCATCTTACCTTTTTCTTGAGCTTCATCACAAACTCGCAAGATACCAAACAATCTGAGTACTCCAAACATAAGTCCAGAAATCACAGCTGTCCAGACAATTATGGCCATCAAGCCAATGCACTGCCAACCAAGGATCTTCATCAAAGAAGCAGAAATATGTATTAGATATGTGTCAGTCATTATAAACGCAAACAGATTATTATAAAGGATATCTTATTTTTTACAGTAAAGTCTTTATAGGCAACATGAGGGTCGTCCGTTAAATACTATGAGGTGAAAAGTGTAATGAGTAGATGGAAAGCTGTCTGACGAGCAACATTTCAAAATCACTTACATATGCAGATTGAAGATTCCATGCATAAAATATTCCATACTTCTCATGAAAGAAAGCAACTGCAATCAATCCCAAGCTGCCACCGCCAAAGTGGACTAAACGACAGAAATGGTGTATTTTAGGAAACAAAGTTGTAAAGATGATTTTGTTTGTTAGCCAACATCGAAACCAATGCATAGCCAGTAAAATACCTGCAACAACATCCAGGGGATCATCAATACCGAGTCTGGTCAAGAGGAGAGAGTAGGCTGTGTATACAATGATGGAAATCACACCAACAGCAATTGCGACATGTGTCGAATAATTATCATATCCAGTAGACACAGCAATCTATTCAATAAGTTTCAATACATTTTAAAAATTCCAAAATATACAGACGCTAGCATAGTTTAAGGAGTATGTATAAGCAACGTAAAGTACATGTATATTGCCCTAATAACACAATGTTAACATTATTTTAATCAGATTGCAAAGCATTCTTTGCAAAAAAATATATTATACATAAGTCCATGTAATAACCCACAAAGAAATCAATATTATAATAATTTTTGTTCGTCTACACTTGAAAAAAAAACCCAAAAAGTTGTTGCTAAGCTTGTATTTAAACGGACAGGATAATAATTCAGGTGATGGCTGGTAAACTTTTAAAACATTTTAAAAAATAAACCAGTTTTTAATTTTTTTTTAGATATCTTTTAAGTTAAACACTAAGCCACTTTTGTTGTTCTAGATTCATCTCTATTCCTATGAAAACCACATTCCCTCTAACTACCTTTTTTTATTCCTCCCTACTCCCGGGGATCATGATTTTAACTTGATTTTAGCTTTGATATATAAACCTGAAAATGACTTCACACAAGTTTAAGCTTCTCTACCTGAATAATTTTCAAAAAGAAGAGTGTTAAATAAAATCTATATTAATTCCTCTGTAAAAAAAAATAAATCCCATTGAGGTCGTACTCTACCCCCCCCCCCCCCCCTTCCCTCCTCTCCGAGCTAGTAATTTTATCAAACTTAAACCTTAAGTACCTGAATATGCCTCCACATAATTTACAGCAAATGTGTTTTGGAGAAAAAAAAATATCTCTGTATTCCTATGTAACAATCCACCTAACCCCCGGGAAAATCTGAATCTACACTACCTGATGATGTTTTCACACAAGATGGATGTTTTCTGCTCTATCAGTTTTTGAGAAGGATTTTAAAGATTTTTCTTTAAAAAGTGCTATTCAAAATTTCGACCCCCACCACCCAATTGTGGCTCCAACCTTACCGCGGGGATCATGATTTCAACAAAAATTGTATCTACACTAAATGCGGATGCTTCAACATAAGTTACTGCATTACTGCAGCTTGCATTTAGAGCAAGTAGTGTATATTCATTTGTAAAAATTTGATTATATGGAACTTTAATCCACACAACCTGAAAATGTTTTTTGGGGGCAAATTGTTTTTGAGCAGTAGATTTTACTAACAATTTTTTTCTAATACTTCCTTATTATCCCCCTTTCAAAGTGCGCTTTTTATTTGACAAACTTATATCCACCTCACCCAAGGATGCTTTCTGCAAAGTTTTCTTGAAATTGGTTCTGGAGAAACCAAGAAAAACAAACATTTTAATTTTATTCTAATAAAACATATCCTGCTTTTCAATTAAAGTACTTACCATTCCAGTTAACCCTCCATTGATGGCATTTAACGCACTCCGACCTGTTCCAAAATATCTATTATCACAATTAATCAGCAAGAGTAAACAAAAACCGGCGAAGGAACCGGAAGTGAAAACATAGATAGTGGAATCCGCATCAAGATCTCCTTGGTAATTAATAACAAATAGCAATGGAGATTCCGAAATGATGGTCAAAAGTCCGATTGCCATAACCAATCCTCCCAAAAAAGCGATCTGTTAATTGAAATGAAACATCATTATATATTTTAACTTGACATTATATATATGTGTATCTAAAAAGCACATTGACCACATTATTTATGTTCAACATATTAGTTAAAATATATATTGTTTTAGACTGGTGTATGCGTGCCACAATCTTCAAAAAAGTGTCATTTTAAAAAATAAACTAAATTAATGCCTTGCATTCTTGAAGAGTGAGTTTAAATTGTGCTCCATATTTTTTTCATAGTAAAAATACTATTGGAAAACGCATCAATTTAAATCAACCAGAACTTGTAATAATGACCCACTTCAGATTAGCAATTTAATTTTGTATCCCGACAATTGAATGTTTTTAAGAAAATGATAGAAGTTCCATAACTCTATGATAAAGTTGTATATAGCATTTAAATATCGCACTAAGTGGTGACTAAAATATTACAACAGTTAAACACCAGGCCTCAGGATCATGAAGCAGTCTTAGACTTTAGTTAAAATTGTATACTCTCTTGATGTCTCTAGATTGAAAACACTGACAAAACTGAAATGTTACTAAAATTGGCTGGATATAAATTTGTTATTTACAAATTTTGATCGTCATTTTGTTATAAACAAAAATTTTATGGCTGACTGAAATTTTGTCTTAAGTCTGAAATTCCTTCATAATCCTGAGGCCAGTTTGTAGATATATATTGACGTATAATGGCGTCATGGTTTTTCTGTAATCTAACACTCTACACTACCCCTATGGATTGTTCCTTTATATATAGTGAATAATTTTGAACCTATATAACTGAGAGTCATATATTTCCAATGGCATGATTCATCTACAGTTTTCTTCTATTATAGTTATAATAAAAGTGATATATGAATTCATTGAATATGTTCTAGTGTTTAAAATCTTTCGACTTCACCTAAAATTATTCCATTATTTGATTTACTTCGTAACTGCATGTACATTTCATCTTATTTGCGTATTACAATCCATCTTTTTGCGTATTACAACTTGTATAATTATTAAATAGGTTATTATTTCATTATTTCGTAGAAAATTCAGGTGTAGGTATTATGGTTTAACAATTAGAATGAAAAACATCAGTCAGCATGCTTAGTGAAAGATGTATACAAGGTCGTTGTATCGACCATAGAACGTAAGAAAAGATGACTTCAACCGAAACTGTAGATAGTCATGTTCCATCAATTTGTTTGTCATGATCAGTAGCTTGTCTCGTTTTAGAGCTTGCTCATACTAGAGCATGCCCTTGCGTATCGAATTAACTGAGAGACAAAAAATCGATATGCAGGTGGTGAAGGTATATTGCTACATAAGTAAGAAAATTTGACTGTAGAAAAATTGCAGAGATCATGTTTATCATAAAGTTTTGTTGTTACATGTAGGTTACCATCAATATCCCTTTCCAGTAAAATATCCAAATATGAAACAGATGACGCTGACTGCTAGCAATGGGGCGCAATTAGTACCACGGGAAATCCAACAGATTGTTGGAATACCTGATTTCCAAAATCTACATTTATGTTGTCTATCAGAAACTCAGGCATCTTTTTTTGTTTATTTCAGAGTATTTGTGAGCAAAATTCGAATGATTTTCTACAAAATACTTTTGTAAATGACCAATGACAAGGTAAGTAAATTTACGTGATCAATTTTTATTGAACAACTATCCACTTCAGAGTACTTGTGTGAACATTCCAAATATTTTTTAATAAAACAGTTTTGTAAATGACCGATTATAAGGTAAGAAAATTTATATGAAATTTTGTTTATTGAAAGAGCAGCTATCAATGATGAGAATTTTTTTTAAAAAAATGATCATCAGATAAATCATCAAGATTTAAACATTGACATTTCACGGTCTTCTTTTAGAAGAGTAGATAAAAGCAACAAATTGCGTCTTCACGTAAAGAAGCAATATTTAAAGCATCTAATTTTATCATGTTTGCGTAAACGAAATAACGTTCTTTCTGTGATCACATTAAGAAAGTGAGCAAAATGTATGGAAACGTTTATATCCTTATGAAATCTCTACTTATAGATTACAAATCGGGTACGTGTAGGTGTATTTATAACACAAGTAGGTGTTTTAAATCTCATCCTCACGCGACGAAAAGCGATTATCGAAAACATTTAAGTATCTAAAACAAATGACGACACGATATAGGACATGTTTGTTTAGATTGAGGATTCGATACCACTTAAATTTCAAATACTTTCTTTTTTCTTAATGTTTGTTAAGAAATTTTAACTAATAGCGTGAATTTGTTCCATTGCAAAATTGTATCATAGAATTACAAATATTTTTCTAAAAACCTGATGAAAAACGAAAACATACCAAAATAAGGAATAGTCGTACTTAAGCTTTGACTTGTTTACCATATTTCTTATAATTTTACGGTTAAATGGCTTATACTTCCTCTTGAAATTTTAGACTTAGATCTGTTGAACTTAAAGCTGAAATGAATATATAAATTAACATGCTAAATATCTGTGTATGACATTTACAACATGAATAATCAATCAAGCTCAATCAATTTCCCTTTGAAAAAAAAAAGAAGAGAGGATCGTTGTGTACATGCATGTTTTGAATTTTAGTTTTGTAAATTGTTGTGTATATTTTGAAGAATTGTAGTGTTTTAAACCAATTCTTAGTTTTTTAAATTTCAGAATATAATGTGTTTAGTTTTGATATTTTTTGTTGGTTAGATATAATTTCATAAAATTAGCACTTTTGTTAAACCTGAGTGATATATGTTACAACACATGCAATACTTGTATAAAATTGATATTCTGAAGCGTAAAATGGATAAAAATCATGAAAATCCCTTCAAATTGCTCTGCTTCTTATGCAATATTATTCAAACAAGACAATTATCATAATTTTTTTATTCTACAAAAATAATTATATATATTTAATAAAGTGTCTTTAGAACCATCAATGATGACGTCACTCGAATCGGTTTACCTTAGGTAAATTAACCAAGTAAGACCTGATAAATATTTAGAGTCCTGCTTTGGTGAGTGGTTATGATAAGTGTAATCGTCTAAAGAATAACGTGATAAAACTCGCGCATTCCTTGCATAGGTTTGTTGACAGTATTTGACACATTATTAACATATATTTTTGTGAAAAAGTAGAATATTTATTTATATTATATACTATATATATGTCTTCTTATCTAGATTGTATTATTGTATGATAAAGTACATTGTCGACTCGAATTTTGTCAACATTGACATTTACATCGTAATTTACATCGTCGACATTGTCGACGATGTAAATTAGATGTAAGAGGTACATGTTTGATATTAACACGATGTCGACTTGACTTCGATCGACACTGCAATGTCGACGATGTAAAAAAGAAAGAAGAAGGCACACAATGTAGCCCAATGTGTCCAGCCACTGTTGGTCAACATCATGATGTCGAAAATGTTGACGATGTAAACAGGATATAGGAGGTACGCTGCACATGCTAATTGTCGAGTCAATGTTGGTCAACACTGCGATGTAGACAATATCAATCAAACATCTTACATTGGACTTACCTCCTGTTTATTTACTTAACCACGATCACATCCAAGAAAAAGAACAATTTGTTGTGTTTCTTATTTAGCATAGATATAATTATCTGGTAACTTTGTTTTCAAGTCCTAACTTCTTAAAGAAAAAATTCTCTAAAGAAATATTCAATATTATTTTTCATTTTTCTTCAACCTTAGTAAATGAAACCCTTTTGTCTAGAATGCTTTCCACTACGTTTGTTGTTGGAATTTGTTCAGCGGTTCTTTAAAAGATAATAAGAATATAGTAAAAATATGAAAACTTTATGGGGACGGCGTTTATCTTTCTTAGCCATTTGGCTTAGATGAGTTACAAAGCAAAAATTAAGTATTACTCCTTTATTAATGTTTCACCGAATATCACCTTCAAAATATATTAATGATCTAATTTATTTTCATTTTAGACAATAAAAATACGTTTTATAAATTAAATAACATACAATGAATTAAAACCTTCGATTAAAATATCAAAACATTTAATACCAATGAAAAAGCGTTCAAACTTTTGGACTTACTCGCGTTGAGTAGCAGCTTTCGGTGAAGTCTTTTTTAAGGGTGGGATCAAATCGACCGGTTCTAGGACCAATCATCATGGCTCCCATAAGTGCTGCGATTCCTCCAATGACATGGACAGCCCCGCTACCGACATCATCCTGTACAAGTAATTTGGCACGAACTGTTATTGGTTTCATGCACGAGAGTATAAACTTATTTAGTATTAGAGTTGTTTTACCAGAACTGGTACCATTTGGTTCAGTCGAAAAGGTGTTATTTTCAAAACGCATCAAAAGAACTGATCCTTATGTTGCGAGTTCGAATCTTGATGGTGGATTTGTTTTTTTAGATTAGGAGTTCCGTTCGTTAGAAACCCTTACATTAACAATAAAATGTTTTTTATGGATCCGAACTTAAAACAAGAGGCCCAGGGGCCACATCGCTCACCTGAGCAACACTTGCCTTAATTCTGATCAAATTAGCATCACAGTATCAAAATATCTTGACAACTAAGTACAGTAGATCTTGCTAAAAAAATAAAAAACCTTCCAATTTTTATCCAACTCTTTTTTTATGGTAAATACCAAGCCCCTTTTGTTGTTTTACCTGCAAGAAGATTTTTCTTTATTCCTATGTAAACCCCCCCCCCCCCATTTCGTTGCCCCAATTTTCTCTAAGGAATCATGGTTACATCAAACTTAAATCTGCATAACCTGTGCTTTCACACTAAGTACTGAATTTTGGACCGAAAACTTTCCCAGAATATTTTTAAAGATTGTCTCTATTAATTCCTATGTAAAAATTCAAACCGCCATCATGGCCCCGCCATACCACTAGGGACTGGGATTTTGCAAACTTGAATTTATTTACACTACCCGAGGATGCATCTAAACAAGTTTAAGTTTTTCTGGTCAACTAGTCTTTAAAAAGAAGATTTTTAAAGATTTTCTCTACATATCTATGTAAAAATTCATCCCCCATTGTGGCCTCCCCCTACCCCTGGACTATTAATTAAACGAACAAATCTATACGATCTGGGGATGCTTCCACTCAAATTTGGGATTTCCTGGCCTAAAAGTTTTGAGAAGATTTTTAAAGATTTTTTCTATATATAAAAATTTATCCCCCAATTGTGGCCCCACCCTACCCCCGGGGACCATGATTTGAACAAACTTGAATTTACACTATCTGAGGATGTTTCCACTTAAATTTGAGCTTTCCTGGCCTAAAAGTTTTTGAGAAGAAGATTTTAAAGATGTTTCCTATATATTCCTATGTAAAACATGATCCCCCTATTGTGGCCCCACCCTTCCCCCGGGGACTATGATTTAAACAAATTTAAACTTGAATCTACACTACCTGAGGATGCTTCCACTCAAATTTGAGCTTTCCTGGCCAAATAGTTTTCGAGAAGATGATTTTTAAATATTTTCTCAATATATTCCTATGTAAAACTTGATCCCCCCATTGTGGCCCTATCCTACCCCCAGGGACTATGATTTGAACAGACTTGAATCTACACTATCTAAGGATGCTTCCATTTTAATTTGAGCTTTCCTGGCCTAAAAGCTTTTGAGAAGAAGATTTTTAAAGATATTCTCTATATATTCCTATGTAAAACATGATCCCCCTATTGGTGGCCCCACCCTTCCCCCGGGGACCATGATTTGGACAATCCTGAATCTATACTACCTGAAGATGCTTCTATTTTAATTTGAGCTTTTCTTGCCTAATAGTTTTTGAGAAGATTTTTAAAGATTTTCTCTATATATTCCTATGTAAAACTTGATCCTCCTTTTGTGGCCAAATCCTACCCACAGGGACCATGATTTGAATAAACTTGAATTTACACTACCTGAGGATACTTCCATTTTAATTTGAGCTTTCCTGGCCTAATATTTTTTGAGAAGAAGATTTTAAAAGATTTTCTCTATATATTCATATGTTAAACTTGATCCCCCTTTTGTGGCCCCTCCATACCCTTGGGGACCATGATTTGAACAAACTTGCATCTACACTACCTGAGGATGCCTCCACACAAGTTAAAGCTTTTCAGGCCGCATAGTTTTTGAGATTTACCAACAAATTTTCAATATTTCTCAATTATCTCCCCTTCAAAAAGGGCGTGGCCCTTCATTTGAACAAACTTGAATCCCCTTCACATAGTGGTGCTCTGTGATAAATTTAGTTGAAATCTGCTTGGCGGTTCTTGAGAAGAAGATGAAAATGTGAAAAGTTTACAACGACGACTACAACGACGACAACGACAGACAACGGACAAATTGTGATCAGAAAAGCTCACTTGAGCCTTTGGCTCAGGTGAGCTAAAAAAACCAACATAAAATTTTGTTTATGAAAGGAAAAACCAACTTTCATATTATAATAAGATTTCAAAGGGTTGTTGTTTTAACGTAAGAACATTGTTCCTTATATTTTGTTCAATAAGGAAATTTGAAACAAAACAGCAAATGGTGGGTTATATGGAAATTTAGCTTGTTTGATTAAGCGCTAGTTGTTGAATAATAATAACTCCTATCACAGAAGTGCATATTATATATGTAAATATATATATATATATATATATATATATATATATATATATATATATATATATATATATATATATATATATATATATATATATAGTCAACGCCAGTGTTACTATAAATATTACAAAACGGGGATATGTGATTGTTTATATATCATCATGACTTGTATTCATTGTTGTTTAATTACGTGAAAACCGATGCGAGCGTAGTCCAAAGTTGAATACTCGTCTCCATTGTATAACCATCCCCTATTGTATAAGGTCCAGTGTCGAACAACGGGGTGGATCAAGCCTGCAAAAGTTTAATAAATACTGTCGTCATGTAGATCACACAAAAAAATGTTATGTTAATCTTTTTTTTTCGTTTTAAATATATAATTAAATCCAATGACACGTGTATCCGAAAGATAGATTTATCTTTAAGCAATTATAATACTTTTTCATAGGTAGAATAATCAGATTTTGATCCAAACAGCATTTTGTTTTTCCATGTGATATATAATAGTGATTAGATGATAAATTTTTAGCGGGTTTGTTCGAGAATGTTTTATTTTTTTCCGATGAGTCAATTTTCAAATTTATGTTCTTGGGCTTAGTAAATATTGCATTCCGTTGGTAGCTTTTAAAAAGCAATAATGATTTAAAAAACAACGATGGTACAACATTTCCCTGGATGGTCAATGGGGGATTTTTACCTTTAAAAAAAATAAACATGGTAGTCACATACCTGTTATAAAGACAGTATAAA
Source organism: Magallana gigas (assembly GCF_963853765.1). Classification (NCBI taxonomy): domain Eukaryota; kingdom Metazoa; phylum Mollusca; class Bivalvia; order Ostreida; family Ostreidae; genus Magallana; species Magallana gigas. The sequence continues at coordinate 8,605,603 of NC_088857.1, forward strand.
CGAAGTGTGCAATAAACTTGCAGCGCTCCGCAACAGCACCAGACACAATTGATGCTGTCATTGATGCAAAAATGCACTGAAGAAGAATGTATTTGTATGCAAGAATCTCGTCAGAAAAGTCCAATTTCATGCCAATGAACTTGTCTGCAGTTCCACCATCACTGAAGGCGAAGGCGTAACCAATAAGACAATAAACAACTCCAGAGAGAACTAAAGAGGAGAAAAATTAAGTTACATGTTTTAAATGTGGCGGAAAATACAGAATTATTTTATTCGTTGTTTAAATTTAATAAAAAAGAAAGAACAATGCAAAGATAAAATCACAGCAAATCTTCACTGAAGTTACAGTAGACTAACTAAGATTGAAGACATGTCTGAGAAGTATTCTTTTTGTGTCTCCCAACCGGACTGCACCAACCTCACGTACAACGAATCCAATTTGGATAACTATAGAAAGACAAAACATCACATACAGATCAAATACTCTATACGATATAAACGTGAAGTATATTCAAAATGATTCCATAAAGTTTAAGTTCTATTTTATTAAACTCAACTCATCAACTTCCTTCACATCTACAGAAAACAAACTGCATAATGTACCTGTATATATAAAGTACTTTGAAAAAGTACTAGTATGAAGATCTGTCTTAAAAAACGATTAGATTTAAAGATCTTGGAAGGTATGCAAATGTCCGTACAAATTACATCTAGATTGTTGAATAAAGTGATATCTATTTCTCAATTTATACTCTTTAGGTAGTCTTAGTACTTTTCCGGGCATGTTTATCAAGTGTAAATATTCCCTATTTTTACGTTTCCTAGACATTGACCCGTGCGAGCACGGGTTGGCTTTGCATATCGGACATTTACGAAATAGGTACATCGACACACCTTATTATTGACATTTACATAACAAAGCTAGAATTAAGCCTACAATAATGCTATTAATTTCACTACACTTTCCTTAGTTTGAATAATCTAACTGTGTTTCGGGAAAGGCCCTCACCACAGTTTGAATGCCTCCCTTATACCCGTAGTGTAGCAGAAAATTGCAAAATCGCTCCAAAACGAGAAAGTTAAGGAAGTTGCCTTGAAAATGACAGTCAAATTCATCACAACAAACCTTTTTGAGACTGCAAATACCTTTAAACAAAATTTTTTAATCCATTGAATGGAAGAATTCAACACCTTTTCACCAACGTACACGTATTTTCTTTGTAAAACTGGGTCGTAGGATATTATTCATTTCTACGATAAAACATATTCTATTTTCACTCTCCTTACAAATATAATGTAACTTTTTTGCATGTTATCAAAGATTTTTTGTCATCACGAAGACAAAAGTAAGTACCTAGTTGAAATGTATATTTGTTATTTTATACTTTTTCTCATAAGAAATCATTAATATGGATAGCAAAAATCCAATGAAAATTTACACGTATTTGTATTATTACATGCAGATGTGATATTGTGGAAGCATAAACTAAAGATCCCGTTAGCGTGAATATATTACGCAAGCGCTAGATTGTAAAATCCAAAAAATCCAGGTGATTTCCGGTATTTTTAAAGAAATTTTCGCTGACAATAAGTTAGCGAAGCTTAACTGAGAAAAAATAAAAACAAATTGGTAATCATCAAGTACCAATGATGTTTAAAATATATAAAACAAAAGACAGTTTTCTTCCGATTTATTAAAGACCAAAAATTTGAGTCTATTATTTTAAAAAAGTAGTAGAGATGTGGGTTTCTCCAACCCTGGAATCCATCATTGCTTTATTCTGTTTTCTTCAGAACCAAATTAATGCGTTCACCTAATTTCCTTCTTTCGTTTGCTGCATAATAACCTGCTCCTAATACATGCATTTAGGCATTTGCAGTGTAATGAAATTTCAGAGAAAGCTTCACATATACACATTACATGAACACCTGTTATCACATGATCTCTATGATGCAAAGTGAAAATAATGTCAAAAACTTACAAATAAAGCCAATTATAAAAGACCAAAATCCAGCTTCAGAACTAAAATTCCTAACGGACGTCATATTGTAATACTTGAAATAACGAATCAGAGTCCTACTATGTCTTAGTTGAACTTAAACAAGATTTTGCACCGTGTCGTCAAAGTGACAGCCAACTTCCTAGTTGAGTTCTTAAAAAGATATGTTAGTCGATGCAGGCCGTCAAGCGGTTTAAATGCCTCAAATTACCTGGGGTTCTTTTTACATGTGTATTAAAATGTTAATGTTGTGCGGTTTCTATGTAACAAAAAGGTGTGCTGAAAAAATAATGAAAATGGTTGTAAATGTTAATGTATCACTGATAAACACTTTATAAAATGTACATGTACACATACTTTTTACATGGAGAGCATCATTTAACGACAGCCTAAAGAAGAACATCCACAACAGAGAACTTACAACAGAGAGCACCATCGTTACCAGACGCCGATGGAGATAAAAAGGATAGGTTCTTTGAAATAGAAAATTCATCAAAACGCCAGTCAATCACAAGAAAAGCTTTCAATTTCATTCCAAAGAACAAGATATATAGAGAATGACCAAGAACATCATGAAGAATACATGTAACAGAATAACAAGGAAGCATTTAATCACTGAAGGGGATGGTTGGTTCGGCTGACTATGCTCCGATTTCACAAAAAAAAAACAAAAGTCAAATCTCAGACTTAAGTCTGAGTTTTTTCTCAAATATTTGATTTTTTTTCTCAATCTTGAGAAAACTCAAATCTCTGCATTTCACAAAAAAATCTTAGTCGTGTTTTTTACTCAGTTTGAGAAAAATCTTAAGTTACCTCCATAGCAGACTTAAGTCAAATCTCAAATGTGAATATGTCATTAACATCATTAATACAGTATTATATTGTCTGCAATGTTCATTTCTTAGATATATTCCACTCAATAATCAGCGTATATGCAATATTTTATGCAGGTTTAATAAATATTTTTTTCATTAAAAAGTAATAATTTTGGCGGATTTATCTCCCTTAAAGCTGCTTGGTCCGATTTTTTTGTAATTACAGTATCAACATTTTTTTCATACAAATCATTTATCTTAGAAAGTTATGGACTTTCCCCCTATTTACACCAGCAGAATCAGTCTCCTTTCAAAGTTAGAAATATTCAAAGTAAATAAAAATAATTTCTCTTTGGGCAAACGAAAAAACAAACCAAAATGCATCACGGGAATGTTTAGAAAAGGAAACTGCATAATTTCGTCCCCCGAATGATTGGGGCTATGTGACCCACATGCTATGCATCGATTGTAAAGAAAGCAGACTTTAGAAATATTGGCTAACAAAACGTACACATGTTTATTTGTAATTTGTCTGATTATTTCGACCTTTATTTAAAGCGATGTCAAATTCGTAATACAACCATACCCGTCTCGTAGTCAGGGGTGAAATTTAACATGAGGCGAAATAACGCGGCACCTTTTAATGTCGTTTTGTTTTGTTAGCAAATTTTGTACGTATTTTTCTTCATTGAAATTTGGCATAATTGACGGGTAAAACTACTGTAATGTCTATTTTTATAAATATACAGGCATAGCCATCGTTTAAAAGCGAGTATAAAATTTGATATAAAATCGGACCAAGCAGCTTTAACAAAAATGTAAACAACGGTAACTAATTCATTTGTTTGTGTTAAATGGAATAACTGTGCAGTGATTCTACTTTCTAATGATTTTAAGGTAACCATGATGTATTTAATGTGGTCTTATGTTAGCTATATAATATATAAGATCATGTAGATATGCCATCTATACTTAGCATAACAAAGTGTACATTTCATGAATGATTAAAATTTTATGACTCTTGTTAATTTAATTCCTCTGTTGAAAACATAAGCAGACGATTGTTTTTATTAAGTATATATTTAAAAAAAACAGGAGATGTTATAAGGGGCCACTTGTGACAATGAAAATTCTTGACTAAAAAAATTCAACTCAGCTGAGAAATGACTAAGTTTGATTTGTGAAATGCAATTTGAGAAAAATTTCAGCTGAGTAAATTCTCAGGATTTGAAATCAAACTTAGGTAAAATCTTAAGTTTTTTGTGAAATCGGAGCCAGGATTGTCTTGCCGGGAATAAAATAAAACGTTCATTGAAGCCCTATACATCACCATTTGTAAAGGACAATGATATTGAAAGCTGTCAAAAGTTGTCACATTATTCTGACATTCTAATAGACACTCCGATGTAGCACAGCATATACCATAAAAACGAGATATTTTCAGAAATTAATAATCTTAAAACAAGTGAATATAAAGAAACGCAAGTCGAACTCGATGAGTGTTAAACGCTGTTTTTGATGGAATGGTACAATAGAATATGCACAAAAAAGTATCGTCTTTTTCTTTCTCACCTTCATTTATTTAAAAACGACTTTAACCCGATCGTAGATTAGAGCCATTTTTAAAATTTATCAAATAAATATCTGTTGATCAAAAGTAAACTTTTTATACTGCATCTGTAAGGCATCGTTATAAAGCTACACAGAAGTTTGAAATTCGCCAAAAAATAACGAAAAAAGTCTGGAAAACAAAGTGGGGACAGAAGGACAGACAGATAACGATAAAAACAATAGACCCAACGGTGTTATGGGTAAGGGACTAATACATATGGTAACAGTGTTTCAATTTTACAACATAATGCAATAGCCAGTCATAGGTTCGTGCGAACACCATCACACACACCTCCACAAACACACACATGCACATTATGTACGGTACGATCTTTGGTTTGCCGCCTATTTACTTTGATTTCCTTATGAAGGAACCTGATAAAAAAGTAATTTCGATTTTTATCACCGAAAACGTTGATATTGCATATGTATTGCATCTTACTGCACCTCTCAAATTAATTGGTTAAAAAAATAACAAAAAAACCCAAAATGCAAATGAAATTTAATAATATAGTAAATGCAAACAAGCTACAAGAAAAAGCCTATTACATACAACGTGATTGGTCACTGTTGTAAACATTATTGAGCACGGTAAGGGATTTAAAAAGGTGGCCAACACACGAGCAGATTTTAATAAATAAATACATCAAAACATCTTACTTAACTAATGGAAAAAACAAATTAAAACAATTCCTCAAACCAAACAATATGCATGTATATAAAACAGAATGAATTACAACTTAAATGTTTGCATAGCTTCATGATAAAAAAAAAATAAAGACAAACAAAAGCATTACAAAACATATGGAACGATTTTTTGTTACATGTAGTCTTAATTATGTTGCTTTAAAAGCCTATTTATATACTTTACCAATTTAACCAAAATTACATCATTGGCGTCTTGTACAAAACTGATCTGATATATACTACGTAAAAGTAACGTTTTGTTCCACAAAAATCTTTTCTTAATGAATGTCAAAATGTGAATCAGTTTTATATAAACGGGTTTTATTAGATTTGAAACTTTCAACGTTATTTTTTTGAATAACCAACGTGTCATTAAAAATTCACTTACCTACGTCATAAACAAGGGACGTAAGCCACAGAAGTCGATATTTATACTTACATGTAATAACACGATCGTTTTACAGCCTGAGATAAAAAAATTCACTATGATCAATCAAACCAGCTTAATTTCAAATTTAGAATTATATTAAGAGGATACTAACTTTTACGTAGGTTCATGTCCCCGCTATACCTGATTTACAAAGCTAAATCATTCTGATTTATCTTTACAATAAAGTGAGTAAAGTAGTACAAAATGATCTTCTGATGCAGATTGATGTTGTGTCTGACATATTCTTAATAATCAATCATAGTCTGCTAATTAGATGTACCTGATATTAGTATAAATGTTACAAGAGGACATTTCGTCTCCAGTTGTCTGTGTATTTGACTGACTATTCATTCCGTGAAGCATCAAAGATGGAAGTCACTAGCTTTGTCGCCGGCAAAGTATGTGTCCTTTTGGCAAATCTTCTCTGGAGAAGCATTAAAGGTGATATCCACTGTCTCTTCGTTTTCTTTTTTAATGTCCATAAATTCGTATGCTGGGTGTGCAAATTCTGCAATTGAATTGAAAAGTAATAATACAGCAAACTAGATCGTTTCATTTAATATGTGAAAAAGTACACTCTCAGAAATTAAAATGAGCATTTGACATCTACACATTTTTTATCTGGTCAGGAACAATCTATGGACATTTTCTTTTAAAACGATACGTTTTACCAGTATCAAGTTGGAAAATATGAAGGTTTGCTACGCGATTGCGGCTCAACAGAAAAAAACTTTTCATGTAAGCAAAACGTGTGTCTTTTTTTCTATAGCGCTATTAACATGATTGCCGATGTATAAGTTGATATTTGTGTTTTATAAAGTTGTACGTGATAAATAAAACAAAAATTATAAGGAATATTTATTTGATAAACAGTAATGCAAATATTGCTTATTGTAAAGGAACTGTGGGTCTAATTTAAAAGTGTTTGTATGCTGCTACTTCACCTTTTTCCTGAACTTCGTCGCATACTCTCAGTATACCAAAACATCTAAGGATCCCAAACATGAGTCCAGAAAGCACAGCCGTCCACACAGTTATTGCAACCAATCCTAACAACTGATAGCCAAGTATCTAAATCATGGAAGCATATATCAGAATTATATATTTTGAGTCTTATTTCAAAAGAGAAGTTAGGATTACTATGAAGGATAGTGATTTTAATCCTCGCTCATTATTTGCATAATTTATGTTTTTAAAAAAAATGTCAAACGTTTAATCACTATATATATGATTGTACGTGGTCTCAGATTAAGCATGATCTGAATATTGTGGTGTGTTAAGCAATCAAACCAAATAGAATTACTTACAGATGCTGCAGATTCGGTCTGCCATGCATAAAGTATCCCTTTGGTCTTGTGAAAGATTGCTACAGCAATCAAACCCCAGCTTCCTCCGACAAAGTGGACTAAAAAACAAAAATTATGTATATTTTCAAACAAACGTTGAACAAAATTTAACTATTTTGTACCAATTTAAATCGCTTATCAGATACCTGCCACAACATCCAGAGGATCATCTATACGGAGTCTAACCAAGAGGACAGAGAAGGTTCTGTATACAATGGCGGCAATAAGTCCAACTACGGCTGCGGCATACGGTTCAAAATGATCACTTCCGGCGGAAATGGCAACCTATACAATATGTTTATATCAATTTAAATAATCTAATGAATTAAAAATCTTTTAAGAATCTTAAGCAAGTGCAACTGAATAAAAATGGTATTTAGAAAAAATCAAAACCATCACTGAATGTAAAAAAAATAATGTATGTTCGTTTTAGAATGCAATTCTTAGTTATGCCTTGTGTATCTAACTGACAGTAGATAAAAGATTAAAACTATTGTGTAGGAAGAACGACATTTGAATTTGCCAGAAGGGAGTACGTTATAACTTGTCACATGTTTCTTTCTCTTGATGCGTATATCCTTTTAAGAATATTAGACAACACAGATGTTAGTTTGATACTGCAAGAGCAATCAGATATTAATTTGTAAAATAAATGTGTTTCAAAAAGCTTTTTGAGTTTCAAACATCAATGTTTTGTTTAAAATCAATTTTAATAAGTTTTAGTATATTTGGTCTTTTAACTAACGAAATATTTTGGAAAATGTCTGTTGTTCCTTGTTCCTGTTGGTCCCAAGAATGTAAAAGTTTTGTAATATTTGTGATAAGGTAGGCTTTTCTTTTATCTGGAGTTGAAATTTATCATCCGTAATGCGACATTTTTTGCTATTTTAATTATTAACTTTCAAAATTTTTCAATATATTGTCCCGTGAAATAACGAATAATTTAATAATCAGTACCATAATCTAAATTTGATTCAACACAAGCTTTAAAAGAATAATTGTTACTATTGCCAAAAAAATTTCATTATATGTCTCTTATGTAAAACATCATTTTTTTTTACAATGACTGGTAAATGTACATGCACATGTATGTCTTGCAATCGGACAACTTACCATTCCAGCCAAACCTCCATTGATGGCAACAAAAAGACTCCATTTTTTCCCAAAATACCTATTGATAAAGAGTGAAGTGATAGCAGCAATAAAGCAGGATGCGGAAGGATTGACCTTGGAAAGAGCTATTGGATCATATGAAGATTCAAAGACAAAGAGTTCCCGACATCCCCAGATGAAGGCTAAGAACCCAATCAGCAGAATAAATCCTCCTACAGCAGCTACCTGTTTATTGAAATGAGACATTATTACATAAGGTTATTTGTAAAAGAAATTAAGGTAAATATTTAACTGTAAAAAAAACTAAAACAAGAGATCTACAGACCACATTTTTTTTCTTTAATTTCAATGCATAATTTTGTTAGAAATTGCGTTACCATTCTTGCCTCCATACTGTCCACACACCATACACTCAACAAAACTTTTAAGTGTTCACCCAGTATAATGTATTTTATATATAAAAAAGCACATGTCGAGGTCAAATCAAACAGCAAATTTAAAGTGAATACGATCTGTTGTGGAAATAATGCTGACACCAATTTTCCAACGGCTCTGGCTGTGTTTGCAGTGATCACTTTGGTCATGTTAATTGGTTTTCTTTTAAAACAATAACCAAAGACTTAAATCAATCACAAAATATTAAATATATTATATCATATTAAGCATGCACAGAACAATATCAACTTCATGTTTTAACGTTTTGTCACGGGTAAATGATTTCGATCGCTGTTGTTTTTTATCTGTGCTATTGAAGAGAAGACATATCAGTTCTGAAATGTTGAAAATTTAACATCATTTTATTTTGTCATTTCAAAATTATTCTATATATATTATGGTGAACACTTAGAAGTATTGTTGAATGTATACTCTTTAGAAATGTTTTATCTAATTTACATTTCTTTACTTTTGAATTTCAACTGCAAACCCTGTGAGATACGGTTTATGAATCAAATATTAATGTTACTTTTTGCTGTTGTAAAACTTCAAGTTATATACTATTTTCGTTGTACTCTATGTCAACACTTAAATTCTTTTCTTACATCGTTGCCTTTATTTTCACAAAACATGGCCTTCATTTTCTATAAATTATTTGTTTTGTTAAATTGTTTCCCCATTCGATAGTGATGGACCCTACGGGTCAAGAAAACATTGCTAGAAACATCAATACATGAGCTCGACAACCTTCAGTTTTTTTAAACAGATAGACAAAATATTTGGGTTATTTGGTGAGGGTGAACTATATAAAGTTGATTTTGAACAATGATTATTTTTTCTTCTTAAAATAACAATGATTAGTAGTGAAAATTAGACAAATTTCGTTGGTTTAAACATCATGCATTTATAAATTCTGATATATTGGTTTTATTATAGATCAAAAGTACAACGAGGCCTTACTCGTGCTGAGTAGCATCTTTCTGTGAAGTCTTTTTTAAGGCTGGAATCAAATCGACCAGTTCTAGGACCAAGCATCGCGGCTCCAACAAGCGCTGCGATTCCTGACACAACGTGAATCGTACCGCTACCAGCATTATCCTGTAGAAGTAAACAAAGGACACATTATTATGTTTTATGACATGACAGAAGCTGTAATCAGTTACTTGTGTGTGAGCATATACTTGTGTGGTATTTTTATTTACTGTTTACAATAAATTCGAATTAGGATATGTCAGCAATGTGACCATGGGGCATACCATTTTCCGTAAAACAGAGATGAGTCTATTTTTGTAAACAAACGAATTTATTCATAATGTTATGGTTTTTGTCGATTGCTTCTGTATTTTTTTTCATATGATCATCATATACAGTATACCTATTTATTGGCTATGAGGCCGATAGCAAGTTATTGACCCCCGAGACAGCACTTATTTTTCGAGACGAAACCGAAGGAAAAAGTTGCTGTTGAGGGGGACCAAAAACATGCTATCGTCCGAAAAGTCGGTAAATAGGTATTATAAAATCCCAAAGAAAACTTGTACTGTCTGTGATGCAAATTGTCTTGATGGTAAACTTTGTTAACCTTCCAACTCGGAATTCAACAAAGGTATTTCGAGTATAAAAACTCGGAAGGTGAACCCTAAAATATATTCACAGGGTATAAGAAATGCTATTATTTCATGCAATGAAACCAAACTGTGATGATTGTGATGGGTGATGATCATCGTCATCATTATGATGATCATGATAATGATGATGATAAAATCGGTATGAAATTTTACCATGCACGGTCAAACAACCTGACAAGCTGTTTGTGGATGATAGTGTTTTTTCTCGCATTATACAAGGTGCAAAATCGGTTTTCCGTTCTGAGGCAGCAATGTAAGAGGTTTTTTTGTCCGGCACACTTTTTATTGTTTAATTACCTGATAAACGATGGGTTCGATGTTCAACCATCCCCTACCATATATAGTCCAATGCCTTGCCACCGGGTGAATAAAACCTGAAAATAATTACATATGTTTGAAAAATTCCTAATTTAAGTCGTTCTGGCTTTGTTAATATAAAACGTCGTCTGGCGTAGCTTTATCATTGGATACATAAAACAGCAGTATCTGTAAAAATTTTACACAAAACATTCACAAGTTGTAAAAAAGTACGTTTAAAGATAAAAGAAAAGAAACTAAAATAATGGTTTCATACCTGATATAAACACAGTGGTTATAAAATATGCGATTAACTTGCAACGCTCTGCAATAGCACCAGTCACTATTGACGTGGTAATGGATGCAAAAGCGGACTGGGTGAGAATGAAAACGTATGCAATCAACTCGTAAAGAACGACAAATGTTGTGCCAATAAACTTGTCTGCGACACCACCATCGCTTAAGGCGAGTACGACACCAAACAGGCAATAAACAACTCCGGAGAGAACTAAAAAAGGAAATAAAAAACATTTCATTTCATTGAAAAATAAGATTTAATTGTCTAAAGTACGTTCTACCTTCTTCAATTTTAAAATCTTGAAACATAAAAGTTTTCAGGTATAGATCAAAGTAAAGGTTGTTTTTTTTACGTACTGAGGCAGATACGTTTGATAATTGGTTGAATGCAAGAAAGTAATGGGTACCTCCATTATGAAAGCTTTTAACCTTATAGGCCTTAACGGTCACCTGAACGAGTTATAATTACATGTAAATATAACCCTTGCAATATAAAAACAAGCATGAGCAACAGGAGGGCGAGATAAATGGTAAAAAGTACTGACTTCTCAACAATTGTTTTCTTATATACAAAAGTTTATAAACAGAGAAAAAAGGTTAAAGGAAACCAGTTCAAGCACTCTCTTTAAAAGAGAAGAATTCATATCTCCAAATATGGTAAGGTCGCAGACTGTAAGAGTTTGACGGGCACCCCCCCCCCCAACCCCCTCACGAAAAAAAATGTGGAACATTTTGTTAAATGATTGTTAAGATAGCCCCAAGTGACTGTTTTATTCAATTCCAGATTGTTCGTAATGCCTAAATTAAAATATATTGGTTGAAGTGTTTGCAATGTCAAGTTGCTTAACACTTACAGAATATAAAGTGTTATGGAAATATGGAAAACTGCGCTTGCTGATACGCCAATGCTTGTAAAAAGTTGTTCTGAACTCTACTAAGATATTTTTCACACGGATTTAAGATTAGAGAAAACAAATATGTGTACATTCTTTTTTACACTTAATTCTTAATAATCACCCCTCACTTTCAAACCATATAAACAAGGATCAGCTTATCAAATGTTTGACACTGCCTTTTTTATCTAGCCATGTACTTAATGTCCTTATGCTTGACGTCTAGCATTAGGAAGTGTATTTTTAGAGAAATAAAATGCAGTTTTTCATAATATGATCAAAACAATATTAACATGAGAACCACTGACGCTGCAAGACCGTCAATTTCACTATTTTGGTAGGTGCTCATTCGCATCATCATAACAACAGTGAATCGAAAACTAAATGAAAAGATTTTGAATTAATTTAATAGAATTTAAAACGAGTGTACTACTGTAACCAGCACCACTTAACCTGGGGCAGGCAATTTTACTATTTTGTTGAGCACAACTTATGAAAGTTGATTAAGTTTAACTTAATGTATGTTAATGGTTTAGAATAAGACAACGAAACAAAGCAAAGATAACATCAATTTTAAAGCAGACTCACGTAGATTGACGACGTGCCTGATGATTATTCTTTTCGTGTCTTTAATCCGGACAGCACCAACTTCACGTATGACAAATCCAAATTGTAATACTAAAGAATACAAAACATCATCTGTTTCATATTTGGATATTTTATTGGAAATGGACATTGATGGTAACCTAACAACAAATATTTTTGATAACCGTGATGACTTCATTTTTTCTATAATTAACTTTACAATGTGAACTTTATGAAGCAATGTACCTTCATCACCCTCATATGGAGTTTTTGTCTGTCATCAAACTCGATACGCAAGGGCATGGTTGTCATATTAACAGTTTCTTAGGCAAGGCAAGCTACTGACTAACAAGTTGATAAAACAGGACTATCAAAAGTCTCGAGTGAAGTAATCTTTTTGTAAGTTCTAAGGTCGATACAACGACCTTGTCAGCAAATACTATCTTCCAGTAGATCGCATGCTGACTGACGTTTTTTTTTCTCAAACAAATTGTTACACCATAATTAATCAAAGTACTGAAAGCCGGGCTCTTTTTGGTGTCTTTATGCATATTGTGTAGTAAAGACTGAATCTCTCTCTCTCTCTCTCTCTCTCTCTCTCTCTCTCCCTCTCTCTCATGCTTTTAATGTCGGCAAAGCGTCAGAGAGCGACTAAATTTTGTACGCGGCTATAAGCAAAAATATGTCTGTCTAGTAGAAAAAAGTTCAACAGTTGCTGCCTTGAATTTTGTAAGAAGCGTTATATATTCAATCCCCATTTCTTCAACGCGCAGCAAAGTAGTTCATGGAAATTCATGCGCATTATATGTGTCCAATATGCATAGTATTGTTTTTAAAACACGTTATTTATAAGAAAACTAAAAAAGATAGACAATTCTCTCGAAATTAAATAAAAGAAACAAAATGCCAACACTTTTGACAAAACGTGGCTCTTTATGTAACTATTTGGTATAGCGGAAGCTTTTACTTTGACGCTGTTTGGTTTTTTGTTTACTTTTGACGTTTTGCTATTTATAGTAACATTGGCGATTTGCCTGCCTACAGTCAGGACTCTGCTGTCAGCAGGGCCCGGCTAAAAACCTAATTGCCGACGGACTTTTCCGTTTTTTCCCCAATTAAGACAAAGAGCACACGGCGGATGTGACCTGTCAGCAGAGGATGTTCACTCCTCTATGGCACCTAATCCTACCGCTAGTTTTTTTTTAGATCAGTGCTTTTTCTGCTCCTGTTTTGTATTTTCCTTTGGACTTTTCAATTTAAACAATAACAATTACTTAAAAAGATAGGAGGTAAATGTAGCATTGAGAAAAAGGCGTGAAAGATGTATATATTTAACACATTCTTTGACCAAAACCAACTTTCGACAAAGTTAAAGAACTAAAATTTTTCATGAAAGGTGCAGTTAGGCAAATGGTTTTCTATGAGCAGAGGATAAGAAAGACAAAATAGCAAGGTCAAGGTTTCACTTTACCTCCTAGACCAAAAAATAAAATTAAAAAAGAAAACAAAAATTCAAATCAGAATTATACTCGAGTACTATATGATAACCATGGATTGATATGAAGAATATTAAGATTAGACTGAATTTGTAACAATCATAAAACGGTTATTTCTGTTCTTCAGAAGCATGCAATTTCAGTGTGAACATCTATTCAAACATTGAAAGCTCATGAGTCAACAAATTGACCAAATGCCTAATGATGTGTTTGACAAATGCAATTTCAATTCAAAACATAATACATTAATTGAATAATAGAAAAAATCAAGTATGAGTGAAATGGTGTAACTCACTGGGATGTTTACAAAGAAGAAAATAAAAAACGTTTTTGTTGGGATTCAAGTCTTACCACAAAAGATCACCACTTGTTAAAAATGCTAAATGCAAATTTAAGTATACAAATATAAAATAGGTATGACTTAAATTCAATCCTTAATCTATTTACTCAGAGAGACCTGGTGAAATTCTTTTTCTAAGATAATTAATTTGTATGAAAAACGATATGAAACTGTAAAAGCCATAACTTGGAGTACTTAACTTTAATTTTTAATTCTTATTTTTTTCTTTACTAAGTTATGTAATTGCACTTCACCCGCCTTATCTACAAATGTTCTGTATCCTATTATTTTATTGTTAATCTCCCAAATTCACCAGGCATAGAGTTAATTTCCCCACCCCAAAATTCACCAGATCATCCTCCTGTCCCAATGAACCACGCTAAACGCGGTCCTCAAACCCCTTGCTCTAGTTTAATTCATGCCTAAAAGACTAATGAATTTTCATGATTCAATAATGATCACTAAACACATGACCTATACAGTTTAAAGTGAAAATAATGTCAAAAACTTACAAATAACGCCAGCTATGAACACCCATGTACTAGAATAATCACCCCTAGATGTCATGTTTCAATTAATAATGGATCACAATCCAGCAATTTCTTTCGATAGACCTCAAACAAGATTATGCGTCGTTTGTCAGATATCTTCCTGGTTGTACGTTTTAAAGTAAGGTTGAACAATAGTCTATCGGCAATGAAGCGGTTAAAACGTCTTTTAAAAATTTTGAATTACATTTACCAAGTATTTTGTTACCGTGTTTCAAAACCGTTTTCTTTTATGAGTAATAGTCGAAATCCAGTAACTTTACTGCAGGTCACCAATGAAAGATACGACGCATCCACGAGACAGATGTGCTAAAAATACAATGTTAAATAACCATTGAAAAGAAACTAATGTAATATAATAGCTACACAAATTTATCACTGTTATCGTTGAAAGAAAAGCACAGAAAAAAGGAAACTTTGATATGACATCAGTATGAATTGACTGCAAAAAGGAAGTTTCAATTGAACTGCATCATAGAATCATAGGGCTGCACAAAGCAGGGCATCTACGGCAAACAAGGCAAGACCAGGAGTGTAACTGACGCCGATGGAGATAAATAAGAAACGTGCTCAGATAGATCCCCTTAGTCAACAAAAAAAACAGCACTGCACTAGACCCTAGAGGCTAAAGGAAATGGCAACATGGAGAAGAACGACGGAAAGTGAGATGAAAGCCATGAAGAGGTTCTGATGATCATTAACTAGGATGGCCTTGGATATGCATATGTAAAGGAAATTTGTTTCTGTTCTACTTTGTACTGGATATAATGAAGAATGAAAAAAAAGCTAAGAAAAGTGTTAGGTTTTCTGGACAACCTGCCATGTTTATTGTCACATTAAAATTCATCATTGTATATATTTAGTTTCGTATTTTAACTTAACCACATATCCCGTGGTGAGCCCCTTAGTGTTTTAGTCATACGTATTTGTAAATACCCATATTGAACCTCAGTTCACCGGGCCTTAAACCCGCCAGTCCGTGCAGTATCAGTTTGGACGCGGCAGTCCAGAGGGAAGGACGTTCTTATACTTCTCTCGTGCATACCATCCAGTCACTATGTATTTTTGTTAATTGAAATAGCTGTGTGCTAACTCTGAAGTGAACCTGGTACTGGCTTTTTCTGAGGTCCCTTGTTCCATCTTTTGTGTAAACCACTTTCATCGATGGTGGCCGAGTATTGGTGACGTCTTGTGTAGACCAAGTGGCCAGTAGAGAACATTGTCTATTGGAGGACCTCACCAGTCCATTCTTGTCAAGACCAAGTGGCAATAGACAACAGTGGAGGACCTTACCAGTTCCCATACTAGGACAATTACTTTCAATGTGTATCAATTCAAACTATATTAAATATGTAAAAACAATGTAGAAATATTGTCTTATTCTTTGTTTTACAGTAAATATAAATTGTAATTAATTCCGCTCGAAAATCTGTGACAAATTGGTGTCAGAAGTGGGATCCATTCCCCAAAATCTTTGTATTATAAAAAAAAAAATTGTAAAGTTTTTCTGAAAAAAATACTACGCAGTGTTCAATTTGCTTTTACCGTTTTGTTTTGTTCCATGTTATTTATGTTCATTGTTCTTTATGTTGTTTCAGTTTGTGTGTACCATTGTCCTTTTGTGTGTGTTCTGTGTTGTACAAAATCAGCCGTGTACTGGTTGTTTGGGACCTTGGAAAAATGCTAACCAGAGTTGGACCTGTCTCAGTAAGTCGGAACCTTCTGGTAACTACAGAGTAGTAAGCTATTTTGTGTTTCGTGAAACTGGATGTATTTGTTTTCGCGATGTATTGTGTATCATAGCTACTGGTGGTTTTGAGTTAGTCACATGTGAAGTGAGGTTCAAGTTAATTTATTCTTGTACCTATAGTTTCATGTCAAACATGGATGATTTGAATGAGTTAAAAGCATTTGGTGAGGGTTTAGGTCTTAAGGATACTGCTCTGGCAGATTTTATTAAAGAACAGCAAGCTATTAGAAGAGATGAGAGACAAGCTCAGAGAGAGTTGGAAAAGATTAAGATGCATGCTCAAGCGGACGCTGAGAGAGAGAAATATAATTTTGAGCTAGAGAGAGAGAAAGTGAAGATTGACATTGAGAAAATGAAATTAGAGCAACACTCTTATATTGCAAGTGAGTCAAAATCTTACGATAGTCATGTGTCCGCTAAGATTCCCAAACTCCCTTTCTTTGACGATTCTCACGATGAGATGGTAGTTATCTTTTAAGATTTGAAAGGTACGCTGAAGCTCAGCGTTGGGATAGGTCGGATTGGGCAATAAATCTTAGTGCTTTATTAAAGGGGAAAGCTTTAGATGTTTATGCGTTGATGCCCAAAACTGACGCCCTTGACTACAATACCCTAAAGACAGCATTACTCAGACGCTTTGAATTGACAGATGACGGTTTTAAAAAGAAATTTCGATCATGTAGGCCAGATCCTAGTGAAACATTTTCCCAGTTCGCTGTTCGGTTGAGTAGTTATTTTGATAGGTGGATTGAAATGGCAAAGGTTTCCAAATCATTTGAAGACTTGTATGATCTTATGTTACGCGATCAATTTTTACATGTGTGTAGTCAAGATTTGAAACTATTTTTAAAGGAAAGATTACCTGAGAATTTGACAAGAATGGCAAACTTGGCTGATCAGTATAAAGATGCTCGTGACCTGAATGCACTCCAAGCTACGGGTAAGGGTAAGATGCCTTTAGCAAAAAAAATTGATCAAGTGAAGAAAACAGATGTAGGTGAGAACAAGCATGTACCTAATGATAAGAAAAGGTTCATTCCAAAGACAGAGCGTAAGTGTTACAAATGTCATAGATACGGACACATTGCACCAGAATGTAAGTCTAGAACATCGTTTAATAACGTTTCTAATGCAGTGCAAGACTTTGGATCTTCAGAGCAAAAGGTTTGTTTTGTTAGCACAATGCCTACTGATTCTATTGTAGATTCCAGAGTATCTTCTTCTCCAATGACAATGTCATCATCTTGTCAGAAGAACTCGTCTTTTAACATGCCTTTATCTGCAGGGTATGTTAACAATGTCCCTGTGACGGTACTAAGAGATACTGGGTGTAGTGGTATTGTTGTTAAAATGAGCAAGATACAGGAGGAAAACCTTATAGTTGGTAAGAAACAGACTTGTATTTTAGCAGATGGATCTAAGGTATCTGTCCCGATTGCCGATGTGTCCATCGATACGCCATTTCTGAAAGGTCAGTATGAGGTATGGTGTATGGAGAATCCTGTGTACGACTTGATAGTTGGTAACGTTCCAGATGCCAAACCAGCAGATCAACCAGATCCAGATTGGCAGGTAAATGCTGTTGAGACTAGGCAACAGAAACGTTACAAGAGTAAACCTATCCTCAACTTAGGGTTCCAGACATGATTACTGAAGATATCAATCCGATGACAATTAGGGATGCGCAGGAGGATGATCATTCTTTGAAAAAGGTACGTGAAAATGTAGAGAACAATCTCTCTCAGGTTAAGAAAAATGGTAAAGTGAGTTGGTTTAAGAAAAACGACCTTATGTTTAGACAGTACAGTACTCATGTGGGAGATAGGGAAAAGAGTTATTCTCAGTTAGTTGTTCCCGATAAATTTCGAAACCAGGTAATGAAACTTGCACATGATTCATTGCTAGCAGGTCATTTAGGAACACAGCGTACTTTAGCGAGAGTAACGTCAGAATTCTGGTGGCCAGGAATCCAGAGTGATGTGCGAAGATTTTGCCAGTCTTGTGACATTTGTCAGCGCACAGTTCACAAAGGTAAGATTAAGAAAGTACCTCTTGAACGAATGCCACTCATAGACGAACCGTTCCAGAGAGTTGCTGTTGACCTGGTGGGCCCTCTTTCTCCAATCACAGACAAAGGTAATCGCTATATTCTCACTTTAGTGGATTATGCTACTCGCTATCCTGAAGCCATCGCACTTCCCAGCATCGAAACAGAGAGAATTGCAGAGGCTCTATTTGAAATGTTCTCGAGAATTGGTATACCTCGTGAAATGTTGACAGATATGGGAGCTCAGTTTACTTCCGCATTAATGTCAGAGGTAAGTCGTCTTATTTCTCTTAGTCAGCGGACAACAACCCCGTATCATCCTAGCTGTAATGGGTTGGTGGAACGATTCAACGGGACATTAAAGCAGATGTTGAAGCGACTCTGTTCCGAGAAACCAAAAGATTGGGACAAGTACCTAAGTGCTGTGCTGTTTGCCTACCGAGAAGTGCCACAGGAGAGTCTTGGATTCTCACCCTTTGAGTTGGTATATGGTAGATCAGTTCGTGGACCTATTTCCATATTGAAGGAGTTGTGGACAAACGACATACCAGATCCAAACGTCAAGACAACCTACCAATATGTCTTAGATCTCAAGGACAGACTCCAGTCTATGGCTGAACTTGCGAAAGAGAGTCTGGAAAAGTCGTCTACCAGATACAAGAAACACTATGACAGGAAAACTAGAACTAGAAGTCTAAAGGTAGGAGATAGAGCTCTTGTTCTTTTACCGACTGACAATAACAAATTATTGCTTCAGTGGAAAGGACCTTTTGTAGTCACAAAGAAAGTCAACAGAGTTGATTATCAGTTAGATATGCAAGGTAAGACAAAGACCTTTCATATAAATCTTTTGAAAAAGTACATTGAGAGACCAATTTCATATGTTGCTTCAGTGACGGAAGATACAGGTGTTCTTGGTTTAGTAAACGCAGCAGTAGTTGATTGCGTAGATGATGAGGACCAAGATGGACAGTTAGATGAGTATCCTCAATCACAGGTTAGTGTAAGCACAGTAAACATTAACCCATCATTGTCATTAGAGAGCAAGGACAGATTGATGAAGTTGCTTTTTAAGTTTGATGATGTTTTTCAAGACCGTCCTGGTATCACAAGTGTACTTGAACATGAAATTAGAACGACAAGTGCTAAACCGATTCATGTCAAAAATCGTCAGATACCATATTCAATGGAGGAAACAGTAAACAAAGAGGTGAGTGACATGTTGAAGATGAACATTATTGAATCTTCTGACTCCCCGTATTGTTCACCAGTTGTTATCGTGCCCAAGAAAGATGGAACAAACAGGTTCTGTATAGATTTTCGCCTGTTGAATAATCAGACCATATTTGATTCAGAGCCAATGCCAGATGCTGATGAAATGTTTTCCAAACTTGCAGGACATAAATTCTTTTCAAAAATTGATCTATCAAAAGGGTACTGGCAGGTTAAGTTAACAGATGATTCAAAACCAAAAACAGCCTTTAGAACAGGTAAGGGTTTGTTTCAGTTCAGGGTCATGCCCTTTGGGTTAGTTACGGCTCCGGCCACATTTTCAAGATTAATGCGCAAAGTCTTGCATGGAATGGAGAATGTAGACAATTTCATAGATGACATTTTGGTGTACACAAAGTCTCTAGATCATCATTTTGTTGTATTAGATGAGCTTTTTCAGCGATTGCGGACAGCAGGTCTGACAGCAAAACCAGGTAAATGTTCACTGGCCTATTCAAATATTGACTGTCTCGGACATGTAGTGGGTAATGAGGAGTTGAAGCCAGACTTTGACAAGGTTGAAGCTATATGTAATGCCCCTATCCCTGTTACGAAAAAACAGTTAAGGTCATTCCTTGGTTTAGTGGGGTTTTACCGGAAATTTGTGCCCAATTTTGCTCAAATCGCGTCACCATTGACTGACTTGACCAAAAAAGGTTTACCCACTAAGTTGAAATGGGAAGATGCTCACAATTTAGCATTTCAGACGTTAAAAGCTTCACTTACTAAGTGTCCCATATTGAAACTTCCTGATATCAAGGAGACTTTCATTCTACAGACGGACGCTTCAGACAGAGGTCTAGGTGCAGTTCTTTTACAAGAAGAACTTGGTCAGAAACTCCCCATTGCTTATGCTAGTAGAAAGCTAAGAGAGAGTGAGTGCAAGTATGCAACTGTTGAGAAAGAGTGCTTGGCAGTTGTGTGGGCAATTCAGAAATTCCAGAAGTATTTGTATGGACATGAGTTCATTTTAGAGACAGATCATAGCCCACTTGTGTACTTAAATAAGGCTAAGGTCACTAACCCTAGACTTATGCGCTGGGCGCTTACTTTGCAACCTTACAGGTTTACTATACATGCAATTAAAGGTAAAGACAATGTGGGTGCAGACTACCTTAGTCGTTTGATGTAAATATGTTTATTTTAAATTTTAATGGGTTTTTCAGTACTTCGTACTTCTCTAAAAAGGGAGGTAATGTCACATTAAAATTCATCATTGTATATATTTAGTTTCGTATGAAAGAAGAAACGTTGACCATTGAAATAACTCGCACAACTATAATTATCTCAAATAAAAGAACATGTTTTGAATAATTTCATGTTTCGAATGACATGTATTTACATTCTATGAGCATGTGCAAAATCTGAGGAAATGGAACAGAATTTTTATAACCTATGTTACATTTATATATTTAATTTTTTTTAAATGCGATTATTTCCTCCGAATGTAACTTCTGAAATACACTTATGACAGCTTTAATCAAGATATGACAAAACTCAAATTCTTCAAAAGTTTTCGTATTATTAATTAAGAAACTGGGTCAAAATATTTAAGGACTTGTTGATGCACCCGGAAGGACATTACATGTTTATACATATATTATTATATAAGGATGCCTATCTATCAATTAAGGCGTACTTCCTTAAGACTTGATTTCTCCCTTTATTGATAAGTTATGTAAAATCAGTAAAAAAAAAATCCCCTGTGTATATAGATTGAACAAATGAAAACTTTACTCTTTCAGCGCACTGGTCAGTATAATGAAATCAATCTCTTTAACTTCCTGTTTCAATAGTAACACCAAGGCAATATTATCCTTCATAGTTCAAGCAATGTTTGCATATGGAGCACAACTTATAGACAGAATGAATGAAATTAATCCTAAAAATAATCAGATTTGTACCATATTTATACACTACGTTTACTTTAATTGTATTTATCTATGAGTAAGTACTGACTTTTAACGTGTTTAAATCACTTATGATTTAATCAGTGTTTGCTTTTCTAAAATGCAGTAAAACTGAAATGCATTTGACATTAAAAAATTCCTCAAATTAATAATGAACATATTAGTTTTAAATTTTACAAAATAACGCAACAGTCTTCTTAAGTTCGTTCGATAATCATAGTAACTGTTTTGCGTATGACCTCCTGACCCGATGTTTATGCACACACGGTCGATACAATCTTGGTCTGTCGCCCACTTATCCTGGCGCGGTCACCATTCAACAGTGGTGATTCCTTACTAAACATTGATGTACTGTGATTTGGTGTCTATCATCGAAATAGTTATTACATGTGTTGGCATCCATAAACAAAGTCACGTCCTAACGTCACGGTATGTGGCTGTATACAAAACAATGCGTTTTCAAAGAACAAAAAATAAGCTTGTAATCACTCATCATGACTAATTATGGATTTCTAGTATATACCTTAAAATGATATATCACAATTGCGGGAAATGCCTGATATAATATCATTTGTGGATGCTACACATGTAAAGCAAGTTCTTCCATTTCTCTAGTTGATTAAAAAAACCGAAATTATATGCAATTTAAGAACATAACAAATGAAAAGAAGCTTCAAGAAAAAAAAACTACTAACTTACGTGGTAAGCTACTGCTATCATCATTCTTTGCCACACTAGGAATGTAGCTAATTCACAAACAAAACCAAAAAAATTAAATAAATAAAAGATATCTAAATGTTCAAAACAGAGAAAGTTAACCGTATGACCAGGGTTAAAAAAACCACTTATCGGTAGTTTTTTTTATGAATACATTAAAAGCATCTTACCAAATGACAAAACTCAAATTATTCCTTAGACCAATAAATATACAAGTAAATAAAACTGAAACTGACAAAAACACTTGCATTATTTAATGTGAAAATATAAATACAAAATGCAACCAACTTAACTAGAAAGAATAAAACATATTAACCAATTGATGGATATATAATTGATTTTATTTTTATAAGTTTACGTCTTTTCAGTTTCTGGTTTTAAAAAAGCTTAATCACCCCGGTTTATCTAAATATCGGATATGATATACGAGGGTTGTCGCATACAATGTAGAGAAGTTACGTTATTTAGATATTCCACGACACAGGCAGTTGAACTTGCCAAGTGTTCTAGTTATATATTTGTATTAAAATGTGTTTTAATATAAATATCGTACCAAAAAAACATGAATTGGAAAAGTAAACTAGGTCAAAACTTGACATTCTGTGCAATGTCTAAAAACGAACGAAAAGTTAAATTCAACATAAAGAAACGAAAATCCAGATTTTTGGATATCATTTGACAGAGTGTTTTTGATTAAAAAAAAATAGCTGATTTATAAAATTGCAGTGAACAGAATTTAAGTTGGTGTTGTGTCTACGTAAGTTTGAGAAAACCCGTCGTATTATTACAAATATGATCTAAATCTGTGGATCTATGTTTCTGATTTATTGCAAATCCCTATATATTAATGTAAGGAATTCAAATTTTTGTAAATTTGCTTGAAGCACATTTCACGAATTTCAAAAGCTCGCTTTTAATTTTTTTTAATAGATGTACACTAAATGAAACTTCATGTATATATGATAAAAATTAGGCGTTCGCAATTTTTGATGCAGAATGGTTAAATCGCAGAATTGACTTCTTGCGTACATAAACAAAGAAATTTACAGTATTTGTTCCGAGACAATAGACTGTCACTAAATCTGTTTCTGTATTTGACTGATTTTTTTTCCCTGTGAAGCCTCAAAGATGGACGTCACCAACGCTGTGCTGACCATATTTGTGTGCTTTTGGCAAATCTTCCCCATCCACAGTACTGTCTACTGTCTCTAGGTCTTCTGTCTCAATGTCTCCAAGTTCATATACTGGGTTTGCAAATCCTGTTATTAAATGGAAAAGTAAATTTAAAACAGCATCAGGTTCTCGCATTTGTTATTTAATCAGGAATTATATCACATACAAGAAATCATATTGACGCAAGCGTCAAATGGGCCGCAAAATATATAATTGTTGTATGAATTATTGGTTGTTTACAGAAAAACACACCACATAGAGGAAAATAAGAATTGGTTGTACTAATTTTTATGGTAAATTTTAATATACTTTCTGCAACTTGTTTTGAAGTTTAACATTTTACTATTATCACAAAGAATCGATTTCGTTACTGTAAGCATTTCTAACGGAAATTGTATGATCATTGCCATAGTATGAAGTAGTGGAGAACACAATGATTTGTACATTACTCTAAAACAAAGTTCAACTCATCATTTAAAATTTCTCTTGGAGATTATGTATTTCAAACCATTTTGGGTTTTTTGTTGTTGCATTGTATTGAATGAAAACTTAATGCATTAGCTAAATATATGATTTCAAGGGACCTCATAATAAAATAAAAATGGATAAGTTCAAATTTTCCAGTGAATTCAAATTTTCATTTCTGTCATATTCTTGCGTAAATAATTAATATAATGTCATTTCATGATATTTTCTACCACATTTTACATGGAAATATAATAAATACAAAAGTCATTTTATTTGACACGACACATAGAAATTAAAATATATCATTTATATAAAATTTAATGACATTCAGGTCTTTAGTATTTCAGGTCTTTAGTATGTCCCGCATACCGTTTTGAAAAGAATGAAAAACTCCGAAATTTTCCGAATAGATTATAGTCTCGATAAAAACGCGCCAAATACGACAATCTACTAAGTATGACCTACTTTTCATTTACGAGTAAGACAAAAAATATGTGATATTTTCTAAAAGGCATAAAACTTTCTACATACAAATTTACTTTTAATTCATAAAAATAAGCATAGTATTAATTCTACTAAAAATGAACTATCCCGCAGAAACGCAGTAACAATATTTAAATGTGTATCAAATAACGGACCGCCTTCCGGCGGCCCGTAATAATGCCTCTCGAAAAAGAGCACTTGGGGGTTTTATAACTTGTGGGTTACTTAAATAAAAAGTATGGAAAACAGTTTAACATGTTTATAATGTTCTTACATTAAAAAACAGCATATAAGTTGAGGTATACAACGTTTAGATTATTCAACAGCAAATGCGTTCTGTACTTGATTTACTAGGTGATTAACAAAATTGTAAAGGTTTGCCCCCCCCCCCCCCAGGTCAGATACAAACAGCAAATGTTCTTTAATCATGGAGTGTACGTGTAACAATAGATCAGAATCATATTTTTTTCTTTACAATATTATCCCAATACTTGAATCAGTCTTGTTTCAAAGTAGCAGAACTCAAAATGTCAGTACTTTATGTTTTACAGTCAACAATGTTTATGACACTGCATTAAAACAAAAACAAATAATTTCATCGCCAAGAGAAACAATTTTAAGATACTGTGGTTTCATCAATATTCGCTGAACACCACTTTTTGTGGATTTCGTTGTTATGTTTAATTTATCCACGAAATTAAATGTTCATTGAAGTGCAATGTCTATTAACATTTTTTATTGATAGGATCCTTGGCCACGAATTTACGTATTTACCTATTCTTGAAACTGTGATTTTCACTTTATCCACAAAAGTTGATGCCCATGAGTGATAATGAAACCATAGTAAACATATAATGACATCAATATCATTCACATTGCTCTATAAGGTTGTCCAGAGTTATCGACACTAAAGAACAATACACTGTGGCATAATCACGATCCGATCTGAAAAAAGTTCTCTCTTTTTTATGTTTACAACTCTATATTGAAAGTATCATCAAATAAGGTTTTTTTATTAATGAACTGATGGCATATAGTTTGATGTGTGTGTAAAAAGTTTTTCGATTTTAAATAAAATAAAATTTATCTGAGACATGTATAAGTATGCTACACGGTCGAGTAACATTATTAAATTATGAAGGTTTTGTTGATTGTATTGTTTCACGCCACCTGACCTTCATTTTGAACTTCGTCACAAACTTCATCACGAACTCTGAGGATCCCAAAAAATCTGAGAATCCCAAACATAATTCCAGACAGTACAGCTGTCCAGACTGCTATTGCAATCATTCCTATCATCTGCCAACCGAGTATCTACATCATAGAAGCAGACATTTGTATCAGCATCTATATAATTTATTTCCATCTTTTAATTTATGCGAAAGAAGAATTTATTAAATATATTGATTTTAACTTTAGCTGTTCATTTGTACCATGTGTGCTTTTTAGAACAATATCAAAAGTAAAGTCAATATACACTATGTCTACGTCTTCCGAGAATTGACATATGAAATAATGTAATCTGTTGCAATTACTTACTAATGCAGATTGACTATTCCATGTATGAAGCAATCCTTTGCTCCTGTGAAAAAATGCCACGGCAATCAAACCCCAGCTGCCTCCGCCAAAGTGAACTTAAAGACAAAATGTATATTTATCAACAAGAAAACTAAATAAACAGGTTTATTCTGTTTATTAGTTTGAAGCCAATACATCGTTCATAAGATACCTGACACAACATCCAGGGGATCATCGATACCGAATCTGACCAAGAGAACAGAGTAGGCTCTGTATACGATGGCGGCATTCAGACCAATTGTGGCGGCGGCATAAGGTTCATAAAAATCATTTCCGGCAGAAATAGCAATCTATTCAATAGGTTTGTATGAATTTTTTACAATATAAAAAATCGAACATCTTAAGGTAACACATAAAAATACAAAAAAGGAATATCTATCAACTTTTAAACAATACTACCTAAATTTCCTGAAATGTTATACAGAATGGGATTTTAACTTTTTCACTGTATGTCAATCAACCGCATGTACGTTTGTAATGTTTAATTATGACGTCAAGTCGCGTTTTGTAAAGACACATAGTGTAATATTAAAATTAATCCCATGAGTAATATCCACCGCATATTGAGGTCAACATGTGATATCTATCTATCTATCTATCTATCTATCTATCTATCTATCTATCTATCTATCTATCTATCTATCTATCTATCTACATGTATCTTAGTGAATACATTCACTTGATGATAATATTCAGTTTTATTTTCATCAAATAAACAGTTTTTGAAATGACTATAATATCTACGATCATTAAGCTCGGAGTAGCCTTAATTAGAACTTTAACCTATCCGCGTTATATATACATTAACCGATTTTGTCCTGCAGTCGCACTACTTACCATTCCAGTCAAAGCACCATTGATGGCAACAAATAGACTCCACTTTTTCCCAAAATATCGATTAATAAGGAGTGAAGTAAAGGCGGCAATAAAACTGGACACGAACGGATTGGTAAGAAACACTTCAGTAAATTGTCTATTATGATATACACCAAATGGTTCTCGACATCCCCAGATGAAGCCCACGAACCCGATCAGCAGAAGAATTCCCCCTGAAACAGCTATCTGTTAATTGGAATGAAACATTATTTCACCAATAGCTGTACTGTATCAAATACAGTTGTAAAAATGGAACAATGTAATTTGTCCATGTTTTTTTTTTAGATTAGTTAAATTCACTAAATAGCATGAAATTGTTTTGGGGAGTTGATTTTAATTAACTAATTAACTCTCATATGCAGTAACTCTGGCAAAACGGAAGTTGAACTGTGTTTGGACCTAACCTCAAATGATCATCGCTGATAAGACTTTATATAGTTATTGAAGATATAAGCATTCTGTTACTGATACATGTACATAATGCATTGTTGAGTTTGATAGCGTTAATTCCATCTTTCAATATTAAACAACATGAATCATATTTGTGGTTTATATTTATAGCTCAGATTTCTTTATACGAAAATGCCGAGAATTCATAATAGAAACAAAATACGTAATTATTCAAATAAAGCTACCAAACTACCTGTCGTGAGAAAATCATTGATAAATAATCAATAAAACCAACTCCCGTCAGTACTTCAGTACTTTGATTAATAATTTTAATGCCTAATTTCGTTATAGTGGGTCATATTTAAACCTAACGGCTTCCTTGTAAATTGTTTCATTATGTAAATGACTTCTCTAGATCTGCAGTAGCTTATTATAATGTTAACTACATAATGACACTCAGTGACAGGATCAAAGTAAAAATTTTGATCCTGTCACTGAGTTTCATTATGTAAATAACTTCTCAGCAGTAGCTTATTATAATGTTAACTAGACTAAAACTACCATATTTACAAAGTTTGTTTTTACCTACATGTTGTTTACAAGGCATAACTTTTTATAGTTTTAAGTAAAAATTTTGATCCTGTCACTGAGTTTTATTTATGGATCTGTATATTAGATTGATTTCAAAGCATTCTACCTAAGTCATATTTCGAAATTAGTTATACGTATGTTGGTTTGTATAAATGTCAAATATAGAATAGTTCAATTTCTTTAACTATATCTATCATATTGTTTTTTTTTTATGTGGTGAAAACCCACTCTATAGACAAAAGTCAAAAAGATATTTTGATTTAAAAGAACATAAATTTCTGCATTCTGCCTAGATTGCATATCAAATAACAAATAAGAGATTCTTTTTTCTATGTAAAAATTGTTGTTCTATGTGAACAAATGTGACTCTTATATCAAATTATCAGTTTAAGAACTTACAGAACTCATGTTCCTGAGAAGTTAAAGTTTTTTTCTTATTTGATTGTGTGATCTATGAGCTCCAATCAGTGTCCCTTCTGATCCTTGGGCGTTATTATTTGTTTTAACGTTATGTTACTATATATCTGGAAGCTAACGTCGAAGTTTGAATATCATGGTCAATATCGTTAGTTCTAAAATGAGGAGTTTAAAACCTTTTTCATTCTATTATGATTATTTCCCTTGAAAGTGGCTCTGGCCTTTTATTGAAATAAATGTAAAACCCGTTACTCAAGGATGCTTTTTGCCACATTTGGTTAATGTTGAAAAAGTGATTCTTGAAAAGGTACATATGTGAAAAGTTCAATATGACAGCGATAAAGACAGACTAAGGCATTATTTTTTTTAAAGATAAACTTACTTTAGCCAGGTTTACTTTTAAATACTTTACATATATCCCCCTCAAAAAAAGAAAAAAGAAAATTTTTCAAAAGTAAAAAATGATTCGAAAAAAAATTTATTTGGCGGGAATTTCATTCAACTGTATTTTCATTTTTTTTAAATATTCAAATCAGGTTGCATTGCAACATACTGGCACTGAATGGCACCTGTCGTTAAAATCTTTTTTAAGGCTGGGTTCAAATCGACCGGTTCTAGGACCAATCATCATGGCTCCAATGAGTGCTGCGATTCCTCCCATGACATGGACAGCCCCGCTCCCGGCATCATCCTGTACAAGTAAATATGAAGAAAACAAAATGCATTAGTCCACTTCAAGTGAAGATATAGCTTTATAATGAATCTTTTTAAAAACTTGAACTTGACTGGATCATCCTTAATATGACTTACGTATGTGTACACGGAACATTCTAGCTATATAGTCGAGGGAATTGGGTTACATAGTTTTGGTTCTTTAAAGTTTATAAAGTGAACTTTGATATTATAAATGTCATGAGTTCAAAATGGTGTTTTAACTTATTTGGCATCATTTCTATTCATTGTTGATTGAATAGTGTTTGTTATATTAAAATGAAAAGTATTTATTCATGCATAGAATCCAAACTGCTAATGGCTTGGAAATTTGGAAGCAATTAAATAATTCTTGTATGGTCAATTGAACTGAATGACCAACTCCTTTTTGTTAACATCTTCCTAAGTCTATAGTTTCTTATCCGATCCGCAAATATATAGAGCGTAGCGGATCAGGGACCCTTGACTTGGGAAGACGAGTCTTTAAAA
Organism: Magallana gigas; assembly: GCF_963853765.1. Classification (NCBI taxonomy): domain Eukaryota; kingdom Metazoa; phylum Mollusca; class Bivalvia; order Ostreida; family Ostreidae; genus Magallana; species Magallana gigas. Next base: position 8,634,996 of record NC_088857.1, read on the forward strand.
TATCCACGTACATTTCTAGGAAATCCGATTGTATTCCGAATGGCATAAATTATCGTAGAGAATCAATAAATTGCTAGTACTTGATAACTGATGTTTGCATCGTCCAACCATCCCTTTTTGTTGAAAGTCCAATGCCTGACCACGGGATGGATAAAACCTGTAAAGGATTACATATTTACATACGCTAGAACTGTGGTATTCACTCCCCTAGCATTGTGTGGCATGTTAAGCATGGTGGTGTCACACTGCTGTATGAGAATGGGTTCCGTAGAATTTATAGTGCAACAATAGGCCGGGGAAAATGTTATGAATCAATATTTGTGCCATAAAATTATCCTATGTAAAAAGATACATTGTCAAATAAATGTAACACGAAGTGTGTTAATTAATTGGGGACAGATGAGTCGGGCTGTCCTTTATGTCTGATATAGAGCTGGTGTCTTAGTGCCTTGTTTTAAACTAAACTCTCATATAAGAGACAACGATAAGCACAAACGAATGAATGTATATAAATTATTTAAAATTCCTGCCGCCAGCTATTATTAATTTTGTCCGTTTTTATTCATACGTTAAAATACAAAACTAGCAATTCATGTTGAAATTTTTTATTGTTTTGCATTAGGTGCTGTGTTAAATTCAGTAATTAAAAAAACAATTTTTGCTAGGTTTTTTTTTATCTTAACCCTGGATTTTATTGATTTAAGATTTACTCCAATTAATTTCAGTAAATGCATCTATCTCGTTACAGCAGTTTACACAACTAGAATCGTGTTAAACCACTCCAGGTATCTTATTAATCGATATACAGGACATTATATTCAAATAATGTATAATATTGATGTTTTGAGGTCAAAAAGATTATTTAGTCAGTTGAAAAGTACATTGTCCATTAGGGACAATATGCATGCCTTTTTTATATCAAAGATATACATCTGATAAAAACGACAATTTTTTTATCGTGTATTTACTGATAAAATGGTATTGGAAGCTTTAATCTGGGTATTTATAGTAGTTTTGATGTGAGACATGAAATCACATAAGAAGACAGATGAAAATAATAATACATGTATTTGGGAAAATCCAAATTCTAAGCCCTTCTTGCTTTGTGATTACGATTTGTATAGTTTTTCTGGGATAGCTAAATCATCATGTGCTACAAAAATAAAAATTTATAGTGTATTGCAGTTATGTGGAATTTTAAGTTATTGTCCTTTCTGCAATTTTTCATTTAGAAATAGTTCTGCATTATGACAAACAATTTTTTTTTGAAAAATAAAATATATTTGAAAGGACAATATGAAATAAATAATGTTTGTTACGTACCTGTTATGAACACAGTGTAAATGAAATATGCGATTAACCTGCAACGCTCCGCAACAGCACCAGCCACTATCGAAGAGGTTATAGTGGCAATTATCCAATGAAGACCGAAAACGTAATCCCAAAACTTGTTGGGATAGTAAATAGTCTTGCCAATAAATTTGTCTGCAACACCACCATCACTTAAGGCAAGGACGTAACCTAATGAACAATTAACTACTCCGGAGATAACTAAAAAGGAAAGAAAAACGCATTACATTTGACAGAAAATACAAGATTCATTTCTTTAAAATACGTTATTGTACCTTCTTTGGGTTCAAAATCTTGAAGCATAAAGATTTCAGATATAGATTAGAGTTCATAGTGTTTGATACACGTCCAAAGAGGGACACATTGTAAAATTTTTTGCATTTAAAATTAAAATCATCGTTATTTCCATTAAAAAAATATGAGCTTCAATTTTCTTTTGGAAATTTTATATTGCAAATTTGTTAATATACAGCTAAAATGACAAAAGGGTTATGTTTGATAAACTTCTGTCAGTCGTTGTCGAAAAAGCTACCTATAGTCTTTAACTGAAGCAAAATTAAATAATTTTCTTTTTACTCAAGGTAGAAAAAAATCGTTCTATATGAATCAATTATTGGCTTATTTCAATCTTATTTGTCACTAAGGTTTTGCAATTGGTTAGTAGCAGAATTATGATGATAGCTGGCTTTAACAGCACAGTAAAAAATTTTAAAAGTAGGGCTCAAATTGCTTCACGAAAACTTTGAAGATCAATTGGACTTCTGCCCGAGGAAAATACATCATTGGTAACGCATACAGACCTAGGTTTGCCTGCTCTATGTCCAGCAGTAAAAATCAGAACTTTCAGTGAATTTAACTTGATTTTTAATTAATGACAAATACAGTCCCACTCTTTTATCAGAACCCGTAACACTTTTCACTTTTACAATTTTGGTAAAGGCTCTGTACAATGTACTGAGTCCAGTAGTGAAGAAATTAAAGTCGCACTCTTACATCACGCCCCCTGGGGTGATTTTACAATTTGATTGAACATTCCAGTTTAATGGAATTCGAGTTTAACGAAAATGATTACATGTATTTATTATAAATTGTGTAAGAAAATGCAAAGATAACAACTAGACAAATAATCATCCATTTTAAAGTTGACTCACGTAGATTGACAAAGTGCCTGATGATTATTCTCTTTGTATCGCTGATGCAGACAGCACCAACCTCGCGTATGACAAATCCAAGTTGTAATACTAAACAAAATAGAAAGCATCAGAAACAAATCAAAGAAAATAAAGAAACTAATTTAAAGTAAATTCAAATAAATATCTATCATATCAAGTTGATTAAAAATGAAAAAAAAGGTTATATTCTTCTTCATTTCTTACAACTGTACATCTTGACACTGGAAAAAGTAATAAAGGTTTATATGTTTATATGTTTAAGGTCTTTTTTTGGCGAAAATCTGGCATAGGAAAATGACACAAGTTTTTGATGTTTAAAGTCAATGTAAATAAGCATCACATGAGGTTTTTTTTTAACAAATGTATACTTATAATTATTAATAGAAAAGTATCATTGTTCTCACAAAGAGCAATTTTGCAAGGTTTTATGATTTTATTAATCCTTTATAATTCTGCACAACTACATAGCAAAAATTAAAAAACGTTGACCCCCCAAACTTAAAGATTAACATAACACAACTGATTACAATGTCAGTCTTCTAAAAAATCTAAAGGTGTGTTTTGGGGTACGTATTAAGATGCAAATATATGTAATATACCCTTAGATTATATAAACGACTCAAATAACTTGACGTCCGCAATGTTTATTACCTAATACCAAATGTTCTATAATAAATGCGTCTCAAGGTCTGTTTATTTACTATTCTTGGGGTAAGTTCCCCAAAATTTACAAATCCTTCACCCTGACCCATTGGGCCATACTAAAAGCACTCCAAGAACCACCTGATTTCATTTGAACCGCAAGTAATAATCTTTTTTAAAACCAGTTTTCAACCAGTCAGTTAACTTTAGGTAACGAGGCAAAGTAACGTTTTTAATTTGGTCAATTTTTAAATTGTTTACAATAATTTAGTAGTGTGTTTCAAATGATCAACTAAACTTTGATTGTGAGAACAGAGTTATGTTATAAGCAATTAGATACCGAGCTCACGTTTCTTTGTTATGTTAAAAAGGTTGGTGACATGTTTTTTTTTTAATATTGGTTAAATATCCTAGTTAATATGTTTTTCAAGCTGATTGTATATATCTGCTTATTCATTTTAAACATTAATAAAAAGTATTTAGCATCTATCATATTCAAAATTAAGTCTAAACCTGTAATAACATTCAAAATGTAAAACAGAAACGTGATCTGAGCGTTGTGTTTACATAACAACGAATTGTGCGGTGTTTATATCGCTTATAACTCAACAATCTGATTAAAATCAGATCCTTTGATCCGCTCACGAAGATCGCTACACTAGGAAGATCCGCTCACGAAGATCGCTACACTAGGAAGATCCGCTCACGAAGATCGCTACACTAGGAAGATCCGCTCACGAAGATCGCTACACTAGGAAGATCCTAGTGTAGCGATCTTCGTGAGATTAAAAGCGGAAAGTAAATTTTGACTAAACTCTTTACAATGACATTTAAGCATTTCACGTGTGCATGGTATGACCGGTACGATTTTTAAAAATGAACATGATGTCAAATACTTACAGATTACGCCAACATAAAACGACAACACTGGAAAACTACTCACAGATGTCATATTGCAACACTGTAAATATTGTATTGCAATTTAAAATTATTTCTTGGTAGAATTCTAACTAGTTTATGCGCAGTATGTCAGCTAACTTCCTCGTTAAATGTCGTAAAAATAGATCGTCGACATAGACAGTCAAGCGTTCAAAACGTCTTCAATTACCCATACTTTTTTTAACGAATTTCAATGCTTTTTTTTTCTTACATGTAAAAAACATCCTCAATGTAGTACCTTGATCACAACAAAACATACATTGTATGACGAATTAAAAAGATATGTGCTAAATATACAATATTGAATTGACCAAAAAATATATGTAATAAAATAGTAATGGAATATTGAATCAATACCGTTAGCACACAGCACAGAAAAAAGAGACACAACATGCGTATGATTCAAATATTTATATTCATAACTAAACTCAAAAATAAAAAGATTTACCTAGCCTGGATAGTATCATCAAACCTACAGCATACTATAGTTAATGCCAGAAATCTGTATTGCGGAATGAACAACATCTGGAGGTCTGTACCATACAGAACCAACACCAAGCTGCAGCTATACTAGAATGTAAAACACTAACCATTCTATATGGATGCGAATGTTACAAAACGATCGTGATAGACTCACAATTTATAAATCACAGTTCTTTCTTACCACGTTCCTCCGACTAATGCTAGCATACTATATGTGTAGTACTCCGAGATCCTTTCCAGTTAAGAGGACATGGCACCATTATTACCAAACGGCGATGGAAATGAATAGGACCTGTGCTCAAGAATAGCGATACATTGATCTCCAGAGAGTAAGAGAAGGAAAGGGAAATAAAGAGCAACACAGAGAAGACCATTGGAGAATGAGATGAATCCTGGGAATCTTTGACTTGGTTGGCCCATGCGTATAAGAAATAGTGGATATGAGGTTTGTTGCCTCCCTTCTCTAAAAGGGGTGTAAAAGGACGATGAAGGCAAAGATAACGAAACTTGTCCAATTTTTGCCCCGGCCTGCCCTTTCAATTACAGAAGAAATTATATTCGGCAGAAATACAAGCACAAGGATAAATTGAATTGTTTGAAAAGAACTTTTACCTGTTTTGAAAATTTATGAATGTTTTCGATATCCCAGAGAATAAATGTACAAGTATATAGATGACTCAGCCTCTGGGAATGGGGTAGAAAGAGTATTTTATATGGTATTACGTAATTGATAGAAAATAGATTATTTCTTCCGAATAAGACTTTTGAAATATTTTATGACATTCAGTCAAGAAATTATCAAATTAAGCTTTCTCTCACATACCAATTATTGTTACAAATCATGAGAACACGGTCAAAGATATCGACACAAAGACATGTGGGAATATTCTAGGTAAAAACACATCGAAATATGTGTATGCAGCTGTAAGAACACTAGTGTATCCGAGGATGGCGAACCTACGATTTATGTACTGTCACAATTATTCTATACGTGATCTCTTCTCTATATAGTTTATGATTTTGTAAAATTGATTAGTATATTCACCAGTTTTAATTGAGTTTGAGGACTGAAATTTATACACAAAATACAAACTAAAAAGGTATGAGTAATATTTATTTTTATCAATTTCCTGCTTTTATAGCAATATCAAACTAATATTTCCTTGTTAATTCAAGCAATATTTGTAAAGAAAAAGTACGCAATTATTTTTTTTAAAAAATCCAACGGGCAGTTTTGTTTGAAGCAGCCAATAATATTTTAAAAGGAAACTTAATATGTATGCCTTTTCATTAAAATTTTCATTTAAAAAAAAATTCTTTAATGGAAGATTTACATGTATTTGATTTAGCTTATGTAAACCGGAATAAAGCTATACCGCTGAGACAATACATATTTGAACTTTTGACATTATTTTAGACCTAACAGAAGAAATTTGCATTTAATGTAATTATCATAATCTTTGAAAAGTAACGGGAATTTCAGAAAAGAATTTTGTTTTTTGAAAAAAGTAGTTGAAAATTAATTTCTAATATTTTTATAAGAATAGGTCAGTTTTTGGCTAAAAATGACTTTAAAAATCAGCACTATTACATTTTCTGTGATGAACTATGATTCCTCGTTAAACCACCTTCGTACCCCTTGATTATGAGCAAACGTAAATCTTTTACATTGAATAGTATTGTGAAAAAGTATATAGCGATATCTATAGGATCACTCAAAAATACTTGAAATTAGGCAAGTGACTCGCTCTTTAATTAAAACTGCTCAATGATTTTATAATAGTAGTGTTTTAGATGTGTTTTTTTCGAATCTAGTACAACACAACTACGATGTATGTTCAACAATGTACGATGTTTGTGCGATACCAGGACAAGTTGTGACGAATGTGTGTACGAATTTTGGCGATAAAGTAACGAATGTGTTAAGATCGTCCTACGAGTAGGTAAGATGAAGACGATTTTATACAATTGTATTCTTAAGACTGAATACGAAATTGTACGATTGACACACGATATCCCCGCGTATTGTTACGAGTTTTACGAATATATATTTGGTGTATTAATTAACATATTTATTATTTTACAAATATAGATTTATACAAAAAAGAACACGTACAAAGTGATGTTAATTAGTGGGTAAAAATGACCTACAAAATCTATATTGTGACAATATTTGCATCTGTGACCAAACATTGTACATGTTTTGATAATTTGCTGACGGGCGTTTATTATAGTAACTATAAACTAACACGAAAATCGCAATAATTTTTTGGTTCATCAGTTGTTTAAACAAACATGAAACAGTAGCAGTAATTTTTACTTTGTTCCCTGAATAAGATTATCGATAAAGAGAAAACATTTTCTTTTAGAAAGAAGACATTGCAAATATATGTAAAATTTCGAAAGACAAGGTTCTGTAAGTATTACTAAGTAATAAAAAAGGAATACATTGCAAAACATTGATCATTCTCCTATTTTCTTACTAATTCCTATTTCACTCGCAAAGTTCTGGTGATGTACTCGTCCCAAGTCGCATTTGTTTTCGTAGTGTATTCATATCAAATCAAACTACATTACTTCTCATTCGGAGGACACACGGGGAAGATTCGAGAAACAATCGTAGGAACTCGTAATATACTAGGGGTAGATCGTAGGAAAGTCGTTGCATCGGAAGTACTACATAGTTTTCTACGAACGTCGAAGATTTATTGCAACTATGTGCAAGAGTGCAGTGCAAGTGTCCAGTAGAAGTCTATCTAGGAATACTTAAAAAACAGTTGTTTTGAACATGCTCAAAAAATAAAAGCCGCATTTGGCGATTTGCTGCAATAAAATTACGACTATGTCTACGATGAGCCCCAAAAATGTCCGGTTATTGAAATCGTACGTAATCGTAGCTCAAAATCGTGACAGTGTGAAAGGTGTTTAACGTTAAAAATGGCAATACTTTGTAAACATGATGTTTAATATTTTTACTTCAAACGGGCTGGATCGTGAAAAATCTGTTGTTCTGTCTGTGTGTCTGTTTGAAAGTGAACGAAATATGTGAGTTTATTTAAATGAATAGTGTTCCTCAAGATCGGATTAAACATCTAATTAAATAAAAAAAAAACCCATTGCTTTTGGGGATTCTGTTTATATTATACTTTAGCATCATGTATAAACAGTTATTAATACATGCATATACATGCAAAAACAAAATCATAAAATTCACCGGATATGAAGGTGAAAAATGTTTAAAGATTTGTTAAAGAGCGTTTCCTCTACTTTTGATTATGATGACAACTGATTTTGAAGACAAACATCAAAGTTTGGTGATATAATCACGGTCATTGACTAGATAGGCTGGGTTATTGTACCAGTGCATGTACCAAGGCGAGTTCGGGTGACCATTGACAGTGTCGTCCAGTCTCTCTGTATTTGCAGTATGTTCTTCTCGTGTATTTCGTTCCACTTCTCCATCAAATGCCTCATTAGAAAATGTTGTCGAATGTGAAACTGAAAAATTGCGTAACTCTTTCTTTAAATAAGATATACAGTATTGAAATGTGTTTGTATACATGTAGATGTGTACAGTAATTGGAGATACATCAAGATTTTATGTTTTTTTATTTTTTAAATCAAGTTTCATTTGCAACTAAGGGACATTTATAAAGTTTTACTTTGTATAGTGTTTTCAATCATTAATGTATGCAAACAATATAAGAATTAAACTTGATAAAGACGAAAAAACGTTAAAGAGATACATAATCCTGAGCATATATATACATGTACATGAACTCATTCATATATTTATGCTAATATTCATATTATAGATCTAGATTAGCATTTTGAATTTTGCAAAATCCTCAAATCTGTGTCAATAGTTCACCTCTTTCCTCCACTTCTGTGGATACTCTCAAGATACCAAAACACCTCAACAATCCAAATACGAGGCCAGAGAGCAGGGCTGTCCAGACTGCGATGGATGCCATCCCTACACACTGCCAACCAAGGAACTAAACCACAGAAACACAGATTAAGTGGGCTTCACTGATGGATTTGAAAGACAACTGATTTTACTTTGAATAGGGATTACCATCTTTGCTAGCCAAGGGTTTTCGGTCCACTTTGCTCCCCATTTATGGGGAGCAAAGTGGACCGAAAACCCTTGGCTAGCGAAGATGAGGGATTACATAACAGCAACATATGTAAGTTATGTTAAGGTGGTTTAAGTTGTACGTTTTCATTTATATGTTTAATCAAAAATATCTATTTTGATTTTTACGAAAACTATATTTATTTCACGTATTTCAAATACTGGCGAAGTTATAGGAATGTTTTCGTTTATTAAATATAAAGATGACTTGCATGTGCTGATTTGATGTTATAAGCATACACTATCCCTTTGCTGTTGTCAAAGAATGCCAATGCAATTAGGCCCCAGCTACCTCCTCCAACGTATACTGTAAAAAATAAAATAACAAACAAGTACAACAACCGTAGAAGGTTGTATAACAATAAACAAGTGTTTCATATAAATAGTTTACAATGCCCGCTAAAGGTACCACCACATAAATACAATATAGCAAGAAAAAAGTCTATTAATATCTAAGTTGCCCATGTGATTCAACATTTACCCCCCCCCCCCCCCCCCTTGCAAACAAAAAAGAACGAAATTTCAATTCCATAAAATACATTTTTTCGTAAGATCACGCATGTAACAAAACATAAATGTCACGTCGGAAACTCCATGCATTTTAAAAGACATTTGGGAAATTATTCTGCTTCAGTATTTTTTTGGTCCGAACCCTCAGCGAAATACAGTAATAATACTAAGAGATATACCTGCAAAAGCATCAAGTGGGTCATCAATAAGAACTTTGACCAAGGTGATGGAAAATAGTCTGTAAACAACGGCAGCCAAAATACCCACAATGCATGCGGCATAATATTCATAGACATCACATCCAGCAGAAATTGCAACCTAGTAAATAAAATCAAAATTTTCAATGCCAAAATGTATTTTCAAAAATCACTATAATGTAGTTGAATTAAAAGATTCGATGTATTCTAAATGGAAACAGAAACAAGAATGAAAAGCTCAAATAATAAAACTAATGTATAACTTAAAAGAGGGAACTCTTTCTCTCTCTCTCTCTCTCTCTCTCTCTCTCTCTCTCTCTCTCTCTCTCTCTCTCTCTCTCTCAGTAAATTAAGAAATTGAGTAATTCTGTTGTACATTAATGTGAATCTTTTATTAGGCCACTTTTTTATTACATGTATTTCTAGACCGACCCAAATTTTCAAGAATTTGAAAAAGAAAAAAAATGAAAAACGTGTAATGCATGACCTATATCAAATAATCATGAAGCTTGTGTGCCACTTGACATAGCATGTTTTCACATGTAATCATTTTAGCGTCTGATCTAAACGCGTGCGGTATATCACAGTACATCATAGATGTGTTTTTAATCCTCAAAAATATGTATGATTTCTTGTTAAACAAAAATAGGCAAATCTAGAAAATTAGGACAGTATTTTTTTACCTAACCAGTTCAAATGGTTATATAGTAATTGAAAATATAAATAAATGCATGCATGTGACACAGTTGATTATCCTTGAATTTGTTTACTTACCATGCCAGTTATTGCACCGTTAATAAAAACAAGTAGACTCCATGATTTTTCAAAAAGTCGATAAAAGAGTAATGAAGTGAAAGCAGCGCCTGTGCTGGAGATAACTTTATTGATGACGTATTTAGGGAGGACATCGCCAATATCAGTAAGCAGATGCCGAGGCCCACCATTTATGGCCAACATGCCCAAAAGTAGAAAACAGCCACCGACTGTAGCGACCTGTAGGAATTTGTAAAGTAAAATTGTGAGACTTGGGTATTAATGGTTTAGATAATCAATACACGCTGAAAAACCTAGTGCTTTTGTTTAGCTTTTTTTTTTTCAAATACACATCGCATGATAGTAAAATAATTACATATTTTTTAAATCTTCTTTTAATATTATTTCATATTATATCATAATTATGATATTTTGAGCTTATGAAATTGACAAGTTTTGTCTGCTCAAATAAAAAAATATAATACACTTATTCATTAGAAAACAATATCTGCCAAGCGTTTACTTTAATTCAACACTTACTGTCACTGAGTGATTTCTGATGGGGACTACAGTTCCAGAGCTATTATGGAAGCGACATTTTCTGGGACCCACCATTATGGCTCCGGTCAGGGCAGCTATCCCCCCTGCTACGTAAATCACGCCACCACCTGCCCAGTCCTGTTAACGTACAATACGCGCACAGCAATAAAGAGTTTTGCTAAACATAAATAATTAAATTTTGATCATCGTTGTAACGAGATTTTTGATTGGCTAAGAACTTGTTTTAATATCGTATAAAGATTGTTGCCTACGTCACAGTAAAACTAACGTCAAAACCGTATCAATCCGCCTTATGTTACGTTTCAATATTGTACAATTTGATGTAATTTTAAAGGTAAAATGACTGTTTTTATCTACAACTAATTACAAATAAGTTAAAATATAAGCAAAGAATTTAGTACTCATTAGTTTAATACAATATTAATATGTAAAATTATTTGGGACAGTTTGCGCTTTTTCTATAAACCGCTTCTCGTAAACTGCCCCAAACCTTTTTATATCGTATTTAACTAATAATAGAATATTAAATTCATTTATTAAACCAATGCTATTAATTAATAAACTAAAACATTTCTATTCTGCTTGTTTTCATGCATGACTTTAGAGAAGCTGTTCGGCTATAAAAGGTCTAGTATTCACTAATATTTACATATTCAGCGTATTTGTCAACGATTCTATTTTCTATTTTTTTTTCCATAATTAAAAGAAAGGAATCATTCTTTGGATACTATGAGGTGATAATTTCGATCGGATCGTGATCACATCTGTCATAAATAAAGTCCTCGGACTTTATTGGATTTAACCATAACTCGACCAATATCATCACCTTACAATTCTCAAAGAATGATTCCTTATTCCATAGTTATTAATCACCTGAAAACCAATACCGTTGAGTTTGTAGTAGCGTTCTCGTTCTCCAACGAATAACCAGCCATTATTGTGCCAGGCCCAGTGTGCGACTGCTGGCTGGATGAAGCCTGCCAAGAAAAAGGTACTTTTATGACTTAATGGGAGGAAAAGAGACTTTTTATAATTGTATTTTCGGGTATTAATTTGTACGACATATGAACGACGTTTTTGTACAAATTACATTATATGACAAATGAAGCTATTTTGGAAGATGTCATGAAGATGTCTAGAAGATGTATAGAAATAATATCGCTTATAAAAACATACATGTAATTTATTAAATAGGTTCTTACGTAGAAGATACATTAATCTAATTAGTTTCAGTGAGCCTTACGGGTGCTTTTCATGTGTAATAATTTCACAATTGTCTCACAACGACTTTGATAATGCATCAACGTTCATGTATGCTGGTGATTGAAAATAAAATATATCCGTTTCGTTGGTTTATATTGGAAACGTTATAAACTGATTATTTATATGCATATAAGTGCGTGGTAGAGAACTGAGTGAATACTATTTTAACAAGTTACAAAAACGCCGAAAAACGGTGTTATTGCTGTTTGTAAGAATTCCTAGACTATCCTTTTTCATGCATGGTATACGTACATGTATTCGATATTATAAGTTAGCCATACATGTAGGTCAGGTGTACCTGGTACCTGTATGACAGTACATGTACGAACAGGTAAGCAATGCCTTAGTTTTGAATCATGTAACTTTCTTTAATTGCAGTGCTTAAAAATGTACATAAATCATAAAGTGACATTGTATCATTAACGGTTGCTGATACATACCTGATATAAAAACAGTGTATACTAAGTAGGCAACGACCGAGCACCGCTCTGCGACAGCGCCATACGCGATAGTAGAGGCAATAGCTGTGTATGGGATGTAGATCAAAGATAATGGTGAAAGATGTGAAGATGTGAAAAATGTAAAACCGATCAATTTATCAGCATCACCGCCATCACTGTAGGCAAAAGTATATCCGACCAACCAAAAGGCAGCACCTGAGATGACTGAAAGAAAACGATTATACATATGTTGGCAAATTTGCATATTACGACCTGAAAATCCCTTATTCTCTGTATTTATTGTGGGGGGGTTTTTCTTCATCATTTTTCATTTCATTAAGTCTTTAATCAATTTTTACATGAACTAACCTAAGAGCACAATATTTCTGATGACGATCCTCTTTGTGGTTTCACTCCTTACAGTACCGGCCTCCAGGAGAGTAAGTCCACATTGAATAACTAATCAAGCCAATAAAAAGAGGTGCAATGTAAAATCATTCCAAGTGTATTCTGTCGATGTTATTGCATATACGAAAATTAGATACCTTAAGATACCAAAATACTGAGAGCATGCTTTTCAATATTCGATCCCAACTCAAACAGAACCCAAACAGTCATACTCTAACAAACTCGAGGCTCTGCCACCATGTAAATAACTCTTAAAACCCATATACTAGTACTATATGTACATGTACTATACGTACCATGTGCAGATCTAGAGGGGGCGGTAGTCTGGAACCCCCCCCCCCCCCCAGTAAATTCAAAAGATCTTCCCTGCCAAACCTGAATATCACTCGGAACCACCACTCTCCCCCCTCCCCACCCCCGAGATAAATTTTTTCTGAACTGCTAAAGCTACAAGAATGTACGATCTGCATTCTCTGTCCCTTCATTTCATAATAAGTCTTCTGTTATTGGTACAAGAAAGACTTATTTTTACCTTTTTTCATCAAATGTAATTTATTTACTAACTAGTGAGCCTAAAATCAGCCACCTATCAGAACGGTATATTAAGTTGTTAATTGTTGTTGATTATTCAGTGCAAATCAATTTTTTCATGTCCCAGATACTCTTGCACTTGTTTCGCTTTGTTGGTTTAGAATGTTCATTGACTTTAAAGAATGTGAACTTCTATTTTTATCAATGAATAACTCATCAATGATTAAAGTTAATACGGAAAATACTGTTTCACTAAATCTTGTTTCATTATATACAACACTGGCATTGCAGAAAGTTATGAATGGCCTCTTTAAAAATTGAGAACAGGATAGAACACTTACACAGGAAGCCTACTGCTGTAGTTGCTATGGAGAACAAGCACCAATCGTATTCCGTCCATGAATCCATTTCTCACTGATTACCCAAATCCAACATTATTTTCCATTAAGTATCAATCTCATTCTCACGCGGTACGTAGATATTATTACATTTTACCTAGCTTCCTTGTCGTTTAGACATCGATTTGTTGTATTAGGTTGTAGGTGCTGGCCATTCAACCGTTGAGTATACCAGGACTTGCATTGTAATATATCTTTTTTAAACAGTAGGTCACATCCTGGAGATTTAAATGCCGCATTGCATACAAACTCTTTTTTGGGCATATTGTCAAATTGTGTCACTCTTTCTAAGGAAGAGGGGTTTTTAATGTTGTCGAACTGTAAATATAAGAGCTTTAAAATATTGTCTGTTCATTCTCATAGCTTTACTTTTGTTCGCAGATATGAAAAAGTAAATTATAAATAACACCTCGCAGTATGTAAATATCATCTTTATCGTCATGATTTTATCATCTTCATCATCATCATCGACATATAAGCACCATTATATACATTTGTTTATGAGCACAACACGCTAGTTTGAAATTTCATTATGTAACCCGAACATGCATGTATGCCATTTTATGTAAAATTTGCGATACACACGATTGAAAACATTATATGAAATATAATTGTAACAACATTTTACGCGGATTGAAAATGTATATAAAAATAGCATATCTTTTATACACAAAAATACACAAGTATGTACAAGCAATAGTAGATTTTCATGAACATAATATAATATATGTAATCATGAAGGGGAGGCAGCAAGTTTTTTGAAATTTCTTAAACCACCAACAACAGGTTGGAGTTAGTTTATAGTCGCGGATTAAAATGACATCACAGTTTGGTGTTGTTAACAGTGATGGTGATGCCATTATGGGAAATACCGGGCTTGTCGATGGGTTTAGCCTTCTCGGAAGAACCATTCACGACAACATGACGAGATTCCGGATTTTCGTAAGGACCTTTGTCTGTTATCTCTCTTTCGAATGCCATGTTTTCAAATCCTGAAATGGCATGTAAGTCATTGCATCATTGAATGCATTGGGGAAAAAAATGAATAAAAACTATGAATTAATGATAAAGTTATGTAAAAACAGTCTAATGGTCGCTACAGATTCTAAAATTATCTCTATCCATGAAACAATGGTAACGATTATACCAATGCTATTGTTGGAGACCAAGGACCTACCCTGGGTGACAACTGTTGGGTTGTTTTCCAGTATCTGAATAAGGCGCTCAATATGACCGTGTCCGTAAGCTTCAACGGGGTACGCTGGCTCGTTGTGTTTTGGAATGTCCAAACCTGGGAGAACCCAAAATAAAAAAAAAAACCCATTATGACCCTCTAAGAAAGCAGAGCAGGATCCGAAATTTCAATCCTTTCCAGTCAGAGCGTTTATAAAACAATTTGTGTAATTAAACATAAACTTTATATGTTAACCTTTTTCTTCTTCTTCTCGGGGAACTCTAAGGATTTTAAAACATCTCAGTAACCCGAACACCAGGCATGAAAGCGAGGCTGTCCAAGCTACAATGGCTGCCAACCCTATGCACTGCCAGCCGAGTTTCTAAATTAAAGAAAAAAACAACCTTAAAACAAGTTTTCCAGGAATTTTGAAGTCACTGTGCCAATTTATTTCTTAATCTTACATTTCAATGATGTGCATGTTAGCATAATGTTAAAAGAAGAATTAGCAAAATAGTGCTTTATAATTATCTGTAAAAGTTGATTATTTGTACATATAGTGCCAAATACTTCAGTACTGTACACATAAATATAGACATTTATGTGAAATAAATATGGAAGAAGTAACAGAATCAAGAAAACATATTGAAATACTTACGTATCCAGATTTAAGATTCCCAGCATATAAAATTCCTTCTTTGCTATCGAAGAACGCAACAGCAATTAAGCCCCAGCTCCCACCTCCAAAGTGCACTATCAAACGAAATGCATAACATTGTACATGTACATGTAAACATTTGCATTACGTAAGCTTTATATCCTAATTGTTTGGAAAACGTATGCATGCATTTTCATTCATTCAAGTGTTGGTAAAAAGAGCATTTAATTTGACAAATTGCTATAACATCACTGAATTTATAAATATATAATTTCTTTAACCATCTTCAATACAACCTATTAAAATTTGACATTTACATTCAGTATATATTTCCCCATATGTTTACATTGGAAATCTGCGACGTTCAATCTCCTTTGAATACACTTTGCTGATTCATGCGCCAGGAGCACAAATATAGACGTCATTATCCGTTTTGAGTATATTTAATTGTAAGATTAAATGAATCGTTCAAACTTACATAACCAATTTGACGTGTACTAATGTAAAATAATTATTAAATCCTATCTATTCGTCAATATTAAAGAAGAATTTTGATGACAAAGTTTCTGGCATTATATTTAAAATCGCGGAAACGTACCAAATAACATGTTAATACAACTGTATGGCTGTTCCATGTATGTTTCATATCCCTGATTAATAGCGTATATAATGGCTTTAGAGCGACGATGCATAAATATTTCATACAAATAGACATCATAATGAATACATATAAGCATTGAATGCTTAAATGATGTTTGGTAAATGCAAAACCTGCTACGGCATCCAGAGGGTCGTCTATACCAAGCTTTATCATCAGGAGAGAGTAGGTTCGGAATACAATGGCGGCGATAAGTCCCACTACGCATGCGGCATATGGCTCGTAGACGTTACATCCGGCACAGATAGCAACCTTGTGAGCAGACCAAAAACCATCATAAATAACAAAGACTTAACATATTTCCATCTTTCAAACGAATACAACATTTTCAAGTGATACATTCTATAAACTAGAATAAAACATATTTGTGAGAATTGTCTATGTGCATAAATAAATATAAAGCTTCAAAAGAACCTATTGTAATATAATAAGAATCGTACATTTTTGAGTCTAGAGATTTTGATTAGACTCCATAGAGGATGATTTGAATTAAACAATAAAATGCTTTCTTTTGGTGATTCATGTGGGCATAAAGGTGACGTCATTGCAGAAAAAAATACATATTAAACTGCGTTATCGTTTATGTAGTTTTCTCTGCAATTATCGCTTTCTTCATAACCCGCGTGAATCATCAAAGAAAGCACTTTGTTGTTTATATTTACATCTTTCTTTTTAACAAATCAATAAATTGATCGTAAAAAGTAAGAAAAAATAATTAATTTATTGTATCAGTACGTTAGATAAATGAAACAGCCAAATCATCTTATATAGGAACTTGAGTCTGACATCATCATTATTTCGTGCAGTGCGTAATTTTCCTTAGTTTAAGGTTTTTACCAGTCAATTAAAGGGGCGTGTAGATTTCAGTCCTGTCAGTCTCTACAGAATTTATATCAATTTCCGTAAGAAATGGAAGGAATCGTACTTGGTAGATGTAAATGTTATGGTACATAACATAAACTGTCTTCAAACTCAAATCAGATACGTACCATTCCCGTTAAAGCACCATTAATTGTGACCAGAAGACTCCAAGTATTCCCAAAGACTCTGAGTCGATTAAGGATGAGCGACATAAAGGCGGCAAAGGAACCGGAAATGACGGTATTGACGACAGCTCTTGCAAGAGCCTCGCCGTCACCGCTGTTACTGATTGTGAGCTGGGATCCGCCATTGAAGGCCAAAAATCCGAAAAACAAAATGAATCCACCCAAAGCCGCAATCTGTATAATTGTCAAAATGAATATTATTCAACATTTTAGCATTTAAAATTTTCCAAACACGTAGCAAATAGAATTATAAAGACAATGCAAGTAATCAATAAATAAACAATAGTGGGTCTTTCCTTTTTACTATATATGTATATAAATGTACAGTTATGTTATAGAACAATGAGGTATCACACTAGTCTTGTTTTTTTTTTTTACTTACGGGTACTGAGTGACCCCTGATGGTGGCTACTGTGTTGGAACTGCGATGAAATCGGCCAAGTCTGGGGCCCAACATAATTGCTCCAATCAGGGCAGCGATTCCTCCGAGCACGTGAACAACACCACTTCCGGCGAAGTCCTGTCAAAAACAGTAAAGGTATGGTGAACGGTATCTACGATCTGGGGTTTTTGGGGGGAGGGGGAGTTTTATTTTTTTTATTTTATTTTTTTTTTTGGTGAAAATGACAGACATTTGTTGCATTACATAGAACAAGTTCATCCTGAGAAAATTGAAGCTTGATATAACAGTAACTGTTCTCTTTGTAGTCTGGGGATTATTAAACTTTGTCTTTTGACATGAAAAATCCGTTTCCATTTTGCGCTCGGATGGGAACTTTCGTATACCAAATTGTACATTGAAAGGAAAATGTTAAACCAAGAAAAAAATACATTACTAGCGTAAACAGTTTCCTTTCTATTGGTTCATCATAGGGATTCACTGACAACCCTCAATTCACTTTACTGCAAATTGTGAACTGGGTATTTCCACAATATGACGTTTATTTACAATTTGTATCAATACAAGGATGTTTGAATACCTGATAAGCGACGACCTCGTTGTTAAGGGCGGCGTAGCTGTCCCCCACAGTTAACCATCCGCCGGAGGACCACGCCCAGTGGGTTACTACCGGGTAGCAATCTCTCACCAGAGGGCGTATTACGCTGTGCTTCAACACCTCTGTTATCGTCTAAATTACAAGAATCTTGTAAAAACTAAAGTATTTTATTTTATTCTCTAACTTTGTTAATTTTGAAAAGTAAAAATAAGAATGTAGATTTGATGAACATTTTTTTGCATCTTAAACGTGGTATATATTTATTAAACCTCAAAAAATTAATGGACTATTTTGTTTTGATTCGGTATTTACTTTCACTTTCACTTCTAAACATGGAGGCAAAGTTAAAAGACATAGTTGCTGCATACGATCCCGATATTAAGCTACGAAAAGAACAAGAACAGGCTCTATTGTTTTTAATGAAAGAAAAAGGTGATTTGTTGGTAAACTTACCCGTGGGTTTTGGAAAAAGCCTAATATACCATCTTTTACCGCAGGCCCTAGCAACCCACAGAATATCCCCCGTTGTGATAGTAGTGTCCCCTTTAAATATTATTCATAAAGACCAGATGGAAGACTTGAAAAAACATGGCATTTCTGCGTGTAGACTAAACATCTGTTCGAAAGTTGAGGAGACTACGGATGATGAAGATATGGGATCATTTGAATTGGACTCGACGGGGGTTGATCTAGATAATGTTATACATGGCCGATATTCCGTATTATTGTGTCACCCAGAGGCCCTTCTTAACACTAAGAAAGGGTACTCTCTGTTAATCGACCCTGCTTTTAAGAAAAACGTAGTTGGCGTTGTCATAGATGAATGCCACATAATAGAAAAATGGTATGCAATTCATTTCACAATAAATACATGTAATGTACAGTACCGATTAGACCCAACCTAACAGAAAATAAACCCAAACTAAACCCTGGGTTTACTTCGGGTTTACTAGAGTGGACCCAGAGTAAACCCAGAGTGGACACAGAGAGTAAACCCAGTCAGAAGTATACCCCTGAAAGCAGACGCTAACTGTGTATTCGGAATATACAGAGGGTAGGAATTGCAGGCAGTAAGATGGTAAGATAAAATACTTGTCTGCTTCACACTTCAGTGCATACAGTTGACCTCAAAAGCAATTTCAAAGTAAACCCAAAGTAAACCCCGAGTGGACCCAAATTTTCAAAAAAGTAAACCCCAAGTAAACCAAAAAAGTAAACCCGGGGTTTAGTTGGGGTTTACTCTGGTGTTAGGTTTGGTTTGGTCTGATCGGTACTGTAGCTGTCATGACAATTTTAATTATCTAAATAGACTTTTCATTATTATCTATTTTTTGGATTCTGTTGTTATTTAATGTACAACTCACCATCATCTTATTAATCTAACAATATTAACAGTCTTCTAATTGTATTTAAAATACTATTTTTTGTTTCACAATTAAGGGGAGATGAATTCAGAACTGCATTTAAGAGGTTAGGAACCCTCAAAGTCTTCTTCCCTGATGTTCCTTTTGTTGCCCTTAGTGGTACTCTCACTAGAGAACAAAAGATTACTATTCCAAAACATCTGTGTTTAGTGAAACATGAAATAATAGAAACAACACCAGATAGACCAAATATATTTCTTGAGAAAAAGCAAAAACAGTCTGGTATAGATGTTCTTAGTCAGTACGAGCAGATAATATATCAAGTATGTGATGAGCTGTACAAGAAGCGAGAGTTGTATCCTGTGACATTACTTTTTATTCCAATATTCTATATGAGTGAAGCACTGAGATACCTAAATAGCATATTTGGCATTCAAAATATTTACAGTTCCATATACAGTGCCTTATGTACTGGACAGGATAATGAAGTCATTGATGCAACAATTAATGAATTAAAAAAAGAAAACCCGAGAATTCGTTTGGTGCTAACCACCTCTATATCGGGCATGGGTTTTGACCCCAGTAATGTTACCCAAGTTATCCATGCCTGTCCTCCAAGAGATTTATCTCAGTATTTTCAGGAAGTGGGAAGAGCTGGCCGCCGAGGACAGCGATCACATGCAGTTCTTTACTACAACAATCAGGACATTGCTTGCAATTTACCAGGAATCCATGAAAATATTATTAATTACTGCAAAAATAACTCAATGTGTTTAAGAGATCAGCTTTTATCTACATTTGGTTTTACAAAAGACAAAACCATCACTGGTTGTGAATGCTGTTCATGCTGCATTACACAATGTCAATGTACAAAGTGTTCTGAGAAAGATGCCATATGAACAAATTAAATATGAACTTTAATTCCTTAATTTTTTTTTAGCTTTTTGATACTTGTCTATACATATATTGAAAAATATATATACATGCAAACAATTATAATATACATCCATCCATCCATCCAGACAAACATCAAGTATTATACATGTACATGTAATACCAGACATATTCAATTATGATATTTCAGCTAAATTCATTACACACAAAAAAAAACATCCATTCAAGCTTCCAGTATACTATAGCATTACATACATATCCAAAAGTAATGTTGGCTAGAAATTTAGTAAAGGTGCCAAAACTTCTAAATATCTTCCTATATGAAAAACCAAGCTTATGAAATGACTGTATGATGTATAATTCAACCTTTGAAAAAAGAGAAAACTTCAATAATATAAAGCAAATGATAAAGATGAGGAAGAAAAATGATTATCTGCAATGAACTGAAATGTTCATATGATCCATGGTATAAAACAGAAAACAAATATTTGTGAACTCTTTGATCACTTTGACAGAGATGACAATGCATTATATGTATCTGTGTATCACAGGTGATTTAATCAAGGGAGTGTAAGGTATACACAATACATACAAACATCAATATACAAACATTAAATGCATTATATGCATATACCATAATAACTGTATTATACCACTGACTATTTTTACAGAAACACAAGCTATAAAATACCAACTGAAAAGAAAAATCACTAAAAATTAAAATTGGTCAAAATATTAATTAAAACTGCATGCTTTATCAATAAATAAAATAGTTCGTAATAAAAATTCAGATAGAATATTCCCCCCAAAAGTGTTTTATGAAAATCCCCTATTAAATCGAAATGGAAAAAAATGGAAAAAAATGATCATAAACTTAATAAAGTTAGTCTTCTTCCCAATCATCTTGCTCCTCTTCATCCTCCTCTTCCTCCACTGGAACTACCTGTCCACGAGTAAGCCTCCTTATAAGGTGATTTATCCAGTCTTTCATGTTTGGCACATTTTCAGTTGTAACAGGAATAGGATGGAGAGATGAAAATCCTTGACACTTTCGTCCAGGTATGTATTGAAATGGGCGAATTTTTCGAAGTTCCCTGCTAACGATAATTTGATCATTCACGGAAACCGTCTTGGAATGACGACCACTTTTGGGCTTAATTTGCAAGCAGTTGTCCATTTGGGAACAAATCTCTGCAATAGCATCTGCTGATGCTGTGGCTCTTGAAATGGATTTCTCAGTCTTGTTAGCGCCGAGACTTCGTATAAGGCTCTTTTGGTTGCACACGGAATGTTCCTGCACTAAATCACTCTCAACACATTTACCCTTCCCACCAATGGTGTTAACAAATGATCCCTCTAGCACTCGCAAACTTTGCAGAGGAGATAATAAGTGTTCTGTTTGGAGGACATAATTGACATTTTCCACCAAGTATTTACTTAGTTTAGAATGAGAATAAAAAAATGGGATGGCATACTTGCAGTTAAGTACTGCTCTGTGGATATCTCCCTCTTTAGCAGTGTCATGCATTTCAATAACATGCAGGTACCAGTGACATAGAAGCATGCAGTAATTGTATACTTCATCCTCTTCTTTGTAGCATGTTTTCTCTTCGGATGTCTGAATGATGAACTGTTGCCCATTCACAAGTATGGTGCTTCTTTTCTCCACTCTTTCTTGATATTCATTTCTTCTGGGTATCAAATGTGGTGTCTCCAACAATCCATAACCAAAGTATTTCATAAATTTTTGGATGATATCCAAAAGAAAAGATTTCTGTTGATCTTTTGGTTGATGACTCAAATCGTCAAAGTCTCGATGCTGAGGCTTACTGTCCATGTCCTCCATGTTGAAGAATTCCATGAACTGCTCTGTGATCATTCCCTCACCAACTGTCATCAAAAGGTCAAAATGAGGCTGAAACCTTCCTTTAACTTTGCCATTCACATTGGAGCGTTGCAGCAGAGTCTTGAAGTATGCCAGAGTTGGAGGAGTATTGCTTGTCTTGTATAGTGCTTTAAAGCATTTCTAAAGTACAGATAACAAAAATAAAACTGTATAGTGAGATTATCTAGTAAGATTTTTAATCAATGCCAAATAATTTATATTTTTGAATATTTAAATCATATTTTGCAAACAAGAAAAATTAAGGTACATGTATCTTCACTACAGTCTGCAAATCTCTCACCAAATGGCGTATTACATGTATCTAAGGATATCATTCTTACTTGCAACATACTGTAGTTACTGGTACACTTAACATGGTATACATATTGAAATTTATCTGCAATTCAATTTAGTTTACCTCAAGAAAGTCTTGCTTATTGTGCCACATTTCACAAACAATAGGATGTAGGTCATCCAGTCTCCTCTCAGGAGTAACAGAGAGACATCTGATGTTCTTTGCTTCCTGTAGTCTGACTCTGGTCAGCTGGTCGCCACCAACTGGTACACCAAACTTCCTCAAGACATCTGTGTTACCTGTTGATAATTAAAAGATGCATAAAAACATCTGCTATTTATATGTAAATGTAAACACTATCTGCAGTTGTTAGTCTTAACACTTACCAAAAGCTTCTGTGAACATTTTGATCAGCTGGTCTTCATATGTGTCCATTATACACAGGCAGTCCTCGTGTTTGGCTTCATTCCTAAACTGGATAGGAAGTGGGTACACCAAAGACTTGGCTTCCATCTTCTTAGAATACTCATGGGGCAAATGCTCAGGAATAAGTTTCTTGTAGCTCTGGAATGCAGGCAGCTTACACAGGATTCTTGCCAGTAAAACGCTATATGCATATGCAAGTCTCTCTTGTTTCAGACTTCCTGATGTCAACAGCACATCATCAGCTGTGAGCTTGTTTGCTTCAACATTTGGCTTTGTGTTCGACATGTCTGTGGTTGCAATTCGGCTGAATATTACATTTGATGTAAACAGATGAAGGTCTTGGTTTCTTTTTTCTGATGTAAGTTTTGAGGTTTTCACATATATATCAAGGTTATCACCTACCAAAAAAAAAAAAATGTCCCATATTCAAAATTCTGCCACATGCTGTCATTATTGTAATTAAAGAAACACAGCAGCCATGAAAGGGGATGATCATCCACACATACACAAAAACAACATACCAACCATGTCCTTATAATAAGCATACTTTCAAAATGTATTTCAAATCCATTATCAACAAAGGTTGTTTTTTTTTATTCATTAACAATGATCAATAAGCTTTCTATAATCCTTTTTAAATAACCTAGAGCAGATATCTTCATTGACCTCTTTCATTGTTTTTAAAATGAGGAAGCAATCAGCTACAATTCTGAGTTAAAAGAAAAATATTTGATCATGGTCAATCATAGATGTTGCAAAATAATTTTTAACCTCCTAATCTTGAATGTTTTGAAAATTACAAATCTCAATTTTTAACTTAATGCATGTTATAAATAAGGTATTTTAAAAGTTATCAATAAATATTAATTACCTGTTATCTTGACTAGTGGATTTGATTTTAGACTCTCTGTAATCAGCTTCAAAGAACAGTCGTGCACACTTTCTTGGAACCTTATTCTATTTGAAGTTGATAATGTCAGTCCAAGATGGTTCAACCTTGTCTGTGCCTAAAATTCAAAGAATGCATATCTTCAATGGTCTAAAGTGAAAGTGATTGTGATATATATTTAAAATTTTTTTTTAATTTTAAAATTATGTTTGGAAATTACTACCGGTATATATTTTTAAATTAGAATTATCACCCTACATTTTCTTTATAAATTACCAATAAATTGGAAAAGTCAATATAAATATAATTATAAGTAACCTTGAAATAATTAATTTGAAACAAAAAATATATTTCACATTTCTTACCGTACAGTCCACAAGAATTCTGAACAGTAAAACAAATCAACTGGAGCTTTCCCAAGAAACAGTTCTAAAAGAACAACAGGCAACAAAACTGAACAAATCTAAAAATCAAACGGAGATAAAACAAATAGACAGGAATGAAATTTATTCATTTCACTTCATTCAACTTGTTTTATCTCTTTTTCAGAAACAAGTGTTAGTGTGTGACCGGTATACATTGTTTAATAAATAGATGCAGTAATTTATTACATGCATATCATACCTAACTACAGTACACTTTAATATTATATGTTGAATGAAACTTTGATACGAAAAAAAAGTAAACAAGAAAAATGTCACATGTATATTATATGTATATTATATGTGTATATATATATAAATATAGGATCTAATGTGTGGTATGATACTATATCATAATGATTTGTATTCATTAAGTTGTGTGTTTTTTTACCCCTGAGCCTTCGCAAAGGGATAAAAAAACCCACAAAACTCATTGAATACAAATCGTATACCACTACAAATCATGAAAGATTCTTTTTATCACATGTTTTTGTAAATTTCTGATTTTCTTACATTTCATGTTGGAAAGAGGAAAAAGTTCCTTACAAAACAAACAAAAAATTATTTAAAGTGTATTTAAAATTTTTCCAAAAACAAGTTTACAAAAATGTGTATAATATGTAATAATTATAAGTAATTCTGCTCTTGACATATTTTTAAACAAACTAATGACACACATATTGTTGTGTTCAATGTGTTGTGTTATATTATGGCGTCACGCCACGTAAGGACACTTGGAATATGAAAAAAATATGTAATGGATGATATCCAAGGCTACAAACATGTGATAAATTTATATATCTATATATATATATATATATATAAAATTATAAAGCATAAATGATCAAAATTTCAAATAATGCAAATTCTGTACATCTCTCAATATTGTTTAGTGTATTAATTAAATTAAATTAAAATAAGCCACTGTAGATTTCTAATTCTTTCATTCTGTTAATGCAAAATATTGACGTATAATTTGATAGGAATTTAAGGGCTAATTTTAATTACCGTAAACTAAATATGTTTCACTGTAAGGTTGAAAAAATTAATAGAATTCATAAATGTAATGTCTTATGAGCATAAATTTGAATAAATTACCAGTATAAAAGCAATCAAAAAGCTTATTTGTAGACAAAATATAAATTGAGAGATAAGCAAGCCAATAACAATAAATTTAAATGAATGTTAGTATTTAACAATTGGAAAATAATTAATTATGAACTTGAAATGCCCATGCAGAGCCAACTTTAGTTACATTTCAATAAATGGTAGATACCCTATCATCTAGTCCTCCTTTGATGGCAATGGCAGTAGTAAGCCTCTGAAATGCTGAGAGGTTATGAAACCTGTGTTTCATCAATATGGCATAGGAAGCTGCAAGGATGGGAATCAAAGATGGGGCCACTTTTCCATTTGCAGGAATGGCAGCACAACAGAGTACCTCCAGTAACAACGGAACTCTACAATAATAATGATAATTGTGTTACTTACAGCCTTAATCAAGTAAATATAATAGAGATCTTTACAATAAATCTGTAATGTAGATATTTAGTTACTATAAATACTGGTGTGATTTTTTTATCAACTGAATAATCCTTAACTGAACCAAAGAAAGAAAACTGAGAATTTTCTTCAAATAAATAAATGGTTTTTATAGATGTATAAATCTCTTGATTAGACTATTAAGTGTCAGTTTATGTATAATATTACACTATTTCTGTCTTAATTTTACCTTTTCCTCATTTCCAAAATGATGTCTTGCAGAAAATGTTCCGTGTTGTCTAACAAATCTGTAATTCCTCTGTATTTCTGCAACACTGATGAAAATACTGCAGTTCTTGATGTCAAACTCTGACACTGGCTTCTCAAGTCTAGCATTGCCTCCTCATTTTTCTCTTTCATTTCCTTGAACACGTCAGAGATGACATCAAGAACTGCATTATTCTCCGTCTCCGTCTCAGTCTGTGATAGAGGCTTGGACACATAATCATGTTCAATGACTGGGGAAACGCTGGGATTCACAGCACTGACACAATCAACAGTAACAGAATCAAGTTTCAACATTTTCCTCGATTTAGGCAATACAGGAAGTTGAATGTTTGACGCAGAACGAGGTGTCAAAGGAGAGAGAGCACCTCGTTTACACACGGATACGTTTAAAAAAGACTGTGTTGAATGTTTACATTTCTCAATGAAATCATTAACACTGATAACACGAGAATAACAATTCCTACAAACCATTGCATCTCTGCGCATTAGTTCATGCTGATATGTCTGTCCAATTATGTTGTTCAACTTTTCCTGAAAGTTTTCTTTTATCGCTTTTCTTCCAGAAAGTTTAAAACAAGTCGCATTTTTTGTAAAACACAAAAAACAGTCAATAGCCACACTCTTAGTTGGCGTCGAGGCCGCCATTTTGTTCCAAGCAAAACAATTTGATATTCACGTGATAAGCCGGACTATTTTTTAGACGATAACAGAGGTGTTAGTGAAGCTTGCGGAACGCGCCCTCTGGTGAGAGATTGTACCGGGTAGATGAAACCTATAAATGGCATTCACAGAGTTATCGTTCTTTGCGCACACAGTGAAACTCAACCAAATCATATTCCAATCGTCTGGCCTTTTTTCAAATTAGTCCCTCTTTACAGTAGTACATTTATTCGATCTTAAAAATTATGATGCTATGATCATCATTTCAAATCATATTTGAACCGGAGAATAAATGTTACTAGGGAGTTTGGTTTTTATAGTACCAAGTTTTAACGGAAAGCATTTTAAAAAAATACCTGTAATAAACACGCTATAAACGAAGTAAGCAACAAATTCGCAACGCTCCGCAACAGCCCCGGACACGATGGTGGAGGCAGTGGCTGCGAACGTGAACTGGAAGAAGAACATGGCGTACTGCCGGTGTGGGAGACTGTGGGAGGCGAAGTACTTCAGTCCAATAAACTTGTCTGCCTCTCCACCATCTCCAAAGGCGAAGGCGAAACCAAAGAGCCAATAGGACACTCCGGAAATAACTGGGAAATAAAGAACAATACATGTATCCCACCGGACAGAAAACTCATTAGTAAGATTAAGTAATTATATATGGTATCCATGCGCGGATCCAGAAAATTTTTCCAGGGGGGGTCCGAAGGATAATTGTGTTTGCCAGGGGGGGTCCGAGGCATATTTTCGCGATAATTTTACTATGTAAATTTAATAAATTTTCATTTTCCAGGGGGGGGGGGGGGGTCGGGACCCCCCCGACCCCCCCTCTAGATCCGCGCATGGTATCATCATTTTAATAGTATGTATTTCATATTATGGCAATTTTTAGACCTTTTATATACACTTGTGAAAATGTTCACAATTTCGTCAGAAGACAGTGTAATCGAATATCTCACAAAGGTGTAGTATTGAACTTTTGTTTGTGTGCGATATACATGTACACACGTAAATTATATGCTTCATTCTTACATGATCACGGACGTGTTCATGACATGTACAGTAAGTGGGTGAGAAACGATGCATAGAAAGATCTTTAAGTACATGTACAAAGACTGGTGTGATACCTTTTATTTGAATTTTTGACATATTGAAATCTGCATCGATCTCAGTTTGTCAATTTTACATTAACGAACGAATAACTTTGGTTAAATGAAGCGTGAAGTTAAAAACATACAGTGCGAAATCATCTCCAATATGCACAGCTTTATGCTAATATAAAGTATCAATGATTCAAAAATTGTTATTGATCACTATCAATTCAGAAGAGCAGACGGTCGGACAAAGACAATAACTTTTGGTCTTTAATTCTTTAATGAGCATGCTATGCCGCACCGCTAGCATACTAAGCTCCAGCGTTTTTTCAAGGTTAAAACTAGTTTTTTCTAGTGCATTGTCAAGGTAAGGGTAACTCAAAGATAGGCTGTGTAGACATTTAATGGAATGCTGCATGAGCTAACTTCGTGATAGGAAAAGGCAAAATAGTTTGTCACTGAGTTCCGACAATACCTAGTACCGTACCCTGTATCATTTTACAATGACCCGTACTTTGACGAGATTCAACAGCTGTACATGTATGAACTAGCATTGGGTTCAAATTAAACAATTCCTTGTTGGATGCTGGAATGAGTCCTTTCTTTACGGTTATGCGTTTAGAGCGATAAGGTTAGGCTTGTTTTGATTCTTATAAATGTTATACATACGACCATGCCTGTATTAAACGAATAACCCCCTCCCCCTTTTATACATGTATATGTCAATATACATGCGCTTTTCTTTTCATCTTTCAGGAAATTCAATTAACAACTTATCATAATACGTCAACATTTACCGCATTTTAGTCCTTGTCGATGAGTCTGATAGTGTAATTCATTCAATATTCTAAATTGTTCTAAATGATTTTTTATAGCATGACTAATTTGATATTTGATTCTAATCGGTTTTTATCAAAGACGTGATATGTCATCGTTATATAGGTAATGAATTAACTTACACAAATCCATCACGTTCTTTATCAGAATGTTTGTTGTGTTTTTACTTCTAACAGCGCCGGCCTCCAGGAAGGCAAACCCACATTGCATAACTGTAAAAAAACCCAACACAAACATGCATTAAAATTACTAAAGCCATACCTCAATGGTTTAGTTAAATACATTAGTTTCAATACTTTACGTTCAACGTTTATCATGCTTGAGTGATATACAATATAGAGAGGTATACATGTAAGAGGTCTCATGCGCCACCCCCATCCCACCCCATCCCCACCCCCGCCCATTCCCTCCCTCTTTTGGGTCATTGCAAGAGATTATTGGGTAACTTCCCTCCTAAAGATTATGGTTTGGAGGATTGGC
The DNA here is from genome assembly GCF_963853765.1 of Magallana gigas. Lineage (NCBI taxonomy): Eukaryota > Metazoa > Mollusca > Bivalvia > Ostreida > Ostreidae > Magallana > Magallana gigas. The sequence continues at coordinate 8,664,334 of NC_088857.1, forward strand.
AAATTAATGTGGTTTAATTAATATTTTCTCTTTACCTGCTGGTCGGAGCAAGCAGTGAATATTAATGAAATCAAAATTTAAAACAGGCACGTAGCATCGTTTTTGAAAGTGGGGGAGGGGGGGGGGGGGTAGACTCATCCAAAAAATCTAGCTTAGTACACCTATAACTTCAATTTCACTGTCCATTGTCTTATTTTTACTTTTTAGTTTTTCACTTGGTCTCAAAAAAGTGTGTGTGGGGGGGGGGGGGGGGGGGGGGACTCCTTGATAATTCACTTTTTATATGAAAATTTAAAAACATTCTTTGCTGCGACAAAAAGTGGAGGGGGGCTGCCCCCTCTCTACACCCCCCCCCCCCTTGATGCTACGTGCCTGTAAAATAAATCCAAAGGTATTGATTTCATGATTGACTAGATATATATTTCTCAGCAGAGTAGGAACGATGACTTAATTTTTTTTACACCAGTGATAAAATTAATGTTTGTTACACGAAACTTTTATGGATTATAGGACATATACTTGGATAAACACCAATTCGCAAAATGATAAAATTCAGTTAAATACGTTTGGAAATCTTAACACAGCTAACATATAAGAAAAAATGTAAGAAAACATATCTACTACAGGCAAATGTATCTTTTATACATATTTTTTCTTCATTCGTTATGTCTCTGCCAAATAAATGAAACAATTAAAGACCTTATGGGTTTTCTTATAAGAAATTATGATGTTAAAGAAAAATTGTGATTACTTAAACTCAAAAGATAAAGAAAATTAAAGGTAGGATTAAAAAAAAATCATGCATGAAAACATAAAAGTTACGGATAGTAATAATGCAGAAAACTTACAAACTATGCACATTCCCATAATTATTAAAAACAGAATATCCAGGTTGTTTTCTATGGTAGTTAGCCTCGGGACTACCGCTATAATCATTGAGACGTTTTCTGCCATTTTACAACACTGTTAATTTAAGTCCAAATCAGACAACTCATACAATGTATACATGTATTTATACACAATTTTATTTTGATGAAGTCACGTGGTAACATATCGATCGGTGGCTTCGGGTCGTTGAGCTTTCAAACTGTTTCACTCAAGTATCATTTTAGAGAAAGGAAGATCCGTGAGGCATGGTTCAGTAAATTTAAAGTGCCTCCAGAATTCTCCACACGTGTTCACTGAGGGACGGAGTGATCAGGGCGTGTTACGCAACAAACCTGTGATGGTTCTCTACGTGTTGATGTTTAATAGCATGGAATCTCTCTCTCATGACTGTTTGTGTGTGTGTTACCTTACTGATGCCAGATGTACACTTATTTATGAAATATTATTGAATAATAATAAATATTGGAAACTTGGTAATATTATCTCATAATTCATCTCTCAAGATAGTCTGGGCATTTTAATGCATGTGGAACAAATGGTTCGATTGTACATAGGTGTAATTTCAGTCTAATACATAGCTAATTTAAAAAAAAACAACATTTTTTAAACTTAATTAGTTAATCATTGTTTGGTGTAAATATTGAGCATCAAAACTTGGTGTTTTAGGGGCGGTGTTTGCCCTTTGTGTACAAAATGCGCTTATTGAACAATATTTCAAAATTCACCAAAGTACACGTACCCGACGAGGATATAAAAACTGCTACGTCGGCTTAATTTTAAAAAAGGTAATCACTTTCCAACTTTAGGTAACAGCCGGTTTGAACCAGCATTTGCATGTTACGGTCAGTGTAATCTATAGCTTTTAAAATTTTAACAAAACGGAACATAGAACGGCTAAATTAAATTTCTAGTTATTTATTTTAAAACAACATTGTAGCATTTTCACATAGCACTTTCTGAAGGAACGCCTTTTTAAAATACCTGCAACATCTGATGAGCACGTGGGGCGTGTATGACTTGTGTACGACATCACAGGTATACCTGCATACCTGTAGCTAAATCGATATCTGCTTTCGAATTCCATAAGATGAATTGTATATTATAAGCATTTCTTACCTAAACATCCGCGTGCTCGTAATATGATATCAGCATGTAATGCTTAAGTATCAGCATATAATGATGTAGTATTTATTAAGCATGTAATGATAAAGTATCAGCATATAATGCTATAGTATCAGCATATAATTAGGTACATGTAGTACCGGCATGTTTGCTAAAGTATCAGCATGTAATGAGGTAGTATCAGCATGTAAATTATAAATGCTAAATAAAGTGTCAGCATATAATGAAGTAGTATCAGCATGTAATGATAAAGTATCAGCATATAATGAGGTAGATAAGTATCATTTTGTAATGCTACAAAAAGTGTCGGCATATGATTAAGTATTATCAGCATGTAATGATAAAGTGTCAGCATATAATGAGGTAGTATCGGCATGTAATGATAAAGTATCAGCATATAATGAGGTAGTATCGGCATGTAATGATAAAGTGTCAGCATATAATGAGGTAGTATCGGCATGTAATGATAAAGTGTCAGCATATAATGAAGTAGTATCAGCATATAATTAGGTAGTATCAACATGTAATGATAAAGTATCAGCATGCAATGTTGAAGCATCAGCATATAATGAAGTATCATCTTAAAATGAATTTTCATCCACCTAAAGCAGTTGAGACCTTCCATAGTTTTTAGTTTGGATTGAACATAATTAATACTTGTACTTACAATACACAATCATTCCACAGACGAGCAAGAAGAGGGTATCTAGATTTGAGTGTAAGTCCGACAGGTTGTTTCCTGGCTCGGTAGTCATGTTGGAAGCGTTAGCAGCATACATGACGTCCATTGTCTCCGAGTCCGTCGATCAAAGTCGTATCTGGCACTGGCCGGTGAGTAGTGTTTTCAAATCTCTCTGGTACTATTTTACAATGTTGACACCTATTATAATAGCACTGTTTATATAGCCAACCATGTGAACAGTTCATCTAAACAGAAAAATTAACTGAAAACACTACGTACACCACAACTTGCGGGGTGTCTACTTGAAAAATTATCAATTAAATCTTTCCAACACAGATCCTCATTTGGAACCGAAAGTTCATTATATTGTTATTGCATGTAAATACTATCCATACAGCAGGCCCTTGGAATCTCATTCGTCGCTCTATTACTATGTAAAGATGCATCGAAATCAAAACCTTGAAACCGTGTTGCTGAGGTAAAGATGCATTGATATCCAGCTCTGAAAACCGTGTTGCTGAGGTAAAGATGCATTGATATCCAGCTCTGGAAACCGTGATGCTGAGGTAAGATGCATTGATATCCAGCTCTGAAAACCGTGTTGCTGAGGTAAAGATGCATCGATATCCAGCTCTTAAAACCGTGTTGCTGAGGTAAAGATGCATCAATATCCAGCTCTGAAAAACGTGTTGCTGAGGTAAAGATGCATCAATATCCAGCTCTGAAAACCGTGTTGCTGAGGTAAAGATGCATCAATATCCAGCTCTGAAAACCGTGTTGCTGAGGTAAAGATGCATTGATATCCAGCTCTGAAAACCGCGTTGCTGAGGTAAAAATGCATTGATATCCTGATCTGAAAACCGTGTTGCTGAGGTAAAGATGCATCAATATCCAGCTCTGAAAACCGTGTTGCTGAGGTAACGATGCATCGATATCCAGCTCTGAAAACCGTGTTGCTGAGGTAAAGATGCATTGATATCCAGCTCTGAAAACCGTGTTGCTGAAGTAAAGATGCATCGATATCCAGCTCTGAAAACCGTGTTGCTGAGGTAAAGATACATTGATATCCAGCTCTGAAAACCGTGTTGCTGAGGTAAAGATGCATTGATATCCCGCTCTGAAAACCGTGTTGCTGAGGTAAAGATGCATCGATATCCAGCTCTGGAAACCGTGATGCTGAGGTAAAGATGTATCGATATCCAGGTCTGGAAATCTTGTTGCTGAGGTAAAGATGCATCGATATCCAGGTCTGGAAACCGTGTTGCCGGAGTAAATTGTTTGGGTACGGCATTTAAGAAAGTACTGCAGATGATTATATAACCTTATTGTATTCAAACGAGACGTGTGTTTTATATTTAATGCAGCTTCGGAGAGTGTATGCTTGATGTGCATTATTTTACATTTTCCATTTTCTTTGTCAGTGATAACACTACGGATCGATTTTGTAACGAATTGTCCGATAAAGTTCATCTGAGGCGCAATACGCGGTTTGCATGATTATACGACATGATAATAACGTTAATTGTCAAGAACAATAGCTGGAAAATTTTAAATATAAGTGATAAGGAATCATTTTTTTAATACTATGAGGTGATCAAGTACGGTCGAACATGGTCAAATCTGTCATAAAGGCCATGAGACTGAATTGGATTTGATCATCTCATAATATTCAAAGAATGATTCTTATTTCTCAATTAATAACTAGAACTGGTATATAATGGAATTTGACATGTTTTAAGCAAACAGAGAAACATTTCTACTAACATGTTTTCTATTATGGTGTGATATTTTTTTTTAAAAAGGACATGTTGTCAATGAGTCTGGCCCGATGACTACACTTTATCAAACTTGTATACAGGCTTACTTTTGATATCAGTTTCAATTTTGAATTTTCTACTTTTTTATTCCTTTTGTAAGCTTAAATTTACGTCCGCCAATTCTTTATATACCTAAAGTTGTCAGTGAATTGAGTCATTGACAGACTTATACAATAAAATGCTTTCTTTGGTGATTCATGAGGAATATGAAGGTGGCGACATTACAGAAAAAATAGATAATCCGCGTTAGCATGTTACGTAATTTTCGGCAATGATCGCTATCTTCATAATCCGCATGAATCATCATAGAAACCATTTTATTGTTTATATTTAAATCTCTCTTTTAACAAAGTAATAAATTGATTGTAAAAAGTAATTAAAATTCACTAAATTACTGTTAATGTACATCGTTACGTTAGAAAAAGAAACAGCCAAATCGTCTCTTATGGGAATTTAAGTCTGACATCATCATGATTATTCCGTGCGGTCCGTGATTTTTCTTATAGGTCGCAGTAGGTTTCGATCAATTGATAAACGGGGCGTGTAGATTCAGCCTTGCTGTTTTTATAATGTAATGAAAAACTTTTTAACTCAGATGGGGGCTTAGGAATTTTGAACAATTGAGCAAAGAATATATATTTCGGCTTCTACTAATCCCGATCTTGTCCAGTAAATCGAATAACTCTGTTATTTTGGCTTCTATGTGATCTGCTAGAAACTGTCTTATTTTCACGACCTAATTGAAAATGTTATAAACACTTGATTTCCTACATAAACATATGCCACTGGCTTTGACCGAGTATTGATAGATGGAATGCAACATAATTTGTTTCTTTGGATCTAATTGAAAGGCATTAAAAATTAGTCCTTTGAAAAAGTTTTTTTTAAACCAAAAGATGTTTATAGCAAATTGACAAATACATCATAAATTTGAATTTTAAGACTTGAGAAAAACTGAAAATTTAATTACTTGTCACATTTCAACGTCTTAGTGAAACACAACATACTAAGAGTGAAACGAGGACTCCCTATAAATTGAAAATGGCGAGTGTCGTCCTTTTAATGTATATTGAATCACATTATTAAAACAGAGGTTGTCAGGTGAATACACAGGAATACACATAAAATTACCAAATATAATCAATTTTGTCTTCAGGAACAAATAATAAAGAACTCCACTCTCCGACAACCAAGCCACTGTGTAAGAAATCAAAATAAGAAAGCAATATTATCAGATAATAAAATAAATCAATGCAATCAACTTTTATTTTGAAAAATATTTATTTCTCAAATACATATTGTTGAAATAATTGAATTACAGTACAGTTTAGGAAGCAATCAAAAAGGCCCTAAATCATCAGTTTTCAATAATTATTCATTTTTAGAAATTGAGCTTTTCAAATAACTGAAAACATGCCATGCAACATGTTTAAGTCATGATGAACATGCGTGATTGAAATACATACATGATTTAAAAAATGTGAATGTAAGGTATATTCTAAGCACTGGACTAAAAGTCAAATTTAAAAAGTCTAAATTTTTTCATGGAAAATAAATACTCAAATGATCAATCTCATTGTATGGTTAATAATTCAAATAAATATGAAATTCATAAATCTAATATATATTTCTAAACCATTTGTTTCAAAACAAATACATATTTTGGTTCATTAATCAAATAAATATAATATTTACATGTATATGTTTAAGAAAAACAAGACAATACTCGTCAATAAACTGAAATCTTCATATCAAATCGAATAAATGGCGATACATTTAGGGAAGCTCGGGTCAGTTATTTTAATCATTTTTAACTCAAATATGATATGAATTAATTTTAACAAAATTCAAGGTTAACTTCATCCAGAGCACCTCGAGCCTTTCATAAAAGGCCTGAGATGTTCTGGATGATGCCAACGTATATTGCCAATGTGAATTGCAATTAGTGAGGTAGATTTACAGAGTTGAAATATGAATATAAAATACCCAATGGCCACCCTCGCCTCCTTAAAGGTATAAGAACCAAGCACTATGATGCATCGCTGGCTCAAACATAAATCATATGGATATTTACAATGAAAAAAATGGCAGGTTGACATGTACAGTTGAAAGAGAGTTAACGTAAAAAGTCATTTTGGAGATGAAAAATTCTGTTTCCGTGCATTGGCGTCCACAGGAAAATGTTTTCTATACGAGAGGTCCGTCAGGTTTACATCTGAACAGAGTGAACTGAAAAAATAAATTGAAAATACATGTACATCTTATTTTACTTGCGCTTTGGATTTAGGAGAATGCTGATTCTTTATGAATGATTATTGTGTTAACAACAACAGCTATACATGTAGATTGTATACGTATTTCAGTTGTATTTGAATTATCCAAATTAAAGTTTTAAAGTACACACGTGTGTTAATGCTATCAACCATAACGGACGTTTACTTATGCTCTCCGCTACAATTACCAGAAATACTACTGTGACACATTTATGCCCTAGTTGTGCATAAAAGAAGCAGTCGGATATAAAATTGGATACAGTGAGTGACGCGTGGATTTTCCTGTTACATGAATTTCAATAACAATATACAATGCACGAATCAATGGGCAGCAAATCTTACCTCATCGATGCAGCCATTGAAGTTCTCATACCCCTCGCCCCATCCGAGCTTCAGTCCGCACGGCGCACGCTCCAACACACCTGAAAAACAAGTAAAAAAAATATGTCATCATGGTCTTGAGGTGAATAAAAATGTTATTTATAAGTTGATAATGAAGAACTATTTTTACCAAATGTGCTCTTTTGTTCCGTCTGCGAGTCAGACGTGACCCGGATGTGACCATTATCTATGACGAGGGAGACCGTTCTCCATTCCGACGCTGGCACCTGCCAAATAAATACAAAAACAATTGTATATATCTATGCATCTAAGATTTGCCTCCCCCCCTCCAAAAATCTTAATTGTACTAGAATTCGACAAATGAAAATGCTACTAATAGAATGATGTACTGCATATTTGTCTCGGAGGACATTGTAGACTCCAAAGAGAGTTTGTCGATGTTAAAAAAATTGGTCAAATTGATTAAGACCCCTATTTGCATTAATACCTAAGTTAATCCATTGTAAGAATTAGAATAATGTATTTTTTTTCCTTTTCAAAAGAAAACGATTCTGCTACCTTCACGCAATAATAATGCAAAGTTGCCATTTTTCTACTATTTCTTTGACAGAGCACGTCATGATCCATCAATCAACACCCAACACACACAGAGTCCTTCATAATAGTCTTCAATAATAATTACTACTCCTCTGAAATATGTAATTTAATATTCCAGGTTACAGGGTAGACCTAAATCTAATCAAGTAAGAAAGGTGGGTAGGTGTCCTCCTAATGTCATTTACTACGTTGTTACATTCAGTTCTTATGGGTCTATTAAATAAATGTTCTCTAAATTCAAAAGATTTAGTTTATGTCCACTTAGTCATTCCTAGCAATTTTCTTCTGTTTACTTGTTCAAGTTGACATATTTTAATATAAATGTCGATACTTGATGAGATAGCGTTAATTCGTTACATACTAGAACACCGTTCAACCTTGTAATTTGCATACATTTATATAACAGGCGCCTGAGGACAGAGCCTCCCCCCCCCTTTCTACCTTCCCTCGATTTAGACCCCTTGGGTACTTCACTCTCTTATGATAGAATGTTATGTCATACCATATCCCATTTCCAAAAATTAAAAACTTTTTTTGTTCTTAATCAGCGGTGGAAATTGGAAGGGGGGGGGGGTGTCCTAAATCACCTGTATTTCATTATTTCAATGTTTCATAACCAATGACGTTATTAAACGCGAGGACATCTGTTCTTAAAAATGTTACATGATTAACCGAAATAGGAACCCGGTCAACTTTTCGACTATCTGCCATTTAAAGTTTAACACTGTGCCGGATAATTATGCCAGTGCCAAGGTGGCATTTTTGCACCCAATTAAGATGCAGTTTCGGAAAAATCCATATATACCAAATGTTAGACCACTGTCTAGAGAGTATATAACCACTTCTGATTTTAGTGTGTTTCACCTGAAATTTGAGACATTTATCTTTAAAAATTAATATCTCATAGGAAAATGATAATTCCCATAGGAGAAATTATTCTCCTACAGCAAATTTTGACAATCCTATAGGATTTTCTAAAGATCCTATAGGATTTTCTAAAGATCCTATAGGAATTATATTTCCTATCGGAGAATAATATTTCCAGTAGGAATTTGCTTCAGACAGGTACTAGTAGTTTTCCTATAGGAAATTAAGATTTCCTATCGGATTTTATCAAATCCTATCGTAAGTAAAATTCCTTTAGGAAGTTCTTGTATTCCGTTAGGAAATTACAAATTTTCTATCGGAATATTGTTTTTTCTATGGGAAAAATTATTTTCCTGTAGGAATTTATTTTTAAAAGGTAAATATATCACCTGACAGGTGAGATACAATGATAACAAAGGTGGTTGTTAACTCTTTAAGTCTATCATATGGTATATTTGAATTTTTCGATATATGCAGCTTTAAGACGGGTGCAAAAATGCCACCTTGGCACCGGCAAAATTAACCTGCACAGTGTTGTTTCAAAATGTGTTCAGAAAATTGAAACATTTCTAATGCACAAAGTGCAGATGACTTCTATAAAATGGGTGGTTTTATCATTTATGGCTATATAATAAATGAATATAACTCAACTGTAGCAAGCGCTTGTCGGGCAAAGAGAACTTTTATCTTATTTGTAACACCTATACAGCAATGTGCAAATCTGACACGCACTTTCAGAAAATTTTATAACCTCTCCTTCCTTAATATTTTGAAAACGTCTATTAATTAAATTATCTCTTTATTACTCGAGTAAATCTCGTTATCAATTTATCAAGGCTTATTATAACCCCCGTACATTTCTTTTTTTTTTCTTGATAAAAGCTCTCGATAATACAGGCACTTGACGTTGAAATATTTTTTTTAGTAAATCAAATCCCCGTACTATAATACTAAAACAAGACATTAACTTTCTATTAAAAAATATATTTGAATGTCAGGTGCTCATTATTTTTTACGGGGTTTCATTTACTCCCCTTTCTTACTGTTAACTATAATATAAGTCATTTCAATGGTTGGATAACTTAATTACTCTTTTCTTATATATTTTTCACTAAACATTTCGTTAATCATTTGTGGGGTCGCATAACCTCCCCTGTCTTACCGAGGACTTCACGTGTAGTGTGTGCTGCTCTCCGGAGGTCGTTACCACGGAAACAAAGTTCCCGTCAGCTGTGCTGCCCAGAATCAAAGACGGCTTCCTCTCACAGTCCCCGTTGTATACTAAGACCTCGTTCTTTGGACTTGACGACATATGTCGGTATGTCAGCTTCACGTAAAGGTATGAACCTAACTCCATGTTGGCGAATTTTGGCATAGCCAGCGCTGACCGACCAATGAAACACGCCGAACCGCTGGTTGCCAGGGAAACGTTGTCAGCACGGACATGCGTCCGAGATGAAGATTCGTCTTTTAGGTTGTGTGTAAATGAGAGATACACATCCGGTGAACATACTAAAAAATTCCAGAAAAATATACTCTTGAGGTGATTATTATTTTGACAAAATATTGAACTTATACATAAATTATTCAAACCAATAGCTAAATATATAATGTACTTATTCAGACATGGATCTTTCCAGAAGCTTCAGATTGCTACGCCACGGTCGTTAAGTTAGTACATACATGTATCTACGTAATATCAACGTAGAGTATCAATCACAGCTTATTCTCTGTATGCATACTCGTGCTACCAAAGAAAGTGTTTCGCTGTTTTCACTGGCAACCAGAAGGCGTTCGGTAATGTATATGGAAATTGTAAAAAGTAGCGCAACCAGACGTTTTGTATACTTAAGGTACTTCACTACACCCAGACTTATACTTTTTAAGACACTACGTCACAAGATGGCGATTTAAATGTTTTGTTAAACTATTAATACCGTTCGGATTGAGTTGTATATTGTCGTAGCTCAGTGGCTAAAGTATTGGGCTTCTGAACCACAGATCATGAGTTCGAATCCGCTTGGAGCTTTTGTTCATGTTAACTGAATTACATTTTTGAAAATGTAATTTTTATCAAAAATTGCACATTTTTTGCCTTTTTGACTTAAATACTTCTTATCCACTGTGATATCTCTCATAATCAATTAATTTTCTGCTGATTTGAGAAAATATTTCAAGGTGTAGTTAGCCACCTTAACGCTTTGAAGCCTTGCATAAGGGGGTAAGTATTTGTTTGTTCATGACTATTAATGAACAATCATTAATAAAAGCGTAAAATTTTATTATATTTGACGTTTCCTATACATTTTCAAATACATTTTTGAAAACAAATGAATTCAACAAAAGAGGAAAATCGGGTACTGAGTACTGGATACAATTACAATGTAGTAATGTTTGTATTTGAGTCATCCAACACAGGAGTCTATTTTATACACGCATGTGATATTTCTTTTTAACCAGAATAAAAGTTATTTCGGTTTTTTAAAATCGACAATAAATGAAAATGTCTGAAGTTTATTTTTTTTTGGAATCAAATATGTGTACGGAATGTGTTCGGATATAAAAATAATCAGTTCAAAACTAGCGCAAATTTTTGTGCGCCGTAAATTGCATTTTTTTTTCTACTTTGTGGGGCATTGTAGCTCCCAGGTCGTCTATCCAATTTTTTTTCAGACCGGGAGCTACAGACCTGTAGCTAAGGACTCTCTGATATAATTTATAAACGTATATAAATATAAACATGTGTATATATAGATATAGGGCCGGCATCATTTTGCTCATATGTATTTGAGGGATTTTCATGCAATGCAATAACTCGATTTTTTTCATTTCTAATCCGTGTAATTAAGTTAAAAAAAACCCAACAGGTTTGTGGTTGTTCTTTTGATGCTTGTGTAAATTTGTTTCTTGTAATGTAGTGTACAAAATTTTCAGCTGACAACAACTGCTTTGTTCTAATATACTTATTATCATAGAAATACAAAGGAAAAAAAGACAACTCAACACGATTGAGGACAAAACGTGCACGTGTGGGATTAGAACCTGACTGCTGGTTGGGACAAGCAACCACAAATATTGACCTCAACCAAAAAAAATCGCATTCACATATCCTACAAGTCAGCGCCGCATGGATACAGACAAATTTTATTATGTATTTATATCGATGAAGTACGAACTCTGTAACGATTCTGTCGGGCAAAATGTCATTAATGTATAATAGGTAATAATGGGCAATAACAGCTGGCCATATGCGTGGGTGAAAGGTAGACTACTGCAAAAGTAGAGCAATGAATAAGAATATTATTATATCAGTGGTGGGTTTTATAAGCATCTGTTTTATTTATGTTTTCGTTTCACCCACTCACCGTGCTTTATTTTGTTTAGAGCTGCTGGGTCCCCTGATACTCGACAGTCACACACTTCCGGGTGGAACTCGGTCCCCGGTGAACACTCCTGAAGCATCCACTCCTGCTGGATCCGCCCCGCCACCCCAGCGTGTGACTGGTAATAGACGTGTCGTTCATATTTGTTTCGACTTCCAGGAACTGCACGTCTGTCACATTCTCCTAAAAGTATATATTTTTTTAACAATGTCAATGTATTCCCCAACAATTTATGACTATACAATATAACTATAGATCATATTTCAACAAGATTGGCCGAGTTATCTATCCAACGTGATTTGATGTATTATTATAAAAAATTAAGATTAATTAAAAATAAACATTAAAATTCAGTTTCTTAATAATATAAACGATTGAAATCATTAAAAATGCTTAAATTAGCTCAATGATTACAATTGAAAATTGATTAGTTTATCGAATAATTCACCGTATTTAATTTGGAAAGGAGTTAAATGGACATGTACCACACATATTTATTATGTTTTCCGCTTAACACAGATGTAATTACATATTGTAAATGTTGGTTCACATGTATGATGATGTAAACATTTAGTATATGAGTTCGATATATTAATGACAACAGATCTGGTATCTCCAAATCCCATAAAATTTAATTCATAATGGCGACATCATGAAAGAATAAGTACAGAAAAACTCAACATCAAAGGTTATGGATTGACGAAAATGTTAGAATTTCGACGTAAACTCGCATGAAGCAGTCGGCGCTGCGCATTTTGTTACGGATTGAGCGTTAAATACACATACACACATGTAGAAGGCATATTTACAAAATTATAATTCTTTCCGAAATTTATTCAACGTTTTGTGAATATTGTTAAAAACATGAACACTGTTACGTTTTTATTAGGACTTCTTGGGGGTTAAAAGAACGAAACAATGAAGAAAAAACTGACCCAATAAAGATGTAACAAAATTTCCTGAAACAATAAACGATTCATGATATAAATCTTATTTTACAATGTTTACGTTTAAGTCTGACAGAAAAAAGAAGTATTAACAGAAACATGACGCTTATATCATGAGTAAACTTAAGTTACAAATAGAGAATATCAATCAATGTCTAATATGTTATATCTGTAATCATTACCTTGCCAAAACACTGGCTGTATTTCACTGTCACCGAGCGGGCACCTGCTCTTACATGACCCATCGTTACTGACACAGCCCTGCCCCTCCTTGAACGATGTCCCGGAGGGACAACATTTGGGGACAGAGTATCCCTCTTGACACTCCCAATAAGACAGGCAATTCTCTTCATGGGGATATTGATGCTTTCCCTTCTTCCTCAGACATATATCTACATTTTCAAATTTCATTTTGGATGTAGAATATGAACTCATTTTGAAATGCATTCATCAAAGCTTTGAAGGTTATTGGTCATAAATGTAAAACTCACCATACGGGCACAGAACATCTTTCGGCAGACGACAAGTCAGAGCTTTTTGGCTCCAGAATAATCCATGAGGACATCGTTGTTCTATAGGGACCAGTTTCCCGCCCTCTCCGGGGTAGCAGACGATAAATCGTTCACAGCTACTTGGATGGTTGGCATATCCCAGACCTCCGTCTATAATGCAGCCTTGACACAAATCTAAAAGTTTTTTTTTCATAAATTACACATTTTTTTTTCAAATACATGTATTACGCCATGCTTTTAATCTCTCTTGAAACTTATGCTTCTCTCAACTTAAATTAGAGAATTTATCTCATTTTGTTCATATTTACATTAATAATGTGTAAAATGTATTTCATTTTTTTTTATAAATTGTAAAAATATAAGAAAAATATAAATTATTCATGATCAACAAATATATATATCCTATGTTTATCGAAAATACTCAACAAATGTAAACAAGTAGTTCTAAAATGTTCTGAAAAAGGATTTTGAAATAATACTATTATAATATTACATCAGGTTTTTATTAGACAGACGTCACACAGACTCTGTTTGTATCTATTTATGTAAGCTATGGTTGACAGGGGTCTTCTTGTCATCAAAAATACAAAAGTTGGTCATTAGATCGCGACAGCCTTCGAATGTTCATTAATCAAACACCGGGCCACTAATCCGTGATTAATTACTTGTACATGACACGCTCTGTCCCGTTTTTATGAACGCACCTGGAAAGACCTTGCCTCATAAACCCCCATATACAGAATAGTCATATAGAGATAGAGACCTAATTACCTGGATAAAAATGATAAGCAATAAATATTACAGAAAATATGATTGATCTTCTAAATAGTTTTTTTTCAGAAACTTCTTGGGTTAATGATAACACACGCTGTAATCAATCATACATGTACAGTCATGTACATTTACAAAATGAGTAGCCATGCAATTAATATCATCAAAATACTGCGGTGTCATATTCTTCAAAGTCTTAACTTTTAGATTCAAATATATATAATTAAATCAATTTCATTTACATGCACCAAAAAACTCGACCTAATGCTACGAGATACGAGGGGAAACTAATATATTCATAAAACTTTTGTTACTAAAGAGACCTCAGTCCTACAGTTAGGAGTTACTGGACGGTCATACCTTTTGTGAGGTTCATTTTGAGTGGTTTCTGGTGGTTCAGCTCAATGCTGTCGAATTTCAGGACAGGTACAGGAGGAAGAGTAATGACCGGATCAGCCGGGAACAACACCTCGGCATCCGGCTTTTGTATCAGTGGGGGGACTGTTTTTGCGGTCAGGAACACCATCGATTCCTTAGATTTGGAATTCAACACTTTCGTATTACTTTTGGTGAATGAGATATCCGAAGTCATGTTAGTTTTTGTTTCTATTGCAGTGGGTTTTCTTGAACCGCTAATTCTGTCAAAGATCAGACCAAGTTTGCGGGGATCAGAAAGATCTACCGTGTTTGGTGTTGTTTCTTGTGTTTTATTATCGATGTATCGAACAAAAACTGGATTTTTTAGTAGTTTTACTAAGTCTTTTGGCACGCTATCGTTGCTTGGTTTCCGAGAAAGACTTTTCGAAGATTTCACATCTTCTAAATACATTACAATATCGTTCCGACTTTTTTCGCCGATAATTTCTGGCGGAATGAATAACTCATTCTTATTTGGTCCCAGTGTTTTCTTTTTTCTTCGAAGTACAGTGATAATTTCTTTGATCGAAGCATCATTTTGCAAAAATCGGATGACCCCATTTTCCTTTTTGGGTTGTTTTGCCCTAACATTGATTGTTTTCCTTCCATCCGACGCCATTGGTTTATCTTTTTGTAGCAGATCAACAACTCCACCAACTTCATTATTGAATTTCTTGACTGTAAAACCGACAGGAAGATTGGTAGTTGGGTCAATAAATGGGCTGAATTCTTGTCCACTAAATATATCAAAGCCATTGCCCGTCTGAAAGACTGGTTCTCCCATCTTAGTATTGATGGCGCCTGGGAATATTGGGATCGGATAAATCTTGGTATTTCCATTAATGATTCCAATTACACCATTCCTGTCCGAGCTTGATCCGGTGTTAGGACCATTTGGAGATAAGTTGAAAAATGTCCTGTATGTAAAAGGGTTTTGTTTCGCAAGCAATCGTGGATTGAATGGAATCTTCTTGAATTTGTTTGACTGAATAGGCATGTTAACGTTCTCTCGCAAAAACATTCTATTCCTTAAAGAGTTGTCAGTCAGTCCTGAATTTATCCTACCAACTGAGGCAGATTGAGGGGGAATAACTCTGGCGTGTCCATTTAATTGTTCAAACGTATTTGTTATTCCTATTTCAGATTGTCTTATGGGATTTTCGAGTACAACCGCGTTATTTCCCATTCCTGAAAGAAGATTTTGTACGTTTCCAGTGTGTCTTGGAGAATTCAATTCTAAGTGTACCGAATTTAATGCTGGTTGTCCGATTCCAATCAATGTTTCAGATTTTGGTGCGGTGTTACCGAATTCTGACAACGGATTCGGTGGATTATTTGTTTGTCTTTGTAACTTGTGCATCGTGCCTGTACTTGTTTCGGGTTTCCTGTTTGAATATCTGAGTTTTACTGCTGTTTTTCCCATTCCCGTCATAGGATTCGGTAAATTACCAATTTGTTTTATTAGTTTTGTTGAGCTTGCTACAGGCTGATGTGTTATATGAAATCTGTTCATTGTTACTGCAGCATTTTTAATATTCGATACAGTATTAGGTATACCATTGCTCTGTGTTTGTAAATCTAGTTGTAATTTCACTGAGGTCTCAGCTGGACTTCTCATCCCTTGGTCGTGTTTGACAGCAGTGTGATCGTGGATTGCCTTAGGGTTTGAAATAGGACCGCTTTGGCCTTGCACATTTGTTTGGGATTTTGGTGAGCCTAGTAAAGCATTGACATTTGCTACTGTTTTTGCTGTACCTGCTAACGGATTTGGTATGGAACCTATCAGTCTTTGCAAATTCGTTTGTAGTTTCATTGAGTTTGATGCAGGTATGTCAAATAGTGTATTGAACTTTACGGCAGGAGTTTCAATCCCTGATACAGAATTTGGTAAATGATCAGTCTTTCCTACTGAATTTGCTGCGCTAGACGTTGGCAATCCTTTAAGTTGATTGAGATCAATTGCCGTGGTTGCTTTAATTCCAGCCATAGGATTTGGTGAATGACCCATTTTTCCATGCACATTTGTTTGTAAATTTGTTGAGGGAACTTGAAGTCTTCCTACCAATGTATTCAAGTTTACAGTAGGGTTATTCGCCCCGACTAAAGGATTCGGTATATGTCCTATACGTCCTTGCAGGTTTGTTTGTGAATTCTTGGAATTTGACGAGGAACCTTCTTTCAATAAATTGAGTTTTATAGCAGTGTTTTCCGTTCCTGAGAAAGGGTTTGGTATGCTACTAGTCAGACCTTGCAGATTTGTTTGTAATGCAGTTGAGCCTGCTGGAGATCTTCCCATCAATGCATCGAGTTTAACATCTGTTTTTGCCATTCCTGCTGAAGGGTTTGGTATACTTCCTGTTTGTCCTTGCAAATTTGTTTGTAAACTTGATGTGCTTATTGCAGGACCTCCTATTAATGAATTCATATCTAAGACAGTGTTTTCGATCCCGGATAGTAGATTTGGTTTACTTCCAATCATTCCTTGAATACTTGTCAGTAAACCAGATGAGTTTGTTGAAGGTTTTCCCGTCAAAACCTTATGATTTAAAGCAGCGTTATCGATCCCGGATAGTGGATTTGGTTTACTTCCAATCATTCCTTGAATACTTGTCAGTAAACCAGATGAGCTTGTTGTAGGTCTTCCCGTCAAAACATTGAGATTTAAAGCAGTGTTATCGATCCTGGGTAATGGATTTGGTACACCTACAACTTGTCCCTTAAGATTTGCCAGTAAACCGGAAGAGCTTGTTGTAGGTCTTCCCGTCAAACCATTATGATTTAAAGCAGTGTTATCGATCCTGGGTAATGGATTTGGTACACCTACAACTTGTCCCTTAAGATTTGCCAGTAAACCGGAAGAGCTTGTTGTAGGTCTTCCCGTCAAAACATTAAGATTTAATGCAGCGTTTTCGACCCTGGATAATGGATTCGGTTTACCTCCAGTCTGTCCAATAAGATTAGCCTGTAAACTAGATGAGCTTGTTGTAGGTCTTCCTGTCAAAACATTGAGGTTTAAAGCTGAGTGTTCGAGTCCGGACAGTGGATTTGGTATAGTCCCAGTATGTCCTAGTGAAGTTTGTAAATTGGATGAGCCTGAAGCAAGTTTTCCTGACAAAGAATTGACATCTAAGGCAGTGTTTTTCACACCGGCTAGTGAATTTGGTAGAGTTCCATTTTGTACGTGCAAACCCGTTTGTATATTGGTCGAGCTTCTTGCATGTCCTCCTTTCAATGGATTTATATTTGAGGCAGTGTGTTCGACCCCGGCAATGGGATTTGTTATAACACCAGTTTGTCCAAGCAAATTTGATTTTAAATTTGTTAAGTTATTCGCAGATCCCCCAAGCAATGAGTTCATCAGGGCAGGGTTTTCCATTCCATGTAAAGAATTTGGTAGATTGCTAGCCTGTCCGTTAATCATAGTTTGTATAAGTTTCTTTGTATTGGTTCCAGTTAATCCATTTGTTGTCTTTAGTGTCTTTTGATTGTTTCTTAGCACTGATAAGGGATCTAATACTTCAGCAACATTCCCAATCAACATATTTTGTAACTTTGTGTTTCTTGTTTTGGTTTGCACAATGGGTATTTCAAATGCACCTATATTGTTTCCGATCATTTTAGAACTGCCCTTTATGTTTGCATTGATTTTCCCAATGTGTGTGATTGTTTTTGCGAGTGTGGTTGCATTTTTTCCCGTCTCTGTTTGTACAACAATGTTTCCTGTTCCCTTTCCAGTGTGCAAAGTTGTCTCTATAGGTGTCATTGAATTTGTTGATCCAGCTATTCCTGCTAACGGATTTGGTAGTTGATGGTTCAAATTTTGTGTTTCTGGTCGCTTGACAGACACTCCTTGAAACTTTAGGGTCATCTTGTTTTGTTTATTTAAAAAAGGGTCCTTTTGAATGACACTAATTGTTTCAGTAGGATTAAGCTTTGACATACGCTGTTCAGCTAATTTAGTGATGAAAGATTTTGCTACATTCACGTCTGCAAAACCACTGGATGCAAGAGGGACTGAGCTTTCAGAAATTTGAGGTATACCTGTATTGACCAAATGTAAAGTTTCAGGCAACATGATTTCAGCTCTTCTCGGGGGTGAATTGTTTGATGGAAAGCCGACAGGGCCTTTGTGGGTACCTGAAAAGTGTAAACGGTGGTTTTTGCCTTGTGATTGTCTTCTCAATGATAATGGGCCAGGGATGTCTGGAATAGGTCTACCAAGAATATCTGTCTTTAAATCGAAATGAGAGTCTAACGGTATATTTGATATGATATTATGAAGATCCACATAATGGTTTTTGAACGTTTTCTGTATGTTTTGTTTTGATTGTATATGTGTCGGATGATTTTCATTGAGTCTTTGGCCATTTGTCAACATTTGAAATAAATCTAAATTCGGTATCCAATTAGGATTGAAAGTTTGCTTTATTCTACTGCTTTTATCCACAAAGTCTTTGTTGGACAGAACTCGTAAGCTCTGGAGTTTAGGGTCGATGGAGTTTCTATTTGGAAGTCCGTTCAAAGTAGCATTGTCAAAGAACGTGTTGATATTTTCAAAAGGTTGCGAGGTTTTATCTTTTGAATGCTTTACTACTCTGCTATGTGGAAAATGTTGAGGTTGGGTCTGAGTATTGTCAAAGCCAAAAACTACTCCGTTGTTTTGACGTTGAACATTGTTATCGATATGTCGGTGATTCACGCCTATAAAATGTGATTGCGGGGCGTGATCTTGTGCTTCTAAGGGAACTACGTCATGAAGTGGATCAACAGGAACTGGATGGTCAATTAAAATATCGTCAAATTGATGAGAACGAGCATTCAGATATGTAGAAAGTTCATTACTTTGAATTGTGTCTTGTCTAAGAGGAATAGGTTTAATTGAAATGCCACGCTGTCTTGCAAGACGGATATGGGAAAGTAGGGAAGGATGACGACGAAGGATAACGGGGTTGAAGACGAAACGACCGGAAGTCGCTACATAAATGGAGATGGGAACGAGGTAGCCCTTGTTGCCAGGCATGGGAATCGCCCTGTCTATTCCTTGAGGTAATACTACATGGTATTCATAAATGACTGGCATTTGAACAACAATTCCATTCTTCAAATTATAGTTCAAGTAGTATATTGGTATATTTCCACTGCTTTGAGACGTCTTCGTGTCTGAGATCAAAGTCTGTGTTACATGGTTTATAACATCGTTCTTTATATTTTTAATTTTCGAAACATTTTCTTTGTATTGTCTCTGTCTGAATTCAGACGGCAAGTTCTTTTTTGTAGATTTAGCATTCTTTACAAACGAGGCACTTGTTCTCTTGGGTGGTGATATATGTTTCACCCGACTTCCTTTACGTTGGTTTGTTGCAACAATTGAAGATCCAACATTACGAATTAACTTTTTATCCGAATTGTCCGATTTCGGTTTTGTTTGTCTATCATGAACTTTCGCAGATGAAAGAATTTGTGTTTTCACTTGCACGCGTTTTTGTGGTACCTTTGAAACAGTTTTCTTTGGTATTTTCACACTGTTTATGCGCATGTTTGTGAAATCCTTTCTTGGTCGTTGTCTAAGATTATTTCGCCTAGATTTCGTGTTGGTAGGCACATGCTGTGTCCTTTTTAATGAATTTGATGTGGTCTTTCTTCGAATAGATTTGAATTTGACTGGATTAGAATTTTGTTTGTATCTTCTCTTGATAGAAGTCACTTTAACACTGTTTGATATTGACTCTGACGGCTCCGGATAACTCCCCTTTCTCCTTGCGTTAAGGGACGGAGTTTGTCTGTACCTAGACTGTTTCGTTGATGATTTTGTTGCATAACCGTAGTTTTTACTTCTTTGAGATCCATAGTTACTCACACGACGATACCCTGCAATGTGAAAACGTACTGAGTAATAATAATCTATAGACATGTATAATGTAGTGTAAGTATACATTGTTTATGTGTTTTCAAACATTTCAAACACAATAATCTTACCCGTTTTCTGGTATGATGGACTATTATATTTTTGTTGACGATACCGCTGTTCGTTTCGTAACGTTTGTGCTAGAGAAAATGGTAAATAAAAAAGAAATGGAAAATGGATATTAATAACGGAATTCCACTTCTGCATTTTTTATAAAATTGTTTTTTTTAAGGTAACGGTGTGAAAATACACCAATGAATTTACTACAGATGTATGCTAACGTTATTATAGAATACGCCAAGAATATTTCTTATAAGATATTTTTAAAATGTTGTACATGAATTTAAAAGTTAATGGAAAATACGATGGACAGTCTGTTGGCCCCATTGCCTTCTAAACTAAAAAAATGTTGTGCAATAAATCAATTAATCAATAAATCAATTAAGTACTATCTACTTTAATTGTAAATCGTATCTATTTTCATTGGAAACCCCGGATCTATTGATAAATCCAGAAATATCGATCCCTTAATCTAAATTTCCCGCCGTTATGGACCTGCCATTGAAAGTTAATTTATGACGTTACACCATCTATTCCGATTTGTTTTATCAACATAGCATCAGTTTTTTGCAAATCTTTGCGTAGTTGTGGAAATTGTCAACAGATATCAAGTATCGTAGAATATGTCTGCCGTCGTTATTTCGACAGGGTATTTCCGATTTTAGAGACTGTATTTTAACCATCCATTTTTTTTTACAATTGTAACAAACTTAAAGTGTATTCTGTTAGCGTAAAACTTGACTCGGAATAAAAATTTACTCGGTCATTTTTCAACATTGAATGATTGCAGATTAACAGCTGTCATTTATTTATTAGAAATGCATTTATGTATGCATACATGTATTTATTCTTAAGATTGACATGCGAACTTAAAACATTATCAATTTTGTTCAGTCGATTACTTGAGTAACAGCAAGGCATAAACCAGCGTTTTATTTAGAGCATTGTGTACATTGTATATGAAAACTAAACCGGAATAGATTGTGTGAAGAAATAATAAATTTTCGGTTTTTAATGCAAAAGAGTTCTACATCATGCCAGCTTCCTGTAAATACAATTTCTCTAACTTCAAACGTCCATTAAAGCTTAATTATGTAGTTTACTATCAAAACAGCATGGCCATATGTGATAATTTAAACCATTTTTTTTTACTTTCCTTCCCCTTTAACAAAAATCACAAAAACATATTATTATATATCATAATCTTATATAAATCCCTTATTTATACCTGATACATTTTTCATTATTGATGTAAAAACTGAAGAAGAAAAAATGTTAGAACACTGTATTTGAAAGTCCTGTGCAAACTAGGCATAAAATAATCAATGTCCGTTACCTTATCAAATACCGGCATTTTCTGTTCAGTCCTACTCATTTGGTACATTGTATATATTCTTATTAAGAGTTAACAAAGGCCATATTATTACAAGTAATTAATATGTTACATAAAGAAACCCCTGAGGGAGGTGTCAGGCAATAAGGAAGTCGGCCGAGAAGTCTTACAAATATCACCTCCCAAAAATAGTTTTATTTTTCTGTGATGTAACAGTCTTACATGTAGTTTGTTTCTATGGAATGTCAGTTTCATGTATCTGTGTACACATGTATATGATGAAATATCATACTGATTAGCGAGGTATCATTAATAAACACCTATCACCATGATTTTGGATTTTATGATCGGTAGAAAATGTGCGTATACAGAGTAACGGTATAGCATGCGTTTTATTTGACGTTAGGATTTGCTTTATGGTGGCAATATACAATCTTTACAGACGTATAACGCCAAACGCTCTCAACAACACAACTGTAAACAACAAAAACGCATATTAAACTTCGTGTATTTGATTCTCTAATCGGCATTGTCTGAACGGATTTGACAGGAAAAAGGAAAATTGAAGGATTTATCATTCATATTTATTTGTTTTTCTAACCAATATTGCATCAATTTAATTTTTTTAGGGTCCTTTTGAGCTGACTTTTATTTATTTATGTAGCAGACTGTCTTTTAGACACAACAAGTACCAATTATTCAAAACCACACGGCGCCATGTGGTCAACTTAATTAAAGGTGATGAATGATTATACAGAGCCATTTTAACAAGAGCTTGGACTTTGGGTATTTTGTCTAACAAAAATGAGACTAGTCCAAAATATTTGACGTTTTCCCGGCATTTTAAATGGTTTTGATACTTTATATACCAGGAAAAAGTCAGAACCGGCGCCATCACGATAACTGGAAATTCGCCGCCTCCAACTGGAGGCGGCTTTCTCGGATCGATTTTAAATATTTACGAGTTGAATAAAATGTTTCACTCACAACTAATTAATAAAATCGATTTGACTGCTCGCTAATATCGCTTTTACGGGTCCTTACATCCCATAAACAGGCTGTTGAACACATTCTATCAAACTGTCGAGAATTGTTTTGATTTCGTGCATTTTTGAAATCTCGCGAGAAAATAGGTCAACAACACTATTTATCAGTGTCGTCATCAAAATATGCAGTTAAATTATATTTTGAGCTGTATTTTTTAAAGATTTATTATATAATATTATATGTATCTATTTAAAATTGAGCCTAGAGTACCACTTCTAGTTCGAGGCGGCGAATTTCCAGTTTTCGTAATAGCGCCGGTTCTGACGTTTTCCTGGCATATAAAATATCCAAATCGTTAAAAAAGCCAGGAAAACGTCAGATATTTCGCACTAAAATGAAACCAGCGTCAATATAACTTGTTTTGATGCAAGAAATATAGATAGTTACGTCCTGCAAAAACCCCAAGGTCTTGTTAAAATGGTTCTATCTTAACGATTGTAATATTACATGTATATATCGGTTTTTTTAAGAGAATGAGAGAGAGAGAGAGAGAGAGAGAGAGGGGATGCATAGCAAAACATTTTAATGATATAGAATCGATCGGAAGTGAGCAAACAAATGATATTTTTTTTAGAAACGATACAAAAATAAATAAAGAAAAGTGTTTAAAGTCGGGTATCTTACCATATTTCTTCGGCACACAGGAGCAAATCCGATCATAATTCACGAAAACGTAGTTATACGGGCAACATTTGAATTTATGGGGATATCGGTCCGCATTATCTCTGTAGCAATGTGGACGAGCTAAAATCGGCACTTTCGTACAAACTAAATTCGTCAACACCGCACCAACTTGTAACATAGGCAATGCCATGGCTTACAGCAACGAAAATAATCCAAAACAGAATAAAGTTCCATTATTCATTTTACTAGAAATTCTCGATTTGCAGCCCTGGTAGATGTAAGTTGATACATGGGATAAGCGGCTTTCCCACTGAGGTAGGTCCATTGATGGAATAGGTCCCCATGCCTCCATGTAAATAATGGATCTAACGAGAGCGATGCGTTTGTCCATCGCAAGTGAAGGGTGATTTGTGCTGGATACGCTTCATTAATTAATTCCACAAAAATCCACAAAAATGTCACTCGAAGTGTCGGGGGGCTTGCTGATCAACTGGACAGTGTTGTCAATCGAATGTCGTTTCCCGCGCTCCAAAATGTCGTCTGCCAACCAGTCTGCCATAAAACAGGCCAAAGTGAAGAAAAACGTAAGGTACGGGAGGTGCCTATAGAGGGTAAGAGAAACAAGACAAAAAGGAACGCACTGAAGTTTCTGCCTTGCCGGAACGTCTGTGTAATTTGAATACCAATAAAAACAACGAATCTCCATGTTCCAAAAAATAATGCAACAATATGAATCACGAAAACAATGTGAAAAAAAATTATTTTATATAATTGTATTAAAAAACAGAGATAATTAAATCATAAGAAGGAAAATAAAACACCCATATATATTTACCGGGGAAAAATTGATAAGGGCCAGACCTGATATACAAACATCTGTACGTACAGTCGTACATCATGATCAGAAAGGCGTAGCTATATTTTTGCTTTTTTCGCAAATTGTATCTTATTTGTTGTTTTTATAATTCAATTTTTCGTATTCCATGTATGGAATATACTGCCACCCGGTAAATGTAAATATATCAACATGGTACAAATTAAAAATAAATAAAATACGATCATTGAGGACTAATTTTTACGTCTTAATGATAATGACACTAAAAGTAATTAGGTCAGATAATCATGTATGGGTCATTGAGAGACAATAAAAGATACGATAATGGCGCTGTGACATTGCGTCTATTTGTTCTCCACGTTCCTTCTACATTGGTCATTGATAGATGATCGTTTAATGTACCGCTTCTTATGCGGAGACAGTTGGGTCAAGAGGTTGATCCGACGTTCTAAGCACAGTCAGGTACCTTTCAAATCCATCATCAGCACTTTTTTCCGGATAACTCTAAAGTGTATGTTCATAAATGTACGTTGTTACTTTCGTTTTTAAGGAAAGGGTATAGGGTTACTAACTTAAGTATTTAACAACTCTTTAACCAGAGGCTCATTTTTCAGAGTCTATTTATCACAAAATAATATGAAATGATTTGTTGCATTCATTTAACGATGTTAATGTACATTCTGAGCAATTTTTTTCCGGGTTTTTAATATTTAATATAAAAAAAGTTGTTTGTAGTAAACAATTTGTACTCATATACAAATCTAAAGATATACTTAATGCGATACAGTATGTCTTATTTTTTTTTTTGGATATTTTGCCATATAAATCTGAAATTTGTTGTTGAACTAAAATATCCACATAGTAATTTTTCATTAAAAAAATTGTCCACGTGCTCAATTCATCTTAACAAACGCTGTATATTCCTTTCCAGGGTCTATAAGCCTAATATACAAGGAAAGATTGGCTCATTTGTCTATGCAAGCATTGTGGCTTTGGAAATCCCTGATCTATCAACATAAACCAGCAACACGTACGTTGCCATTAATTCGCGCCTCTTTGTCCTACTTATTTTGGCCCATTATAAAATACTGATTGTATCGTAATATGTGCATATGTTACAGTAAAGTATAGACTTTATTCTTGTAACCACGTAGTTGAATGCCGCCTACACGTTATGAAGACTGACGTTCATTTTAAAATATATATAATGTGAACAAACAATAACTTCTTCAATTGTATTTAAAAAAAACGTAAGCAAATGATTTAATACAATCAACCTAAAATCCAAATTCTCTCAATTTATCTATTGTTTGTTGCAATAACCTCTGAGTCATTTCAGTTATAACAAACAAGTGTGTATAATGCTACATGGGACTTTGGCCACGGATTTATGGACTGCAATCATTTCCCGAAATCGTTCAATTGTGATATACAATGACATATCTAATGTATCTATTAGTAGGTCATAATTGGGTTCATTGATATTGGTTCCTTTTCTTTCTTATTAGGACTATCACAAAAATATTAAGCACGTGGATATACTCTGTGTAGAAGGCACATGAGTTCCAAAATCAGTATGCATCAAAAATGAACCGCATTCCTAACATGAGCAAAAGCAAATATGTAAATTCTCAACCGCTAATGATAAAAACGTTTTTTTAATTTAAGCGTTGCAGTAGCAGCCTATTAGTCTTAAGAATACAAAATTGTAAAATTGAACTAAATAACACATTTTTCTTACCTTAAAGATGTTATATATTTTTTTCACTGATACGTGTACTTTTACTGTATTTGTACGAGTTCTGCTTCAAGAATGTAAACCAGACAGACAGACGGACGGAGGGACTGAGGGTCATTAGGAAACCCCGAAAGATATCATAAACACATCACTTATTTCATTGAGTTTAGAATGCAAATTTTATTTATTAAAACATTCATTTGAAACATTTTAACGTCAAACATAAGTGATTTTCAACCGCCGGAATATTCCATAGGTATTAACTCGCATCATGCACATATATATACATATACCAGTATCATCATGATGATATGTATTCCCTCCTAATACTTTCAATAATCCAACATTTTCTCTCTCTCTCTCTCTCTCTCTCTCTCTCTCTCTCTCTCTCTCTCTCTCTCTCTCTCTCTCTCTGGTGATTCATGTGGTACATTGCATTAAGAAATACACAACACAGATTTTTCGATGATATTACTATATAAAATATGACACTCAGTTGTGGCCCAACCTTCCTCCGGGGATCATGATTTGAACATCTTGAATCTACACTACCCAAGAAGTCTTCCACACAAGTTTCATCTTTTTCGGCCAAATAAATTGTGTAAAGATTTAAGAAAAATTCTTAAAAATTTTCAATATTTTAAAATTATCACCCCTTCAAAGAGGACATGACCCTATCATTTGAACAAACCTGAATCCCTTTTACCCAATAATGCTTTGTGCCAAACTTGTTTGAAATTGGCTCTGTGCTTTTGAAGAAGAAGAAGAAGAAGAAGAAGAAGAAGAAGAAAATGTGAAAAGTGTACAACGACGACAATGAAAACGACATGTTTGCCAACGACAGACAACGGACAAATGTTGACCGAAAAACCTCAAGCTAAAAAGGAACACAGAAATTTCACATGACTATTATATTTGGGTTATCAAATTGCAATATCAACTCACAAGCAATGTCACTGATATTTACACTGATTTTGTGATAGTTCATAACAATTAAAATCAGAAAATACAACAGCTATCAAAGTGTAGGGAAAAATTAACCGGCATTTTGCATGTTATTTAGGGAGATAAAAAATATACCAAAAAAATATGTCAGTGTCTAAAAAAAAGACTCTTTTGTTAGAACTTCTAAATGTAAAATTATATTTCAAGGTCCTACAGAAGTTCAAACCACCATTCAAGTATCTCGAGTTGTCAGGAACAGTGCCGGAAACAAGCGAGTTTGACTGAGTGAGTTCGAGATGTCGACTCGAAGATCTATTTCTAACACTCCCTCATTAAGTCCAATCTCCGTTGAGGAAGTCACGGAGCAGGTTGATTATCCCGCACTCCATTGGTATAAGTTGTTGTTTTGATATTAGTACTTTGTAGAGTTGAACATCTTCCCTCATTATTAAAAACATACCAACAAGTTGTTTCAACATTACCAGTTACATACTGCACATAGCAGGGCCTCTTGCACCACATTAGCTCAACGTGTTTTGTATCAGTGCTTTGTAGGATAAATACAAGTAAAATATTGTGCAGAGCAAGGGCCATAAAGGTAATCTCTCTTATCACATTGGCATCATTTATTGTTTTAATATCAGTACTGTGTACTAGTGTAAATAAGGTAAAATAATTCACAGACCTGGTTAAATTCAAATGATAGTGATCGTTTATTACATTGGTTAGACATAGTATGGGTCAACCGTCAATTTTACTGTGCATAGCATTACAATACAATTACAATACTAGTACTTTAAGCGGTTTAGAATTTTCCTATCTATACTACTATATCAAAATAATAGACTCGAATTTTTGGGCTTTAATACCGAGAAATCGGAAAGTACTGTCTTTTGTTTTATATATTTTAAACATTATTGGTACTTGAAGATTACCAATTTGTTTTTACTTTTTTTTTCAAGATTCGCTAATTAATAAATAACGAAAATTCCTTTAAAAAATCCGGACGTCGTCTTGATTTTTGGGATTTTACAATCTTGCGCATGCGCATTACATTCACGCTAAATCACAGGAGGATCTTTAATTATGTTTTCACAATATTCAATTTGCATTGATAACCTCAGAAACGATAATACAAATACGTGTAAATTTTCATTGAAAAGAGGTATAGCGCACTTAATATACGACTTGCCCTCAAATATAGCCTTTTGCAAGCATCAAACATTTTCAATATTATACAATATTTAGTTTAAATATATTTTTAAAAAACGCAAATTACACAATCACCATGCTCTAAGAGTCTTAATTATTTTACACGACATCATTAAAATATTCAGGTTTTGTTAGGGATATATAGGAAAGTAGTTAGTATACGATAAAAAAGTTGGATATTTGACTATTTTAACCACTCTAAACCAAAGACATCCGATTAAAATTATCTGTTCTACAGGTATTGTAGAACAGGTTTACATTGAATTAGTTTTGGTATAACGTGGTCTTAGTACTGAAAATTAGACAAATATTTCAATTATTGTCTTTTCTAATACAATCATGTATATAGCCATATCTATTGAAAATGCATCTGTGAAAATGTTAGATGCGTGGCCTAGTGGTAACGCGGATGTCTTTTTGATTTTGTGGTCGCTGGATCGAATCCACTAAGTAGTAAAAAAATTTCACTGAGACATAAACAGAACAGAGATATTAAGTTACACGTATCTAATCTTCTGGGTTTTTTTTTTTTTACAAAATTATCTTGTTTAATTCAGTCTGAGTATGAGTACACCCAATATATACAGATCTCTTCATTAACACGGTACATATACTCTATTAACACTTAGATCCATTGCACTTTGCTTGAACTTATCACGGTTCAGAATATCAACTACTGTTCTGTTCAGCAAAGAAAATACGGGAGATAACTCTTACTCAGTGCAAATCCCGAGGGTTCATGACAACATTATGTGTAAATTTGAAGCGAGGAAAAAAACGTTGGTGAAAAAGTGTTGAATTCTTCATTAAATAAATATGAATTAAATTTTTAGATGAAAAAGAATAATTTGATTGTTGTTTTCAATGTAGCTTAATTAATTTTTTCCAAAATCGTTTCGGAACAATTCTACAATTTTGTTGCCACATTACCGGTATATGGGTGGCATTTTAACTGTGGTGAAGGCCTGTCCAGAGACACAGTTAGATTATTTTAACGAAGCAGAGAGTGTGAAATTAATAGTTTTATTGTAGGCTTAAAGCTCGGTTATGTGAATGTCAACAATACGGTGTGTTGATGTATCTATTTCGTAAATGTCCGATATCGTATGCATTGTCAAGTCAACCCGTGCACGCACGGGTCAAAGTCTAGTTATAATTAAATAGTTAACCAAAAGTTTGTGTTAATAATATTTTATCAAATTACTGAAGAACTGACGGGAGTTGATTTTGTCGATGTTTATTTATTTTAAAATCAATGATATGTTATTTTGCATGACAGGTACATGTAGTTTCTAATTTGAATTACGCACATTTTTATAATATGAATTTTTGGACTTTTTATTCGACAAGAATGTCGAGAAACCCCCATATGAATCATGTTAAATAATATTTAAAGATGAAATTAATTGAATCAAACTGTGTATCAGTGATAGAAATATTTCTCAAAAAATTGTATGGATCCAAGCAATATTGAACTCTAGTCTCGTTCAACCAAACGCTCGGCTGACACCGTAAATCTCCGACAGGGATTTACGGAGACAGCCGAGCGTTGAGTTGAACGTGACTATTTTGAACTCTGGCGTAGGAATACATACGACTACAAAAAAAAAATTAAATTTTTCGTACCATTTAAAATCTGTCTATTATCAAGGTATTTATAAATAAGTTTCCGTGAAAAACAATGCTTTAGCATACATTATATCGAATTTCTCAATTATTTTCAAGAACTAAGTGTTGTCAGTGGTATTGATTTGTGCTGAGGTCCAAACACTGTTTCACTTTCGGTTTGTCTGTGTAACTGCATAGGAGAGTTGATTAAAATCAACTCCCAAAAAGGTAAAACAAAAACACCAGCGGGGTTCGAACTAATAATTTGCAGATTTGTAGTTAATGCTGTAACCCATTGCGCCACTTTGTTAGGTATATGTAACTGTTTTAATAATGAAACATTTGTAAAATTAAACTTGGTTTTATTGTTTATTTCAATAAAAAGTATGTCACAATTTAGAAGTAACTCTTGCATATACCATCTTAATGCTGTGACTATGTAGGGTAAATACCAGTAAAGTATTGCAAAGAGCAGGGGCTTTCATTGGTTGATGATTTCCATAAGCTTGACTCGTTTTGATCTCTTTACTGGTCTTTGATAAAGGAGTAATTGGGGGGCAATGACGTGTCCAATGAAAAGTACATTTTGAATTTTCATCCTCAGGCTGGTTTTTTTTTTCTTTTACATTTTTATCGTAAATTGCTTCGCAGTAACTGAAAGGGATTTAAGGAATGGAGAAAAATATTGACTTATTCGCTACCTTGTTACAAATTTAAAAGAAAACAATCTGATTTGGCAGTTAATAAATCAAACGATTACACTACATTCAGCAAGTGCATGAACAGTATATATTTTACAGCTTCATATGGTCTATTTTACATGTACCTACTGAAATCGACATGTACTGTGCAAACTGTTTATGTATTTTCTCTGAAGCAGATGTAGTTGTATAGATAAATATGTAAATTGTGTGTTACATCTAATTTTTTTCAAAGCCCCTTTGAAGCCACCGTAGGTAAGAAATCAAATAATCACATATACATGTATATATTGTTTTCAACTAGTAATTTAAAGATGAATCGCTATTTTGCTATAAAATTGTATAATTCAAAGATTATTTTAACGAAATAACAAACAAGTTTGCATTTACTACCCCAACTGATGTTTTAAAAAACATATTTTTAGAATGTTTTGCAAGTTTTGCTTTGGTCACAATTGCGTATAAATTACATTGTAGTAAAACAAGAATAATTTTTACTGCAAGAAATGCGTCGTAAATTTCACCTTATTTCTTGAATATAGAATTTACTGCTTTGTATGAAGTATCATATAATTATAACTCTGGTTTTGTTTGATAAGGATTATACATGTATACATTTATACTATCGATAAGTTTTAAAAGTTTCAGTGTGATGTGCTTCCACAGTTCTGGCTTAGACTGGGCCATACAGTGTATTTATCTTCACCAATTGGTTTCCCGAATTTGTTTTTGCAATTTACATAGTTGAACACAACCGTATACAGGGAAATGTTTGATATTTCGGACAAGATATTTTTCGTTGCTATTGCCCTCATTGTTTGCGGGCGAATTTAAGACACGGCGAATTGAAAAAATTAAACAAGTATATCAATTAGGTAAAAATATCTAGTTTTACCGGTGTCTTGGTGAATTCAAGACAGGGCGACACTGTTTGCAAGTCTGAAAAAAGACATGGTGAAAATAACCCTTTAATGTGTTAAGATCATATAAATTCATTACAACAATCAAAAATATATATTTATTTCTCAGAAAACAAATACCAAACATATCAAACATTCAGTGTATAATGGTTAACTCTCGTTGACCAGAGTGAAGGTTGAATTTAGTAAGATGTATCGTTGGATTTATATCATACTATTAAGGTTTAAGTACTAGTTGAGTAGATCTAAATATTACGAGAAAATTCTTATCTTGTCGTCTTGAATTCGATATATATTAAAGAATATTTGTAACAAAAATATACTTTCTTTACATTTATTCAATATCATGTTCAGCTACTCTTTTTTCCCTTCAAAATGGTCGCTTGCATGAAAATGAAAGAGAGGAAAGAAAAAAAATCAAGTTTGTCATAAAATCTGATACTGCTAGCATTCTTGACTGAACAGTAAATGCATTATACCGGTAAACAAACATTTAGACCAATCACACATTGTATAATAATGTAAACACATATGTTACACAGATAAATTTAAAGTAAAAAAGTAAATTATGAAAAACATATACTGATTTTACATCCATATTTTAAACTTTCACACTTCTTGAACTGATTCCACGTGGGACCAGACACAGTTTAAATCAGCATCTACAAATAAATTGTCAAAATATTACAACATATGTTAGTGAAAAATGTTACCATTTGTATCAATATTTATCCATTTTATATATTATATTCAAAATAGACTATATTGATCTCCTTTAATAAAAATAGAGCTCTAAATAAAGATATAGAAAAGAACCAAACTGAAAGCTAAGACAAATTCTATACGTTAGCTAAATCTGGTGGCTACGTTGCTGACCGCCTAGCCTCCTTTATGACAAATTTTACTTTACCTTGGTAATACCATGATTTCATTGGCGATGTCCATTGTAGTAATACTGCAATGCTAAAGCTTTCATGATTGCTGGTTTGAACGATCAAAATAGGTTGAAAGTTTCTTTACTCTCTCTCTCTCTCTCTTTCTCTCTCTCTCTTTCTCTCTCTCTCGCGGTCTTTACGGTCATTATATTTAAAATGTTATAATTGGAATGAGAGTTATAATTAAAACTATTTGTTGTCAACATCAACAAACTGTTTTCATTAAATGAAGATTAAAGAGTTTCATACCACTTATTTTATGTTCTTTCTTCAGTGACTTTTCCTCTGAACCTTCACCACCTGTGTGTGAGTCCTGCAGCGATATATATTTATAGACAAAAATCTTCCTGTCGAAGCAAACCCAAAGACAGTAGGTATCGGCATCGTAACAAACGCTGCTTAGGTAAACATGAGATGATGGTGGCTGATGACTGGACAGAAACTGACCGTCACTGTTTAGAATATGTACTTCTCGGGTTCTGTCGTCACACACCAGAATGTTTGATAGCGCGTCGGTACAGATTCCTCTTGGCTGTATTCCTGATCCTGGTGGATGTCCTGTATACGAGAAACGATACTTTCCACAACGCTCTGTCACGACTACAGCACCAGACTCGGAGTCATAGAATGATGAATCAATGTCATAGTCTGCCACCACGACATCCCCATTGCTGTTCTCTGTTATAAAGCTTGGTTTGTAATATAGTTCTAGTCCTGTGATGTCATGTTGTATGGTTTGTGTCAATTTTCCGCTCTGGTTGTACCGGGTTACCTTGCCTATGTCTAGATCGTTAGTACACATCCCCACCAGTAGATCCCCAGTGGACGGAGAGCAGAACACACACTGTGGTTCCCATATAGAGTCTTTTAATTTCTCAATGAATACAGAGCATGTTTTCATATCTTTTGTTAGTTTATTGATGTTATAGTCCGTGTCTATATAAATAAGTTCACACTCGCCGTTAACCGTATGAGATCCTGAGCTTCCATAAAGCAAATTGTTTCTGCGATATAAAATTTTACCTGTTATGCTTATAAAGTTAAGATTGTCTGACCTGTCACTGACCCAGGCCCGGCTTGTAGTCAAAAGGGAAATGTGGGAACAAAATATATTATCAGGCATAATCATTTTTTCAAGTAACTCAAAGGGATACACCAGTTTCAGAAGGCACACATCTCCTTGTGTCTTAATGGCTGGGATTTCAACTATTCAATCCATCACATCAGGACGTTTATTTTGGTCTAAAAAAAAATAAAAAAATAAAAAAAAATAGTAGAACCACATTGGTACCTTGATAACCCACAGAACCAAAGTGATACCCAAATGAAACCTAAGGATATCATATTACACCCCAATGATACCCAAAGGAACATTAATTAACATCCATATCAACATGTCAGAAAATTCAGATAACTTTATAGCAAAATAACAAAAAAGCATTTTAATCCTGAAAAATAAACCACCCACTTGAGTACATGTAATTAATCAGACTTACCTGCCAGAGTGTCCTTTCGGGTTATGTATCTAAAAACACACACTTTGTTATTTCTTTCGGATCCAACCCATAGACGGTGGGTGTTGACATCATAACTCAGGCTATGTGGTAAGAATATCCCTGATGGTCTTATCAGAAGATGTGACAGGAACTGACCGTCACAGTCTAACATCTGTACTGTATTAGTTCTGCCATCACAGACCAGAATATGTGACAGCGCGTCAGTACAGACTCCACGCGAATCTATTCTTGATCCTGATGGAGGTCCTTTGTAATAGAAACGATGTTTTCCTCCACGATCGCTCACCAATACAGAACCGTAATCAAAACTTTCGGTACTGTAGGAAACCACAATATCCCCATTGTTATTTTCTGTTATATAATTAGGATACTTGTAGTTAAAAATCAGGTATGGGTCATCTGTGTTGTCGCATTCAATGGTTTGAATTAGTTGTCCGGTCTGGTTGTATCTTTCAACTATGTCTGTTGCTGGTATATATAAAGCACCCATTCCAAAAAGTTCCATCCATTCGTCATCAGTATCCTTAAGTGACACGCCGACAAGTAGATCGCCACTGACCGGGGACCAGTACAGACACCGTGGTCCAAACACTGAGGCGGTTGATTTTATAAATGTGGTAATTGTTTCCATGTTTTTTGATAGTTTGTTAACGTTATTATCTTTATCTATGTAAATCATTTCACTCTCACTGTTCACTGTATGTGCTCCACATTGTAAATTAATACATAGATCATCCCTACAATGTAGATTTTTGCCTGCTGTATTTGTTAAGATAAGCTTCTTCCTACGTTTGATCCAAACCAAGTATGATGTAACACAAGAAATGTGATCACAACTATTAACACTTGTCAATGTGAGAGATTTATGTACCTCAGGAGCGGACATCAGGGTCAGCAACTGATCATTTCTTATGCGTCGCTTTCCTCTCTCTTTGATTTTGATTGCATTCAATATCTCAGTCACACCTTTCTTGTCGAGTGACCCAGACATTAAAAGCTCGATGGTGTGGAGTGTAGGATGTATATTGGAGAGGCGGATTCCCTTTGTGGATAAAATGAACTGTAGAGGAATGAATGCTGACTGTTGATACATCTGTTCAAATCTCTGGTGGCTGGAAATACACCTATACGCTTCTAACCTCTGTTTTAAACATCTGTGTTTGAAATCAACATTCTTTAAGCTTTTATCAATGCGATTTTTTAGTTTCTGGGTCTTTGTTAATATCGATGAATGATTGAAAGAAAACTCCATTTGATAGGTCTTGATATCAGCTTTGATTCCTGCCAGGAAAACAGGTCTGTAAAAGAGAGCCTCACTTCTGATTGTTTGAATGATTCTTCTGTGCTGTTGCTGCTTTGTTTTATAAGCTCTTTGAAGATCCATCCACCGGTGTGTTCTATGCTCTGAACACAGATAGCAGAAAGGAACTTCACAAGGTTCACAATACATGCTATATACGTAGCTGGGATGTCTTATACACAATTCGTTCGTTGGAATGCAATTAAATTGTTCAGGGTATATCACCAACTGATGGTCTATTGTCTTGAGATCTGTTATATGCTTCTCTTTACATTGGCGGCACAGATCAGATGGACAAGATTCACAATAGTACTCTGCGTCCCCTGGACACCCAGAACACTGACGTACGATATATGGGGAGCTCGATAAATTCATGATGTGGAGAGTCTAGGTCGTAATCAGATTACCTGCGCGTGATGAAAAAAAAAGAAAACACTTTAACACAGAAATGTCCATTTGTGTGAAACATATTGAATGTTAAATTGAATTCAATACAACATATTTATATATTGCTCTACTCAAGAATTTCCATACTTCATGAGGAAAGGTCGTAAAATTAAACAACCAAAAAGGTGCTAAATCAATATTTTCTTAAAGGATTTCATCTCTTATGGGCTTGTTAAAATTTGTTTAACTAGACATTCATGTCGTTTATAAGTCTGCAAGCAGAAGAAGACACACTTTACTACAATACATTCAAGTGCAAGTAGGGAATAGAAGGACCCATACACTAGCTGACCCAGACCCACACTTTATAATTTTCCGATTTTTTCATTTTAGTGTTATTCGTATCAGCATCTGGGGATTGAAGTTTTCTTAGCGAGCAAACAAATCATATGTCAATGAGACAGGTACATGTATCGCAGTCTATACTGAAATAGCTAGTACACGCATTACAGATGTTTGGCCCACCTCTAAATTTATCGCAGGAAAAATAGCACAAGTGCACTGTGACGTCATCCATAACTTTGTTTGACTTTGTTTACGCATCTCGACTCAATACGAAGGTATGGAAGGAACTAACAAATCTCTTGAGTCTCGCCAAAGCATATGCAGTACTCTAAACGTGTCTTCAAACTTTAAAACACCGTAAATTACGAGTTGAAAGTCGGCCATTTTTGGCATAGCACCACGGGTGAAAACATTAGAGAGCATTATGGGACGTAGACAAAGATTTTTGTTTGATGAACTGTAGGTTTAGCTCGTTCTTTTTCCCGCGCACACTGGTTCTTAGCGAGCTCCAAGATGACGTCACAGTGCTCTCGCGCTATAATTCCCGCGATTAATTTAGAGGTGGATCAAACATCTGTAATGGGTGTACAAGCTATATCAGTATAGACTGCGATACCTGCCTCATTGACATATGATTTGTTTTTATTTATTTTATATAGAGATTATATAAATATATACTAGCAAGAACCACACTTTACTGTCATATCGATCCATTTTTAAGCTAATTGTGCATGCATGTACAGTGGGCAGATAAGTATATCAGTAGGAAGGAAATAAACAATAGGACATTTTGAACTAAATAATAAGGAATAAAATGAAAAAAAAAAACAGTTAAAAAAATGATGTATATATTGCTTACAGTCAGACCATTAAATTTGAAAGTGGGAATTAAATTACACAACCTCATACAGGGACCGGTCTCACTCTCTCTCTCTCTCTTTCTATCTCTCTCTCTTTCTCTCTCTCTCTCTCTCTCTCTCTCTCTCTCTCTCTGGTTGCGCTGTATGTATCCGATGATAACCATTAATTTCAAAATTAGTACCTTTGGCATACTTTTTGTACAGCAGTACTCTCTCAAACATTTTTTGACATTCGTTGATACCTAAATAACACTAGGTTGACAATGATGCAAGGTATGTGTAATTCTTGCTGCGCTCGCCAGAACGGTAGCACCGTAAAACATATTAATCTATAGGAAAATATATTTGGAAGCAGTAACCACAATAATGTACTTTGCTACGTTTATATTGAAGTAAGATAAGCTAGAGGAAATTCTAGACTATCATTTCGATTATATTGTACACAAAGGTAAGGTACATATACAAATGTAGCATATCTAGTACAACATACACGGTTTTGTGAATTGTTACCTTTTTTCAAATGATCATAGGCCTATATCCTTTAAAAAACATATTTGTACATTGGTTGTCTGAACTTTCACTTTAAAAATTCGAATTGTTGATTGTTGTCACCATGGTCACTGTGACACTTTCTATCAACGGTAGCAGTGCGTCTTGTCGCCAGGATTTTTCGGCACTATTCCTTTTCGTCTTAATACTTTTTGGCATACTTTAGAGTTTTACATATCATACGTTATTTAATTTCTTAATATAGTCTTCTTTTTTATTTATTCGTGTATCGTGGTTGGAAAAGTACATGTTTGTTAATACATGTTAATAACCGTGAGTGATGCAACGCCTAATGCTATGAATTATTGTATCAGCAGTTGACATCGTCAACGGCTAATCTCTGATTTTTGTTCAGCCTTATCAACACACCGACGGACACAGATAATTCGGATATAATTAAAATTTAGCACTCTATGATATTTTTACTTTTGAGGTTATATCTCTCACATTGCCGTACATGTTATTTTTCTGCAGATAAAAGGATGACCGTCTTTTTATATTAATCAAATATTGCGTCCTCTCGTTACCCTGCAGATTGTTAAATTTCTTATTCTTTTCTAAACAAATTTTATTCAAAAAGCTTGAATGTAAAATGCAGCAGCCATAGCCTTTTTTTTTAGTTTTCTCTCTACAGCAAGGTCAAACTTAACATGTTGAGTAAATACAATCAAAGTATATAAAGGATATAAATGGGAAAAAGAAAACAAACATTAATTAAAGAAAGAAAAAAATGCTGATACTGGTTTAGTAAGACTACTTATCTTTTTCAATGATATTTAGACGTAGCGTTTTGTTGATGCAATAGTGTACTGTCTCAGTACTTTAACATTGATATTAAGTACATAATAAGGACTACCATAAAACAATAGTTGACGTAAACGTTGCTGATCAGTACCTGTTAAAATGTGTTGAATGCCTTGGAAAAAATTGATTCTGAAAAATGGAGTAGATATATATTATACAGGGTAATCTTGACTAGTTTTAAGTGTTTCTTGGCTGTGTCGTGCTAGTACCCCATTCTTAAGGTGTTAAACATTAAATCTGGGTTTTTTCAAATGTGATCTCTTCTGTATTCAACTTACCTATAGTCATCTAATAAGTTAACAGTTTTACCTGTCTTTGTTCATTTTTTAAAGAATGGACAGTTTTCTAACAGGCACCTAAAGGTAACTTATTGGATTGTTTTTAAATTAAGAAGAATCATATCTTGTATCAAAGTAAAAATTAAGGAACAAAGGATTACGTAACAAAAATGGTTTAATTGTGTTTAAGTAAGTACTATCCTTGTTTAGAAGTGGCGTTTTATATCTGACGAAACCAGATTCTGTAACTATATATTGTTTTGGTTGTTTTGATTTACATTTTATATTTCATAAACTTTGTTTTGTCAACCATCACTTGTACAAAGGACAACCTTTGATATCCCAAGCATTAATGTCAATCGTTTCTCTAACATAAGAACTGGACAAAATGTATCTGATGAGTGTGAACATCTTTCATTTCATCTTTCATTTTCCGTGAGTCACAATTAGGTGTTAATTACATTGTAATAAAACAAGAGAAAACTGATTGCAATTAACGTTGTTGAGTACTAGTTACCATATACCGGAAACTATTTGGACCAGATTTTTTTCAATCCTATTTCCCTCATTGTTGGCGGCGGGCAAAATTAAGAGCAAAACTGTTTGCAAATGTAAAAAAAAATACGCCCGAGCAAAAATAACCCTGTATACTGTAATGTGTTGAGATGACATATAAATTCATAGCAACAATAAATAATAAAGACAACAAATATCTAACATTCTACATTGGTTAAACTCTCGTTGACCAGAATGAAGGTTGACTTTAGAAAGCTGTATCGTTGGATTTATATAATACTATAAAGTTTTTAGTACTAGTCGAGTAGATCTAAATATTACGAAAAAATTCTTATCTTTTCGTCTTTAATTAGATTAAAGAATATTTGTTACAAAAATACACTTTCTTTACATTTATTCAATACATTGTTCAACTACTTTTTTTCCTCCAAAACGGTCGTTTGCATGGAAATGAATGAGAGGAGAGAAAAGAAATGAATTTTGTTTATTAAAGTTACAGGCTAGCATTCTCGACTGAACAGTAAATGCATTATACCGGTAAACAAACATATAAATCAATCACGCACTGCATAATTATGTAAACGCATGTAACACAGATAAATTTTAATTAAAAAAGTAAATTATGAAAACATATACTGAATTTACATTCATAATTTAAACTTTCACATTTGTTGAACTGATTCCACGTTGGATCAGCCACTCCATGTAGAACAGTTTAAATCAGCATCTACAAAAAATTGTCAATATATTACAACATATATAAGTGAAAAGTGTACTATATTCAAAATGACCGTGGCCATTTTGAGACTACAATAATCTCCTTTAAAAAAGGAGCGCTAAATTAGATATAGAAAAGGACCAAAGGATGACTGCACTTAATTAAGGACATGCGATGTTTGCGAGAAAATAACCCTTTAAAAGGATTTTTTTTTCAATTGCAGAGATGGTCAACATCTGAACTGCAACTTTACGTAGTTGCGTTCAATAAAAGTATATTGTTACCAAATACGAATTTGTTTTCATAGGCAGGGGGCATCACGATTTCTTCAATCTTCATACGATAAATGAGGAGGCCTACTTTTATACTTACTTCCTACAAAGTCAGCGCATGTTTGTCTATTGTTCTCCGTTTAACAGTAGTTGTATATTTGCATTATCTAAGTTATATCAAAGGCGGGTAGAAAAATAGACAAATATGCGTTCATGATTTAAATGAGAAAAACTGCTTCTTCTTACTTTCGCTTTCCCTGTTGTAACAAGGGCTGATGCATGTTGAATATTAAAATTCATCACGTGATTTCTTACCTCAGATAACTTTGTGAATGCAAAATGCTATCGCGTGATGTATAAGGAAGCATGTCATGTGCTAACTAGGATAATGTTTCCGAACACGTTAAGTTGTCAAGCATTGATTTAAAGTCTTCTGTACTAGCATGGGCATGGTCTAATTGTTGAAACTAGAGTAAATATTATACTCGTACCATATAGAATAGATATGGTGAAAGAGGGATCACATAAATTGTATACATAGCATTGGTATTCATGCGTATACTTTTAGTACCAAAATTCTGATTATGTCAGCACCACCTCTCATGCTTATTTATATCAATCTTATGTTTGATCAAGGGCATATATGCGAAAATGTTCCTTTTTTCGAAAGTTGATAGGAGAAAAACATAGAATGAGGTTATTGTATCACAGTCTAAAATCTTAATTGATGTTGGAAATTGACTAAAAAAAATTAAAAAAGTGATATTAGGTTAAGAAATAAACGCAACAGAAGCCACCGAAAAGGACCCGAAACCCGGTGCTAAGTGCAGTCATCCTTTAAAGATAGGACAAATATATAATCTATAGATTAGCTAAAATCTGGTTGCTACTTTGCTGGCCGCCTAGCCTTCTTAATGACACATTTTCTTTATCTTGGTGTTACAATGATTTCATTGGTGGTTTCTGTGAGTATTTCTATAGGGTACTGACGCGTGTGCATGTGCATTGTTATAATACTGCAATTCTAAAGCTTTCATGATTGCTGGTTTAAATGATCAAAAACAATTTTGTTTAGTGTCTCTCTCTCTCTCTCTCTCTCTCTCTCTCTCTCTCTCTCTCTCTCTCTCTCTCTCTCTCTCTCTCTCTCTCTCTCTCAGGTGGTCTTTACCGTCATTGTATGAATATTTTTTTTAATTGAAATGAAAGGTTTTAGTAAAACCGTTGTCGACATCGAAAAACTGTTTTCATTTAATTAAGATTAAAGAGTTTCATACCACTTTTCCTTTGTTTTTTTCTTCAGTGACTTTTCCTCCGAACCTTCACCACCTCTTTGTGAGTCCTGCAGCGATATATACTTATAGACAAAAATCTCACTGTCGATGCAAACCCAAAGACAGTAGGTATCGGCATCGTAACAAACGCTGTATAGTTGAAAATGAGATGATGGTGGCAGATGACTGGACAGAAACTGACCGTCACTGTTTAAAATATGTAGTCCTCGGGTTCTGTCGTCACACACCAGAATGTTTGATAGCGCGTCGGTACAGATTCCTCTTGGTCGTATTCCTGTATGTCCTGTATACGAGAAACGATACTTTCCACAACGATCTGTCACGACTACAGCACCAGACTCGGAGTTATCGAATGATGATTCGGAGTCATAGTCTGACACCACGACATCCCCATTGCTGTTCTCTGTTATAAAGCTTGGTTTGTAATATAGTTCCAGTCCTGTGCTGTCATGTTGTATGGTTTGTGTCAATTGTCCACTCTGGTTGTACCGGGTTACCTTGCCTATGTCTAGATCGTTAGTATACATACCTACCAGTAGATCCCCAGTGGACGGGGAGCAGAACACGCACCGTGGTTCCCATATAGAGTCTTTTATTTTCTTAATGAATACAGAGCATGTTCTCATATCTTTTGTTAGTTTACTGATGTTATAGTCCGTGTCTATGTAAATAAGTTCACACTCGCCGTTAACCGTATGTGATCCTGAGCTTCCATAAAGCAAATTGATTATGCGATATAGAATTTTACCTGTAATGCTCATTAAGTAAAGATTGTTTGACCTGTCACCGACCCAGGCCCGGCTTGTAGTCAAAAGGGAAATGTGAGTACAACGATAAAGATCATCAGGCAAAATCATTTTTTCAAGTAACTCAAAGGGATACACCAGTTTCAGTAGACACACATTTCCTTGTGTCTTAATGGCTGGGATTTCACCTATTGAATCCATCACATCAGGGCGTTTATCTTGGTCTAAGATAGATAGATAGATAGATAGATAGATAGATAGATAGATAGATAGATAGATAGATAGATAGATAGAATAAGTAGATAAACAATATATTTTATTCCAAAGTAAAACTACTGAAGAATAAAAAATCACGGAAGGTTATCTTTGCATCTTGAATAGAAACCACATGTTTTTCTTTTTTATATAAATACTTACCATTATATAAATATGTAATCCCAATAAACTCTATATATCAAGAGAGATCGACTTTTAATGTTGAAAAGCAATTAATGTTTGCGATAAAATGAAAAAAAAATCAGGGAAGTAAAAGCACCAAATTTTAATAAAAGATATCTTTTTTACATAAAAATTTCAACTTGAATGGTAAACTATTTGGAACTATGCTGAAGGAATATTGTACATGCATATTTGTTTTGAAGAAGATTTGTTAAATTTTTGTGCGCGGCATTTTATAATGATATATATCCAGTTTTTTTGCAAATAGTAGAACCACATCGGTGCCTTCGAATCATAACCCACAGAACTAAAATGGTACCCAAATGAAACCTAATGATGTCATATTAAACCCCAATGATACCCAAAGGAACATTAACATCCATATCAACATGTCAGAAACCTTTATAGTAAAATAACAAAAAAGCATTTTAATCATGAAATGCACCCAATTTAGTACACTTAATTAATCAGACTTACCCGCCAGAGTGTCCTCTCGGGTTATGTATCTAAAGACACACACTTTGTTGTTTCTCTCGGATCCAACCCAGAGACGGTGGGTGTTGACATCATAACTCAGGCTCCGTGGTGAGAATATCGCTGGTGGTCTTATCAGAAGATATGACAGGAACTGACCGTCACAGTCTAACATCTGTACTGTATTAGTTATACCATCACAGACCAGAATATGTGACAGCGCGTCAATACATACTCCACGCGGATCTAATCGTCCAGATCCTGATGGAGGGCCTGTATAAAAGAAACGATATTTTCCTCCACGATCTCTCACCAGTACAGTGCTGTGTTCAGGGTCAAAGTAAGAAACTACAATGTCCCCATTGTTATTTTCTGTTATATAATTTGGATGGTTATAAATCTCATAGAGGTCTGGATTCCCTATGATATCTTCATCTATGGTTTGAGTTAGTTGTCCGG
This sequence comes from Magallana gigas, assembly GCF_963853765.1. Taxonomy (NCBI): domain Eukaryota; kingdom Metazoa; phylum Mollusca; class Bivalvia; order Ostreida; family Ostreidae; genus Magallana; species Magallana gigas. The sequence goes on from NC_088857.1 coordinate 8,707,770, forward strand.
TCTGATTGTATCTTTTAACTGTGCATATTTTTGATATAAAATTATATGGTTCTATTTCCGGCATTTCAGTCAGTTCATACTGAATTGACACACCGACAAGTAGATCGCCACTGGCCGGGGACCAGTACAGACACCGAGGACGACCAACCATTGAGTCGGTTGATTTTATAAAGGTGGTAATAGTTTTCATATTTTTTGATAGTTTGTTGACGTTATAATCATTATCTATGTAAATCATTTCACTCTCACTGTTCACTGTATGTGCACCACATTGTAAATTAATGCATATATCATCCCTACAATGTAGATTGTCACCTGCTGTGTTTGTTAAGATGAGCTTGTCCAAACGTTTGATCCAAACCAAGTCAGATGTTACACAAGAGATGTGATCACAACCATTAACACTTGTCACTGAGAGAGATTTATGTACCTCAGGAGCAGACATTAGGGTCAGCAACTGATCATTTCTTATGCGTCGCTTTCCCCTCTCTTTGATTTTGATTGCATTCAATATCTTAGTCACACCTTCCTTGTCGAGTGACCCAGACATGAAAAGCTTGATGGTGTGGAGAGTAAGATGTATATAGGAGATGCGGATTGCCTTTGTAGATAAAATGAACTGTAGCGGAATGAATGCTGACTGTTGATACATCTGTTCAAATATCTGGTGGCTGGAAATATACCTGTAGGCTTCTAACTTCTGTTTTAAACATCTGTGTTTTAAAGCAACATTTTTAAAGCTTTTATTAATGCGATTCTTTAGTTTCTGGGTCTTTGTTAATATCGATGACTGATTGAGAGAAAACTCCATTTGATAGGTCTTGATATCAGCTTTGATTCCTGCCAGGAGAACAGGTCTGTAAAAGAGAGCCTCACTTCTGATGGTTTGAATGGTTCTTCTGTGCTGTTGTTGCTTTCTTTTATAAGCTCTTTGAAGTTCCATCCACCGGTGTGTACTATGCTCTGAACACAGATAGCAGAAAGGAACTTCACAAGGTTCACAATACATGCTATATAGGTTACTGGGATGTCTTGTACACAATTCGTTCGTTGGAATGCAATTAAATTGTTCAGGGTATATCACCAACTGATGGTCTATTGTCTTGAGATCTATTACATGCTTCTCTTTACACTGGAGGCAAAGATCACATGGACATGATTCACAATGGTACTCTACGTCACCTGGACACTCAGAACACTGACGTACGGTATATAGGGTGCTTGATAAATTCATAATGTGGAGAGTCTATGTCGTAATTAGGCAACCTGTGGGATGAAAATAAGAAAACATAATGACAAAAAATGTTAATTTTTTCAAGTTTTTTTTCGAGTTTTATAAACGACTCCTTCTTCCAGGTAGACCAATAAAACAACCTGTGTGATGAAAATAAGAAAAGATTATGACAAAAAAATGTGCATTTTTTTCAAATGTATTGAATGTTAAATTTTATTCAATCCCACATATTTAAAGGGATATTGCTCCACTCAAGAATGTTCATACTTCATGAGGAATGATAAAAAAAATTAATCAACCAAAAAGATGCCTTGTGCATAAGTCAATATTTTTTTAAAGATTTAAAGCCTTACCCGCTTGTTAAACTTATTTTAATTATAAATTCATATCGATTTATATAATGAATTTGCAAGCAAAGGTAGAATCACTCTAGTACAATACCTTACAGTGCAAGTAGAGAATAAAAGGAATTAAATGGGTCCTAAACTGAGAAATCGAGAACCTAAACACTAGCTTACCCAGACCCACACTTTATAATTTTCCAATTTATTCATTCACGTGATATTCCATTAGCATCCGGGGATGAAATTTAGTTTCATTTGGAATACTTATTATTCCACCTGCTGTTTTGGAGAAAATCTGCAAACTTTGTTGAATTAAGTGTACTAATATCAGCATGCTGTGTTGGAGTGCATATGTACGAGTTTTAAAAACGACTCCTTCTTCTTGACCAATAAATGTAGTGTTGATGTGCATTTATATGTATAATTATCCCAGTGTAGCGATAGTAGTTTATATAACATTTTACTTGGCTGATAGAACCATCTACATACATTGAAGAACACGACACGAAGGATTTCTATTGTCTGTTTGCAAAATTTGTGTGTAGTGCCTCGAGATATCAAATTTCTTACGCAAAGTGTGAACAACCATTTATAATGTTAACATCATATTGTTTGCAGTTTTAAGGTGGGGTGCACTATTGTGACCATCGATCGTTAGAGTAAATTGCTTTCGTAAAGACTAGGGACGATTTATTACAGTAGTTTTGGAAATGATGATATTTTAAATCATGTTAAAACACAATTGGAATTAATACATTACATTTTCTTCCGAGATTTCTTTTTTCGTCTTTTCATTCAATTAAAATTTAAATGTGTCAATCGTTACCACACGAACTCAATACCACTGCTCAATTAGTTTTTATGTTATATTATAGTGGCTTTTCTCTTTTAGTCTCTCTCTCTCTCGTCTCTTCTCTGTCCGTCTGTCTGTCCGTCCGTCTGTTTGTCTGTCTCTGTCTGTCTCTGTCTCTCTCTTTCTCTCTAAATTGAAAGAACTAAAAATCCAGATATAATGATAATTTTAAAAACCTTGTATTTATACATCTGCAAATATTTTTAAAACAATAATAACAATAGTATACATTGCTACTTCTATATTCAAGTAAGATAAAATAAAAGAAAGTCGAGACTATATCGTTTCGATTATTTTGTACTCAAATGTGAGTTAGAACATATAGTTCAACACATATTGTTTTATGAATTTACCTTTATCTTCGAATGAGCATATATCCTTCATATAGATTGACATTGTTACGCTGAACTTTCGCTTTAAAAATTTGAATTGTTGATTGTTTTCACCATAGTCACTATGACGCTTTCTATCAACGGTAGCAGTGCGTCTTGGCACCAGGGTTTTTCGGCACTATTCTTATTTGTCTTAAATACTTTTTCACATACTTTCGAGTTTTACATGCCATACGTTATTGATTTTATTAGCACAGTCTTCTTTTTCATTCATTCGTGTATCGTGGTAGGGGTGGTACATGTTAATAACCGTTAATGATACACACGCCGCTTTATTATTTAAAAATTATTTAGCATTGCAATTGCAACGCCTTATGCTATCAATTATTATATTAACAGTTGACATCTACGGTTAATGATATATTGTCGCTTAATGATACAACATTATCCTTTTAGGCGTCACAAAAGCGCTGCAGTCTTAACGCTTAATGAAACAAGCAAATATCTACACTCAAAATCTATTGATACAACCTTTTTATTTTTAAGCGTTGCAGTTGCACCCTCTAATGATACAAAATTGTAAATTGAATGCACTTCTTTTACTGAAAACACATTTTCATTTTCCTATAATTGCTAAACATTTATATTTTTTTTACTATAACATGTACCTGTACTATTTTTGTTTAGCGTTAAAAACAGACCGAAGGACATACACAGACAGACATTCTGATCGATAGATTAAAGGAGTTCATCACTCGACAGATAATTAAGATATAATGAAAAGTTCGCGTCCTGTGATATTTTTACGTTTTAGGTTATATCTCTTACATTACCGTACATTTTATATTTCTGTAGATAAAATGATTAAGGTCTTTTTATATCTATCAAATATTGTGTCCTCTCTTTACCATGCAGATTGTTATACTAAGTTTCTTATTCTTTTCTAAACAAATTTTATTCAATAAGATTGAATGGTAATATGTAGCAGCCACAGCCTTTTTTGTTAGTTTTTTCTCTACAACAAGGTGAGTATAAAAAGGATGTCAATAGGAAGGAAAAAAGAAAAGAAACATAAAACAAAGAGAGGAAAAAATATCCTGATACCGGTTTAGTAAGACTACAAATCTTTTTTATTGATATTTAGACATAGCATTTAAAATATGCACTTCGTCACGTATTTTAACATTCAGCTTCAAGTTGACATTAAATTCATTGTAACGACTACAATATTACAATATTTGAAGTAAACGTTGCTGCTCAATACCTCTTTAAATGTGTTGAATGCCTTGAAATAAGTTGATCCTAAAAAATGGAGTAGATATATACCATACAAGATAACATTTACTAGTTTTTTGGGGTTTCTTCACAATATCATGCTAGTATTTCATTCTCAAGGTGGTAAACATTTAATCTGTTATTTTTTTCAAATATGAAGCTTTTATTCTGTTTTGAACTTACCTATAGCCATAATATAAGTGAATAATTTTACCTGTCAATGTTTATTATTTTTAAGAACGGACATCTACAGGTAACCTGTTGGATTGTTGTTAAATTTAGAAGCATTGTATATTGTATAAAAGTAAAAAAAAAACAATCAAACAAAGGATTACGTAACGAAAATGTTTTAATTGTGTTTAAACTATCCATGTTTAGAAGTGGCGTTTTATATCTGAAGAAACCAGAATCAGTAATCATACATTTTTTGGTTGTTTCAATTTACATTTTATAAACTCTGTTTTGTCAATCATCACTTGTACAAAGGACAACTTTTGATATCCCTAGCATTAATGTAAATTGTTTTACTAACGCAAGAACAGGACAATATATATCTGTGAATACCTTTCATCTTAAGTTTTCCTTGAATCACAGTTACGTAATTATTACAATAAAACATGAGAAATCTTATTGCAATTCACGTTGTTGAGTACTAGATACCATATACAGGGAAATGTTCGGACCTGATTATTTTTTGTTCCTATTGCCCTCACTGTTAATTAAATATAAAGTTTTACCGACAGGGCGAAAGTGTTTGCAAGTGTAAAAAAAGACAGTGTGAAAATAACCATGTATACAGTAATGTGTTAAGATCATGAATATTCATTAATCAACAATAAAGTATCAAAAATATAAAATATTTGACAGTCAAAAGTGGTTAAACTCTCGTTGACCAGAATAAAAGTTGAATTTAGAAACCTGTTTCGTTGGATTTATATAATACTATAAAGGTGTTTGTCCTAGCTGTGTAAATTTAAATATTATGAAAAAAATATAATCTGGTCGTCTTTAGTTAGATATATAAATATAGAAATATTTAAGGATATTTGTAATAAAAATGTAATTTCTTAATGTTTATGCAATATCATGTTCAACTACTTTTTTTCCCTTCAAAACAGTCGTTTACGTGGAAATAAATGAGAGAAGAGAAAAGAAATGAATTTTGTTTATTAAGGAGGAATAACACATCATCACAAAATGGCTGACCGCTGATCGAAACGACATTTCGTTTTATTAAAAGGATTTCATGGACTCAACATGTAACTAACTCCATAGCCCAGTGGATAAAGTGTCGGACTTGTGATCCGTACATCCCGAGTTCGAATTCCGCAGGGGCTTTTGTTCTTACTTACTTAAAAATAATTATTTTAGATATTCATTTTTTATTCATAAACTGCAAATTTTTCGCTGATTTGACATTTGTACAGTTTATTTATCAATTTCTTTTGTCAAAAAATTTCCTTTTAATTTAAGTGACTTTTTCCAGGTGTGTTATTCCACCTTAAATCTGATATACAGACTAGCATTCTCGACTGAACAGAAAATGCATTATACTGGTAAATAAACATTTAACTAACCACACATTGCATAATTATGTAAACACATATGATACTATTCCACGTGGGACCAGACACTCCATGTAGAACAGTTTATATCAGCAATTCAAATTAAATGTCAAAATATTACGATATATGTTAGTGTACTGATATTTATACATTTCATATATTAACTACAAAATGGTCGTGGCCATTTTGAGACTTTAATGATCTCCTTTAAAAAAGAGCTCTGAATGAAGATTTAAAAAAAATAAACAAATTTAAAGCTAAGGCAGAATCTATAGATTAGCTTAAATCTGGTGGCCGGTGGCTACTTTGCTGACCGCCTACGCTCCTTATTGACGCTTTTTCTTAACCTCATAACACCATGATTTCATTGGTGGTTTCTGTGAGTATTTCTATAGTGCGCTAACGCTTGTACATGTGCATTGTAATCATACTGCAATGCTAAAGCTTTCATGATTGCTTCTTTGAATTAAAAAAAACCCAGTTTATTGGGTTTTTTTACTCTCTCTCTCTCTCTCTCTCTCTCTCTCTCTCTCTCTCTCTATATATATATATATATCATCTTTACGGTCATTATATTGGTAAAATTCTTAAATTCGAATGAAAGTTATAAGTAAAACTATTTATTGTCAACATCAAGAAACTGTTTTCATTAAATGAAGATTAAAAACTTGCTGCCATATCACTTTTTCCATGTTGTTTGCTCACAAACTTTTCCTCCAAACCTTCACCACCTGTTTGTGAGTCCCGCAGCGATATATACTTATAGACATGAAGCTTGCCGTCAAAGCAAACCCAAAGACAGTAGGTATCGACATCGTAACTAACGCTGCGTAGTTGAAAATATGATGATGGTGGCAGATGAAGGGACAGAAACTGACCGTCACTGTTTAAAATATGTAGTTCTTGGGTTCTATCATCACACACCACAATGTTTGATAGCGCGTCGGTACAGATTCCTCTTGGTCGTATTCCTGATCCTGGTGGATGTCCTGTATACGAGAAACGATACTTTCCACAACGATCTGTCACAACTACAGCACCAGACGCAGAGTAATAGCCTGACCTTTCAGAGTCTGACACCACGACATCCCCATTGTTGTTATCTGTTATAAAGCTTGGTTTGTAATATAGTTCCAGTCCTGTGCCGTCGTCTTGTATGGTTTGCGTCAGTTGTCCGCTTTGGTTGTACCGGGTTACCTTGCCTCTGTCTAGATTGTTAGAATACATCCCCACCAGTAGATCCCCAGTGGACAGGAAGCAGAACACACACCGTGGTTTCCATATAGAGTCTTTTATTTTCCTAATGAATACAGAGCATGCTCTCAAATCTTTTGTTAGTTTATTGATGTTATAGTCCGTGTCTATATAAATAGGTTCACACTTGCCGTTAACCGTATGTGATCCTGAGCTTCCATAAAGCAAATTGACTATGCGATGTAGAATTTTACTTGTTTTGCTTGTTAAGTAAAGATTGCCTAACGAGTCACTGACCCAGGCCCGGCTTGCAGTCAATAGGGAAATGTGGGTACAATTAAGATCATCAGGCATAATTATTTTATCAAGTAACTTAAAGGGAAGCACCAGTTTCAGCAGACACATATTCCCTTGTGTCTTAATGGCTGGTATTTCACCTAGTGACTCCATCACATCATGGCGTTTATCTTGGTCTAGAAATTAAATATACATATTTTAAGTACATAAGCAAAATTATTTATTCAAAAGTAATTTTACTGAACAATTACTAAAGGTTATCTTTGCATCTTAAAAACGAACCACATGTTTTACTTTTTTATAAATACTTACAATTGTTTAAATTACGTAATCACAAAAATCGTTATAAATCAAAAGAGGTCGACTTTTTATGTCTAAAAGCAATCAATGTTTGCGATAAAAAAAATTAAGGGAAGTAAAAACACCAAATTCTAATACCTTTTTTACATAAACATTTCAACTTGAATTGTAAACTATTTGAAACTGTGCTTAAGGAACATTTTTGATGCAGAGTTGTTTTGAAGAATATAATTTGGTTAATTTTTGTGCGCGGCATTTTATGATATAAATCTAGCTTTTTGGCAAATAGTAAAACCACATCGGTACCTCGATAGGCCACAGAACCAAAGTGATACCCACATGCAACCTAAGTATACCATATTTAACCCAAATGATACTGAAAGAAACATTAATAGTCCGGTTCCGCAATGACTATTTTACGTGAAATATCGTTTTCGGTTTTGAATTTTTTAATGTGCTATTTACTTCCGGGGAGTTCACGCTCAAGTGCACAGAAAATACAGGTAAGGGCTTTTTTTTAACACACGGTGTTCCTCTATTTAGTAGTACTAATCTCGGTCATGATTATTATTTAGTATAGATATTGAAACCCATATGAAAAAAATGTGTAGTTTTTTTTTATAGGATGGGTAAAATATATTGCTGCATTCCCTTGTGTCATAACACCTTCGATTCAGTTCTGGAAAACGGTTCCAAAGTAATTCTTCGCAGATTCCCTATGTCCCAGAAAAAAGCTCAAATTAATTGCCAATGGACAAGCAAAGTTAAGACAGTGAGGGCCAATTTTGTCTTAGTGTCAGTTTAAAAATATGTAGTGCGCATTTTGAAGGCACATTCACAGAAGAATCGGTACCAACATGTATTTCCATCATAGGCGTCGGAAGCAAATTGAAAGTGGGGGGGCTAGACTAATCCTCAGAAATATTGAGAAAAAAGTAATTCCCAAAATCATGGAAATCCTAATCCGTGGGGGGGGGGGGGGGGGGAGTATACCTATACTTCCAAAAAAAAAAATTACTTACCCCAATTTTTTTTCCAAAATCATAAAATTCCTAATCCGTGGGGGGGGGGGGGGGGGGGGGTGGGGGGGCTAGTATGCTTCTGAATCTAACTTCTCAATCTTTCAAGGTAAATTTAGGAACAATAATTTTTCCTGCGAGAAAAAGTGGGGGGGCTGAACCCTCTATCATGCTATGTTTCTAATGGTTAGGTATAACTTTGCAAAAAAAGTGGGGGGGGCTAAGCCCCCCCTAGCCCCCCCGGTTCCGACGCCTATGTCCATCAAAACCAGTAAAACAAACTAAGGAAAGAAGACCACTTACAAAACACACATATTTTAACAGCAACATACCGGTAAATACTACCGTGTCTGAGTCCAGTGATACTGCATGTATGACTTGTTCCTCAGAACTTTCTTTATCTCTAAACAATTTTTGAAGATGAATCTGTGATGGAAATTTCACCCGAACAAAAGTGTTTAGCTGTATCATCAAACACTGCTAATAAGTGTATTTAGTCTAGTACATGTAAAGAGTTTTACAGCAATGAAGTGGGAGTACAAGTAGGTCTTTCTTTCTCCATAACCAGCGACGTTGCTGTGCAGTGTGATTACCTAGAATGATCTATGAGGACATCAAGGACAGTGATGAAAAGGTTCGATTAATTTACACGTCAGGTTTTCCAACATTTCAAGTATTCTGGATGTTCATTTTGACACTTCGGAAACATGGTGTAGAGAAACTAAACTATTGGGAAGGTGAAAGTCGGTCAATGGGGGACAAACGATATCATCAAGAGGGACATCAAAAACCAGGAAAGAGAAGATTACTTCGACCAATTGATGAATTTCTACTTACATGCATGAGACTCAGACATGGACTAAACCAAGAACATTTAGCCGATATTTTTAGAATATCAAAAAGTACTGTTTCTAGAATATTGAACACTTGTGTTGATTCTATATATGACCATAGTAAGGGTTTGATAGCATGGCCTACAAGAGAACAAATACTTGCTAATTTACCAAGACATTTTAATAATCATTCAGATACTCGCATACAATGTAGTTGTTGATTGCACTGAGTTTTTTGTATAAAGGCCATCTTTTCTTGCATGTCAGTGGTTAACATGGTCCGAGTATAAGCACCATAACACCTTTAAGATACTCAAAGGAGTTACCCCAAATGGAATGGTATTATTTGTATCAAGATTATGGGGAGGGAATGCATCTGATAGGCATATTGTACAGAATGATGATTTAATATCAAAATTGTCACCTGGTGATGTTATTATGGCAGACAAAGGTTTTACCATAGATGATCTACTTCCAGCAAATATTGGTTTAAATGTACACCCTAGAATGTCAACAACGAGTCAAATGTCTTCATCAGAATTTTTTAAAACTGCTCATATTGCTTCTGGTAGAATAGTAGTCCAAATGAAAATGGGGCAAGTGAAAAATTTTCAAATATAAAATTCAGTGGTACCACTTTCAGAGGCACATCTTGCTGAGCAAATAATAGTTACACGTGTATCATTGACCATTTGCAACTTATTACCACCTCTTCTACAGTAAAACTAAAGTAATTGTGTCAAATAAATTACTCTGACTAACATATCATGTCATACCAATATTTATATTGAGTTCTTGTGAATACTGAATTTTCTTTTTTAAGATTTGTTGAGTTTTAACCCAGTTACTATCCTTTGCTTGCTAAATATACTGGGTATTTATCTGTTATGTAATTGTTTTGAAAACTGTTTGAATATATAAAGACACCAAAAATTGATTAAAAAATTTATTTAATGTCCATTTTGATTGTTGGTTTTCATGATGGCTAAATGACACAGTCAGTATAAAGAAATACCACGCCTTACTCTACTGGAAAATAGCTCGGGTAGGATTCCATTCAAGTAGAATGCTTTTAATCTTGGCAACATTTTCTCCCACCTTTCATATGAAAAGGGTATTCTCTGAACACTTATTCCTTTGTTTGTCCATACAACAAAGTCTACCCATTCCAGTTCATAGACAGCTAATTGACCTTGTATTTGATACATGTAATTATGATGTTCTTTAAGGAACAATTCTCCATTGCTTTCTGTACAAAAAAAAATTGTCATCCTTACCGCATTCCATAGGTAACATATGCCGATAAGGCACTTCACTTCTTTCAGAGCCGTATGAACACTTAACTTCAATTAATCCAGTTCCACAATTCTCATAAATGACAAAGCCATCGATACTTGCTCCTAAATACAGATATTTTGGATTGACAAGAAGACTTCTGGCTTCAATCTGTACTGTTTTGCATTTTCCCATGTGTTTTTAGCATAATGTTCTACGGCCACAGATTCATATTTACGTCTGTTTTCGATGCTTCTAACAGTTTCTTGGATTGTTATGTATCCTCGAAGATTGTCTGGTTTAGTAGATATACGTTTCACAACCTCGCCCATAACTGAGGCAGTAATAAGACAACTTCTTGCCTCTCTCCAGTTGTTGTTAATTTGTTGGCCCCTTGTGCCCTTTTCCAAATTTTGACATACTTCATTAGTAAGCTTTAAGTTTGAGAGAAAATTTGATAAAATATCTTAACATTTTTGTGAGTTTATATCCATGTGACCTGCATACATGAAATCAGGAATAAAAAGTTTTAAAAAAGAACTTATGTCAGCTGGTTCTGCCGTTAAAGTTTGATATAAGACACTTTGGGATATATGTTCTTTAAACCATTTAATATTTCTTGTAGAAAAGATTCACCATCCTCTCCGCATGGTCAAGCTTGGTATTCACCCGGATAAGGCTTCACCTTTTCAACTGGATTCTTTTTATCAGTTTTATAAAAACTAATATCACATACTCGCATTGGACTTGGCTACCTAGAGGTCTGGGCAGTCCCATCTGCGTTCATTATTAGTGCATGCTTTTTTAGTTTTTACTAATGTATAAAGTAAAGCACCAATGTGTGCACAAAGTCCAGCTGCACATGTTTTGCAATTACGAGCTGCTTGGAGAATATAGCCATATGTTTTCTGGACACATACATGCAGGGAATAAAATTCTGCAGTCTTGCCATGGTTACCAATCATGACATGTTGTCGCATTGATGGCATACAATAGCATCTAATGTAACAATATGTGGATTCCTTTTGTAGTTCATTATATTCAATGTCCTTAACAAATCCTTCATTGCTGATTTTTTTGGCTTTTTCATTTGTCTTTCAAATTTTGTCAAACCTCCAGTTGCTGGATTCTTGTGATGTAAAAAGTATGCATCCACATCTTTGATTGTCATATCAGGAATATTATTATTTTCACTAATTTTCCAATTTTCGTTGACGAGATGTATAGGTAGACATTCACTGCAGTTAGCTTCACTGTCATTGTCGCAAGATTCATCAGAATCTAGAGTCTTTCATCCCCCTGTAAATTCTGTTTATAAAAATATCTTTGTTGCCAATTTTTTCATTCCTTTTTTTTTGTGAACCATTCCTTCAGTGTTCCATCACTTTTCATGTTTTAAGCTCATCTAATGATGGATTGGTTTCATTCTCTATTTCCGAATCTGATGACATGTCTATAAAGAAAAAGAGACACCTGCTTTAATATAATCAATAAGCATTTACAACTTTACCCATAAATGTATGTGTAATTGCATTAGTAAATGTCTCAAACAATTTATTTCTTAAATGTGAAATTTAATGACACAACCAGTACACACGGTAATTTACTTCATGTGTTGTTGTATAAAGATGGTAGCTTTTCGAAACGTATGTGTGGCCCTGAGAAGGGCCGTATTGTTTTGTCAACTGCCACTGCTTGCATTTTACTAGCAACTGTAGTCCGAAATATCTTACGTTTTCCACGCTTTTTTCACGATTTTGATATGTTACATGCCATTGCAAGTAAACTATAAAAATAGTAAAAAAGCCAGGAAAACGTCAGTTATTTCGGACTAAAGCTGCTGGTGTATTTGTTGACAGCCTTAATAACTTGTTAACAATTCTATGGTTCAACGGTGTAAACATTGCAAATGTCAACAAGAAATGTTCAAAACAGTTCAAGACTAACGCTTACCTTGTTAAATCTTCGAACTGTAAGCCACACTCGACACAAGGTATGCTTAAAACAACGCACAGCGGCAATAAATCACAAGTCGATATCGATATTGAACTCCTCGGAAGTAACTTCCGCATCGTAAGTAACGCCAAAAATGATGACGGACATTTTATCCGAAATCGGTATTGCGGAACTGGACTATTATCATCCAAATCAACATGTCAGAAAATTCAGATAACTTTATAGCAAAATAACAAAAAGCATATTATTTCTGAAAACACCCACTTTAATTCATGTAATTAATCAGACTTACCCGCCAGAGTGTGTTTTCGGGTTATGTATCTAAAAACACATACTTTGTTGTTTCTTTCGGATCCAACCCATAGACGGTGAGTGTTGACATCATAACTCAGGCTACATGGTGAGAATAACCCGGATGGTCTTATCAGAAGATGTGAAAGGAACTGACCGTCACAGTCTAACATTTGTACTGTATTAGTTTTACAATCACAGACCAGAATACGTGACAGCGCGTCAATACAGACTCCTCGCGGATCTATTCTTGATCCTGATGGAGGGCCTTTGTAATTAAAACGATGTTTTCCTCCACGATCTCTCACCAATACAGAACCGTATTCAGGACTATCGGTACTGTAAGAAACCACAATATCTCCATTGTTATTTTCTGTTATATAATAAGGATACATGTAGTTTAAAATTATGTATGGGTCATCTGTGTTGTCACTTTCAATTGTTTGAATTAGTTGTCCGTCCTGGTTGTACCTTTCAACTATGTCTGTTGCTGGTATATATAAAGCACCCATTCCAAAAAGTTCCATCCATTCGTCATCAGTATCCTTAAGTGACACGCCGACAAGTAGATCGCCACTGACCGGGGACCAGTACAGACACCGTGGTCCAAACACTGAGGCGGTTGATTTTATAAATGTGGTAATTGTTTCCATGTTTTTTGATAGTTTGTTAACGTTATTATCTTTATCTATGTAAATCATTTCACTCTCACTGTTCACTGTATGTGCTCCACATGGGAAATCAATACATATATCATCCCTACAATGTAGATTTTCACCTGCTGTATTTGTTAGGATAAGCTTCTTCCTACGTTTAACCCAAACCAAGTCTGATGTAACACAAGAAATGTGATCACAACTATCAACACTTGTCACTGTGAGAGATTTATGTACCTCAGGAGCAGACATTAGGGTCAGCAACTGATCATTTTTTATGCGTCGCTTTCCTCTCTTTTTGGTTTTGATTGCATTCAATATCTCAGTCACACCTTTCTTGTCGAGTGACCCAGACATTAAAAACTTGATGGTGTGGAGTGTAAGATGTATATAGGATAGGCCGATTGCTTTTGTAGATAAAATAAACTGTAGAGGAATGAATGCTGACTGTTGATAAATCTGTTCAAATCTCTGGTGGCTGGAAATACACCTATAGGCTTCTAACTTCTGTTTTAAACATCTGTGTTTCAAATCAACATTCTTTAACCTTTTATCTATGCGATTCTTTAGTTTCTGGGTCTTTGTTAATATCGATGACTGATTGAAAGAAAACTCCATTTGATAGGTTTTGATATCAGCTTTGATTCCTGCCAGGAGAACGGCTCTGTAAAAGAGAGCCTCACATCTGATGGTTTGAATGATTCTTCTGTGCTGTTGTTGCTTTGTTTTATAAGCTCTTTGAAGATCCATCCACCGGTGTGTTCTATGCTCTGAACACAGATAGCAGACAGGAACTTCACAAGGTTCACAATACATGCTATATACGTAGCTGGGATGTCTTATACACAATTCGTTCGTTGGAATGCAATTAAATTGTTCAGGGTATATCACCAACTGATGGTCTATTGTCTTGAGATCTGTTATATGCTTCTCTTTACATTGGCGGCACAGATCAGATGGACAAGATTCACAATAGTACTCTGCGTCCCCTGGACACCCAGAACACTGACGTACGATATATGGGGAGCTCGATAAATTCATGATGTGGAGAGTCTAGGTCGTAATCAGATTACCTGCGCGTGATGAAAAAAAAGAAAACACTTTAACACAGAAATGTCCATTTGTGTGAAACATATTGAATGTTAAATTGAATTCAATACAACATATTTATATATTGCTCTAATCAAGAATTTCCATACTTCATGAGGGCAGGTCGTAAAATTAAACAACCAAAAAGGTGCTAAATCAAGATTTTCTTAAAGGATTTCATCTCTTATGGGCTTGTTAAAATTTGTTTAACTAGACATTCATGTCGTTTATAAGTCTGCAAGCAGAAGAAGACACACTTTACTACAATACATTCAAGTGCAAGTAGGGAATAGAAGGACCCAAACACTATATCTGACCCAGACCCACACTTTATAATTTTCCGATTTTTTCACTTTAGTGTTATTCGTATCAGCATCTGGGGATTGAAGTTTTCTTAGCGAGCAAACAAATCATATGTCAATGAGACAGGTACATGTATCGCAGTCTATACTGAAATAGCTAGTACACGCATTACAGATGTTTGGCCCACCTCTAAATTTATCGCAGGAAAAATAGCACAAGTGCACTGTGACGTCATCCATAACTTTGTTTGACTTTGTTTACGCATCTCGACTCAATACGAAGGTATGGAAGGAACTAACAAACCTCTTGAGTCTCGCCAAAGCATATGCAGTACTCTAAACGTGTCTTCAAACCTTAAAACACCGTAAATTACGAGTTGAAAGTCGGCCATTTTTGGCATAGCACCACGGGTGAAAACATTAGAGAGCATTATGGGACGTAGACAAAGATTTTTGTTTGATGAACTGTAGGTTTAGCTCGTTCTTTTTCCCGCGCACACTGGTTCTTAGCGAGCTCCAAGATGACGTCAAAGTGCTCTCGCATCTGTAATGGGTGTACAAGCTATATCAGTATAGACTGCGATACCTGCCTCATTGACATATGATTTGTTTTTATTTATTTTATATAGAGATTATATAAATATATACTAGCAAGAACCACACTTTACTGTCATATCGATCCATTTTTAAGCTAATTGTGCATGCATGTACAGTGGGCAGATAAGTATATCAGTAGGAAGGAAATAAACAATAGGACATTTTGAACTAAATAATAAGGAATAAAATGAAAAAAAAACAGTTAAAAAATTGATGTATATATTGCTTACAGTCAGACCATTAAATTTGAAAGTGGGAATTAAATTACACAACCTACAAACAGGGACCGGTCTCACTCTCTCTCTCTCTCTCTCTCTCTCTCTCTCTCTCTCTCTCTCTCTCTCTTCTCTCTCTCTCGATCTCTCTCTCTCTCTCTCTCTCTCTCTCTCTCTCTGGTTGCGCTGTATGTATCCGATGATAACCATTAATTTAAAAATTAGTACCATTGGCATACTTTTTGTACAGCAGTACTCTCTCAAACATTTTTTGACATTCGTTGATACCTAAATAACACTAGGTTGACATTGATGCAAGGTATGTGTAATTCTTGCTGCGCTCGCCAGAACGGTAGCACCGTAAAACATATTAATCTATAGAAAAATATATTTGGAAGCAGTAACCACAATAATGTACTTTGCTACTTTTATATTGAAGTAAGATAAGCTAGAGGAAATTCTAGACTATCATTTCGATTATAGTGTACACAAAGGTAAGGTACATATACAAATGTAGCATATCTAGTACAACATACACGGTTTTGTGAATTGTTACCTTTTTTCAAATGATCATAGGCCTATATCCTTTAAAAAAAATATTTGTACATTGGTAGTCTGAACTTTCACTTTAAAAATTCGAATTGTTGATTGTTGTCACCATGGTCACTGTGACACTTTCTATCAACGGTAGCAGTGCGTCTTGTCGCCAGGATTTTTCGGCACTATTCCTTTTCGTCTTAATACTTTTTGGCATACTTTCGAGTTTTACATATCATACGTTATTTAATTTCTTAATATAGTCTTCTTTTTTATTTATTCGTGTATCGTGGTTGGAAAAGTACATGTTTGTTAATACATGTTAATAACCGTGAGTGATGCAACGCCTAATGCTATGAATTATTGTATCAGCAGTTGACATCGTCAACGGCTAATCTCTGATTTTTGTTCAGCCTTATCAACACACCGACGGACACAGATAATTCGGATATAATTAAAATTTAGCACTCTATGATATTTTTACTTTTGAGGTTATATCTCTCACATTGCCGTACATGTTATTTTTCTGCAGATAAAAGGATTACCGTCTTTTTATATTAATCGAATATTGCGTCCTCTCGTTACCCTGCAGATTGTTTAATTTCTTATTCTTTTCTAAACAAATTTTATTCAAAAAGCTTGAATGTAAAATGCAGCAGCCAAAGCCTTTTTTTTTTTAGTTTTCTCTCTACAGCAAGGTCAAACTTAACATGTTGAGTATATACAATCAAAGTATATAAAGGATATAAATGGGAAAAAGAAAACAAACATTAATTAAAGAAAGAAAAAACTGCTGATACTGGTTTAGTAAGACTACTTATCTTTTTCAATGATATTTAGACGTAGCGTTTTGTTGATGCAATAGTGTACTGTCTCACGTACTTTAACATTGATATTAAGTACATAATAAGGACTACCATAAAACAATAGTTGACGTAAACGTTGCTGATCAGTACCTGTTAAAATGTGTTGAATGCCTTGGAAAAAGTTGATTCTGAAAAATGGAGTAGATATATATTATACAGGGTAATCTTGACTAGTTTTAAGTGTTTCTTGGCTGTGTCGTGCTAGTACCCCATTCTTAAGGTGTTAAACATTAAATCTGGGTTTTTTTCAAATGTGATCTCTTCTGTATTCAACTTACCTATAGACATCTAATAAGTTAACAGTTTTACCTGTCTTTGTTCATTTTTTAAAGAATGGACAGTTTTCTAACAGGCACCTAAAGGTAACTTATTGGATTGTTTTTAAATTAAGAAGAATTATATCTTGTATAAAAGTAAAAATTAAGGAACAAAGGATTACGTAACAAAAATGGTTTAATTGTGTTTAAATAAGTACTATCCTTGTTTAGAAGTGGCGTTTTATATCTGACGAAACCAGAATCTGTAACTATATATTGTTTTGGTTGTTTTGATTTACATTTAATATTTCATAAACTTTGTTTTGTCAACCATCACTTGTACAAAGGACAACCTTTGATATCCCAAGCATTAATGTCAATCGTTCCTCTAACATAAGAACTGGACAAAATGTATCTGATGAGTGTGAACATCTTTCATTTCATCTTTCATTTTCCGTGAGTCACAATTAGGTGTTAATTACATTGTAATAAAACAAGAGAAAACTGATTGCAATTAACGTTGTTGAGTACTTGATACCATATACCGGAAAATATTTGGACCAGATTATTTTCAATCCTATTTCCCTCATTGTTGGCGGCGGGCAAAATTAAGAGCAAAACTGTTTGCAAATGTAAAAAAAAAAAGGCCCGAGCAAAAATAACCCTGTATACTGTAATGTGTTGAGATGACATATAAATTCATAGCAACAAACTCTCGTTGACCAGAGTGAAGGTTGACTTTAGAAAGCTGTATCGTTGGATTTATATAATACTATAAAGTTTTTAGTACTAGTCGAGTAGATCTAAATATTACGAGAAAATTCTTATCTTTTCGTCTTTAATTAGATTAAAGGATATTTGTTACAAAAATACGCTTTCTTTACATTTATTTAATACATTGTTCAACTACTTTTTTTCCTCCAAAACGGTCGTTTGCATGAAAATGAATGAGACGAGAGAAAAGAAATGAATTTTGTTTATTAAACCTACAGGCTAGCATTCTCGACTGAACAGTAAATGCATTATACCGGTAAACAAACATATAAATCAATCACGCGCTGCATAATTATGTAAACACATGTAACACAGATAAATTTTAATTAAAAGAGTAAATTATGAAAACATATACTGAATTTACATTCATAATTTAAACTTTCACATTTGTTGAACTGATTCCACGTTGGATCAGCCACTCCATGTAGAACAGTTTAAATCAGCATCTACAAAAAAATTGTCAATATATTACAACATATATATTAAGTGAAAAGTGTACTATATTCAAAATGACCGTGGCCATTTTGAGGCTATAATAATCTCCTTTAAAAAAGGAGCGCTAAATTAGATATAGAAAAGAACCAAAGGATGACTGCACTTAATTAAGGACATGCGATGTTTGCGAGAAAATAAACCTTTAAAAAGATTTTTTTCTTTCAATTGCAGAAATGGTCAACATCTGAACTGCAACTTTACGTAGTAGCGTTCAATAAAAGTATATTGTTACCAAATACGAATTTGTTTTCATAGGCAGGGGGCATAACGATTTCTTCAATCTCCATACGATAATGAAGAGGCCTACTTTTATACTAACTTCGTACAAAGTCAGCGCATGTTTGTCTATTGTTCTCCGTTTAACAGTAGTTGTATATTTGCATTATCTAAGTTATATCAAAGGGGGGGGGGGTAGAAAAATAGACAAACACGCGTTCATGATTTAAATGAAAAAACTGCTTCTTCTTACTTTCGCTTTCCCTGTTGTAACAAGGGCTGATGCATGTTGAATATTATAATTCATCACGTGATTTCTTACCTCAGGTAACTTTGTGAATGCAAAATTCTATCGCGTGATGTATAAGGAAGCATGTCATGTGCTAACTAGGATAATGTTTCCGAACACGTTAAGTTGTCAAGCATTGATTTAAAGTCTTCTGTACTAACATGGGCATGGTCTAATTGTTGAAACGAGAGTAAATATTATACTCGTACCATATAGAATAGATATGGTGAAAGAGGGATCACATAAATTGTATACATAGCATTGGTATTCATGCGTATAATTTTAGTACCATTAATCTGATTATGTCAGCACCACCTCTCATGCTTATTTATATCAATCTTATGTTTGATCAAGGGCATATATGCGAAAATGTTCCTTTTTTCGAAAGTTGATAGGAGAAAAACATAGAATGAGGTTATTGTATCACAGTCTAAAATCTTAATTGATGTTGGAAATTGACTAAAAAACAATTAAAAAAGTGATATTAGGTTAAGAAATAAACGCAACAGAAGCCACCGAAAAGGACCCGAAACCCGGTGCTAAGTGCAGTCATCCTTTAAAGATAGGACAAATATATAATCTATAGATTAGCTAAAATCTGGTTGCTACTTTGCTGGCAGCCTAGCCTTCTTAATGACACATTTTCTTTACCTTGGTGTTACAATGATTTCATTGGTGGTTTCTGTGAGCCTTTCTATAGGTTGCTGACGCGTGTGCATGTGCAATGTTATAATACTGCAATTCTAAAGCTTTCATGATTGCTGGTTTAAATGATCAAAAAACAATTTGTTTATTTACTCTCTCTCTCTCTAGCTAGCTCGCGGGTATGATAAGGCAACTCTCAGCGATCAAATTCCCCTGATCAATATGACGTCACAATAAGCAGCATGATGTCATATTTTATTCAAAACATGTCGATTTTAACTGTATCTCTGGTTTAAATTATAAAAACTACAGGCATAGAATATCACTAGAAACTCTTCTAACTGAATATATCTTCGATTTCTCTCTATAACGTATAATTATCATTGATGACGTCACAAGCATGTTTAATAGTGAAGATCATGTCGGGAGACAAATCATCGGAATGCAGTGTAAACAATGCCGAAATAAGACTTATTCAATACAGATGCCTAAGATTTAGATGAGTGTCAGTTAGGATATAATCAGGATAATACAGACATGGATATTTTGTTTATTCAGCGAGTTTTATAAGGTAAGCAGATCGACATTTATATGGCTTGACCAGCCTTTCCTCTGTCAGTGTGTACAAAAAAGGCAAAAGTGTAACACTACCCCGGATATTATGCAAGATGACTTTGGTAAATATCAACAGTATATGACATAAACTACTTGAAAAGTGCTGCTAGAATCCCGTGCTTCGTTGTTTTAAATGTAAAATACGTAGTATTTTCAATGAAATTATAGAAATTGAGAGGGTTTCCGATAAATATTTACAATATTTCATTTATGCGATTAACAATAGGATTCTAGCAGTAATACTAATAAACATGAACTAATTGCCGATCGAATTATTGTAGCAAACATACAAATGAACTTCGGGGTAGTGTTACACTTTTTGATTTTTTGTTAAGGTAAAAAAGTGATCTATTTTTAACTGTCACGTGATACCATGGTACGGCGGCTTCAAAAATCGAGTCGATTCCGAAGTAGAAAAATAAAATCTTGGTGAACACATTCACTTGGTATTAATATTCAGCACTGTTTTCATAAAAATAAACAGTTATTAAATTGATCATAATTTTGACGGTCATTAAACTCGGAGTTGCCTTTTAAAACCTACCCGCTCTCTCTCTCTCTCTCTCTCTCTCTCTCTCTCTCTCTCTCTCTGTCTCTCTCTCTCTCTCTCTCTCTCTCTCTCTCTCTCTCTCTCTCTCTCTCTCTCTCGCTCGGGTGGTCTTTACCGTCATTGTATGAATAATATTTTTTAATTGAAATGAAAGGTTTTAGTAAAACCGTTGTCGACATCGAAAAACTGTTTTCATTTAATTAGGATTAAAGAGTTTCATACCTCTTTTTCCATGTTGTTTCTTTAGTGACTTTTCCTCCGAACCTCCACAACCTGTTTTTGAGTCCTGCAGCGATATACACTTATAGACATAAATCGCGCCGTCGAAGCAAACCCAAAGACAGTAGGTATCAGCATCGTAGCTAACGCTGCTTAGGTAAAAATAAGATGATGGTAGCTGATGACTGGACAGAAACTGACCGTCACTGTTTAAAATATGTAGTTCTTGGGTTCTGTCGTCACACACCAGAATGTTTGATAGCGTGTCGGTACAGATTCCTCTTGGCTGTATTCCTGATCCTGGTGGATGTCCTGTATACGAGAAACGATACTTTCCACAACGCTCTGTCACGACTACAGCACCAGACTCGGGGTTAAAGATTGATGACTCAATGTCATAGTCTGCCACCACGACATCCCCATTGCTGTTCTCTGTTATAAAGCTTGGTTTGTAATATAGTTCTAGTCCTGTGATGTCGTGTTGTATAGTTTGTGTCAATTGTCCGCTCTTGTTGTACCGGGTTACCTTGCCTATGTCTAGATCGTTAGTACACATCCCCACCAGTAGATCCCCAGTGGACGGAGAGCAGAACACACACTGTGGTTCCCATATAGAGTCTTTTAATTTCTTAATGAATACAGAGCATGTTCTCATATCTTTTGTTAGTTTATTGATGTTATAGTCCGTGTCTATATAAATAAGTTCACACCCGCCGTTAATCGTATGAGATCCTGAGCTTCCATAAAGCAAATTGATTATGCGATATAGAATTTTACCTGTAATGCTCATTAAGTAAAGATTGTCTGACCCGTCACTGACCCAGGCCCGGCTTGTAGTCAAAAGGGAAATGTGGGTACAAAATCTATTACCAGGCATAATCATTTTTTCAAGTAACTCAAAGAGATACACCAGTTTCAGAAGACACACATCTCCTTGTGTCTTAATGGCTGGGATTTCAACTATTGAATCCATCACATCAGGACGTTTATTTTGGTCTAAAAAAAAAAAATCTTTAGATCCCCAGTGGACGGAGAGCAGAACACACACTGTGGTTCCCATATAGAGTCTTGATATATATATATATATATATATATATATATATATATATATATATATATATATATATATATATATATATATATATATAATTTAAAAATAATAAATATCAAGAATAAAATCACAAATTGATCCTATTAACCGCAAACGTTTTCGGCATTCCTGGCTCTTCAGGCAGTTATGTACAAATGACTAATATGTAACGTAGTAACGTCAATAAGCAAAAGTTCATTGTGACGTCATAATAACGTTACAGTAGCGGAAAGTTAGAGTCACAAAGCAAAAAGGCGCTTAAAAAATAATAATCGCAAATATTACAAATGATTCAATTATATCACATGCATATAATAAATTTTTCACTGAGTGCGATTAAGTTTTGGTTTAAATAATTTAATAAAGTGGTCTTCTTTGGCTCAGCGCAGTGTTTCATTTTCATTTGGAAGTTTATAAAATGGGAATAGGGTAAATTTTCCCAGGCCGCATTCAGCAAAATGTTCACAGCATGAAGTATTACGAACACTCGGGTCTTTAATCTGTTGCTTGTGGACACTAAACGCGCGTTTAGTGTCCACAAGCAACAGATTAAAGACCCGAGTGTTCGTAATACTCCATGCTGTGAACATTTTGCTGAATGCGGCCTGGGAAAATTTACCCTATTCCCATTTTATAAACTTCCAAATGAAAATGAAACACTGCGCTTAGCCAAGGAAGACCACTTTATTAAATTATTTAAACCAAAACTTAATCGCACTCAGTGAAAAATTTATTATATGCATGTGATATAATTGAATCATTTGTAATATTTGCGATTATTATTTTTTAAGCGCCTTTTTGCTTTGTAACTCTAACTTTCCGCTATACTTTAACGTTATTATGACGTCACAATGAACTTTTGCTTATTGACGTTACTACGTTACATATTAGTCATTTGTACATAACTGCATGAAGAGCCAGGCATGAGTTTTACTAAGCTTCTTAAGTTTAAGATTTCATCGTAACCGTAAGTTACGATGAATATCTGTTTTACCAAACTTCTTAACTTTAAGTTACGTCAAAAATATCGTCGTAACTTACGACAGCCTATGGGCTACTCTAAGTTAAGAATTTTTCGTATTTTTCTAAATAAATGAATAAAAATGGCCGCCTGCTTATTGTTTATTGAAGTTTTGAGAGAAAATGAAGACAAGGCTTTGCGTCGTGAACGCGTTTTCAGAGACAGGAGTCAAGTTCTTTTAAAATATTGTTGACCGACAGCGAGCTAATTGGGCGATATAGGTTTCCAAGGCGAGTTATTCTGCAGCTGACAGACGATGTCAAAGACTTCATACAACCACAACCTTTGAGGTCGCATGCCATTCCAGCTCACATCCAGATAATTTTATGGATATGACCTTTAAAGAAAATAAAAGAGGAAATTCTAAATGAAGCTGGACTTGTAAAGCATCCTATCAATCAAATTCTTACAAAATATTAATATCATAAAACATCACACTCATGATATTGATAAAAAAAAAATACACTTACTATGTTGGTTATGTTCAAAGAATGATTCAGAATGATATCCTTACAAATATTTCTATTTGTCCACTATTTTGAAAGAAGGATGAAGAGTAAACAAAAGGGGCACAACTGTATTATTACTTTATCGACTTGTTCCCCTTTAACAAGATTGTGTGTGATGAACCATACAAATTTAAAATAAATATTGCCTAAAAGATATATAAATAATTTTTTGATTTATTGTGTAAAATTCATATCATTTTTTGTTGACAGTCAAGTATAGTTAGAATATATTTCCATACCCATACTAAGCAATATTATAGTTCAAGTATTAATCATAATATAGCAAATTAATGGTGATCAAGGAAATAAATGAATACAGTATTAAAGAAATAAAAGAAGATAAGCTTTTTTGTCATGGACTTTTTTTAACTAAATGAATAGACCTATAAAATTGTGTTAAGCCTAATGGGGTAGCCGATATAAATGTATATGACACTTTTATCCGCTACTTGTGTTAATGTCTGGTTAAAAAATTCTGAACCTTTTCGCCCCCCCCCCCCCCACCCTCCCCCGCATCAAATAATGTTTTTTATCTTTGAAAAGTCTTTATTTCATTTAATTATTAGTACATGTATTGTAACCGGGTCTTGATGCAGATGACATAATAACACCAAGTCGATTTTGTAGGGTTCGATTCCTTTTTCAATAAATTGTAGGAATATGGTAATTGCAGGAAATCACAATAGAACAACACATACATAAAACATATAAGCACACGACAAAGACAAAACAAACACAAACATCGCACAGACATTGACATAAAACATATATTTACTATTATCAGCAAAGAGCGATAATTTGATAATTTATATTTAAACTATAAATTCCAAATGATCAGAAATATTTACGGTAATAAATATCAATAAACCTATTTACAGCAATGACAGAAACATATAGTTACCAATTTATGGAACTGAGTGCAGGTCCTATTTACTGGATTTCATATCATGAACCGATCACCATATTCAGTATACAATGAATATCGTAAAGAACTATATATGATAAGAGTTAAATTTGGCCCCCATAATTCACCATTTTTTAAAGTGTTTTGGGTACAATAAAATGTTATGTTATAATTTAGAAGAATTGAAATAAAATATATTTTTCACAAATTTGTTTGATTTTTTTGCACTCACTTGCAGTATATGACGTCAGAAGTGACGCTTTTTCTATAATTCAATCAAAATTAGTCGAAAATTGACATTTTTCTTATCTTTTTACGAATGGGAAATATAGAGCGCATGCTTGAACCAGGACAAATTTTTTGTCACTTATTAGACTTGGATAGATACATCTCTGATTAAAATATGTTGTTGGTTCAAGCATGCGCTCTATGTTTCATGAAAGAAAAACTGCTTGAAAATTATTAAAATGCCAAAATGGCGGGAAAAGGTTGTCTTTACAATGCCGTATTTCTAAATTGTGGGCACTTGAATCAATATTAACATTAAGTTTAAACATCACATATATATCTGTACAAAGAAAACAAAGAATTACAGTAAAATAATGATATTCCTTTTAGGGGGCCATTTTAGGCCCATATCATATATAGTCCTTTACTTTACTCCATTTAATTATATTCCTTTTTTCACTATAACTTCTATCAACTTTGTAACTCATGTGCTGTATTTATTATTTGTGTTAAAATGTTATTCTTCATGCAATCTCCTATGGCAGGAAATAAAGATAATTAGAATGAATGAATGAACAGTCTGGGCAATTTAATGAATAAAACATTTACATGTAGCTTTTCATGATAATTCATTACAAAGTTACACACATATACATTCACTCTCCACACTCATACGGGTTAAACATATTTATTTATCATTTCTTTATATCGTAAACCTATTCTTTCTCCATTGTTCAAAACAGTTTCGCAGACGATAAAATGTAAATAGCCGCGAAAACGAAAGTGCCCTCTGCGCTTGCGCAGCGTTCATAACTACGAATATTCACACCTCCGTTATTAGAGAGTTTCATTACGGAAACTTGCGAACGTTTCGTAAGTTAAGGTTACGAATAAAACTTACGAACACGTTAGTAAAACAGAACATTCTTATCTTAACTTAAAACTTACGAAGTTCTTAAGTAATAATATTTTTGCGTAAGATAAGAAGCTTAGTAAAACTCATGCCTGGAATGGCGAAAACGTTTGCGGTTAATAGGATCAATTTGTGATTTTATTCTGGATATTTATTTTATTTTAATTATTTAAAACTGTGCCGATTTATTTGTTGTTGTATTGGGAAATTATATATATATATATATATATATATATATATATATATATATATATATATATATATATATATATATATATATATATATATATATATTACAAGTACATAAACAAAATAATATATTCCAAAGGAAAACTACTGAAGAATAAAAGATCACGGAAAGATATCTTTGTATCTTAAATAGAAACCACATATTTTGCTTTTTTATATAAATACGTATACTTGCCATTGTATAAATATGTAATCATAATAAACGCTATATATCAAGAGAGATCGTTTTTTTTATGTTGAAAAGCAATGCTTGCGATAAAACGAAAAAAAAAATCAGGGAAGCAAAAGCACAAAATTCTTATAAAAGATATCTTTTTACATAATTTCAACTTGAATTAGTTAAATTATTTGAAACTATGCAAAAGGAATATTGTTTATGCAGAGTTGTTTTAAAGAATATAATTTGGTAAATTTTCGTGCGCAGCATTTTATTATATATATCCAGCATTTTGCAAATAGTAGAACCACATTGGTACCTTGAAAACTCACAGAACCAAAGTGATACCCAAATGAAACCTAAGGATATCATATTACACCCCAATGATACCCAAAGGAACATTAATTAACATCCATATTAACATGTCAGAAAATTCAGATAACTTTATAGCAAAATAACAAAAAGCATTTTAATCCTGAAAAAAAAAACCACCCACTCGAGTACATGTAATTAATCAGACTTACCTGCCAGAGTGTCCTTTCGGGTTATGTATCTAAAAACACACAGTTTGTTATTTCTTTCGGATCCAACCCATAGACGGTGGGTGTTGACATCATAACTCAGGCTATGTGGTAAGAATATCCCTGATGGTCTTATCAGAAGATGTGACAGGAACTGACCGTCACAGTCTAACATCTGTACTGTATTAGTTATGCCATCACAGACCAGAATATGTGACAGCGCGTCAGTACAGACTCCACGCGAATCTATTCTTGATCCTGATGGAGGTCCTTTGTAATAGAAACGATGTTTTCCTCCACGATCGCTCACCAATACAGAGCCGTAATCAGAACTATCGGTACGGTAGGAAACCACAATATCCCCATTGTTATTTTCTGTTATATAATTAGGATACTTGTAGTTACAAATCAGGTATGGGTCATCTGTGTTGTCGCATTCAATTGTTTGAATTAGTTGTCCGGTCTGGTTGTATCTTTCAACTATGTCTATTGCTGGTTTATATTTAGCAAACATTCCAGAAAGTTCCATCGATTCGTCATCAGTATCCTTAAGTGACACGCCTACAAGTAGATCGCCACTGACCGGGGACCAGTACAGACACCGTGGTCCAAACACTGAGGCGGTTGATTTTATAAATGTGGTAATTGTTTCCATGTTTTTTGATAGTTTGTTAACGTTATTATCTTTATCTATGTAAATCATTTCACTCTCACTGTTCACTGTATGTGCTCCACATTGTAAATTAATACATAGATCATCCCTACAATGTAGATTTTTGCCTGCTGTATTTGTTAAGATAAGCTTCTTCCTACGTTTGATCCAAACCAAGTATGATGTAACACAAGAAATGTGATCACAACTATTAACACTTGTCAATGTGAGAGATTTATGTACCTCAGGAGCGGACATCATGGTCAGCAACTGATCATTTCTTATGCGTCGCTTTCCTCTCTCTTTGATTTTGATTGCATTCAATATCTCAGTCACACCTTTCTTGTCGAGTGACCCAGACATTAAAAGCTCGATGGTGTGGAGTGTAGGATGTATATTGGAGAGGCGGATTCCCTTTGTGGATAAAATGAACTGTAGAGGAATGAATGCTGACTGTTGATACATCTGTTCAAATCTCTGGTGGCTGGAAATACACCTATACGCTTCTAACCTCTGTTTTAAACATCTGTGTTTGAAATCAACATTCTTTAAGCTTTTATCAATGCGATTTTTTAGTTTCTGGGTCTTTGTTAATATCGATGAATGATTGAGAGAAAACTCCATTTGATAGGTCTTGATATCAGCTTTGATTCCTGCCAGGAAAACAGGTCTGTAAAAGAGAGCCTCACTTCTGATTGTTTGAATGATTCTTCTGTGCTGTTGCTGCTTTGTTTTATAAGCTCTTTGAAGATCCATCCACCGGTGTGTTCTATGCTCTGAACACAGATAGCAGACAGGGACTTCACAAGGTTCACAATACATACTATATACGTAGCTGGGATGTCTTATACACAATTCGTTCGTTGGAATGCAATTAAATTGTTCAGGGTATATCACCAACTGATGGTCTATTGTCTTGAGATCTGTTAAATGCTTCTCTTTACACAGGAGGCAAAAATCACATGGACATGATTCACAATGGTACTCTGCGTCCCCTGGACACACAGAACACTGACGTACGGTATATAGGGTGCTTGATAAATTCATGATGTAGAGAGTCTAGGTCGTAATTAGGCAACCTGTGGGATGAAAATAAGAAAACATTATGACAAAGAAATGTGCATATTTTCATATTTAAAGGGATATTGCTCTACTCAAGAATTTCCATACTGCATGATGAATGATCAAACAATTAAACAATCAAAAAGATGCGTTGTGCATAAGTCAATATTTCTTGAAGGATTTAAACCATTACACGCTTGTTAAAATTATTTTAAGTAGAAGTTCGTATCGATGTTATGAATTTGCAAGCAAGAGCAAAAGTACAAACACTTTAGTACAATACCTTCCAGTGCAAGTAGTTAATAAAATGTATTAAATGTTAAATGGGTCACAGCTGAGAAATGGAGAAATAAACACTAACTGACGGAGACCGACCCACACTTTGTAATTTTTTTTCATTCAAGTGATATTCCATGAGCATATGGGGATTAAAATTAGTTTCCTTTTGATTACGTTCTCTTCCACCTGCTGCTGTGGAGAAAATCTGCAAACTTTGTTGAATTAAGTGTACTAATATCAGCATGCTGTGTTGGAGTTCCTATGTACGAGTTTTAAAAACGACTCCTTCTTCTTGACCAATGTTTGTAGATTTGATGTGCATTTATTTGTATCTATAATTATCCAAGCATAGTGAGTATAGTTTTAAGCTCATAGAACCATCTACATAAATGTAAGAACACGACACGAAGAATTTCGTTTGTCTGTTTGCAAAATTTATGTGTGGTGCCTCAATATATCCAATTTCTTACCCAACGTGTGAATAACCATTTATAATTTTAGTAACAAATTGTTTGCAGATTTCAGTCAAGGTATAGTTGCACTATTGTAAGCATCGATTGGTAGAGTAATTTGCTTTTTTGGAGACGGGGGACGATTTATTTTAGTAGATTGAGAAATTATGTTAAAATCATGTTAGAACGCCATTGGATATAATATGCTACATTTCCAACCTGAGATTTCTTTTTTCGTCAAATCGTTAAACTGGAAATTAAATAATCTTTTATTCGTTACAAAACACAATCAATACCACTAGTACTGCTCAATCAGTTTTTATGTTAGTGTCGTTTTTCTCTCTGTATATCTCCCCCTACCTCTCAAGTGAAAAAAAAATCAAACTACAAATATGATATAAAAACCCTCTTTGTTTTAAAAAAAACAGTAACCACAACAATATACTCTACTACTTTTATACTGACGTAAGATAAGCTAGAGACAATTCGAGACTGTCGTTTCGATGATATTGAACACAAAGGCAAGGTAGCAAATCATAGTGCAGCACACACTGTTTTGTGAGTTTTTACCTTTCTCTTCGAATGAGCATATATCCTTTATATAAATATATTGACATAGCTTGTCTCAACTTTCATTTTGAAAATTCCAATTGTTGATTGTTGTCACCATGGTCACCGTGACACTTTCTCTCAACGGTAGCAGAGCGTTTTAGCGCCAGGATTTCTCGGCACTGTTCTATTTTACTGTTATACTTTTTGACATGCTTTCAAGTTTAAAATGTCATACGTTATTAATTCTATATACACAAATTTCTTTTTCATTTATTCGTATTCCGTGGTAGGGGTGGTGCATGTACGTAAGAACTCTTAATGATCCACACGCCGCTTTATGATATAGATAGCAACGCCTAATGGTATAAACATTATATTAAATTGCATTAACAGATTACATTTCTGACTGCCAATGATAAATCGCCGCTAAATGATAGAACTGTATCATGTTAAGCGTCATAAACGCTTAATGAAACAAGAATATATCTACACACTCAACAGCCAATGATACAAACTTTTAAGCGTTGCAGTCGCACCATGTAATGATACTTTGTAAATTTGAATGCACTTCAATTGTAAAAAAAAAAAACACAACAGCTTTCCATTTTCCTAAATTTGCTTAACATTAGAAATTTATCTATCTATCTATCTATCTATCTATCTGTTTGTTTGCCTGTCTGATTTTATAAGTTTCATTCTTGAAGCAGACCTCATATAAATACAGTACAGGTACATAGAAAAAAAATGACTTATTAAAGCAAACTTAAGAAAAAAGTCTATAAATGTGTTGTTTTATTCAATTTAACAGTTATGTATCATTAAAGGGTGCAACTAGAACGCATAATGATAAACAGTTTGTATCATTAGCCATTGTGAGAATAGTTATGACTTTGTTTTATTCAGTTTTAGGGCTGCTGTGCATTTGTTACGCTTAATAAACAAGCAGCGATATACCATTAGCAGTTGGAAACGTTAACTCTTAATGCATTAATTTATAGCACATGGAGCTGCAATTCCTACGCATAAATGATATTCATATCATTAAGTGGCGTTGTTTCACTAACAGTTGTCACAGTTAAACAGGAACAAATATCAGAATGTTGATCCGATTTCAATAAATTGTATATTTCACGAATTTTTTGGAAAAATATATGTTCACAAATAGCAAATAAATCAGTTGTAGATATCAACAGTTAGCTCTCTTTTCCTAGAAAAATTCGCTTCTGTTTGATTGCTCTGTCATTGATGTCATACGACATCTGCTTTACACGCCTCCTTTCTTAGGTAGGCTTGTATTCACAATCTCATACTGTCAAAGAACCCTCTCCCAATGGGAAAATTTCTGGATCCGCGTCTTCCATTGTACTCAACATTAACCATATTAGCTTTGAACGGTCTTCCTACTTGATTAATTAATTAAATGATTAATAGAATTTAAATTATAAGGAATTATTATTATTAGAAATTTTAAGAATCTACATGTAAATTTGTGCAAGCGTAAGGTCACGTAATTTGAACAAAAAAATGATAACAGTTGTATTTTAAAAATCCACATCAAACCAAGATTTGACTTATAAAGTTTCGAATGACTTTTGACGATATAGCGTACTGATATGTTTGCATACGTCTGTATAGTTAATATACAAAAATTGGCAAAGTTTGATAGAAAACTTTGGCGAATGTCAAGATGAAAGGGAGTTTGATAAACTGTGTAGGGCTAGTTTACCCTAGTTTACCCTAGAAATGAGCCCTGAGAGTATCATGAACAACGAACACTCATGACCAAAAAAAAACCGTGAAAAACGGGAAAAACCCTAGCAGTTGGGAGACAATGCTAAACGGTTCCCTTGTGTTAACACACTCATGACGTATATGAGCTATGTATTATGTGTTACCATACGGAAATAAATTTTATTTTCTGCAAACATTTCTATCAATAAAAATGATCAATTCTACTGTTCTACATACTAGATAAATAGGTCTATAATTTTCTAAGATAAATTCATTTGTATGGAAAATTATTTGAAACTGTAATAGCCAAAAATAATACAAAAGGTATCAGGCAGCCTTCAGACAAATTAGGTTTGTAACTACACGAACAAAGCAGGCGGTCGAATCCTTAATGGCTATTGATTATCTATCACACGTGAATATGGAATGGAAGAAGGTTTTTTGTTAAGATATATAACAAATTACAGGAGTTCAAAAGTTTTAATTTAAAACAGGATTGGTTTTTTTCCCAAATCTGATGACAAAATGCTCTAGAGCTCGTTAAAGTCTTCACGAGAAACGACGAAACTAAAATTGCATTGGTTTGATTTCCATTCCAAATACCTTTTTTGTATGTACGGAAACTAATCTGCTTTGTGTGTGTGTATATATATATATATATATATATAATTATATATATATATATATATATATATATATATATATATATATATATATATATATATATATATATATATATATATGGTAGGTTTTGTTCGATGTGTCTGCATTGTCACAATGATGCCGTGGTTTTAATGTATATTTTGTATTATCGGATGTTATCAACAACTGTGATGTTGGGAATTATTCAGCACAAGTGACAAAACCACTCTAGTACGCTTTTAACGTTGTGGCAACCGTGGCTTGGCTATTTGTTCTACTCTGGTCGTTCTCTATAAATTGCTAATTCATACATCCACAATAAACCTTTACGTAGATGTTGAGATTGAGCAATTATATCAGAGATTTCATTATCTAAAAAGGAATTTCCTCGGCTTCTGAAGATCATTGCAAATTCGCTGTGTTATTGAATTTGGCGGCAAGTTGTAAACTCTCATAAAAGGGCCGTATTCTCAAGAAAGCGAACGCGTTTGACTTTAACAAGATTAAATGGATCATTCCCAACGGCACGCTATTGATAACAGTCGATTCCTCAACTCCCAGCTCCCACTTACAGCGAAAGCGCTGAGGATGTTAAAGTATTGTGTATGGAATTCCAATAACTTGTCTTGTACCCTGTCCGCTAAGCTTCCATTTCCTTTTTGAAATGGTGCGGTGTTTTCGTTCATGATTTAGTTTGTAACCCCTGCAGGCAAGGATTATATTTGTCTTCAGTTGTATGGGTCCTTGAAAAATTTCTGTTTGAAGCAGAACACGTCTGTGTTGATTAACTAAGCCTCATATAACAAAATTCTATACTGTATGAATTAAATCCAAGGTCCTTATTTATCACTTTTTGACAGTTGGTGATAATTAATTTTACGTTTACAGATAGTACTTACAGTAAAGTTTTAACAACCTTTGTAACTTAAATTCGAAATTGCAGGCTTTTTTTTCATGTAAGCTTTAGATTTCTAAGCATGCAAAGAGCATCATATTTATTTCAAACAATTTCACCACTTTGTGTTGTGCTGAGAAATTTTTACCAAAGAAAGTGTCTCAACTTAGTAGATTTTTTTACATTACCTTTTAGATAATCTATATTGTAAAAGCGATATTCCATTTCCCTGCCGTTTAGATAACAAAAAAAGGAACCTGTAATTTGAAGACACTTATTCGCAGATTGAGCCTTTTTTCTTTTTTTCCAAATTGATGGAAAATCTTTTTAGTTTCTAAAATAAAAATGATGAGTATTGCTTACTTCAGTGTCAAAATAGCACCTTGCTCCTGTCTTGGATACAACACATATATACGAAATTAATCATTTGATAGAGCACTGCCTTTGTGTTCTAAAATCACGTTTGTGTTTTTATTCACTTCACCCATTATGGGAAATATTTACCTTTTATATAAAGCAATTTTATTCTCAGAGAAAAAAAATTAATAGAACCCTTGATTCAAGTGATCTGAAAAAACTAAGTACCATGGACGTTGCGTATAACGTTTATTCTATTCGTAAACCGAATGATTTATTTGAATTCTTAATTCTACCTGTCGATTTATAGAAATGAATGTGAAATACGAAAGAGCTTTGATTAAGATAATCCACATTTTTATTTTAGAAGCTAGCGGAACTTGGTACATGACATCAGATTAATTTGTTAAGTCGATTAGATAAGGGTAATTGGATTCTCAATGGGTTGGTTTCAGCGTTGAAGGACATTATTGCAATAAACTATGAAAAAAATTTGATCTTGGTTTTTGCACTATTCTCCTCCAATGCTCAAGACAATATATCGGTTAGCTGAAATGTTATGCATTAATACCGATATGTTACAGAAAGATTTCTGCCCAGATGTGCTAACTAAGATAACCCTCACATCATAATAGTTGAAATTTTCGTGAATTGATAATGAATTTGAATATCAAATTCCAACAATCAAATTGTCTTTACTCACACATTAAGATTTCTCTTTCAAAATCTTCTTCTGTATAAACTATTCTAATACAAAAGTATACCTGAACCGTGTGTCAGCTATAATTATGTAAGGTTTATGAAGTTTCTGTTGTAAAAGCTGACAATACCTTCTATTAAAAAAGTTACAAGGCCACGAAACTGATTATCTCAATACAATCTGAGGTCTCTAGAGTATGCAAAACCTTTTGCATGCTATTTATATTTAATCGAATTATCAACTTCACGGATTTTTTGCTGTAATAGCTACCAAAATCTATTAAGTATGTTAAAAAAATGTGAAAATGTTTGCGAGATAAAACAAATGTGAAAATTATACTGCACTTACCTAAAATAAATCTCTCGTTCTCGCTTTCTCATATCAATGTTTGCTTCTTTGACGAAAATAAAAACAATCGAGGAGCAACAGTAAGAACATTATTTGATCTACGATTATGTAAATAATGCAAATAGTTGATTACAGATTTTAGAAGCACTAACCTTAATTTATCTTCTCGATGGTAGGAAATCTTACCGCAAATCTCATTTAACTTAATATTTCTCAGCATGAATAAATACGCCACATATACCTTTAAATAGGTCATTTTTATCTCATTCACAATGGAGGCTGCGATTTAACCAAATGAGACTGAATCAAGTTCAATACATTGTTTACGAATTTGGATGTTCATAATATAACAAATATTATTGGACAAACACTTGGCAATTTTACGTTTAAATAATTCCTAACGATTTGAAATATCCTACAACACTTTACTCAAGTTCTTGAATAAACGACAATAAACGCATTATTTAGGATTAGTGTGTTTTTGAGGGATGCTCAATGTTGCAAATTTCAATTAAATTTCCTTTGTTTTCTTTTTTTTTTTTGGGGGGGGGGGGGGGAGTTGATTTTAATCAACTCTCCTATGCAGTTACTCTAGCAAACCGAAAGTGAAACAGTGTTTGGACCTAAGCACAAATCATCACCGCTGACAACACTAAGTTCTTGAAAATAATAGAAAAAAATTCGATGTAATGTATGCTGAAGCATTGTTTTTCAAGGAAACTTATCTGTAAACACTTTGAAAATAGTCAAATTTTATATACTACGAACAATTTAGATATTTTTGTAGTCTCATGTATTCCTACGCCAGAGTTAATATAGTCTCGTTCAACCAGACGCTCGGCTATCTCCGTAAATCTGCGACAAGCAGAGCGGGGGCTCTCTTGCTTGTCGGATATTAACGGAGACAGCCGAGCGTCTAGTTAAACGAGACTAGAGTTCGATATCAATAGTGCTTGGATCCAAACAATTTTTTAGGATTGTTTCCATAACTAATACATACTAGTAGTTAAATATATATTACACAACATGATTTATATGGAGTTTCTCGAAATTCTTGTCGGAAAAGTGCGTAATTCAAATACAAACTAGAAACTAATTGCCTTGCAAGATAAATTGATTTTAAAATAAATGATAAACGATAAAATCAACTCCCGTCAGTACTTCAGTACTTTGTTCAGTTTCGCGTGTCCTAACATTGAGGGCTGTAAAGTGGAATAAGTACTTAACACGTGTAAGCGGATATTTATTTTCAACAACCTCCATCAAATAGAATTGACTAAATTTTCATGTTATGTTCCTCTTGCAAAAATTGTTTTACTGTAGCAATTGTTCTCACACGAAAGACCATAAGTGTAACACATTTTGCCCGTCTTGTGTGCTTAAAACCGATCGTCAATTCTTTTGTTATTTCTGTGATAATTGAAAACGCCATTAAAACGTGTTATCTCATTGCAACTATACATTGTTAAATTTGTTAAACCTTAAAAAAAATGCTATTAATTTTAACTATTCTCTCTCTCTCTCTCTCTCTCTCTCTCTCTCTCTCTCTCTCTCTCTCTCTGCCAAAGTACATAACATAACATAGATGATATTCAATTAATTGCAGATTTCACAATATCTCCCTTCGATAGTTGTTAATCTCGCAATGAAACTCAATTTCTGCATAGAATGTGTTTTAATCTAAACTCGTAATTATGTTTTACATTCAAAAATGTCTAAAATGCTCCCAAAAATTACCTCTTTTCTAAGGCTTAAATATAAATTAATCAGTAGAAAGGGGGTTTGATGAAGGGTAAAAATGCGATAATTACGAATAATACATGTATTTCCCATCTTATGAATTATAAGGATCGAATTAGTTGATCAAAAGTCGTATCGTACCTCAAAAACATCCCTTGATAGATGGTACCCGTCCTATAACTTCACTGGGACTACTGAACGCGAAAGGAATATCAAGTCACTGTCTCAAACTTAGTGTACTTAGACTTCATCCTAAGTGTCGAAGGTTCTATAAACCTTTACTGATTTTGAT
The DNA here is from genome assembly GCF_963853765.1 of Magallana gigas. Lineage (NCBI taxonomy): Eukaryota > Metazoa > Mollusca > Bivalvia > Ostreida > Ostreidae > Magallana > Magallana gigas. Next base: position 8,744,154 of record NC_088857.1, read on the forward strand.
CAACTATAAAAAAAAAAAACGAGAAATGAACATACTAGGTCCATTGGCTGGAATGAGGTAGGGTTAAGATAGTTTATGGTGCTGTATAGATTTATGTTCCGGTTTCAATTCCAGATATATAAAAAAAACCTGTTTTCAATAGATCCAATTTACTTTGTTGCACTACATAATGGTGATGAACCGTAAAAAAAAATTACTAATTAATGTAATTAAGTTGCCAATTATTGTATTCAATGATATTTTTGCCTCGCCCTTCTACAATTGCCCCAGACTTAGTTGTGTTTAAAAAGATATAGTTTAAGACATTGGAATTTGCCTAGTCTTAAATTTGCCCGCTATCAACGAGGGCGAAAGGGCGAGAATAAAACGGGGCGAATGATTCCACAGTCTTATTCTATACCATCAGAATTCTTATTGTTTGATTGATATGAACGATATGTTTAGGGCTTACTTAAAATCTATTTAACTTTTAAATGGAATTTAATTATTAAAGCTATACACGCTATAATTTGCGTCAATTTTGAATAAAGGGGAAAATGTATGTGTTTGATTACTAATAAAAGTTACCTTTATGCTGTTAATTATAATGCTCAATTCGATCACGTAACAAATATATCAAATATTAAACGATAAAAAATATTTATTTTCCTGCCAGGAAAGTAATGCCTCCTCGTGAATATCAATCTATCACGTGATATCGACAGCTAAATTTAGTCTATCATACCAAAAGTGGTGAAGGGTAAACATCTTCATAATTGTGATAGTTTCACAAAGGAAAGGATATTTTCAGTAAAGCATAAATTTGTCCGATATACGAGTACAAACAAAAGAAAAAAATACAAGCCTGTGAGTAGATATGAATACCTCCTTTAAAAAAATGACGTAGACCTGTGTGTTTCCCCTATGCGCTATTTATAGATCCTATAAGTGTTAATGCAGAAGTAAGGGTATCGTGAATGACAAACGTATTTTACTCATTATACATGTATGTATTTCAAATTAACAACTGTTAAGCATATTAAAAATCAAGTTGGATATTTAATTAGGCAAACAATAACGACCACCTAGTTCTCCGCGGACATGCGCAATGAGGTCGGTTTCGCTCTTCCTTCATCAATATTCATGAAAAGGTATATTTTCCTGGCAGGAAAATAAACAATCAAAAATCTATATCTTTGTAACGAGATGGAATTCACCATTGTAATTTACAGATTAAGGATAACTTTTATAAGTAGACAAACACATGCGTTTTCACTGTCATTCAAAATTGACGTAAATTATAGCGTGTATAGCTTTAACAAATTGTAATATCAAAATTAAAACCAAAGTAACCGAAACGATTCCACTTATTCAGCTTATGAAAGCATCGTGTAAAATGCGCTCTTTTATCTTGAGTAAATATTAAAATTAATAAACATTTTATGTACATTATGGAAGAAAAAGTAATGAAAGAATTTTAAAAATTGACGTAAATAACACATAACAAACACCTCCCCCCCCCCCCCCCCCCGAAAAAAATGTTCAGGAAATATATTTCATGTATAACATTTTATCATTTTTTTCGCATTTGCACCTTCATCATAAATATCCTGGTGATTAAGGTGTGTTTTCGTTCTAAAAATGCAAATTCACACGAGCTCGATACAATATCAGACCCGTGATCAGTCCGTGGTCTCAGAAATGTCGTGATAATAAGATATCAGGAAGCCACATCTACAAACTTGTCACATGAGATGAATAGCTGCTAACTGTGTAGCCGTACTCCCCTATCCGCCGTCTCTCTAAAAACGACTCCTGTTTCAGGATTTTTGTTGGAAAATGTAAAACAATAAATTTACGACCATACATTCAAAGGACCAAGAGCTTTTACTGCAATAGCAATTGTCAAATTCTATTGTTTTTAGAAAGTCAATAGCTGGCATTTCATAAATATTGAGAGCATAAGGAATGTGTTAATTTAAAACATTTGTTTTGTTTATTTACTGTATAATGAACTGGCGGTAATTGCTAGATGTTTTATTTTGAATTTTGTGTATTTTTCAGCTTTACGTTTTTTATCTGAGCACATTAAATGTATAATGCACAAACACTGAGATTTTATGGATATTAATATACTTCTGACATAAATTCCTTTGCATTAAGGAATTCTAGTATTTACTTGGAAGAAAATTATTGTTTGTCACTTTATATCGTAAAGTATGGATACTTTGCGATTTAATCCAAAACGAGTAAGCAACTGTGAAAATATAAATTCTTTTCCCTATTCTTCGTATCTAGTGGAAGCATTTTTTTTAGATAATTAATTAAACCAATTAGGCAATCATTTAATATCTGATATGATAAGCCAAATTATAATTTTTAAAGCACTACTGTAAATAAACAACTACAATGTTAAAAAACAAGTCAACAAATGAGTGTGATGCAAAGCACATTGGCTTCAACAACTTTACAAAATGTACTCTTTTTTCATTTTAAATGAATTTACTATATTAATTTAAGGTATCTCACTTCTCATGTTTTGATTCATTGCGCAGATGTTCATTATAATTTAAAGGAACATGATTTTATCAATTTAAACCTCACAGAGAGATCATCATTTCATAATAACACAACATTCATAAAGAAAATCCATTTGAATTCAGGAAACAAACAAGTTTTGTTTGTTTTTTTTTGTTTTTTTTTTGGGGGGGGGGGGACTATTTTCTCGTGCGGAAGGTTTTTTAGTCGAAATTACAGAAACAAGAAATTTTATGAATTTTTAAATATACTTTTCTTTTTATTATACTTTATTCATTATTCACATTTTGAACATTTGATGTGTTTGTGACATGATCTCTAGGTTCTGTATGACTTGTACAAAAACCAAACTTAGAGAGAGTGATAGATATGTAGCATAAAATCATGCAAATATATAGAAAATGTCTGAAATTATTTAAGTCAAAATTTGTGAGAAATTTACCTTTGAAGCCATATATCTAAAATTTGACGTCACTGACCCCCCCCCCCCCCCCCACGTTTTGGTATGTCAAAATGATACCAAATACATATGTAGGCAAACTGGATTGCTCTTAATTTCTTGATATTCAAATGTTTTTTAGTAACTATCATAGAAATTGTCTATTCTAATTGCAAAAAGGTCACACAAAAATGATGCAGCTTCGTACATCCCTCTATTCAGTGTGACCATTGTGCTTAATTAAAAACAATATTTAAAGCAAAAAGTTTGCTTAATCAAAAATACTGACAACAAATCCCAATCAGGCTGAAATTGCATTTTATGTGCAAAAAGGTAAAGTTAAATTGGCCATAACTCAGTGAGATGAACATTGACCTCCCATTATCTTTGTATTTTTTAATTGTGTTTTGTCTAGAAATTTCAATGATATACTTCTCAAGAAATTCTTGATAAAAGAACATTGTTGAGTGTGATACCTTAAATTGAATTTACTTTGTTGCTTTAATGAAACCAAATGATAAACAGAAGCAGAGTGTCCTTGACTCTAATTACTAACAGAATGTTATTATTGCGTATTCCCTCTGATATAAATATTTCCTGCATACACACTACCATTCAGGTTTATCTTGCAAGCAAATAAACGACTCCTAGTATACTCTCTTATCCCCAGAAGGTATAAGAATTATACTTGTTTTTAGCCTTCTCTCTTTTCATCAAAACAAGTTCTTTTTCAAAATACCTTTATCTTTTCATCATTATTCTTTCATTTAAACAAACTAGACACCTCATCAATCTAGCACGCTTGCGTATTGATTTTACAGCTAATTTGCTCCTTTTTGGAGAATATTTATTGATGCTTTGACTTGGACTGGTTGTTTCCTCCTCCAGTCTCAGAGGGTTTCAGGGTAAATGGTCATCTATATTTTACAAGTAATTTTCCTCCATGTATAAGACTTATATTTACCTTTCAAATGAAGATGTTTTCTTCAAATAATTAAAAAAGCACCAATGTACTTAAACTGTATACATGTGATCATATGTTTTGCATCAAATTTGTTTAACTTATAGGGGACTTGGTTATCAAACGGTTACCAAACAGATCTATTTTAAATTTTAAGGTATTTTGTAAGCTACAAACCGTCATGTAATATAGAAAAATCCCATACAAGTTGGCGTTTATATTTGAACGTTCTCCTGTACATTAATATAGAGCTCTTTTTCTCGAAGAGTTAAAAATAGTCTATATAATGGCCCCGACCGTCGATTCCTCTTAAACCTGACGTTTCCCTCGAAGTTTCTCTAGCAATACCCAACCTTGAACTTTATTTCTAGAATTTCTCATGTTTATTTTTAATGACAATATTATTCATACCATTCACTTTTAAATAGACATGCAAGTTATGTAAAGAAAATTCATATTTTATAATAGATGAAGGTCCTCGGGCATATAGTGGGTGTGCTGTTATCTGTGTTCAATAGACAATGTGCATGTTAACGGAAGAACAATGGTTGTTCCTGTCAGTGCTTCAAGGAAATTCCTTGCGTTTTGATTTTTAAATTCCCCGACGTAATAAAGAAAACACATTTTGTAGAAAAACATGGCACCGGATTGATAGAGACAAAGATTCAAGGGCCTAACCATAACACAATGTACATTAAGTAAAAACAAAATGTCATTGAGTATCTCCTAAATCAACATCAATCTGAAAGGGGACAGACTAAATGTTACAGAAAGGAAATGTTAGAAACTAGATTTCCCATCACTGCAGAGAAACTTTCAGTTGCTAAAGAAACTCTCCTTTCCATGAAAATAACCCAAGTTAATTTTACTGTAGCATTTTGTATGAATTCTATTCGACATATGTTCCGATACTTTTATGCTTGTATCGGTCTAACCTAACAAGCGACAACAAACTACTTGATTTACCTTGGATTTTAACACATTAAAAAAAAAATTATCTTCATGTTTTCGTTAAGGACTTATTTTGAACAATAAACGAACACTGAAGTCAAGGTTGTTGTAGTCCAAGCAAGTTCTTGTCATTCTTGTTTGTACTAAAAATCGTTTTTGTTCTTAAATTTCACGTTCAAATGATTGGTGCAGAAATGCTTTTCGTGTTAACAATTTTCTGATGGTTGTGGAATTAAAAAAAAAACATTTAAAGGTCGAAAAGGTTGTTTAGTTACACTTTCATAAAATTAATGCGGTTTCATGTGGTATACACCATACTGTTGTGAGACATGAAAGCAAAACACCATGTATAGATTGTTACACTTAACCAAAAATATCAAATAAACATCGTTGCGGAAGTCATGAAGTCTGATCTTTGTTTTATTTTTGTAGAGGCAATGCTAAACCCGGCAGCAAAGAAACAACCTTCAGACGTTCAATATAGTTACATGTATATTTAAGCACCTGGCCTTGGCAATTTAGACAACAAGCTATGAGAACAGTAACATGAGCTGCTCGTATTGATCTTTTCTCCACCAAGTCATGCAACCCCTGCCCGAGGACTTGTATTGTGATAACGTAATTGGCGTCTTAATCTGATAACACATTCCTATACCAGATTATTCTTAAAACCTGCAATGTTGTTTTCATGATTCTTTTAAACGCAAATGTAAATCATGATAGTTGTCTACTTCTTCCTCATGTTGAAAATTGTTTTCTTTTTTCAAAATTAAATAGATGTTTTAGAAAAATGAAACTCCAGAAAGTTTTGATATATGGGAGTAGAGATTGGTCCCACCTTAAAGCCTGAAACCCTGACCCAGGGGTCGTGAATTTAATACACGATAAATTAATATGCACGTAATTGTATTTAAAAAACTGGTTCTCTTATAATATGTATTTAATAATAATTTTAAAAAAGGACATGTTTTTTTTTCAAAATATCTGTATACGAAATTGAGCATTAAAATTGACATTTTATTACTTTGATATTAAAAACAAACATGGTATGTACTAAATTCGTGGGCATCCATTTCTGAGGATTAGGTTAAAACCCAGTTTCAAGGATATGTAAATTTGTGGCCAGTGATCCTATCAAAACAATATGCTTATTAAAAATTTCATTTTCTTTTAAACATTTAATTTTGTTGATCAACTCAACAACGAAATGCTAAAAAAAATGGTTTACATGGATATTGGTGAAACTACAGCAATAAATTCAGTATCAAATTCAGACAACGATGTTTACTAGCCTTATTCCACGATAATTTTAAAGATAAAAAGATTTAATCAATAATTCCAGATTCCTCAATTGTTTTAAGTATCCTTTTTAGATCATAAAATTGACGATTCTTTCATCAACCAGAAAAAAATAAGATATGTTATAATATGATTATTCTTTTAGGGGATACGCTATTGAATTCCATTGAAAAGAACCTGGGGGAATAAGCCGAGGCATATGCCCATAAGTGGCCACAACCCTAACAATTGTATGTTTCAAATGACAATTAGTATAATATGTGTATTTCAAATATTTTTATTCCTGTGCTTACATATCTCCGAAAATTTATTATGTGCGTGTACATGAAGAAAGAATTCCATTCTTTGGTCTTAAAGTCAATAAATTATTATAATACCCTCTCACAAAGTAACATGTTTATTTCAAAAAATAATATTAAAGATAACTTATTTAGCAGTTAACTAAAAAACTATAAAATGATTGAGTGTATGTGTTTAATTCATAATATTGAGACTTTCCAGTGTCTTTGCCTGTGATAACACTTTGTATCGATTTTGTACTATAAAACCCATGACTTCAAATGACGCCAAATTGAGGCCCCAGCGGGGTTTGCTTATTTAATCGCACGATGGCTTAACATTATATAAATATTGGTAATAAGGAATCAATCTTTGAATATTTTGAGGTGATAATTTCGGTCGGGGCGTGGTCAATATCATAAAGCCCTTCGGTCTTTATTGGTTTTGATCACACCCCGACCAAAATTATCACCTCAAATAACGCTGTTTTACTCTCTTTACGTCAAATGAGTTTTTCGAATTTAAACAAAGACATGAAAAAATTTACAACACGATTCGTTGGAATCGAACACCTGCTTCCACATACTTATGTTTCAAGAACTCCTCGCTAACCGCTTTACCACAGAATCACATGTTATATCCCTTTTAAATAACAAACTCAATTCAGTGTTGCGCAAACATAATTCGATCTTATCCATTTGATGATATACTTGAAAATTGAAGGAAGAAAACTTGCTTTTTATTATAGAGTGGGTCTTGGTACCATTTTTTTGAAAATTGAAAAAGATAGACATTTACATGTTTTATCAGTATACGTTCTTAAAAAAATGGTATGATGAACCACTCTATAATACACTATAGTCTGAACATCCGATTTCATTACCATATTGTTGCTCAATTAGCATATACATATATTTTAATATCTTAATATATCAATTGAATTTGAAGTCAATTTTTGAAGATTTTGGCAGTACTGAATGCAAATGATTACATATGCATAATAAATGTAACAAAAGTAATATTTGTAAGAAAAACAATGTGGGTTTTTTTAAATGGACTTAATTAAGGTACCTCACTACACCTACACTTATACTTTTTAAGACACTACGTCACAAGATGGCGATTTAAATGTTTTGATAAACTGTTCATATCGTTCGTTTGGGTTGTATATATCGTTATAGCTCAGTGGTTAAAATATTGGGTTTCTGAACCGCAGATCATGAGTTCGAATCTGCCTGGAGCTTTTGTCCATGTTAACAGAATTAAATTTTTGAAAATGTAATTTTTCATCCAAAATTGCACATGTTTTGCCTATAAGACTTAAATACTTCTTATCCATTATGATATCTATCATAATCAAGTAATTTTCTGCTGATTTGAGGAAATATTTCACGGTGTAGTGAGCCACCTTAAAATTAAGTGGGTTTATGTCTCGGCTTATCCCCCCCCCCCCCCCCCCGTTCTTTACATCTTACATGAATTGCACCACTCTTTGTAAAAAAATACATTTTGATATACCCTTTCAATTATGTGAAATATGAGTTTAATTTTGTGTAATATAAATTCTCTATGCAATAAAGTAAAATTTTCATCTGGATCGGAGTCAACGATTTTCGTAAGCAATTCACAGAGTGAGTATATATATATATACATGTTTACACATATTTAAATGAAGTGACTAATAATATCTCCGATGTGTTTAAACGCCGCTAGACATGCAGTCAATATTCTCATATTACGTGTTTGTTCAATCTATAAATGTAACACATTCTTCTACGCGGTATAAGGAATATTACATTGTGTTATTTATCCTTCATATATGCACCTTTTTTAACACTAAAAGTGTCAAAGATTAAATGAAGCAGGAAATAGCTTTTCTAATATGTATGTTTGATATTTCTGAGGTAAACAAGATCTTGAGAACAACTGAACAGAGATTAATTTACCTGCATAAATATCAGTTTCATCAGTTTGGAAAAAAAAGATGCATAAATGAAATAGATTTAGAACGTTGACTTTGATGACGCATTATCATGGAAAAATTCATTTTTAAATTATTACAAATGCACCTTTACATTAACATTGAGTATTATTGCTGATTCATTCTATTATATGCAATACAACTTTATTCAAATATTTCAAAAGTATATTCTACTTGTGATAAATTAAAAAAAAATCCCATGTTTGTATAGTTTGATGATTAAAAAAAAGAATTTCATTGAAAGGTCTATAACAAGAATTTTGGGGTTTATTTTTCAAATATAAATTTTAACACATTTCCTTCCCAGTGAGTATGATTAATTGTCAGTTACAGACCCAAATATACGTTGGGTTCCTGGCTGTTCCAGACACCTAACTAGGATAGATCGTTGGTTTCAATTTAAGACAAGTTGTTTTTACAACCCTGCATTTGACAGGATGTCTGACGTCACTCATAGACTGGTACTAAATCTGGTTCCTTCCCCTCTGATCGATCATTGCCTTTGACTTTGGCATGTGCTGTAATGGTATCGAAAGCAGGGTGAGACCTAGGTAACTTAGTTAATTATTTCTGACTGAAGAAAAATTACAAGCTGTGATTAAATTTACGCATAGTGTAGGATTAAAAAAAAAAGGATTAATATTACTTCTGTCTGTGCAGGTAAGTTGGTTATTCTTTTTTTTTTATATTAAACAGAAACGAAATATGGCAATTCTCAAAAGTATTAATCATTTAATGGCAATGCATCAATTACACAACTATTATTATAATAACTACAAGTATTCGAAAAGGCGGTAAATGATGTACCAAGTACTGGTAAATGGAATTTCTATATTGATGAACTTGATTTTTGTATTCTGTGTACTCATTTAACAGCCCAATTTGATGGATACTTTAAAAAAAAATTCTTAGCGGTGTTTCACAATGAATTCATGTTTTGACTATTGTTACATTAGAAGTTTAAAATCAAAGGCTATAACAATCTTAATGTCTTTGAATTACAAACCTTTAATGTAACACCATTACCGTCAACATTTACAAACCATGCATGTAAAACATTTTGGATATCTTGCCAGTACAAATAAAAGAACGGATCGGCACATGACTTATTGCTATGATTCTGTATCCTATGATTTAATAAACTTGAGAAAAGATTTATCACAAAGCACCTGCTGCTTCCGAAGCCAACTGTTTTTCTGTTTTTGCATGAATTGCTTTTTGACATAATATAATAACGAAGAAACAACTACCTCCTCTGAAGAGGATGCTGTTCTTACATACATTGAATGTCGTAAAAATGCCAAGTATATACTTGTCTACTCTATTTTATTAATCTCTCTCTCTCTCTCTCTCTCTCTCTCTCTCTCTCTCTCTCTCTCTCTCTTCATTTTATAGAACATCGTCAAAGAAATACTCATCCGGCAACTGCTGCAGTTTTGTTTTAAATCAAAAACAGTATACATGTTTTAAGTTTTCCGATAAAATTTCTCATTAACGCTTTCGTAGATTTCTTGGAATGATGTAAGCATAGGTTGCAAATAATTCACCCATTTGGTTTAATAGAGTTCTTACGAGAGAGAGAGAGAGAGAGAGAGAGAGAGAGAGAGAGAGAGAGAGAGAGAGAGAGAGAGAGAGAGAGAGAGAGAGAGAGACTACGAGCGAGAGTCAAAGGTTGAATGCAATTTATTCACTTCCTGAAAAAAAAATATATTGCCTTCTTGGGATGCTTACAATTGAGGACAATTATTGCATGGTTGTTTGCGCTCAAAGAAGAGATTTGTTGGTAACGTTGTTCAAAGCTATTACAATCTTCTTCATGTTACCTGGCGGCTGTTTTAGTCAAAATCACAGGATTTAACTGATTTTAATTTTTTGTTAAACAGCAATCCACAGGATGTTTTCTTATTCAAAATGCAACAATGGAGTTGAAATTCCGACAATCTCCTTAAATCCTGACCAACATGATAAATCACATCGCCATATCAGACTGACACATCATCATTGCGGGTACTTTAAGGGATAACATTATGTCTAATTTACGATTCTTTATCAGTAACAAGGGCGTCAGTTAGAAACAAACCGTGTCATCATTACAAGAAAATACTGACATCCTCTCATCCATCATCATTTAGGTATACAGGTTTTATCTGGTCACCAGAGAGAAATGGTGCACCCATTGGGAAAAAAAAACTGAGATGAAACGCTCGTGTCGTCGAGCTATTTCAGCTATGATATTAAAAGTATGATTGCCCAACCATATATATTCAGTGTCCTTTTACTGTTTCAATGCGACGGTGAGATGTAGGAACAATTGGATGGTATTGCTGCTCGTTGCGTTCATTTCACATAGCAGTATTCTCAGATGACAAATCAAATTTCTGACGACAATTTATTAGATATATATTTATCTCTCTTTGTATCGTTATCCTCATTTGATTGAAAAGCACTAGTAATCTTCAAGGACAATCACAGTGTTAAATGGGTGTACCGTACTACTGCAACCAGTTCAAAAGAGCAATGTCGAATTTAGTACGGTGATCGGAGTCGTATAGTTCAAATTGATTTTTTTTTTGTGAAGAAGACTGTTAAAGCCTCAGCCATTTAGAACGTGTCAAGAATTAAATTTCTCTCTATTTTGCAGAAACTCTTTGAAATAATGAACAGAAATAGACTCTGAATTGCGTGTGAAATGCAGAGCACTGTCACCGGGATTTTGTGTTTATTCTTTTGTGTCCATACGAAACTGGGTAAGTTTCCAGTTTGTATAATATTTTGCACCTTTATTTTGTGAATTCTCTTGACAAAAACAACATATACGCATTCGATTAGATCATTTTTGTTTGTTTTCGCCCTCAGTCTTGTTGTTCAAATGTGTAACGTAAGATAATCAATAACTGGTATGTAATGAACTTGTGATTTGCAAATTGTTTTCTTTAGAAGACAATACAAAAAGCATTTTTGTTTATAAAATTGAAAAAAAAAAAAATTTATAATTATGATGTTCTCTTATCCACATCGAAATCTCAAAGTGCCCCATACCACCTTTAAAATTAAGAAATCAAAAATCAAATTTCAATACATTCATAAAAGATAGAAGTGTTATGAATGTATTCTTTTTAACATATATCCAGCTGGTTGGCCGTAGTTCTCAGTGTCTATTAACTTCTGTAATAACCCGTAATTATCTTTACACACACATAATGTACATGTAGTTAATTTATGGATTGTGGACTTGTCCCAGTAAATTTCACTTGCATTCTTTTGTCATGCTTAAATTTTGAATCTACCGGGTGTTAGTAAATACAAAATTTATCATGTTGTTAATTTGGAACTATTGATTTATTTCCACTTCATATAACAAGTAATGAAAATTCTCCTCTCTTCTCCGATATATATATATAATCTTAGAAGGCTTTGCCTATGTGCCTTTATTAAGCATATTCTAACAAGTCTTTATTTAACAAACAAAATTAATTCAATCCTTTTCAACTCAACGTATTCCCGCATTTAATTATAACTCATAAATTAACAACCTCAACGAACTATCAACGATAAAATAATTAATTTAATAGAATGAAACCTTGCTATAAGAAAATATCAATTAACACGGATTATATTGATTTGATTTTCCAATGAACTAAGTGAACTTTGGCATTTTCAATTTCACTCAAATGTTTACATGTCAATAAGGGTATCTTAGTGTTGTTGCGAGCTTAAAAGGCCGGATGGGGAATGGAAGCAATTTACATACATAAAATGTTTGCCCTCAGATCCCGTTTTAATACTAGCAATTGAAATGACTGAAACATGTTTGAAAAACTACAGTGTAAGTTTGTTCCGTTTTGTACAGGGTGTTTTGCAGAGATCGATGAAATTAGACACAACACATAAACTCCTAGTGGTTAGGATTAATGTGTCTTCTCTAACAGCACGACGGCAGCCGTTCCGCCTCCATAAATATCCAGAGAGCCTGTTACAATAAAGAATATCATTTTCTAATTATACCTACAATAAACCTAGAGATAGAGGCAATATATGTCACAGTAAAACTGTAAATTTATTGGTAGAATGTTCATGTCTGATAATTATCTTCCCATTCAGCAGATGTAGATTTTTGTTCTTAACACGTTTTTATTTTTGCTTCTAATACACCCCTGGGTCTCGATTGAAGTTCCGATAGGAACTATCGTTAATATACAAGTTTACGATGTAATTTGTAAGCTTACAGTTTATATGAAATTGAAAACTTTTAAAACAAAAGTAAAGCTTAAGGATGCGGATTCTTTAAATAAAGTTCAATTTTCAAAATAAAAGGTATAGTGTAAGGATTTGGAGTCTTTGGCAACAATGTAGTCCAACTATGCGTCAGTCTCTTGGGGAGCGCATTCAGCCTCTCCGAAGAGAATTCACTCTGGTGCCCAAAAAGACCGATGTCCCAATGTTTTATTCCCTGCTACTGAGTAATAAATCTTTCTTTTCTGTCCAAATTTAGATAAAATTACACTGTCATTAGGGAATGCGCTTCTGAAGCTATATTTACGGGAAATTGCAAAACCATTACGTAAAGGGAAATGAGCGACTGGATGGACACAAAATTATGCCCTTTGTATTTTAATGGCTCTTATCAGTTGTTTTTCAATGGCGAAATTGATTCTAAATAAAGATAAAATTTCTTCAAACAACGCGTATATTTTATATTCAGTATTAATTCTATACAATCATTATATAGAAATAAAATTTCTTTTATTATTACAGAAACAAGTACGATTTATGAATCTATAATGACAGTTTCATAATTATATCAGAATCTAACCTTTGAGATTGATTTATCAATTCAGTTGAGGCTTTAAAGTGTTACCACTGTAACAACTTGGATAACCCTGCCTGTGGAATGTATTTTAAGCCTTACCAATTTACGGCACAGCCATGCAGCGGCCACAGTCACAACTCAAAATGTGTCCTTCAAAGGGAACCCCCCAAAGGAAGAGGTAACTAGAAATCAATTTGAAAGCCCACGTTAAAGAATAACTAAGGAATAAATCAGAAAAGAAAAGATGGTGTCGATTATTTACTTGTGTTGACTTTAGAAGGTTACCAGTTAGTTTAGAAAAGATTTATTTATCCAACAAGAAAATAATAGATTACAATTATAATTACTTGTCTTGACACTTAAAGGTTACCATTCTCTTTATAAACAATTCTTTTTACTTACAAATGACAACGTTTTGAACATGCATATAACACAAAACACACATATAATAGCTTTAAAAACGTTTCTGAAAGATTAAAATGAAATCCTTTCAGGTCCTATAAAATATGTTAATTTTTAAATTAATACAATTCTTATCATTATAAGGCAATCGGTTTTTAGAACGCAGTTCGTCATCACTACAAGTAGTATCGGATAAAGCAGCCATGGTGTATGGTTACATGCATCATTTTTATTAATAACTTTATTCATAAATGCATACATGTATGAAACTACATGACTTTTTATCCTTTATGATAAACGCAATTTTTCTATAGTCAACTTTCCTTACTTATGTAGCAACATACCATCATCACCTGCATATGGTGTTTTTGTCTCTGTTAATTCGATACACAAGGGCATGTTCTTCGTATGAACAGTTTCTAAGGCGAGGCAAGCTACTGACAAACAAGTTTATAAAACAGGACTATCAACAGTCTTGTTTAAAGTCACTTTTTCCTAAGTTCTATGGTCGATACAACGACCTTGTCAGCAAATACAATCTTCCACTGGGTCGCATGGTGACTGACGATTTTCATACTAATTGTTAGACCATAACTAATCAATTTTTTCCCCCTGATTACGACAAAGAGCACACGGCGGGTGTGACCGGTCAGCAGAGGATGCTCACTCCTCCGTGGCACCTGATCCTACCTCTATATTTTTAGAGATCCGTGTTGCTCTGCTTTGAATTTGTATTTTGTTTTATGGATTTTTGAGATTGTTGACGGTTTGTTATTGTCATTTTTTCATACTTCAAAAATTGTATTTAATTATTCAAGGGAATCTTCGCCACATTGTGAATAACATAATCATGTGCATCATAATTATGTGGATCATGTTATTGGTTTTATATATATAAAAAAAAAAGACATCACATGTGAACCATGCATGTGGCAAATAATAATCATGATTCAAATGTATGTTTTTCTACATACGATACTCACATGGTTGCTAAAAATTTCTAAAATCAGGAATTACAGCATATTAAAATCATCTTCAATTTTTCAGGGTTTTTTCTATTTCTTGGTCTTGTTGTCATAGCAACGGGTGTCAATTTTCATAAATAAAATGTATATTGCGTGGACATTGATAAAAATATATATTTTAAAAAATAATAATTTCCCAATTTAGCTTATTAAAAAACACAAAAGACCAATTTCAAACATTTCTAACGGTTTCCATCATAGCATTTTAAAGGATTGGTTTCTCCATCAGTTTTCCTCTATGAAATAAGAATTGACATTAGAACAAAGATATTGTTTTATGTCTTTGATACTTTACATGAGTGGGCAAAACCTTCTAATATGGCTTCAAAGTAGGTAAGTTTTGCTATGTTTCCATCCTTAGCCTCAGTTACCATGGCAACGGTTACCCCCAGCACCCACCTATTTGTGTCTTTTTGCGTTTTACATCTAGGTTTGTCCATGTATGAAATATACAGAAAATTGGTTACTATGCGTGGCCAGACCCTTTTATAAATCATTGATCCTTACATAGAACTGTTCTTAAGATCTTGCTGTCTTACGTATTCGTTATATCCATACAATGTGTTTTTGTTGGTTGGTTGGTTGGTTGGTTAGACTACTTTATTTTTATCTGAATGAATTGATAGAAGTAAAATGAATTCATCAAAAGCTTGTAAAACAGACTGTAAGTGAGACATCATTTTTGGATGAAACAATGAACGCCAAGGGCACCTCAGAATCTGTGTGCATCGTATTTGTCAGTTCATTGTCAGACTTTATCAATAACTATTGCTCAAGATTTTATTACAAATGAATGCCTATGGAATAGGTTTTAAGGCAACGTATAGATTTTTCCGGATTTCTTTCCCTATCTGATTCTGTCCCGTTTTATTTTCAGCTTATGAACTAACAATCTGTGTAGAATCGAAAATGGTTAAAAAAAGATGATCATATTATTATAATTTATATAGAAAATATCTGTCATGTTGTAAATTTTGAATTTACTGGGTTGGTGTAAATACAATGTACAAAATTTACAAGATGACAGTATATTTTGCATTTTCACCCACCCAATAAATTCAAAATTTACATGACAATTCTATTCAACATGTAATAATAATATCAAAACGTACGCCAAATAGATTAAGGTTCCTCGACACACCAAAATTTTATTTTATGGATCGATAGAGAATCTTTTTTGAAACATGATTCCACAAAACAGAGATCAATATCGGCTTTCAGTTATTTTATACGATTTTTTTTTGTATTTTTCCAGTGAAATAGGAAAAACTGTTTTGCAGACAAACAGAATATATTAGAGCTTAAAACTTGTTGTCAATTAATGTGTAATATAATTATAAATAAATTCATGCCAAAGATCGTTTGGTCAAGTGTTTAATTTTTTAATCAAAAAAATATTTCTGAAAATCAAAATTGTAATTCTTTAATATCTTTTTAATCTATGGATAAAATTTTAAAAATAACATATAGTCACATAAACTATTTACTAAACAATGACATTTTGCAAAGAAATTGAAATGAAAATGCGAAATTTTGGAAAAATTGCTATTTATCAAATTTGAACCGATCCCGATTGAAAAAAAAACTGATCCCGATCAGAATTATTTTAAAATTGAAATTTTACAAATAAACTGCAGTTTTTTTCTAAGTAATTGTTCTGAATTATAAAGTTAGTAAATGACGAAGCCATTTTACAGCTAAACAACCTGAAATTTTTGCAAAATTCTGATTCATTCCAACTTTATGTGATTTCGTTCGGGATCAGTTTAATTACAATCGGGATCGGTTCGATTTTAAAATTTTCCATTTATACTTTAATTTCACTATTTGGTTTCAATTTCTTGTTGAAATATGATTGTACAGCAATTGTTAAATGCGAGTAACAGTTTATCTGCAGTTTTTATCCATAGATTTAAAAAATATCTACAATCCTTTTTTTTCATTTTCATAAATATTTTTTTTACAAAAATATTTCAAAGTTTATGTGGCCGTTTTTGATATGTATTTATAGATAATTGTATTGTGCATTTATTGATAACAAATTTTTAGCTCTAATAATTCTTGTTCGCAGCTAAAACGATGTTTCCGGTTTCTATAAAAAAATACAAAAAAAATCATATAAAATAATCAGAGGCCGATATAGGTGTCATTTTTGAATAATCATTTCTCAAAGAGAATTCTTCATCGATCCGTCAAATAATGCATTGGTGTGTCGAGCCACCTTAAGCTACATCTTTAGTAATCAAAGTACTGAAGAACTGACGGGAGTTGATTTTGTCGATGTTTATTTATTTTAAAATCAATTATATGCTATTTTGCATGACAAGTACATGTAGTTTCTAATTTGAATTACGCACATTTTCATAATATGAATTTTCGGACTTTTTCGACAAGAATGTCGAGAAACCCCCATATGAATCATGTTAAATAATATTTAAATATAAAATTAATTCAATCAAACTATGTATTAGTAATAGAAATATTTCTCGAAAATTGTATGGATCCAAGCAATGATTATATTGAACTCTAGTCTCGTTCAACCAAACGCTCGGCTCACACCGTAAATCTCCGACAAGGATTTACGGAGACAGCCGAGCGTCGAGTTGAACGAGACTTTATTGAACTCGGCGTAGGAATACATACGACTACAAAAATTATTTAAATTGTTCGTACCATTTGAAATCTGACTATTTTCAAGGTATTTATAAATAAGTTTCCTTGAAAAACAATGCTTTACCATACATTACATCGATTTATCAATTATTTTCAAGAACTAAGTCTTGTCAGCAGCAATGATTTGTGCTGAGGTCCAAACACTGTTTCACTTTCGGTTTGTCTGAGTAACTGCATAGCAGAGTTGATTAAAATCAACTCCCAAAAACACAATAAAGCTTTATAGAAACGTCTTCTGAAAGTCAACATCTACATGGTTTCAGTGACGGATAACGTTTTTTTTTTTTAACTTTTACAGGTCACTGGGAAGGAATTATTCGAAGCTGTTACGAGATGGGAACACTTTTAACAAACGAGACAAATGGTTGTCACCATACGAAAATCGCTGGGTTTACCACGACCCTTTGTTTTTGTGATACGGACTACTGTAATCGTTCATCGGTCACGTGGTCAGAGACCACTGCCATCACATTGGCTATCTCGTTACTGTTTGTGCTGTCGTGGAATTTTATTAATCACCACTGATGTCTGATACAGTATTCTATAACTCGCTGGTTCGATTGGCTTTACTATTGTATCATGTTGAATATTTCAAATAAGTGCTTGGTATGTCAAGCACTACATTTTCGAAACTTTCTGAGTGCAAAAATTATAAGTTACGTAAAATGTATAAAATAAGACTGAAGAATTATAAAACTTATCTATAACAATTGTTGATTTATAGATACATTTTAGTTTTGTTATGCAACATTATATAAATAGTGCCTGTTTGGGAGGGTAACAGTTGAAATTGACACCCCGAGAAAACCATTGTCAACCGACGCGAAGCGGAGGTTGACAATGGTTTTCGAGGGGTGTCAATTTCAACTGTTATCCTCCCAAACAGGCACTATTTATTTTGTTATACTGAATGTCTTTTTAAAAATTTTTAAGAAAATTTTACTGCTTTTATATAGGAATAACGTGAATTCTACAGCGAACCGTACGCGCATAATTTTCGCGCATGTAACATTTTTTAATGTTACCCGTTGCCAAGTGCGTTGCTAACGCTGAGGGTAATAATAAATATTATTAACTGCGTCTTAACCAATCAGATTTCAGTATTTAACATGAAAGTATAACAATATAATATGTAAGTGTTATATTCTAGAGGGGAAGAAAATGCATATAACCATATTTTTATGAAAAATTATTGTTCTTCAGATTTGTCCAATTTTATGATAATTGATCCATTCTGTACGTATACTTTCCTTAGGAATATTCTTCTTTTATCGGTTGATTTTTTAAAAGCAATGTGAACTGCAATTTTATGTCGATTTTTTTTATTGTGAAATTGCTATTTGCTAATAAAATAAATGACAAAATATTACATTTTAAAAACTAAATATAGTCATTTTATAGTTTGAACAACCATTTAAATACCATGATTGAACAAACCAACTTAACGGTCGCCCTGCGCAAGAACTTGCTATACGTTCCCTAGATGAGAAACATCATCTGATAAAATCAAATGGTTTATTTTTATCTTTGATATTTGTCATAGAGATTTATGCGGAATCATCGTAACAGGTTTTTGCAGCAAAATACAATTCCAATAATTACAGCTCATAATGCTTTAAATTGCTCTTGTTTTGAATTTTTAGCATAACTGTTACAAAAAGATTATATTTCTTTAATTTGATTTTGCCTTGAGAATTGTTAAGAATTATTCTATTTCTTTTAATTGCCAGAAAAAGAGTTAATTTCTTGCAATGGCGAATATTTATAACAGAACTGGGAATGTATTGCATTGCATTCAGTGCTTGAGTATCTAGACTAGGGTATATAAGGTATTGCATAAGAGTAATATATTTAACACTACAACAAATATCATGCATTTATTGTTATCACGACAAAGACCATTCATTGTTAATCGGCCCATAGCGCCTTTGATAGGTTGGGATTCGAATCTACATGTATAGCTTAGGGCCGTCTTCATACAGGTAATGAATTTCTACCTGACGTAAAGCTCAATTAATATATTATGGTATCAATGTGTTCATAGGATTTAGTAAAGTTTCCAATTTCGTGAATGCTGCTTGGTTCGATTTTACATCAAATTTTGTGACCGCTTTTTAGCCGGGCTCTGCTGAAAGCTGTAGGCAGGCAAATCGCCATTGTTACTATAAATAGCACAACTTCAAAAGTAAACAAAAAACCATACAGCCTCAAAGTAAAAGATTCCGCTAAACCAAACAGTTACACAAAGAGCCACGTTTTGTCAAAAGTGTTTGCATTTTGTTTCTTTTTTTAATTTCGAGAGAATTGTCTATCTTTTATAGTTTTCTTATTAATAAGTATAATACATACGTGTTTTAAAAAAAAAGACTATGCATTTTGGACACATACAATGCGCATGAATTTCCATGAACTACTTTGCCGCGTGTTGAAGAAATGAATATTGAACATATAACGCTTATTGCAAAATTCAAGGCAGCAACTGTTGAACTTTTTTTTCTACTAGACAGACATATTTTTGTTTATAGCCGCTTACAAAATTTGGTCGCTCTCTGACGCTTTGCCGACATTAAAAGCATGTGATATAAACAGTGCGACATTTAAGTCCGGACATGACAAAGTCCGGGCTTTTAGCTACCATTTCCATTGGACATAGCTTACTTTTGTTTATATATCTTGGTGGGACATTTTCCTTTGATCCTATCATGTCAGCATGAATGTACACATTGCTCTAGTTTTCTTGTAATTGTCTCTCAAATATCAAAATCCCATGGGATTTTGGTGGGATTTTTCATCCCATCTCAAACCCCACTAAAATCCCATGGGAGAAAAAAATCTTTGTGGGATATAAACTCCCGTGGGATTTTTTCTCCCATCATTGGTGTTTATAGGATAAATAATCCTCTAAAAGGCTTTTATAGGATTTAAAATCCTATGAATCACCATGTTGGGATATTTTATCCCAGAGGATAAAAAGTCCTCTAAATATATCATCTTGATTGATTGTATGTTGGGGTTAACTAAACACTTATGATTCAATTGTCTGATCATATAGTCTAGTAAAAGCAATATTCAAACAACCAGTGTATTAATTTATTAGATAATGTCATTATATCCATCTAATGAATTACACGTGCTAAATTATATGTACCATCAATAACATTTTCTTCTTGAAATGACTTAATAGAGCTTATAACAATAAGATCTAACAAATTCTGAGAAAATAAATACCAAGAATTACCAATTCTATTGAATATTAATAAAAGTATTTCTGTTTATGTAAACCCACAAACTCTTATGATTCAATTGTCTGATCATATAGTCTAGTAAAAGCAATACTAGTATTCAAAAAACCAATGTATTAATTTATTAGATAATGTCATTATATCCATCTAATGAATTACATGTGCTAAATTATATGTACTATCGATAACATATTCTTCTTGAAATGACTTTAAGTTAATAGAGCTTAAAACAATAAGATTTAACAAATTCTGAGAAAATGAATACCAAAAATTACCAATTCTATTGAATATTAATGAAAATATTTCTGTTTATGTAAACCCATAAACTCTTACTTTTCACTGCTGCAAGGAGACTCATTTTTATTTAAAATTTTGATTGATTGATATGATTTACAGAATTGCAGCAGATACTGCAAAGGCAGTATATGCTGCAACAGTGCTGCAATTATACTTAATATCTACTGCAAAAATGAAGTATATTTGCAGTACTTATTAGCATAATGTACTGCGCACCAGTATATGCTGATAATCTACTGTAAATATACTGAAAAAGTGCTGCAAAAACTTTCTGTTAGTGACACACAATTACATATGCTGCTTTTGTACTGCCAATAGGCTGCATTTCTACTGCTTTATCTTTATCAAGAGATACTGGTATAAAAGGTATACTGCATTTCTACTGCCTTATCATTATCATATGACAGGGTTGGAAATTCCCTGCATATGACTGCCATAAGTGTACTGCATTATCTTTATCATTTAGATAGTACTGATACAGGCATCAAAGGTGCTGCATTTGTACTGCATTATCTTTATCATTTAGATAAATGCATCAAAGGTACTGCATTTGTACTGCATTAACGTTATCCCTTAGATCCTGAAGGTATACCATATTCCGCAAATATTACAACTCATGTACACTATGATCTGATGGTTTGTGGGAAATGCAAAATACATGTGTATAAAAACTGTTTGTTCCAACACTGAAAAAATATACTAATAGACATGATCGATGTTTCAATAATAATAAATCTTTATAAATCTTTAATTTCACATTAACACGTTAGTAAAGACATGGTCAGTCAGTAGCTTATGTACAACCTTCGAGATCGAAAGATGCATTCCGTTAGAATTTGAACTCCGTCGCGAAATGTTATTTATAAGTGAACGGCATCACTGTAGCACACAATTCATCTCAAAGACGTTATCAATCTGTTTCGAGAATATTTCTATGACCACTGTCGCGAATGCATTAGCTTAGAAGCGATTGAAACTCCAGCAGTTACACTCTTATTCGAAGAGTCCGCCATTGTTTATAAGGTGTCAAGTCAATTCGTCGCCAATACAAAATGAATACGATCTTTAAGATGGAAAAAACTTAATTTTTAAATTTAAAGTAAAATTTAAAATGAAGATACTACTTACAAAAATAAGTGCATAGTTTAAGAAACAAAGTACGATATTATATTTATTTGAGTTCCAATTATTTGATAGTTTTCAAAGACTGCAGGTTCAAAACATGAAGGGGTTAAAATTATACGGACACGACTTGTGTAAGCTGCGTACTAAACAACTCGTACGTTCCTTCAATTCTTATGGCTAGATTCTGAATATTTATTAATGACATCGTTAGTACCTTAAATTCAGTCTAATTAAAAAGAATCAATTCATTATGATCAATTAATGTTTTGTATGTTTTATATATGTTCATATCAAACCGAATCGAAAAGTTCCAATTTATCAGAATATATTGTCACCGTGTTGTTTGAATCTATAACGTCATTTCCGCCTATGACTACGCACTTTTAAATGAAGCAGACGGATCTTCAACATGTGTTTTGGAACATTAAAAAATCACAATGTTGCAGCAGTTGTAGCGAAGAAAGGTAAAATATTTATGTTGAAATCACCTTGAGTGTATATGAGATAAATGTAGTTACTTTAATGGAACAAATGAACATGTTTTGTCAAACATTTCAAAATGGCGATTTTGAATTTATAAGTTAGATTTATGGCAGTAAAATTCTTTTATATTGTATAAAGTTACAAAGTTATATACTATAGCTACAAAGATGGATGGATACATGTGTACAAAAAGAAAAGAAAATAAACACAATAAGTAAAATCATTCTCTTTTTTCTTCAGAACTAATGACTCTGAATGATGATCATGAGGAACTTTCAAAGATGCACTTGATGCTGAATATTGATTGTTTTAAGGTAAGCAAAATAAATGATTTCACATTTGTATTAGATTTAAGCTTTGTTAAAAATCTGAGTTTGCATCAAAAGAGGGTTGAGTCATTAAATCACCTAAATAATGAGTGCTATTTTAATATGATGTTATTATTCTAACAAAAGATAATACAAATTCCATTACATTGAATTTGAGTAATAATTGTAATTTATCCTTAGTATCAAAGGCTTAATTCAAATTGAATTTTTTTATGCTTCTGTAGCAAAGTATGAAATTGTATCCATAGGGACTTGCCAGTTCAACAAGTGAATGCTCTTTAGCTAAAGGGCAGAATACCTGGCTCAAAAAGCCCTGCGAGACAACTGGAGGTGAAATATGCAGAATGGATTAAAGAAAATGACATTCTAAAATGCAGTAAGTTAATAGATTAATCATTTCAAATTGTATATCAATGCAAAATTTTTCTGTAAATTGTACAAGTCAAAGTTAAGTTATAAATCATTTAAAATACATTTTTTTTAGGGTTTTTTAAGTTTTGACCTGTTCATTTTAAATAATAAAATTGTGCACCTTATTTTTTTTCATAACTTTCATTTTATAGTTATTAAAATTCTATTGGTTTTAAAGAATCTTTGGAATTACAAAAGACTGTTTCTTCTGTTGATCACTGGATATCAGTGGTGTATGTAAATGTAAATCTAACGCTTTTTATACCTCCTTCAATGCATTTATAAAAGAGTTCCATCTGTCTTTTTCATTTTTTTATCTCTCTGTATAAATACAATTTTTTAATGGCCTGCACTCATTTTAAGAAACACCTTAGACCTAACATTTTTTAAATTAATGATGTTTTAATTTGGATATATTATTTTCATTAATTTGTTTGCAGATTTTTCAGCGCAGAACTGAGAAGTCTTGCGCTACAAAAGGGGGCCTTCACCATGCAGTGGCGGTGAAATTGACCAAAGGACCAAAAGCGGGAAAGCTAACTGTGCAGCACAGCAATGAAAGTTCATAAAGGCTTGTGTATATACTGACTATTACACATTATAAATTACTGCTTATACTATAGATAGATTTACTGTAATAACTGTAGTAGCTGAAATAATCTGAAAGTTTTGTAACGTTTATACAATTATCATGAGTATTGCGAATATAGATATATTTGCAAATTATTTGTAATTAAGTGTACATGTATCTAGAGTAATTAAACCTGATTATATTACTTTATTTGTTAATTTTGTTATGAATAGTTGTTGTATTCTACAAAGGCTGCCAACCATATTCACGGTATATCACTATATGTCAGTAGTTTTGCTGTCCTACCGGCAAGGGTACATGAAATCTGAAGCAAGCTGCATCTCTACTGCCAACCAAAGCTTCCATATTTGGATACACAATGCTGCTGTGCAGTACTAATTTAAATATTTGAAACATGCTGCAACTCTACTGCCAACCAAAGCTTCCATATTTGGGTATACAGTACTGCAGTGCAGTACTAATTTAAATATTTGAAACATGCTGCAACTCTACTGCCAACCAAAGCCTCCATATTTGGGTGTACAGTACTGCTGTGCAGTAGATATTTGAAACCCACTGCAACAGGTCTACTGCTTAGCAGCGCTATTTAGTACTGCAGGCCAGTAGACTGTAGAGATATTCAAGAATTCTACTGTAGGGCAGCATATACTGCCTGGCAGTCTTATTTGCAGTACAATTGCAGTCTTAATTAACATATTTGAAACATACTGCAAGTCTGCTGCTTCATTGTATTTTTCCATTTAAAAGCTCTGCAGTACATTTGCAGCACTACTGTAGCTCTACTGATAGTCTACTGGGATTTTATACTGATAATGTGCTGCATATGTACTGCATTTATGCTGCAATTCTGTAAGGGACTGTACATCAGGTGAACCGGCATGACCCAAGGAACAAGAAAATATATCATTAATGGGCGGGAATCTCGACTATTTTCAAGATATTTGGGCACTTCCTGTTCAAAGGGGGGGGGGGGGTCATGACCACCCTTGGGGCCCATGACCTATATACTATTTGATGCTCCTTGACACAAGGAACAAGAATATATTTAGTTTAGGGGTGGGGATCTCAACCATTTTTGAGATATTTGGGCACTTCCTGTTCAATGGGGGTCAGGAAAACCCCCAGGGCCCATAACCTACATACCATTTGATGCCCCTTAACACAAATGACAAGAATATAAGTAGTCTGGGGTTGGGGATCTCATAGGAATTTAATGAGATATTTAAATTAGGGCACTTCCTGTGTCAGGGGTAGACGGAACCACCCCCATATGGCCATAACCTATATACCATATGATGCCCCATTACACAAGGAACAAGAATATTTATGGTTTAAGGGTGAGGAGTCACGGTTTTTCAAATATTAAGTAATTTCCCATTAACCTGGGGGTTGGGGAATATATATAGTCCCCAGAGATCATATCTATAATGTACCATGTATTGACCATAATTAACACTCAATATATTTAGCATTTGAAAAATCCATGTCAATATCTTTAACGGTTTTCAAGTTATAACCATTTACAATATAGTGTATAATTTTTCCCTAAGGATTCAATGTTAGACCCCACCCCTATTTGACCCCCCAAAACTATGGTTGCCCAACCCCAATTTAAAAACAATAAATTCAAAATTTAAAACAGGGTATGCAGGCCTATCATATCCTTGAGTTGTGTACAACTCTGTTCAACCATCTCTGAGAAACGCGATGGACAAGTTCAAAGGCAAGAAAGAAGAAAAAGAAGAAACCGCTTTCAAAAACAATGTCTCCAAACTTCTTTTGGGAGACTTAATTACAAAAGGTAAAATGTAAACAATTATTTTTATATGCATACAGAAGGAGAGTTTATAAATACTCCCTCTTCGGTTACATGTGTAGAATGGCCACCACTTGAGTAAAATTTGGCCTACCCAGAAAGTTGGAATTTCCTATCCTGATGACAATTTATAGGCTTAAGTTAATTACTGAGATAAGCGATAAAAACAGTTTTTATCAATTTAATCATTAAATTTATAAATCTGCAGTGAAGTTGCTCTCTGGTTTTATGAAATAACATTAAGAAACCTGACTAATTATAAATACCCATTTTTTTTTTTATAAGAATATGTCTCTTTCAAATGTAGTAATTACATGTAAACAAATGTAGTTATCATAGTATCAACCTTAAAAACCCAAGTGTATGTATCCTGTGCAAAAGTGATATTTAAGATGTTTTTACATTAGTTAAAAAATCATCTCTCTTCTTTTATTACGCATATACATGTATGATATGTAAAGGTACACTTGACCTTCAAATAACATCTAGCTACTATATTTATGGTACTTCTATTGAATCGAACAAGAATCAACATATTTTTACCCTTTTATTGTATATATGCGTCAAAAATGTAGAAATACATGTAAAAATTGAACATTTTTCATGAAATTCTTATCCATCTCCAGCTACCCTGGTGTGTTTGAATTTTATTTAAATTAAAGGTAGGCATATCATACTTGCAGGTCCTACTGTTTTAGCATGCATATGGTTTATCAAAAGGAGACTAGAAACCAGAATAGATAAGATATTCACTAAATATGATTGTTAAACTTCCATTTTCATGAAGAAAAAAAAACACATGCAGGATGGCATGTCTAGTTGTGAATAAAAATGCTACAAATCATCCAATTTACCAAAAAAAGAGCAATTTCTGAGCATCAGTGATGATTATTTCAAATATGTGTAAGAAATGACCCTAGAAAATTGCCACAAATTTTATAATATTAGGTAAAATATTTCAAACTATAATAAATGCTTTTTATGACAATCAAAATAGGGGGAGTGTAATACATGTAAGAGTATTTCTAAGTGATTTGATGCTTTTATCATGGTAATATTATGTAGATGTATGTAGTACTGAATAAGGTTTCTTATTCAAGGAGGTTGAACAACAATTGATGTCTAAAAGATTAAGTTAATATGTTTTACTAAAGGAGAGCCCCATGAATCTGTGTTAAATAGAGGAGTGGGGAAATGGTAGGTTCACTTAAATGGCTATATTTTTCTTAGACCTCAATGGAATTGGCAATATGATGCATATTTTTTCTCAGAATTGCATAAGCTTTCTAATTTCATCTTTTCATAGAATTTTAGTGTAAGTTAAAGAGAGCAAGTCACACAGTTTTGGATAATAATGAGAGTAACTCCCTCCTAAATGATTATTTTTTTTAAAATGAAATATGTTTAAAGATATTAATTGTTCCTCTTGAGTTGAGAATTGTAACTCATTTTTAAAGAAGTGTTCATCCCACGGGTACCTAAGGAAGTTTTTGTCCCATGCTTTTCCTTTATGAAAAAGTAATTGTCCCATGCCTGTTAAATGAACTGGGTCCCATAATAGTGATAAATTTAAGGTTCTCAAAAATTATAGCTCGATCATACAGCCTCAAAACATTAGATTTGCTCATCTGATCGACTTATATTGGAATCATTATTATATGACTGACATTTATTAGTCAAGATTGTTTTAAAATATCTACTGAATGGCGGATCAGAAGCTGGAACCCATTAATTTCTTAAATAATATTATTTATTATGCAGTTGTATTATGTTGGTCTCAGTGGTACTTTTATGGATATTGTGAGGTTATACTATCAACACTTAAATGTTTATTCAATAGTTATGTTTCATATTAAATTTTTCCTAATACTCTAATTTAAGCATATTTTATTGAGTAATCAAATGGATTAGGCAACAGGCAAAGCCTATATAAACCCTCTCCAAAATAAAAAGTCAAGAAGTGGTGTTATAAAATAATCATAGAATATAGTATATAGTATGTAGTATAATTTACCAGTTTACAGAGTGATATGTTATTGATATATTTGTATACAAAACAAAGGATAATTGGATAATAAATAATAAGCTTGACTTTTGTCATATGATGATAAATTAACTTGTTGTTTAGCATATACATGAACACATTCATTCCTACATTTATAAACCCATCACCTCATTCATTCATACCGACAGACAGACATAGAATATTGGTCCTAATACTCTGCTCAATGAGCTTAAATAAAGCTCTGAATACATACATGTATTTTTAACCAGTGAACCCTAATGTTCAACAACTCTCTCTCTCTCCCCTAATG
This sequence comes from Magallana gigas, assembly GCF_963853765.1. Lineage (NCBI taxonomy): Eukaryota > Metazoa > Mollusca > Bivalvia > Ostreida > Ostreidae > Magallana > Magallana gigas. The sequence continues at coordinate 8,772,101 of NC_088857.1, forward strand.
AATGATTTCGGTTTGTTTCAAAGTTAATGAATATGAACATGATTATATATACCGGGTTTGTTTTCTTTCTCTCGATTCTCTGAAAATTTTTGGCCATAGGTTTTAAAGGATTAATTCTGATTTTTAACTTGCAGTTACCTACATGTAGTACTTAATTATTTCTGATCGACTTCTTCTATTCATTGACAAGATGTTTTAGTAACTAAAAGCCTTGTATTTATGTTACTCATTATTTACTGAAGTTGTTGTCTTTCTGGGCAGTCATATGGTATATATCATGTACATGAATATTGTTGTTTGACAATACACTTATTAAAATGTACATGTAGTAGTGTAACAAGGACTATTCATAAAACCACAATGTCTATTCTAGATGATGTAGATATACTGGCAGCCTATGGAAATATGCCCCCATGTACTTCATGTATATATTAACTCATATCAGTAAACAGCAGTTAGAACATGAACTAAGATGGCAAATGGATATCCACATTAAATACTCCTAAATTAAGAACATAAAAACTATCAAAGGAAAATTCTTGCCTAGAAAATTATACATCTCAATGAACATTCCTAAACATATTGTTAGCTAGATCAACAATAGCACAGTTTCGATGTGGGGTACTACCCCTGAAAATAGAGACTGCACCATTTCAGGGTGAACTTGTCCAGACTTAGTGCACATGAAAACTCTGTAGATGAAATACATGTAGAGGACACATTCCAATTTCTTCTGAAATGAACTTAGATTACAGTCTCAGAAGAAAACTTTTATTTTAAAAAGAAAAAGAAAAATTTTATACACATGTATAATTAATATTATTCGAAGAATATAAGTTGATATATGAGTTTACTTTGTAATAGGAGTAGTAAAATAATTTGACTATAACAATAGAAACGGTTCCTAACAAAAGTCTTCACTATCCCCCCCCCCCCCCCCATGAGAGAATACAACAGTGCACAGTCTATAATAGACATGATGCCAGACTATATAATGTTTTTTAAAATGTTGCCAATTGTACTAATGACAAAATTAAAATATGGTTCTGTTCATATTACTTATAAATATTTCCTTAAAATGAAAACAATACAAGTATAGTAACAAAACTGTATTTAAACGTTATCAATTTAGATCAATGCATATAGTTTTAGGAATGCAATGATTTGTGTTACATTGACTATATATGATAATATACTTTTTCAACATTTTATTACTTGCACATTCATTTCATTTATAATATCTTTTTAATAACTTTTAAATATTGTGTTGATGTCAATTACAAATAAGCTTTACATGTAGCATCAAAAGTCTTTGTTGTGTTCATTATGACTTCCTTATAGATAAGTCAACTGACCAAGGAGACACATTCTGTGTATACCTAATAACTATCCTATTGTCCTAAAGCATCTACCAATTTACATGGCAGTATCTACAGGTGTCAGTCTGTGTATATTAATTAGCACCCTATTGTTCTACAAAGAATGGAGATATACACGTGTAAGACACGTGCGAGCAGAAACCAGATTGAACAGAAACACGTGACACAGGTGAACTCGCTTGGGGCTAAAATTGGGTGAAGAAAATAAATAAGAACAAACATGTACTTACTGCTCATGATAACAAAATTATTCCCCTTGTTTTACTTCACTCCACTTCCGAGTTTTGGAAACTGTGAACCAGTTTATCAAGTTGCATGATAAAATGGAAATTTTGCACATACAAGGAGTGAATTGTGAATCTTTAGATTAATTTTGGAGTGTTTTTCATCCATTTTTAAGGTTCTTATTTTTTTTTTACTGGAAGTTCAGAAGCGAGAAAGTTTTCACCGAACACTGTCTTATCATTAAGGTCTTCCGTCTCCACGAAACAAACACAGTTTTTATTACGTGAATGTAAACATTATTAACCAATTTTGTTAACTTTAATCGTTACTAGCAATATTAATGAATTATTTAATTTATTAATCAGATAGCTTTTGGCATAAGATATTTACGTGGATCAATGCGACATATATCATTTTAAGTAAATGGTAGTTGTTTTGCCATTGAGACACCAACGTGCCTGGTTTTGCTAATCCCGTTACAATGCTATCCCGAAACGAAGATTATTATATTCACATTTTGCCAATCAATACAAGTGTGCGTAAGTTTTAAAACACTGTTAATTATCGGGCTTCTTAACCTGTATTAAACGGGATCCCACAAACTTGGGCTGATCATTCAATTAAATTATTTCGTGTAAATCCAAGTTAAATGCAATACATGCGTGATTTTGAGCATCATTTTAAAGACATGAACAAGTGCTTCGGCTATAATGAAAAAATATCATTGGTTTCTAATTAGAACGTATAAATGATCATGAATTTCAAAGCTAATGCTAAGCTGAGTATCAAAAGTAAATCTAAACCGGCAGTGACAAAACGCGTATCATTGACCGGACGGACCCCCTTGAAAATTTGAATATACATAAAGAAATATCGAAAATATGCCTCTGACCCCCTGGCAAACTAAATTGTCACTCCGAACCCACCCCCCCCCCTCCCCAAGGAAAAAAAGCTGGATCGGTGCATTCCGTGTCCATAGCACCGGTGATACATATATATACATAAATGTCCCTGGTAGTACATGTACTATAAAACATCGAAATGTTGTAATTATAATATTCAAGTTTTGAATAAAGAATCATAACAAGGGGTGAAATACTCTATATTTTTAAGAATATATTATTCCGAAGAAAAAATTAGCTTCACTTTAATCGAATTTCAGTTTATTTCCTTTTTAATAAAATAGCCTTACCTTATATTTAAAAAAAAAGCCTTTACAAATAAAGCAGGAGTGGCGCAGTGGCTGCGCGGAGGGCGGTGTAAATAGCACTATTGTACTAGCGTGGGATCAAATCACGTTCGCGGCGCTGATTTTTCCCCAAAATTTCTTCATAATTAATACTTTATAATTTAGAGCAAAATTAATCACTTGAGAGAAAACAAAAATCTAGACAAAATCCACTGACTTGTGATGTGTACACAATGACCTTCCCGATATACATGTACATACAAAACGACATGAATACAAAAAATACAAACAGATATAATACAAAGCAAATATATAGGAATTGGTGAATAATATATTTACTAATTCAGCATCACAAATAAAGATCTATGAAATGGAGTATTTACGGCATGAATGCTATCAGTTTGATATTATTGAAAATTATTTGTTCTACTTACATAATATAATTATAGTTAAGGCGACATATTTAACATTATTTGATTAATTTGCTTATTCAACATGCGGAAAAGAGGTTACGAGATCAACAGGAAGGGAATTACCTTAAAAAGCTTTACAAAATAAATACCATTTTGCAGTAAAAAATTACAAAAAATTGATAGAGTTCTGATGTTTTGACGTATCTAGTTATTTTAAGTATTGTAGATTTAGAAATTTGTATCCGTAATTATTTTGGCACAATCAAGTTTCTTTTTAGGGATTTTGGCTATTCTCGTCGCCTTTTTTACCGATGATTACGATATCTTAAATGCTTGCATGGACAGATTGATGTTCATTATTCAGTTGCTGATTACATAATCTCCCTTCACACACGAATGACCCGAGACGATGTCACCGGTAAACTAACGAAGCTACTGCTCCAGACACGTGTGTGTCTGGGGTATGTATACACATGGTACACGAGTCTGGAGAACAAAGAGGAGGTTTCACACCTCTAGACTGGTAAATTGATTTGTGTATAATTAGCTACTCAATTATTATCAGCTAAAACATAAATTAAATTAGACTGTGTAAAATAAGCATTCATTAGCTAATACACGGGTATAGTCCGTCAATCAGTGGTTAAAGAATCATGCATGAGACTATCAAAAAAAAACTAATGTTCAAAATATGCCTTAATTGTTACTTATCTTATCATTTAAAAAATGACAAAACTCACAATTCAGCAATTTAAACCTTGTTTAAAAAATGCAATCAAGTAATAATGAAGTAATAATTTCGGAAGTAATTACGTCCCTGGTCTTAATTTCTTGTCCAATAAAGAACACCTTTCTTTCGAGCGCTATAGTCAGCAATTTAACTCCAAATAGCTTAAATTAAATTGTTATACTAACACCGAATCATTATTAAAACTGAAAGAAACTTTAACATATCTTGACAAAGGATGTAAATAAGTGTAAAATAAAATTCCATTATCGTATTTTCAAAGAAGTTACGAGACAAACTTCATCATGCGGCCATCTTGGACTTAAATTTCGCCTTGATCCATTAATAATCCCTCGATTGTTTGTTAAAATGTGCATGCTATTTTGATTGTTAATAGTCCGAAATCAATATTAAAATGAATAATCGGGCAATATTGATGTAATATCGGGCAGGTAGCATCGTTTTTGATTGCCCCCCCCCCCCCCCCCAATTCAAAAAGGATGCTACCTGCCTGAAATTACATCTCAGACTCATCCAAAAAATCTTGACAAGCAAGCAAAAAAATAAAAAATAAAGGGGAAATTGAAATCTTAAATATCCTTATTCGTGGGGGGGGGGGGGGGGCGGGAGCTGGCGTGGTATATATCTGTAACTTCGATTTCACTCTTAATTTCCTTAATTAATACTTACATACTCCCCCAAAAAGTGGGGGGGGGGGGGAGGCTCCATGATAATTCAATTTTTTATATGTAAACATGGTAAATGCAAGCTCCCCCCCCCCCCCCCCCGATGCTACGTGCCTGAATTTTATGTCTCATACGAGGAATAGACCCCCCCCCCCCCCCCACGTTACCTTTTACAAAAAAATATTTCAACAAATATTTCTTATAACAACAGTGCCTTGATTGATTGTCAATTTGCTACATAGGATACACATGTGATGCAAAATGTGTCACACATTTGACTAAATTCATGAAGCAAACGTTAACAAGTTTCCAAATTCGGCATTTTTGTTCAATAAAATATGGGTTTAAACTCAAACATCAATTTAGTCATTCAGGGTCGATAAAAAAAAAATGTTCATATATAGAAAATGCAATGCAAGAAAACAAACAGTTTTCATAGGATATTCTTGTTTCTCATATTATAGTAGTTGACCCAGTGACGCCACAGTTCATCCCGCGCCAAATCGGCTTGATTAAAAATCGTTCTGAAGGTGTGAAATCGGGTTTCCCCCAAATATCTCGAAAAGTACTCATGCGACCGCAGTTAAATTTTCAGGATGTTTTCACATATAGATCTCCATCATATCAAAAATTGACCGCACTTTACATATAGGTAGTCTAGATACCGTTTGTCCCTGGTGTACTTTAAAGCAGTACTTAAGCAAGCAAATAATGAGGAGAGAGAGAGAGAGAGAGAGAGAGAGAGAGAGAGAGAGAGAGAGAGAGAGAGAGATTTCAAAAAATAAAATGAAACATTTGGTAAATGGTTAATGGTTAATTCATATATAATTTCTTTTATAGGGAAATAATATTGTAACCCGTTAATTGAATTTGAAACAAAAATTTCACTTTTGTGTTATCCTAGAACTGTACATCTCGGATTTAATTACAGGTAACAAGTCTTAAACAGTCGGGGATATAATTACATGTATATATAAAAGAACCACCGAGGGATAAGAATTTTAATCAAGGTGACAGTCTGGCAATTAACGGGTTGATGTATGCAACATTGCCACCTTTGATCTTCTGTACTATGTATGTGCATGTATTTTTAAAATACACTTATTTGATATGCTGTTACTTACACGTATGCAGGTAATGTACACAAGTACAGAAACTCGCTCAAGCTGAGCTCGGTGCAACCAACCAATAGAAATAGCGTTTGTGAAATTTATTAAACTTAGCGACAATTTGAAGTCTTGTTACCTTCTTACATGTATCAAAACAACAACAATCACATTGAAAAAAAAACCCCAAACAGTCTCACTATAATGACTTAATCAAACTACAAAACTTGATACAGTTATTTAAGCATGATTTTGAACTCAATATAAAACATTTTTTTTCAAAGGTTATATTTTACTCTCTTTTATTAAAAAAAATCCGTACAATGGGTAACAATGCGGCGTAGACAATCGCCGTTATTGACGATGTGGTTCTTGTTCTGTGCACCTGACTCCATGAAACATGATATGAGATTGTCCTAGTATTCCGAATTCTTTTAAAAGGGGGGAGGGGGGGGGGGGGGTGTATTTAACAATCGGGTTCGCAATTCAACATAATTATTACACTCCAAGATGGAAACTGGGAACATCGAGAAATGAGTACATGAGAAATATGAGAAGTTTATGAGCATTAGATATGAAAAAAACGTCATCATTGGGTAAACATTTCGTTGTTTACAATCTGCATAAGGTATTTTTTAGCGTTGCATTAGTACTGCACAGCAACATTTACAATGGTCATTCCTATCTGCTGAGGTAAAGAACTGCACCTGTTAGACGCTCACTATCTATACATCATTGTGCGAAATCTTCATCTCTTTTCGGATGGATTTTTAATACACTGATTTTAGGTGGGAAGCGCCTATGGTAATTACCAGAAAGAGCTATATAATATGTAATGAAATTATTAGTTCTGTCTTCCCACAAATGTTTATTTAAAAATAAAATTTGGTGTTATGACTAGTCATAACACCAAATTTTATTTTTAAATAAACATTTGTGGGAAGACAGTTCCTAAGAAATAGATAACAAGAAAGTCTAATTAGATGGATTAAAAATGAAATAACTATTTATTTAGGATTAGAATCTGCATTTTATAGCAAACATGCACCTACAGTATTTTGAAAAATCAACACAATACAATCTCACATGTCTTTAAAAGATTAATATCAGATGAAAATATGAAATGTCTGTACAATTGTTGATCCAATCAATTGCCATGAGACAGAGTTTAATGTTATGTGCAAATTAAGGTGAAATAACAAAAGAAAATAATTTATTATGAGAAATCATGAGAAAGATATCTGTGATATATGGGAAAATTTATCCTATGTGAAAAATCATGGGATATATTCTATTTTCTTTATTATGTGGGATTTTTTGTCCTATATGGGAGAATTAATCCCATCTTTTATGAATGATGGGATTTTTTCTCCCACATGGGACAATTTATCCCACAATACTTTTTCTCCCATGGGATTTTGGTGGGGTTTGAGATGGGATGAAAAATCCCACCAAAATCCCATGGGATTTTGATATTTGAGAGACAATTACAAGAAAACTAGAGCAATGTGTACATTCATGCTGACATGATAGGATCAAAGTAAAATGTCCCACCAAGATATATAAACAAAAGTAAGCTATGTCCAACGGAAATGGTAGCTAAAAGCCCGGACTTTGTCATGTCCGGACTTAAATGTCGCACTGTTATATATATATATATATATATATATATATATATATATATATATATATATATATATATATATATATATATATATATATATATATATATATATATATATATATATTATCAGTCTTTACTACACATTATGCATAAAGACACACCAAAAGAGTCCGGCTTTCAGTACTTCAGTATGATTAACGATGGTTATGCTAAGTACTAGTATGTGTATAAAGAAAGTCATTGTAGTAGTTTTCCCGATCAAATAATCATAATCCATATTTCAATGAAAAAATGATGTACAAAATTTGTTTTAAAAACAAGCGACACTTAAGGGTATCGGCTTATTTCGCCTTATATTAATATTCGACCCTTGTCGTTGAGACGGCTATGGTTGTATAACGTCTTTGACATATCTTTAAATTAAGGTCATAATGTTATGGCAAATCAAAAATAAACTTGACGTGTAAATTTTGTTCACTAATATTTCTGAAATTTACTTTGTTTACAATCGATGCATAACATGCGGGTTGGATGAATCTAATCATTTGATACTGTTATAATGAAAAAAATCGGACCATTCCACCATAAAATGATTTATTTTTAGTGATATTGATGAAACCACGGTACAATTCATCAAATTCAATGAGTGTTGAGCATGGCTTGGTAAAGGAAGAGAAAGATTCTTTCAGAGTGATTTAAACAGTCGATAATTCGTCAATCAGGGCAAGAAATAAAGTGGTAAGGTTACTCATAATTAAATAATTTAGAGATGTTACAAAATGTTTATAGAATTTTAAAGTTATTTCAAAATCTGAACTGTAGAAATTAATAATCGCCATGTGGATGTATCTATGGATGTGTTTTATTCGACTCGACATAATTTTTTTTTATTGTTTCTCAGTGCTGCAGTTCATATTCGCTGTAATTTTTTGTGATTTTTTTGTGTAATTAAAAATTCTGGAAAAGCAAAAAGGAAAAGGAAATGCAAAGCTGTCATAATCTTATTCAGCTACTAGTATTTAATTAAGAAGTCGTGAAATTAAAATCAATAGTTGTAGAAATTTCCAGATACATGGGTTCTTTGAACCGGATGTTAGACTTCTTCGGGGGAATAAATGCAAGGAAAAAGAAAGGTGGCATATCTTGAATATCAAATGATCGGGTGTTTTCTATCGCTTGATTACTGCGACTTCTATGAAGAAATTATTTCGGGCATTGTGGTTCTTATGTCTTAAATATGTGCATGAATAAAATCTCACAAATTAAAGCATAGCAATTGGATCATAAAAGCTGCAATTTACATTAAATTAAAGTCATTTTATTGCATATGGAATGAGAAAATAAGAATAATTGGTACCAAGGTAGTATGACAACATTATCAAAGTCACCTCCACACTCAATTAAATCACCTCTGAAGAATTAATCGAAATTGATTTCACTTCTAGAATTCATTATTAGCTGGATCTGTTTCATGTCATTATGACCAAGATGACAGTAGTCAAGATAGGACTTGAAACAAATTGTCATCAGGCAAAGTGAATTCTTTTGGAGTTCTTTTTTTTTTTTAAATATTGAAAAACCATCATTGCACAAACAGTGTGCCTAGTGTTTGTGGCCTATTTGCAATCATGAAAGAAAACCATGTGTCTAGAAATTCCATGCAACACATTCATATTGTATTCCTCTGATTCCTGTTTTGTTGCTGTGGTAAACGTGATTTTGCTAGTATGTACAATTTAACCATTAAGTTAAACGTGTTCGAAAGCATGCATGAGACATATATGTAATGTATTTTTATTTAGTGACATTAAATGTTTGATACCTTAAGCTTGTACATTGTAATGGCAAACATTATTTTTGAAATGCCTATTACGATGGAATTATTAATATCACCTAAAAGTTAACAACAAATTTCTCAGTGATGTGTAAACCACAGAGAAGCAATGAAGAAATGTAAATATACTTAATATAAAGGCAACTACGATTACCTGAATGACATTTCTTTAAACAGATATGTACTAAACGCGTACAATGGATACAATAAAGGGTATACACAGTGGTAAAGTCAAACTGGAAAAAGAATTACCGGAAGGACATCTTGCTCATTTAGGATACATGACTGATTTTCAAAATACATTAAACGGGCATTAGTTTCTATCCTGAAACTCTTTTATTGAGGGTGTACAGTCTCGTTTTCAAAGAGAGATGTCTTAAGATAATTGGTTAACTCATCACAAACAAATTGATAGATTTTATTTTAAATCTAAAGACTTTTTTTTAACATATATACTTTAGACAATCCCTTTTAGACCAAGTAGAATTTATTTTAAAAAAAATAATAAATATCCGTTAATAGTCAAGTTTTACAAAGATTTCGTCATCTATATAGTTAGGTTGTACAACTTTAAGATTTGTTGTTATGTTATTCTACATAAAAGATCAGTTCTAACATCCATTTCCAAGCTCAGTGACATGTTCATTCAGCAGTCAAATCTTTGATCATCCTTTAGTAAATTCAACCATTAATGAGGTATCATTAAAAGACAAGTACATGTATCGTTAAATCGCTGTTACTGTAGCATTATCTGGTCTTGGTTGACAAAAAAACCCTTTGCTTTAAGGATATATAAGTTCATAATAAGTGAATCATACTGTGACTTTAAAAAATGAAAGCTCGTGGCATATATCGTATATATACCTTAAGCTTCATCACAAATAATAAAACAAACTCCGTAAATTAAACACTTGGTATCATATTGTAGCAAAAAGTATTAAACATAAAATGTGCTGTTTAGTTGGAGAATTTATGATTGGTTTGAGGCTGGATTTGGTGACAAACTAAGTCTTCCGTGAGCGTTGATATCATCAGTTCATTCATCAAAGCCTGTAAGTAATATTGTAATTCATATCACATATCTATAAATGTCGCGCACTACATCCAATATATTGGTAAAAAGATGTGAATCTTTTGAAGAAGTGTAATTTAACATAAAATTTCCATATGCTATATTTAGATACTTTGATAATCGAACATTCAAACCACCCTAGAGTAAAAAGGGGTGCGTGATTCATTACTCGTAAATATAGGTTATTGGGTAATGGCTTTTATAGTTAATATAGTCATTTGTGCTTTTTCTATGGATGAGAGAGAGAGAGAGAGAGAGAGAGAGAGAGAGAGAGAGAGAGAAGGGGGTATTGTTTGCTGCAACATCTCTGTGTACTTTTATGACGCAGATCCCCAAAATTAAAAAAAATATCTTCGATTGCTGGGAAATTCAGAACTGATAGCGATACCATATATGTACATGGCGTCAGAGATGGAGCATTTATATAATCAACTGATGTTTTTTACAGAATTTCAGAATTCAAGCAATAATGAGAAGCCGTATAAGATAAATGTCTGACAGAAATATCAGCATCAGTACAAGATCTGACGTGGCTCGTTTTTCCAATATCGTACGTATAGCTTAAATAAGTAAAGATTCTTGCACTCTTTGATAAACACTGTTAAAAGCGAAACCTTGCATCGGAAATTATTTTGATATCACAATGTACAATTAGTAAGCTAAAGTTCCATCATAAAAGTGTGATGGACCCAATCCGATTAGGGCGCTTACGCGGCTTTATCATACCTCACTATGATTATTCTATGTAATTTTAAAAATACACATGTAATTCTATTAAAAATTTTAAATCCTTTTAAATCCTTTTTATATCAGAAAAAATGACATAAGAAAAAACCTGATAAACATTAGCTACGTTACGAAAAACGATTAGATCCCGGCGTATTCTAAGCTATCACCAGTCTTTCGGTATAATAAACAATTAATTGTATGAACGTTCGGAAAATATGAAAATTTGTTCCCCCAGAAAAATCATATTTCCCTCGGGCGTTATCTTCGGGAAATATGATTTTCCATGGGGGAGTAAATCTTCATATTTCCCTTTCAATCATGCAATAAATGTATAACATTCACGAAACGTAAGAAAATTAAAGAAGATCATGGTCAGTAAGCATATCCAATACTAGCAATGGGATCCATTTTTGTCTCTATTAAAATTACCCATTTAACTTAAAGGTAACATTTTGATGAGATTTTCTTTTTCTTAATATACTAGCGTAAGATGTCAGTATAAAATTATAATCATATTTCTATCTTAATTCCGATGACTTACTCAATGCATGGCTTGTCGTACATTTGATCGTTACAGAAACAGAAAATTGTATTAAACCTACAAAACTGCATAACACACAGCGTTGATTTCTTCAAAACCTTGGTGATTGTTTTCAATTGACAATACACGAAAGCTCTATTGTTTTTGCTTTTGTTTCACACAAACCCTTCCACTCTGGAAATAAATGACTTTTCTACAGCACAATTTGGGACTTCCGGACTCCCCGGCAATTCGCCATGATGACACTGATGATTAACTTAATTAATGTTGTAATAACAGGATAAGAATTCAATATTTACATCAAACCATGCCAAGTTAATGTTAAAAAACGCACATTTTTCTCGCACGACCTGCTTGATTGCTATGTAATAATGGTTAATTCTCGTTCTTTGCGTATAGAAAAAAGCAGGAATGATTGATGCCCAAAGAGCCGTTCAAAATTGTTTTTGACGCCATCAATCAAAATGTCGATGCTTTTCCTGAAAATCAAGCAGAGGATGTTATTTTTGTGTGTTATTGGATGGACTACACATCTTTTTTCTTCCTGTGCATTACAGTACATTACTGTCGAATGAAAACTTAACCGTGAGATGCAACATTATTTTACAAAGGGATGCGTATCCCCACATAAGACAAGCAATATAAACAAATCATATGGCAGCCTTATATATGCGATGCTATAAAAGTGTCACATTTTGAATTCAATTAATTCTTAGGATTTCGAACGTTGAACTGAAATAAAAATAGAAACTTAAAGCACAAAAAATTACACGCAATTCTCAACTACGTGCAAAAATCATACGTCACAGCAGTTATTATCCATCTTAAGTTGTAAGATTTAGTGCGCTTTGTGTGAAACAATCAACTAAAACCATATCTTTTGGAGAAAAACATCGATTCACTCATCTGAAATTTATAATGCATTGGTAATTTGAGTTAAGTATGTTCGTAAATATACTTGGCACTAATAGTGTAGCTGCTTTGGGTGAAAAAATACATTGAACCTAAAATACATCTACAAGTTCAGAAACAAGAGGCCAATTGGCCTTACATATGTAACGATCACCTGAGTAGCATATAACCCATACAAATACTTGTCGAGGAGTCTCATATATGCATTTAATTAATTAGGTTTCATTCTGGAGTAGAAAAAATAAAAAATATAAATTTGTAATGACGACCACCTCCCTGCCTGAAGTCTTTCAAAAAGAACTGTGAAACCTATAATTTTGGCGAAAAACTCAGAGAGGGGGCGATAGGGATATCTCTTCATTCATAGAGGGGCGACAGGCGTCGATATCTTTACACTTATAGAGTTGGGCGACAGTGATATCTCTACACTCATAGAGTGGGGAACAGGGATATTTCTACACTTATAGAGTGGGGCGTCAAGGATATCTCTACACTTATAGAGTGGGCGACAGTGATATCTCTACACTCATAGAGTGGGGAACAGGGATATTTCTACACTTATAGAGTGGGGCGTCAAGGATATCTCTACACTTATAGAATGGGCGACAGTGATATCTCTACACTCATAGAGTGGGGAACAGGGATATTTCTACACTTATAAAGTGGGGCGTCAAGGATATCTCTACACTTATAGAGTGGGCGACAGTGATATCTCTACACTCATAGAGTGGGGAACAGGGATATTTCTACACTTATAAAGTGGGGCGTCAAGGATATCTCTACACTTATAGAGTGGGCGACAGTGATATCTCTACACTCATAGAGTGGGGAACAAGGATATTTCTACACTTATAGAGTTGGGCGACAGTGATATCTCTACACTCATAGAGTGGGGAACAGGGATATTTCTACACTTATAGAGTGGGGCGTCAAGGATATATCTACACTTATAGAGTGGGCGACAGTGATATCTCTGCAATTATAGAGTGGGGAACAGGGATATTTCTACACTTATAGAGTGGGCGACAGTGATATCTCTACACTCATAGAGTGGGGAACAGGGATATTTCTACACTTATAAAGTGGGGCGTCAAGGATATCTCTACACTTATAGAGTGGGCGACAGTGATATCTCTACACTCATAGAGTGGGGAACAGGGATATTTCTACACTTATAGAGTGGGGCGTCAAGGATATCTCTACACTTATAGAGTGGGCGACAGTGATATCTCTACATTTAAAGAGTGAGGTCATACAGAGTGAAAGTGAATTTGATGCTTTAACATAGAGCGAATAAGGGTTCAAATGTCATACTTATGTATAAATTACGTGTTCGGAAAATATGAAAATAGTATTATAAGTTTATAACTAGTTGATATTGAAATATTATAAATTATAACTAATGTTGATATTGAAATATCAATGCTTTATTGTATATCAAATGCTACTATTCAAGAGATCGAAGTTTTTCATATGCAAATAGTATTTGTAACAATTGATAACTGATCTATTGTTAACTGTTGTAAAAGTCATCTAAATTTTTCATTTGATTTTACAATTCAGATAATAAAAGATCACTATGATCACTTTTGCACCATACTGTATCACATAATTTGCAATTTATCCAATTTTTATTTAGTTTTACATGTACATGTATTGAATAATAAATTGAATAAGATTGTGAATATTTTTTTGTTCAGTACGGTATGTACAATTTCATGTTTGTCATTTTATATCCAACTGAATTGATCATACATGAATGTTATAAAGTTTTGTGAGTGGCGTTCGCCATTTTTGTGATGTGTGCACGAGACCGGCGAGTATTGATTATCAATTAATCTGTCTTGTTGGAGGGCCTGGGAGAGAGAGAAACTCAGAAAGGATTGTGCCTTCTTATAAATTAAAAAAAAAAACTTAGATAAAATTGCGCCTTCTTATGAAAATAAAATCCAAACCGATAAAAAGCCAAGTCAAGATTGATATCACTTACAAAAATATTCTGATTCTGCCTGGACGTATTGATAACTTTTTATATATGCGTGTAATTATACGCTATGCAATAACTGGTTTTGAAAAAGCATAGGTTTTTTTTTCAATTTTCCAAACTTTCAATAACGTAAAGAATTATTCTCATCTGAATATAGATTAATTGTTCCTTTCCATTATCATTTCAGCCAAATAGGGATCGGAAACGTTAGATAATTAAGCACCGCACCGAGTGCAACAAAACACCTTTTTTAATTAATAAGGGAAATCCCACCGAGGATCAATCAAATGTTTCCAACTGGTTCCTTTTACCGGTGGTACGAATAAAAGCCATTTCTCAATTCTTTTCAAAAGCCTAAACTATACGGATTACTAAAATCTGAAAACGAAGTAAATTGCATTGCATATTTAACCACTACGTCTTCCAGGCCCTGTTTATTTTGTTAATTACTGACGCTGTTTGTACCCGGTAGTTAGAAGTTGTACTATACAATCAGGTTGGCGTAATTTTGAGTAAGATGTCATTCTCCTCCACTGTTTCTATCTTCCTGTTTCTGTGACGGTTACAGAAGTATTTATTTGCACACTTGTACCTTATTTCAGGATAATTTAAGTCTTTCTCCGAATCAGTCCGATTTAGACTACGTTTGAGTAGTATATTCAATATTGGCTTAATTTCAATTCTTTGTTCAAATGGTTGAATGACTAAAAAATTGAGTTAAATCAGAATTTCCTACACAGGCACATTATGACTTAAATACAAAGTTTTAAGAAACTCTGACTGGGTTCAGCTGACGAACAGTTCGAGCAGTACATGGTATAACCGTATATCCAATATTGTTCAAAGTTAAAAGGGGGCTAAATTCCCTGAAGACATTAAATTTCTTGTGAATAAGCACAGCTTACTGACTTCCAAGTTTTATGAAATTCTGTTCAGTAGTTTAAGAAGAGTTGCGCTGACTGACGGACTGGCCAAAGATATTATATCCCTCCCAATTCGTGGCGTTGCTACTTAGGGTACATGCATATTATGATGCTACAATAAAGAAACCCGATTCGTTCTGATGACTCGTCATACAAACAAAACACTATGTGAAATGATGATACTTTAGTAGTATATAGAGTATAAACTTGTCCTGTGACATTGGGATTTCCATTCCGAGAATCGCAACTTTCCCCCGACACTGGTTAGACAATTAAATCTATCAATCTTCTTTTGTGACTTGTTGTACATGTGCATGCTATTACTTTAACGGGTATCCTCAGTTTAATTTTCTCAACCATGGAAAGATACACGAAGAACATATTTATTATTTACATCCACTGGCGTCGGAAGCAAATTGAAAGTGGGGAGGGCCTAGACTAATCCTCAGAAATATTGAGGAAAAAACCTATCTCCCAAAATCATGAAAATCCTAATCCGTGGGGGGGGGGGGGGGGGGTATACCTATACTTCCGAAAATAAATTTCCCTGCCCATTTTTCCCCCCAAATCAAAAAAATCCTAATCCGTGAGGGGGGGGGGGGCTATTATGCCTATTTCTCCAACTTCTCAATCTTTCAAGGTGAATTTAGGAACAATTACATTACCGGCGAGAAAAAGTGTGGGGGGGGGGGCTAAACCCCCTATGATGCTATGTGCCTAATGGTTAAGTCTAACTTTGCAAAAAAAGTGTGGGGGGGGGGGGGCTAAGGCCCCCCCCCCCCGGTTCCGACACCTATGACAACATTGTGTACAGAAGTAAACCTATGGCGAGCAATGATGTGTCAGTATTATGTCCCACGGATTGGAATGTTCAAGAAATCTTTCAACAAAACAGAAAATAAAAATGTATTCATATCGGTCTTTACCTTGAACATTTAAAAAAGAGCTAATTTTCATTAAGGTTTTCATTTTTTTCAGTAATTCATAAGCATTTTAATTCAACATATACATACTACATACATGTATATTCCATTCACACTTCACTCATGCTAATAAATATGAATAAGATGTGATCTAATGCAGTTCATAATGTGATGACCAGTAACGTAAGTCCACTCATCCTTCAGACTCTGGGAATGGATTTCAGTGTACGTCCATCTCAGCCATACACAGTTTGTATTGCTTACTCCTGTGATGCAGAAGTCCCAAAAATACATGAGTAATAAGATGGTCTGTCACTGTCAGATCTACTCCGATTTCTCACATAAGGTCACAACATTACCAAAGCTGCACTTTAACATGTCATAAATATACAGTACACAAAGAAAAAGTAAAGTCTAAGGAATGAACTCGGCTCTCTTGTGTTTGTTGTGTCCAATGAAAGTTGTTCATCATAGCAAGAGATTATGACAGTCTTTTTTTAAAATTAACTTCTTCCTCAAAGATTTCCTACTTTTGCTGTGTCAAAGTGTTGGCAAGCCTGCAAATAGTGAGAGACAAACAAGGTTAATGTATGTACAAGAGGCAAACGTTTAATGCTTCGCAAAAGCATAAACAGCTGCTCAGTGACTTTTGTAAAGGAAAGTAAAGGAAGCATCTTTATACATGTACCGGTAATAGAACTGAACAAGAATTACTCCTGGTTCCTACTTCATAAAAGACTACATGTATTTTGTAGTTGATGGATATAGTTAAGCAACACTGTACTGGTACTGTACCAGTTATTGGCTAAGACCAGTTATCGGCTTAACTGAGGGTTCGGGTTTATAGCATGCGACTATCCGAATTTTTTTAATTCAGTCGTCCGTTTCAAATAAAGAAAAGTAAGTTTGCTTGAAAACTTTCTTGAATATGTTTTAAACATGAGCTTTAACGATCATTGTTTACCGCTGATTTACATCTTTGCACTTTCAGCTATTGGGAAAGTGATGTAATAAGTTAAAAATAGAATATGACCTCTTTGTGATACGTTATTATATCCCTTATTTGATTTGACATATAATATCAATACATATAAAATTTCTAAACAAAAGAAATTCACTAAATTCTGAGAGATTCATGGTGCAGTTGAACGCCTGATTGCACAATTATGTATTGAACAGCATACGTTTTTATGTATTACCGTATGATGATAAACGGATAATTTTATGAGTTTTGTTTATGTATAGTAACCCCTACGACCTATAGGCTGACCCCGCAAGGGACATAATTCAATTTAAACTATGCAGAATATAAAATCAACATGGAAAGGGATTTTACTGTGTTATTATCACGAAGCCGATAACTGGTACAGTAAATCGTAAAAACTCAGCAAATTTGGACCGTGCAAAATAGCACAAAAACAAAAATGTTTGAGTTCTAAATGATGATATAATCTAACAGACTGATAAATTAGGAGTTCACCATTTAAAATATGTCAAGTTTTATTCAAATATATCAAGAAATAAGGAAACACGAAAAGAAAACGTAAAATTATAGCCGATAACTGGTACAGTGCCAGTATGGACTAATAACAGTATTTTGAGATATATCAAGTAATTTCCTCATACAGTAAAACTCTTTTAGTACGAATACGGATACAGCGAATTCTCGGATATAGCGAACTGATTTTGAGTCCCGTAGAAGCTGATAATAATGAAATTTAACACTTTTATAATGAATTTTTTGCACTACAATTTAACATAATAGTTTGAATTCTATTTTCATATATTTACATTTTCCAGTGTCTTTGCCTGTGATAACACTACGTATCGATTTTGTACTATATAACCCATAATACAAATGACGCCAAATTGAAGCGCCAGCAGGGTTTGCTTATTTATATTTAAATATTTAATCGTACGATGGCTAAAAGTTATATAAATATAAGTAATAAGGAATCATTCTTTGAATACTATGAGGTGATAATTTCTGACGGGCATGATCAAATCTATCATAAAGCCCTTCGGGCTTTATTGGATTTGATCACGCCCCGACCAAAATTATAACCTCATAATACTCAAAGAATGATTCCTTATTCCTTATATAAATTTTTAGACTCACAATCCAATCATTATAGGTATCAAAGTAATATATTTTTATTCTAAGCCTCAATTAGTAAAAATTATAGTCTAGTGAAAGAAAACATGATTGTATACAGTGAATTTGCTATAGTTAATATTACAAATTACGGATATAACGAAGTAAATCAATCAGTTTTACTGTAGTTAGTGCAGACATTTTAAGAACTTTTATTAGTGCTTTTACTCACTTAGAAGAGAAATGTAATGATAAAAAGTAAACTGTTCTATCTGGTGATTGATACAAGCTATGAAGTTTAACAGCATAGCATGAGAAGAAACATTGTTTTGCAATGTTAGCAACTTTCATCATAATCTGAACCATTTAGGAAAGCATTTTATTGTGTAAATAAAATCAATCATCTACCATTAAACAGAAACAAGACTTCCTCTGACAGGCAAGATTACATCTGTACTAATGAGAATCTAAATGAAGTTTTCCCTAATAATGAGCTTCTATTTGCCTTTTATCACTGAGTGATCAAGGCTTATTCCTGGCCACCATTTTCCTGTTAAAGTGGTCTGCATTAAAAGCTGTCTTTATCGAGGTCACTGGCTTTACTCATTAGAAATAGATCCCTTGGATATTTATAATCACTGAGGTGGTAGGGGATAATTTTATTCTATGGTTGAGGAAATCTCAACCAGATACACATGCATGCACTAGTTAATTTTAAGACATATTTTTAAAAAAATTTATTTGCATATAAACAGTAAACATGAACCTGACTCTTGAGAAGACATTCCAGAATAAATCATGTACAACTTATATCTAATACCCAAACACGAAGCCAGGGGCAATCTTAATATTTTACTGTCCTGTTTTAGCTTCCAGTCCCAAGCAGCAGCCATAAACAACCATGAGAATGCAGGTTACTGTCTAACCATGAAAATAATCAAGTGGCATTATGTGTTCTGATCCCACTCTGTTTTTTTCACATGTGCTTCACTACCCACAAAATGATTGCAATAGAAATTTGAGCAATTTATACCCCTCAAATAATTATTTAAACCTTTGGCTCTCATTTTATTTAAAAGGTTTGACCAGGGCTTTTTGGAGAAGCTATACATTGCCACCTGAGAGAATAGTTATAAGATTTATCTGTAATGTGTTGTGTGTTTCATGTTATTGTTTTAGATGATTTTTTCCTTATTTTTATGGATCCTCAAATTGCAGTGCATTATCAACATATTTTTAATGACAGGTGGTCTCTTTTTTGAAGACTTCTTGCTCACGTGAGACACTTTTTCAAAGGATGTTTAGAAGCCTTAAATTATATAATTATTCTTTAACCTAGTATGACTTTCACAAAAGGATAAAACTAGGATTAAACAGACTGAAAAAAAATGCAGCATTGTAGGTACTGAGATAGAGCTAGGGACCAATGCTTGATTTCCAGTAATAGTCTGTGGGAAAAAAGTGTGAGCAAGGAGTACCCACCATTCCATTGCCTCCTCTAGTCCAGTGCCTTTGATAGCTGATGTTTTGAAGATCTGGTACTTATGTGTGGTGATGGATGTAAGACCGAGAGCATTGGCCACTTCACTGGGAGTCATAGCCCCCTCAATGTCTTGTTTATTGGCAAATATCACTAACACAGCCTTCTTCAGCTCATCCTCCTGAAAAAAAAAGTATTTGATTAAAATGAATAATACAAATTTATTTTTAGAGGTTTCTGATTACAGGGAAAACAATTATAAAAGCCATCAAAGAATTTGATAGATTTGATAGATGCAAGTTTTGACCACTTCCAGTGCGTTACGGTGGTGTCAAAAGAAGCTCGCACTGCAGGCCACACCAATCAAAAAATCATGTTTTAGATTTCTGTATAATTAGACCATTAAATTAATGATTTGTTAGTACCTTCTGAAACCTACCTCTAACATTGAGAACAATTCCTGTTTGGAAATTCCCATTCTCTCCCTATCCATACTATCTACTACATAGATGATTGCATCTGTATTTGAGTAATAACACCGCCAGTAAGGTCTGAAATAGCAAAACAAATATAAAGAAAGACAACTCGTAATAAAGAATTTTTAGCACGTTTAGAGAGATTTTAAACAAGCCTGAAAAAAAATTTCACCATGTTCACAGTTGGGATAAAATGATGCCCCTCAAGCTGGGACTATAATCTTACCTAATACTGGTTTGTCCTCCTAAATCCCACACCTGAAACTTCAAGTTCTTGTACTGCACAGTTTCCACATTGAACCCAATTGCTGGAACATACAAGATATTTGTGATTATGGCAAGCAGGTATATTTACATTGTAAAAATAGGTGAGAGGGCATGAAAAAGTAACATGTACTGAAAACTCTTAAATTATCAACATACTTGGAATTGTTGTAACAACCTCTCCAACTTGTAATTTGTATAGGATTGTTGTTTTTCCTGCTCCATCAAGTCCCAATATCAAGATTCGTCTTTCTCTTGATCCAAATAATCCAGAGAAATAGCTCCATATACCACCTGTAAAATAATGAGACCGAGATTAAAAGGGGGCAAGTTATAAGGTCTTGAAACCTCTGCTCATGATATTTAAAACTCCCTCAAATATTTCAGACAACTGTCTTCAGTGGATCAGGATTTCATATTGAAATTAGTAACTTTAGGATACTAAGCATATTTACCAAAAAATCTATAGGACATTCTGTCCTAAACCCTTTGAAACTATAGGCCAAGA
The DNA here is from genome assembly GCF_963853765.1 of Magallana gigas. NCBI lineage: Eukaryota > Metazoa > Mollusca > Bivalvia > Ostreida > Ostreidae > Magallana > Magallana gigas. Next base: position 8,793,194 of record NC_088857.1, read on the forward strand.
TGTATTGATCATAAAAAAGACACACACACTAATCAGTATAAATGATATGCTAAATAATGTGTTTATTTTGAAAATATTTTCCTGTAAAGCTGTTACTGTTATATAGGGACACAAATACTAATTATAATGCTGGTATATACATCCCTGGGTTTTAAAGATGTTTAATTCATGTGAAATATGACAATCTTTCCCATTTATCCTGATTTTCAATATGGAAAAGTCTTGTGCATACCACAGTCTTGTGTATAGCACACACTTTTTCAGGTAAAATTTGGTCATATTAAATGGGGGGGTGTGTTAAATAGCAACAAAACTTTGACCCATTTTTACAGAGTGTGTTTCTGGATACAGCAGAAGTTAGCTGCAATAATGTAGCCCTCTCCCGATTTTTTTTTTTTTTTTTTTTTTTTTTTTGGGAGAGGGCTACAACTCCATAGGATCTCCGTAATGGTGCAAGTGCGGGAGTGATTCACTCCCGCAACGATTTCGTCTCAAATCGTATATAAATGACAATAACATCTGCATTTCTTACCTGAACTCAAATATTGTGGGTGTCTATGGCATAAATTAATCCAAAAATATCAAGTATAGTCCATATATCGGTTATTTTTCGTGTATGTTAACAACGCAAGTTGAATTTGTCCGCCATGTTTACTGACCTTGACCGGTTTTATTTTGGGACAGCCAATGAGAATTTAGGAGCGGATCTTGAACTGAATATAGGAATTCCCCTATTTTAAACATAATTAACGCGGTAAATATGAATTTTCCTTTATATACCATTTCCTTAAATGATTTTTTAGTGATAGAACGAGGTAAGATCGATTATTTACACTGACATTCATGTTATCAAGCCCATCAAAACTCCAAGCGTAAATCCCATAAAATCACGCGAGAACTGTCATGGCTGCTGAAAAAGACGACTGGTAAACATGCTGATGTGTTTTATCTGGTTTTGATTTATATACGGTTAGTTTGTTCAACCTGAATTAAAAAATCATTTTATCTAAAGGAAGTCAAATATAAAATCGATCTTTTCAGACCGAAGTCAGTCGCATTAAAAAATTAATTTTGCACCATTACGGAGATCCTATGGAATTGTAGCCCTCTCCAGTAAACATCAGATATAAAAAATCGGAGAGGGCTACATTATTGCAGCTAAGCAGAAGTATGACTGCCCAAATCGCATGTTATTAATATACAAGGTGTATGAGTAAACACTTAATGTATTTTGTCAAAAAAACCTTATTCTTAATTATAAGTTCACGTTTTAGAATATTTATTCATCTAGACCACTGTTTCTTGCATCAAACAGTACTTGTCAGTCTATTCACCCTTATGTAACTAGCCTCCTGATGATTTGTCCAGAGGTCAAAGTTCGTTTAAAAATTTCTGATGAAGCATGCATCTGTCTTGTGACAAGCTTCACCATTTTTACTCTAAAGAGTATGTAGCAGAATACAGGGTGACAAAGGAGACTTGGATATATAATCTATTTGTAAGCAATCTCCCTGGTAAGGACTGTTTACCAGAATGATGACAGAATAACTGTATGAAAAAATATTAAAAACTTCTTGAGACAACAGCAAAGTTGTCGAAAACCGTCGGTCCTGTTGGCAAGGCCGGTAAAAATTTGTCTGGACTGATAACTTAATTGAAATCGTCAGTCCAATATAGATCATGATCTATCTCATTCCAGCAGCCGATTTTTTCGACCTAAGCCCATCTCGCCAAAGGTAAAATTTATCAAACATGCCATTTTAAAACATTTTTTGTATTTGAAGTATAGCCCTGTGTCAATAATTTAAAAAAAAATCAAAACTAAATGGTGATAGCTTATATAACAGGTTGGGACCAATCCCCCAAATGGGATATGATAGCCCGTTTAGGATATCATTGCCCAAATGGGATATAAATTTCAAGTGACAAAAATAAAAAAAAAATAGATTTTGAAATTTTTTATATAAGGCCTAAAAAAAAAAATAGTGTGTTTAGGGTAACACTGATGAAAAAATTAGGTTAGGTAGGTGGGGATTTTTTTTTATTTTATCTATTTTTTTTGCCTGAATCCTAAGAATGTTTGTTTGTTTCATATTTAAAAATGTATTTTTTATTGGAAATAAGGTAAAATTCACAGTCGGATAAAATCAGGCATCTAAAAATGGTAGGATCGGGCCATTTTTGTAGGTTAGGTCGGGTTACCCGAAACACACAACTTTTTTTTTAGGCCTAAATCCGCATTATAATAGATGAAATACAACAACTTTTGGTAAACAACTTATCTGTAGCTGTACTATTACGGAGATTGATCCCTCAGTATATTCAAAACTTCTTGGGGATCAATCTTACAAACTATAGACAAATAGAAAAACTTTTTAACCAAAAGTTGTTGGATTTGATTCACATTAATGCGGATTTATATCAAAAATTTTAAAATCAAAATGTTTTATTTTTTCCACTTTAAATTTATATCCCATTTGGGCTATTATATCCGAAACGAGTATTATATCCCATTTGGGAGATTGGTCTCAACATGTATAAATGTAATACAAGTTTATTGTTTATACATATGGCACTACGTTTATTCCGTCGTTATCCCAGCGGTGGACTTGTGCAAACTCTCTATACAAGGATAAATAGTATAAGAAACGTATTCCAACGCATGTATACATGTTCTGTGTAAGATTGACCGATTGTTACAATCGTTGGCTACAAAACATTTCGTCTGCCGAGAAAACTCGGGTGCAAACAAAATTATCGAGAGAGGGGTTATTATGCTAGATTCATAATAACGAGGAATATTTGAATATGATAATTTCATCTAAAGCTCTGCATGTATTAACTTACCCATATCTGCAATGCAACTTAAAAGGACTTTATGATATTAAACTTTATGATCAATGATGTGATCTGTCAAACGTGTACACAGCCTTTGCGCATGCTTATTTCACAAGTAGAGCTGTTTTCATATTTTCGAACCCTCCATCTGAAAACTTGACTATTCGGATAAATACGGAAATTCCAGTAAGGTGCAAAATATGAATAAGTTAAAGCATAAATGAACATTTTTTATACGTGTATATTATATTATACTAGAGAGAAATAGTACAATTTTGTGAAAAAAAATAAATGCAACATTAAAGGTGGACATTTTCAACAATGTTAAAACTTTGAAATCTAATTTCTAAGGAATTCCTGACATTTATCTTAGAATTCACTTTATTTATTCCCAAAATTAATTAATGTAGAAATTTTGGATTTTATAATCAATCTGGAAACGTTGTTTAAAAAAACGACAATATTTTATTGTTCTTAAATGTACATGTCATGCCCGGCCCCTCTTGTTTCATAAACATTCCAATTACACGGCGTATATATGTTCATACAACTACTATATAGCTGATCAGAATTTATAATAATTTTTCTTGAAATAAAGCATTAATTTCTCTTTTTTGTAAACATACTCATTTCTTAAACTTTGTTAAAACACCTTTTAAATGCATTTAATATTTTTAAAAAGTTGCAGAAAAGTTAAAATAGAAATAAAAAATAATTTCTAAACTGACTTCACAAAATCCATTCACCAAAAAACAATCAGTTCCTGAATTGGATCCGCTCACGTAAATTGCTTCTTTGTGTAGCAGCGATAGATACGTTAGCAATCTCTTTATCTTGTAGCGATCTCCGTGAGCGCCGGATTCCTTGTGTAGTAGCAATATCTACATGAGATCGAAACCCTTTAGTAGTAGTAAAGATCTCGAGGATCTCATTTTAATCAGATTGCAAAAACCTCTTGATCAACAATATTTTTTTCCATTCATTTGAATTTATATAGGCCTATATATATTTTTTGCTATTTTGGTATTGGAGGAAAAAAAATCTCACGGAAAGTATTGTCTTAAACATTTCAGTGCGTGTTTTAATTGAGTAACATTGAACTGAGAACTAATTACTCTGTCCCGGGTTTTGGCTTCCACCACTTTTCGCTTGATATTTCGATAATCATAAATACCTTTGTGCTAAAACTACGTTCATCCATGTACTCTAGATCATCTGTTGTGAAACGCCCCCTCTACCGCTTCAGGTTTCAATACACAACCCGAAATAGAAAGTAAACGGGGATTTCGCAATGCATCGGCCATGAAATAGCCCGGATGATAACGTTAAAAAATCTTGCGAGGTATTCCGAGTGAGTTCCGAATGGCGAAAAATGTAAACATTCCCATTATAAATCTCCGTAAGAAATGTTTTTTCGTTCCTGTGAACTTTAATAAGTGAAAATTATTATGTGACAATATTTTTCAATGAAGAAATCTTGGACATTTTCCCCTTTATCAATTTCAACTGTATCAATTTTCTTTCCCAGGTATGTGTATTTTAATTAAAAATCATCAAAAAGTGATGGAAGCAACAACTTGGGAATTTCATAGTCTAGCGGGTCCGGATGACACCCCCTCCGGAAATTGAAACTTATATTTTGAAATTACTTAAGATAGGTCCCAGCTTAAGAAAACAATAAAGTTGGTTTTTTTTTATAACGCCTTTGTACTTGTCAGTACTTTGATTTCCCAAACTTGGCAAATTCGAAACTAATAGTTAGGCACCAGCAAGATGTCGCGACGAGGTGATGGCAGCTTATTCATTGGCAGGCTGAGTAAAAATACCCAGCCTCGACACCTAGAAGATGTGTTTGAGCCATATGGGCGATTAATAAGATGCGATGTCAAATATGGTAACTTTTTATTTGTTTTTCATTAAATAAGATTCTTATTGTGATATTGAATACTGTATAGCACTGTGCACGCTTGGTATTCGTATGTCGGCCATCTTGTTTGGCAAGTTGGATTCCGTCGATTTTTATAACTCTTAATTTTGACTTGCAATGTCATGTTTTAATCTTTTATTTCAATTTTATTGCAGGTGCAGAGATGGGTAAGAACTCGAATAATACATTATTACGGGCTTGTTGAACTCATTTTACATTTGATTGCAAATATTACTTAGTGGCCTAAACAGCTAGCCTAAGTCAAGACATCTTGCGATATTAACAAGTGTTGAAGAGTGTATTTTTCAGGGAAAACTGAATTACCAAAATGACAGTATTTACCGAAATGACGCCAGAAATTACCGCAATGACACTTATATCTACAGAAATGACATTTAATTTTTAAAAAAAAAATGTTTTTCACCACAAATATATTAAATTATATCAATTAATGTCTTTATCATTGTAAAAAAAAAATGGCATAATTGCAAGATGGAAAATGGTAGGATATTTTGAAAAGTATGAGATGAGCATGCATGTAGTTGGACCCTCTGATATTTAAATGGGTTCACCTTTAAATGCATGCAATTAAAATTCCTCATTAATTGTAATATGTATTGTTTATTAGAAATTACTAATTTAAATTGATTTTTTCCCCATACTTTATAAATATTATACATGTAATAAATCATTATTGTTGTGTAAGAGTAATCTTTCTTTGATTTTCAAAAAATACAATATTTAACTTAGGTTTTTATTTCTTTTTGGTTATGAAGCAATTACTTGAAAGACATAAACGTATAATATAATATATCCCTATTTTTATGTATTTGAAGCGTCATTCCAGTAGATTTTAGTGTCGTTCCTGTAATTTCAGATGTCATTTCTGTAAATCCTGTCATTTCAGTTAATTGATGTACCATATTTTTCATGCCTAGTTTTTAGATGTCCTGTGTCATTGCTTAAATATCAGTATCTTTGTTCTCCATTATGGTAATCAAAATCTAAAAAGAAGTGTATATTCAAGACAAAGTGAATTTGTACTTGAACTGAGTGTATTCATGTGTTTGCAAAAAATAACTCTTTTCTCTGGGTCTATAAATATTTTCAAGGCTGAGAAAAATTATTAATCTATGAGCAATATGGTAAACTGTCAAGTCTGAATGACTGTGAGTAAGTTTCCTTTGTTTTGTTGTAGCCTATGGTTTTGTTGACTATGAGGACAGAAGAGATGCAGAGGTATAGACTATTTATTAATTTCTAATATTGAAATTGATAGGGAATAAAACTTAAAATGTATGTCCTGTATATAATGTTTATTTGCAAGATTGTAGTTTGTGTTTACAGATTTTGTATTTGTAGATGAATTTTAAGCTAATCATAAAAGAACTCCATGCCTAAAATTGTTGATGTTCCATATAAAAAATGATGTTTAAGAGGTGTTTTTATTGCAGTCATTTATATTGAGACATAAGAAGTATTTTTCAAAACATTACAATAACATGTTGAGATATGTGTTACAATGAAACACTGGCTATCATGGTATGATGGTGTGTTATGAATGAAATCAGTTGGTTTAGTTTTGCTTTGTGTTTTGGGGTTGGGAAGGAAAATTGATGGCATGCTAAAAAGGTAAGTGTAGTGGCCCATGGGCCTTAGATCTGTTAAATTCTAGGCAAAGTTTTCAGTTGAAAGGTAGTTTTGTATGTTACCTGGAGTTGTTACAACCCAAATGATTTGTCTACGTAGAATATTTATTACATTGAAAATGTTTGCTAGTGTTGTATTCAAATTGACCAATGTTGTACTTCTGTAATTAATTTTAAGAAAAGCTATAACCAGTTTATATTAAAAAAAAAATATATATATATATATATATAAACAGTTCCCCCATCTCAAAATATAAAAAAATATATATGATATTTATTACATATCATGAGATGTGGTAAACTATCAAATGGGGTGAAATAGTATTACATGTATTACTAACTTTCAGCAAACATTTCCTAATGATTTCTCAGGTAGAAGTTTTGTTGTGTAATGTTATGAAATATATATTAAAATATTGATTGCTATAAAAATAACAGTGCGACCACTATGACCTAACCTGTGAATGTGGACAATAAGTTTTTTCCCAATGTTGCCATCACCGAATATTAACTGGTGTAGCAGCCTCTAGAGCTTCCACTAGAGTTGTAGCCCCTGGCAGCTGATCAGGTCAACTGGTACCTTAATTATTCGGAGTTTCTCTTGCTCCATGCTTTCCTATGCCTGCCCACCCATAGGGAGCCCCATTAGCCAGTTCCTTCTCAGTCATGCCCTATGAGCCATGTTCTGTTTGCCATATGCCATGTTTGCCATATGCCATGTTTGCCATAGTTGCCATTGCCAAAATTCAGGGTAAAATCTTCAAGCTTTGTATTCTCAAAGCTATCTATTCTTTGGAGTATAGTGGATATATGTTTAAAGAACAATATCAAATATCTTTAGACTATTTAAACAAAGATCTCTGTAATGAATTTGGCTATATGGTTATCTTTTTCTCTCCCTCCTATGCATGAGAAGTTGATAATTTTACTGTGGTTCTTTTAACAACGTGTATACATTTTGTTTTAGGATGCTTTAAAATATGAAAATGGGCGCGAGATTTGTGGGTCCAGTATTCGAGTAGAATGGGCAAAAGGAAATCCAAGAAGACCATATGCAGCATCATCAAATAGAGTAAGTTTGTAATTCTGGCAGTGTGGAAATCTCAACAAAAAAAATTTTGGCTCCAACTTCTCATGAACCATTTTTCTGAAGAAATTTATAGCAATGTTAATAAGTCCACTGAGATGTGAACTAGGTTGGTGATGTTATTATGTGTCATTAATATGACCTCTTGTTTAGAACCAGTGAAAGTGTAAAGTTTGATGAAGTAAACAAAAATTATGAATAATATGGTCTCATCTATATTTGTTAAATACCAATTTTTTGTGGATTCCGATATTATGTTTATCCATGAAATTAAAATGTTCATTGAAATGGAATTTCTACTAACATTTTGTATTGATATGATTAATGGCCATGAATTTATGCATCCTTGAAATTGTGATTTTCACTTTAATCTCTAAAATTGGTGCCTACAAATATTAATGAAACCAAAGTAGCTGTAGTAACTAAACTACATTCTTTTGTATGTAGGGCGGTGGTATGTATGATGAGTGTTACCGCTGCCACAGAACTGGTCACTTTGCACGGGATTGTCCCAATGACAGCTCTTATGGTTTCCGTCGCTCCAGAGGAGGAGAGGGAGGGGGTAGGGGCAGCAGTGGAGGGGGAGGAGGAGGACGATATGGGTCTCGCCGCAGAAGCAGGTAAGAGAGCTTAATGTTTATCAAGTTTATATATAAATTTTGTAAAGTAGCCTTAACACAAAATAATGAACGATTATAGTTCTTTATTAAAATGAATTCCTTTAATTTGGCTTTGATACTTGGACTCAAAATTGGCTGGAACTGAACCTCAGAAACCTCGAGTCTTGGGACTCAAGTTAAAAAAAAAAAACCTTGGGAGAAAACCTGCTCAGGATGCTTATTTGAAGAATTTTTAAATTTTGCATCCATTTCAAAAAAAAAAAATTCACAAAAAGCAATGTGAAATATTGAATGCAAATTTATTTCTGAGTTTATGTTGGTTTGGAAAAATTAATTAATTTGAAGTCTTTTGGATTACTTTTATTTTGTATAGATTGACAAGTTAAATGGACGATATGGTAATGATATGTTATGTATTGATTGATCATTGTGTTTCAGATCTCGATCTAGATCCCCTTACAAAAGACGAAGATCTTACTCCAGAAGTCGCAGCAGAAGTAGGGACAGGAGGCGGTGAGTTAAAGTCGCAGTCTTTTTATTTTTTTACATTAATTGTGAATATCTCTTGTTTTTTTGCCATAGAAGTCTAGAATTCAAAATTCATATTGTAGTGCATTTATTTCTGTTAATTGTAAGTTTAAATTTGCAATTTTTGGTTAAATGAAAAAAATTACTCAGATATTTTTATTGATTAATCATAACGTCTGAAATTACTCAGATATTTTTATTGATTAATCATAACATCTGAAATGCTAATTTACGGCATTATCTCCTCTAGATCCAGATCAGCAAGTGGAGATAGACGCAGAAGTCGTTCAAGGAGTGCATCAAAATCCCGCAGTCGCTCCAGATCCATCAGTCGTTCAAAGAGCCGATCACCAATCAACGAGGGCGGGGATGCTAAGGCAGGGTCGAGATCCCGCAGTCCCCCCTCTGACCACGAGTAGTGCGCGTGTGTTGAGGGAGGAGTCAGAGACGGGGCATCATCTTTTATACTTCACAAACATTCATCGTGCTCTGTGTTTTGGCATTTTTTAAATGAAATAATCTCACCATTTTAGGAAACATCTCTTCATGTGAATATTGAATATTTTAAAGTATGTTTTGCTGACATTGTTTCTTAAATAAAAAAAAATGTTATGTGTGTCGTGAATGATTATTTGCTTTATATATTGTTGATAAAGAATTCCAGATACGCAATTGGTTTGAATTAAGAGGTTCATATCCATTTTCTCGCATTATTTATCACCAGTGTTAGATCAATTTGTCCAGTGTGAGACAGCAGTGTGAGATTTTTCTGTCTTACACTGTGTATTACTACGCCGCCGCTTTAAAACGCGAAGAAACGTTGTCTGCTGTAGGGAAGTGCAAAGTGATGGATTTATTTTATTTAATAAGCAATTGGTTTGCTTAATTACAATTTATCATATTTTTATTGAATAAACTGTGGTGACTTGCACAATTTGAAGCAGGAGGAGGGATAAACCGAAAGTAATCCTTTGAACGTCATAACGGAAAGTTGTCAGACATCGTTTTTTAATATTAATAATGCGAGAAAAATACCCGTGTGGGGTGGTGAAATTCCAACCTCGGGACCAAGATTCGCAGGCTAGGAATGGACAGAGCCTCGTCCTAGACCGTGAATCTTATCCCCGAGTTGGAATTTTACTATCCCACACTCGTAATAATGAATGATTCTATTCATATATAATCAGAAAATTCAATGACAACAATTGTATGTCAAAATTTGAAAAGTATGCATAAAGTGTATTGTACATAAAAGATTTTTGATTAATGTAGCCGCAATCAAATATGGAGACATTGTTTGTCCATTGTGAAAACGCTGTTCATTTCTCATTGACGCTGTAGTAATAATTCAAAAAAATTGACAAACTGTACGTATACATTGATAAATCAGCAATTTTATAAGCTGTCATGAACTGTAATCGTCTTTTTTCTTTAATTTCTTTTTTAAAGAAAAACCAAATGCATACCTAATTGCTGCATTTGCAACCGCTTTCTATTAGGAATCGCGCGTGTAAACAGAGACTCCACCCGATCAACACACGCGTGGGAAGGGAATATTGTTCGTTTATGCAAAGCAATGTTATTGAAATGATCTATGGCTACAATAGACGAATTAATTCTGTTCTTTGCCCGTTACACCTGTATTTCTACAGCTAGCGTGTACAGGGGATGCTTAGAGGTGTTATTATAATTCTAAATTAGTCAGAAGAAGGGACAATGATGTCATAATATATTTACTATTCTTAGGCTGTAGGGAAGTAGTGTGAACTAATTCGTTTTCAATAATTTTTTTGGTCGGGCTTTTCTGTGCCGGTTAGCTTCTGTAACTCGCAATGCACTAAAATGATGATGTCACAAGAAACCCCGTCAAAGTCGATTCTTCACGGACAGACATATTTTGTGACCAGAATCTGTTTAATCTTCTGTCATAATCTCTTTTCGTTGGATACCAGACAACCTTTTAATATTGCAAACAATTTTATTAATACAACCGTTATTGTGAATACCAAGGGAGTTGTAAAAAGCGGCGATCGTAAAAAGTAATTAGGAATATACCCCCAAATGACGTTTCTTTATGATCCACCTCTCTTAAACGTTACGAAAATATAAGTAGCAATGTGGTATGGAAAACCATCAAATACAGTATTATGTGGACGAAAGGATATTATGAGATTATTCAAAATAGAACACTTAATGCCGTTATACTATACATTTTTAAAACAATAAAATGCTCACTTTGATGATTCATTTGGGATATGAAGGTAGCGACATTGCAGAAAAAATACATAACCCGCGTTAGCGGGTTCTGTAAATTTTTTCTGCAATGATCGCTACCTTCATTACCCGAATGAATCATCAAAGAAAGCATTTTATTGTTTATATTAACATCTTTCTTTTAGCCAATTGATAAATTGATTATGAAAAGTAAGTAAAATTCACTAAATTACTGTTAATGTACGTAAGTACGTTAAGGATGACGTTTACTCAGAATGAAAAAAAAATCCACTGATGATAATGAAAAACCATCTATTGTGTGTTATAGACCTTTGCTTGTATTGTTATTTTTCACTTTCAGAAAAGTAGGTCAATGACCTACTTTTTGAGTTAATGGCCATTGAATATTTATTGAAAATTCAAGAAAAATCCCATAAAATTTTACACTACGATTGAGATTTTCTTAATTATAACAATATTACAAATAATTAAACACTTTAAAAAATAAGATACAGTTTACGAATGGTAGTGGCACTAAATAAGTACACAACATTAAGATTTCAGCAACAATTTTTAAAAATAATTCAGTCCGAATTTCCTCTATCAGTTTTCAAATCCCTACCCATTTTTGATTCAATTTTTAAAAAAATTGAATGATGATAATACAAAAACATTTATGATATTGAACTACTTATATTGACCTTATTCTGTTGGCATAAAATTTATATGAGGTCAATGATCAAAATTTTGAGATATGATGTCTTTTATAGTTTTTTAGCATTTTTCAATATTATTATTATTCGTGCCATAAGATTATTTTAATGAATAAGTGAGGTAAAACCAACGGAAAATATGCAAAGTTATGTAGACTAAAATATAAAATCCTAACTTTTAATATTAGACTACTGCCAAAAAACTTTTAGCAGAAAACGAAATCTGCAAAA